>NC_134726.1:6159285-6793214 GCF_049634645.1 Pelodiscus sinensis
GTGAAACCCAGCTCCCCTCTGCAAGGCCAGGGCCCCTGCAGGATCCCCAGCTGCTGCTCTGTGGTGGGCAAGGCCCAGGCGCACGGTCCTGGGGCTCCCTCTCGCCCCAGCCCCCCGTACACATAAGGGGAACACGAGGGTACTCACAGGTGGACGCCTCCCCGGCCTCTGATGATGCAGGCGAGTGGCTCTGTGGGGTGCCTCGGGGGTCCTGGGTCCTGGGAAGGCTGGCGGCAGGCTCCTGGCTCTCAGAGCCCTCCTCCTCCTCCTCCGTCTCCAGGAGCGGTCCCTCTGCCCCGGGGTCAATCACGTCCCGGGGGGCAGGGACGGCATGAGGCCCCAGGATGCGGTCCAGGGCATGGAAGTGGGGGAAGGCCTCCGGGTCAGCCCCTGGCAGGCAGGCCCGGGAGTAGGACTGCCGCAAGTCCTTAATTTTGCAGCGCACCTGCTCCTGGCTGCGCTGGTGGCCCCTGGCGGCCAGACTGGCAGCCATGCGTCCGTAGACGGCCGCGTTCCGGTGGCTAGTGCGGAGATCGTGGACATTGGAGGCTTCCCCCCAAACCTCGATGAGGTCCACGATCTCCGCACTTGACCAGGCGGGCGCCCGCCTTTTGCGCCCCCGGGCAGGCTCCCGGGAGCCGCCAGGCTGGTCGTGGGGAGCAGTGGAGGGCTGGGAACCCTCGGATGGCTGGCTCATCCTGTGGCAGGTGCAGGCTGTGCAGGCACGGGTGCTTGCAGCCTTGCAACTGGCACAAAGTGAGTAGCCAGCCCGTGGCCCTTTAAGGGCTCCGGGGCCGGGAGGGGGGCAATAGAGTTTCCCTGGTGTTGGCCAGAGTGGCCACCAGGGAAACCTGGGAAGCCTTAGCCTCCCACTAGTTCGAACTAAAGGGCTACACAGCCCTTAGTTCGAACTAGCTAGTTCGAACTAGGCGTTAGTCCTCGTAAAATGAGGTTTACCTAGTTCGAACTAAGCGCTCCGTTAGTTCGAATTAAGTTCGAACTAACGGAGCGCTAGTGTAGCGCCTAGGAAAGTTAGTTGGAACTAACGTCCGTTAGTTCGAACTAACTTTCTAGTGTAGACATACCCCCAGAGTGGCTAAGAAGACATGTTCTGAACCAGGGAACTGAGAAAAGATTTGTGTCATGCACCCAGCCCAGGAAATAATCTTTCTTAATTTCTATGTTGTCTAAGGGACAGGTTACAGAGGAGAAAGGACTTGTGAGTGTGAAGGCAAGTGTCGTCGGGGATTATCATAATGTGTCCTACAAGAATAATAGTATAAATAAGCACAAATACTAAGAACAATGTCTGCAATAGGCAAGCAACACGGGAATGCAGGGGCAAGATTAGAAAGGCAAAGGCACAAAATGAGATCAAACTAGCTACAGGCATAAAGGGAAACAAGAAGACCTTTTATAAATACATTAAAAGCAAGAGGAAGACCAAGGACAGGGTAGGCCCACTGCTTAGCGAGGAGGGAGAAGCAGTAACAGGGAACTTGGAAATGGCGGAGATGCTCAATGACTTCTTTGTTTCGGTCTTCACCGAGAAGTCTGGAGGTGTGCCTAACGTAGTGAATACAAGCAGAGAGAGGGTAAGTTTAGAAGATAGGATACACAAAGAACAAGTTAAAAATCACTTAGGAAAGTTAGATGTCAGCAAGTCACCAGGACCTGATGAAATGCATCCCAGGATACTCAAGGAGCTGATAGAGGAGGTATCTGAGCCTTTAGCTATGATCTTTGAAAAATCATGGCAGACAGGGGAGATTCCAGAAGACTGGAAAAAGGCAAATATTGTGCCCATCTATAAAAAGGGGAATAAGAACAACCCAGGAAATTATAGACCGGTCAGTTTAACGTCTGTCCCAGGGAAGATAATGGAGCAGGTAATTAAGGAAATCGTATGCAAACACTTGGAAAGTAATAAAGTGATAGGGAATAGCCAGCATGGGTTTGTGAAGAACAAGTCATGCCAAACTAATCTGATAGCTTTCTTTGAAAAGATAACGAGCCTTGTGGATAAGGGAGAAGCGGTGGATGTCATATACCTAGACTTTAGTAAGGCATTTGATACGGTCTCGCATGATATTCTTATTGATAAACTAGGCAAATATAACTTAGATAGGGCCACGATAAGGTGGGTGCATAATTGGCTGGATAACCGTAGTCAGAGAGTTGTTGTTAACGGTTCTAAATCCTGCTGGAAAGGGATAACAAGTGGAGTTCCTCAAGGGTCTGTTTTGGGACCCGTACTATTCAATATCTTCATCAATGATGTAGATATTGGGATAGAGAGTACTCTTATTAAGTTTGCAGATGATACCAAACTGGGTGGGGTTGCGACTTCTTTGGAGGATAGGGACATAATTCAAAATGACCTTAGCAAGTTAGAGAAATGGTCAGAGGTAAACAGGATGAGGTTTAATAAAGAGAAATGCAAAGTGCTCCACTTAGGAAGGAACAATCAGTTCCATACATACAAGATGGGAAGCGACTGTCTAGGAAGGAGCATGGCGGAAAGGGATCTAGGGGTCATAGTGGACCACAAGTTGAATATGAGTCAACAGTGTGATGCTGTTGCCAAAAAAGCAAATATGATTCTAGGTTGTATCAACAGGTGTGTTGTAAGCAAAACTCGTGAAGTCATTCTGCCGCTCTATTCTGCACTAGTTAGGCCTCAGCTGGAGTACTGTGTCCAGTTCTGGGCGCCACATTTCAAGAAAGATGTGGAGAAATTGGAAAGGGTACAGAGAAGAGCGACAAGAATGATTAAAGGTTTAGAGAACATGACCTATGAAGCCAGGCTTCATGAACTGGGCTTGTTTAGTTTGGAAAAAAGAAGATTAAGGGGGGACATGATAGCGGTTTTCAAATATCTAAAAGGGTGTCACAAGGAGGAAGGCGAAAATTTGTTCCTCTTGGTTTCTGAGGACAGGACAAGGAGTAATGGGCTTAAAGTGCAGCAGGGGAGGTTTAGATTGGACATTAGGAAAAAATTCCTAACTGTCAGGGTGGTCAAATATTGGAATAAATTGCCAAGGGAGGTGGTGGAATCTCCCTCTCTGGAGATATTTAAGAACAGGTTAGATAGACATCTGTCAGGGATGGTGTAGACGGAGCTTGATCCTGCCTTGAGGGCGGGGGGCTGGACTCGATGACCTCTCGAGGTCCCTTCCAGTCCTATTATTCTATGATTCTATGATTCTATGAATTCCAGGCATCCATATTCCATCACCAGAGCTGGATTAACTCTTCTGGGTGTCTGGAGCCACAGTAGATTTTGCCAGGAAGTAGCGCAGCAAAGTCGAGGCGGTTTCCTGCATGCTCTGCTTCCCTCCCTCCATGCTGTGTCTCCACCCAGAATACCAATTCTGTAGCCAATGGGAGCTGTGGAGGTGGTGCTTGGGCACAGCAGTAAGTGGAGACCCCTGAGTTTGAGATCTCTGATGTAGGCTCCAGAATACCCAGGCTAATACAGGCAGTCCCCGAGTTACGTGGATCCAACTTATGTCGGCCCGCAGTTACGAACGGGGTTTGCTCCGCGTCTCCCTGGTCTGCTGGACTCCAGCAGACCAGGGAGACGCGGAGCAAAGCCGTAGAGCATGTGGGCAGCGGGACAGCCCAGATGCGCCGCGGCTGTCCCGCTGCCGGCGTCCTCAGAGGCTTTGCTCCCCATCTCCCTGGTCTGCTGGTCTCCAGCAGACCAGGGAGACGCGGAGCAAAGGCGCGGAGGACCCGGGCGGCGGGACCGCGATGTGTCTCGGTCCGCCGCCCGCGTCTCCCTGGTCTGCTGGGGGCGGGGGCACAGCTCCCCCCCAGCAGACCAGGCTTTTCTCCGGACGCCTGTGGTAGAGCAGCTGGGGCGCTGCCGGTTGGTCCCGCAGCGCCGCTCTGGGCACTACTGGACCAACCCGGCAGCACCCCAGCTGCTCTGCCCCAGGCGTCCTGATTCAGCCGCTGCTGGTCAGTTTCAGCAGCGGCTGAATCAGGACGCCTGGGGCAGAGCAGCACCCCAGCTTCTCTGCCCCAGGCGTCCACAAGTCAGCTGCTGCTGAAACTGACCAGCGCTGACTACAGGAAGCCCGAGGCAGAGTTGCTCTGCCCCGGGTTTCCTGGAATCAGCCGCTGATCAGTTTCAGCAGCAGCTGACTTGGGGACGCCTGGGGTTCTTAAGTTGAATCTGTATGTAAGTCAGAACTGGCGTCCAGATTCAGCCTGTTGAAACTGATGAGCGGCTGATTCCAGGAAGCCCGGGGCAGAGCAACTCTGCCTTGGGTTTCCTGTAGTCAGCGCTGGTCAGTTTCAGCAGCGGCTGAATCTGGATGCCAGTTCCGACTTACATACAAATTCAACTTAAGAACAAACCTACAGTCCCTATCTTGTACGTAACCCGGGGACTGCCTGTATCCTGTCCCCACAGAAGTCAATGGGAGCTTTACCACTGTCTTAAATGGGGGACAATCTCCTGCCTACTCTTCCCCCATCTCGAAGTGAATGGCATCTACTCGTCAGTGACAGACTCATGCAATGAAATCTTCATTCATTGGGAGGGTTGACTGGTCAGAAGTGGGGAAAAGTCCATTAAGGAATAACATGGACTGGTTCATTTTCTGGAGTAGGTTTATATTACTCATTGCTGCTCTTGACACATGTCCAGAACTAACTGCATCTGGAGGATCCGTAATACTTGGCACTAAAACAGTGATTTACATTCACTAACGCTAATGAAGTGCATGTGCCTTTGAATGGAGGGCCAGAGATATCTAGGGTGGGGGTGTACTTCAGACTCCTGTAGATATTGTGGGAAGAGTCTGAAGGCATATGCCTACTCATGGGCTTGGGCGGGAGCTCCTTAACTCCCAAAACTTGTCCAAGGGAGCTGCCAGAAGTAGTCCTGGCAATCCAATCCCAGGTGCTCTCAAGCAGAACTGCACACGTGTGTGGTGCTAGTAGGAATTGTGCTGCTGGAGGTGGTTATGAAACCCACACACCTCCTGTGGTTACCATGCAGTAGCACCTAGACCACAGCAACAGTTAAGACCAAGAGACTGCTACAGCATGGGCTGGGATCCAGCTGGCTTTTAGCTCAGAGGGTAGATGCTCCTGTTCTCTGCTTCTGAGGGCCCAGGTTCAAATCCACCTCGTGGTGGTTACACTAACATCTGCATCAGGCCTGTCTCCACGGATGCTGCTTGTTTGTGGTGGGTATTATAAATCCCCTGTGGGCCCTTCATAAGGGAAAGGGGGTTTGCCGGGTGTCAACTCCTGACCAAATTCCCCTGGTAATGACATTTGACAACATCCCCCTCCCTATACAGGCAGTCCCCGACTTACGCGGATCCGACTTATGTCGGATCCGCACTTACGAACGGGGCTTTTTTCGCCCCGGAGCTCGCGGGCGGCGGGACTGCCCAGAGCGCAGCGGTCCCACCACCACGTCCTCCGGGGCGAGAAAAGCTGCTCCGGGTCTCCCTGGTGTGCTGGGGGGGACTCCCCAGCACAGCAGGGAGACCCGAGCAAAGCTGCACAGGCGGCGGGACCCCGCTGCCCGTGCGGCTTTGCTCCTTTGCCCCGGGACCTCTGCGCCTCCGCGGCTTTGCTCGGGTCTCCCTGGTCTGCTGGGGGGGGGGGGGGCGTAGCTAGTGCGCCCCCCCCAGCAGACCAGACTTTTGTTGCGGGACACCTGGGGTATAGGAGCTGGGGTGCTGTCGGGTTGGTCCTGCAGGGACCTACCCGGCAGTGCCCCAGCTGTTCTGTCCCAGGAGTCCAGATTCAGCCGCTGTTGAAACTGATCAGCGGCTGATTCCAGGAAGCCGGGGGCAGAGCAACTCTGCCTAGGGCTTCCTGTAGTCAGCCGCTGATCAGTTTCAGCAGCGACTGAATCTGGAGCCAGTTCCGACTTACATACAAATTCAACTTAAGAACAAACCTATAGTCCCTATCTTGTACGTAACGCGGGGACTGCCTGTAGTCTCATCTGGACACAGCATGGTTCTTCACATCCAGTCCTAAAGTGTGCTGTGTTGTGCCTGTGTGCTATCCCCTGCACACAGACGGCTTAAAATTCTGTGCAATGGTCTAGGAGAATACCAATTAAATCAGTAAGCAACAATGACTGACATGGATTTTTACAACAGGCTTTCATTATTTCAGAAGCACTGACAGTCTAGCCTTATGGATACTAAGGAGTAAAATCAATTTTTTATGACTATATTCTGCTCCCAGATCCACATGACAGAACTCAAATCCAAACCTCCACTTTCCCCCCAGGCATGCGTCCGCCACAGATGTCAGGAGAGCTCTGTGATCATGGAGAGAGGAGACAGCTCTTGGGCCAGTCTGGCAGCACAAATTGCAAAATTTTTGGGGGAAGGGATGTGATGAATCCACTTTTTACTCACTTGATATAAACCGCTAGCTCTAAATAGGGAAAGTTCACATTTTTATTGCAGAAACCCAAGCCTGTGACTGAGCAGCACTGAATGCATTTCTCCCTAAAACCATGGTGGGTTTTTTTCAGATGGCAAACAGTGGAATCTCCCATTTCTTGTGAAATCGATTCGTTATCATTTGATGAAGAAGTATGTGTGTTTGTTGTGCCAGATTGATGGTGTCCTCAGCTAGCCATTGCCTTGCTATTAGAAATTTGGTTTTGTAAATGGCGGGATAGGTAACTATATTGCTGTCGTTTAGTAGGTGGCTTGAGGCAAACTGGGGATGTCCTGTGTAGTGGAGTTCAAGAAGTAGACCAGACAGCTGCATAAGCAGCAGCAAGTGCATCACAAAATGTCAGTTGGTGAATTGACTACACTACTGGCATTATTGTGCCAACCACTTCCCATTCATAGTGCCAGAGTGGAGGTCGATATCGGTAGTTAGTCTCATTTGAGCCAGAAGCAAAGGAAAATACTGCATCTAGGTGAAACCGAAGGATGAATGTAGGTTGCTCTCTGTAATTACTTAAGCTGGAATTTCATCAAGACATTGTGATAACACTCCTTATCTTGTGCACTGTTAATTCTTTAACAGCCATGGTTTTCCTTCTGACCCAGTGTGGCCAGACAGACTAACCCCATATCATCCATCTTATTTGCCTCTCTGAAGCACAGGGCAGAGAAGGAGCAATAATATCAGCATAGTCTATGCTGGCTCATCTGATCCTGAGAAGCTGAAACACAGATATGTGGATAGAGAGCAGTTAAGTCAATAAGCTGGCCTCGAGGCTGCGGCTGGCACCTATGTTGATTCGAACACACACACAGTCCCTGGGAGGGGAATTTCCCACTGAGAAAACAATGTCCTGTACTTCCAATTTAATCATCTCAAATCTCTCTTACAAGTGTAAATTAAGTTCACAACTCCCTTGTAAGAACTGGTCTCACAGCAGACAGACCAGCATCAATTGGCATTACAGATAAGAAAGAGAAATATGTGACCCCATGATTATAAAAGATGGGCCCAGCACACACTCACTTCGAGTGTCATTCTACCCTCTACCTGCTGGTCGGGTTAGGTGTTTGACCTTCCGAGGTTCTATGGGGACGCCCACCTCGTATTTTCGTCTTTCCTAGGAATTGAGGGACCGGCCCTGGCCTGACATGCTGGAGTCGAGAGGCACAGAAGGGGGTAAAAATGGTACCTGGATGTGGTCCTCTGTCTTAAGTGTACACATAGAAAGATTAAGCTGTTACTTGGTACCATTATTTCTATTTTTCTATCTTTATCTTCTTTGTAACCATTTTTAAGACCTATATTTTGCTAATAGTTAAGAAATAGAATAGCCATTGCAACCATATGATTTATAAGCTTCTTTAATAAACCTGTAACTGTTTAAGTTTTAACCTGACTCCTTCAGTTGCTGTAACAGAACCAAGCACAATTTAAAAGAACTTCAGCCGGTCATAAAGGGACAGACATAGGGAGAGCTTGGGCGTTTGGATCTGTGTCACTCCCAGGTGACAAGATCCGTTGGGGCACCTTTTCAGCCTTTCCTAGGCTGCCCTCTGCGAAGGAACCCCTGTGTTCTAGCAGCTAAAATCTAAGGTGTAATAAGCTCTTCCTATATAATGGGGCGTCTGTTGGCCTCCTGGCCACCCTCTGCAATGGGACCCCGGTCCTAGCAGTAAAGGCACGGACGTTAAACCTTTTCTCGGAAACATACACACACACGCTGCCCTGACCGTCGGCTGACACCCAGAAGACAATACCTCTGTGCGGGTGATGCCTGTGAACAGCAGTAAGTTGAGACCCCTGGCCCCACACCCAGGAGCTGCTGCTAGAGGGGTGTGCCAGTCACTTTGGGAGCCATGCTGCCCAAGGTAAGCACCACCTTCTGACCCCATCTCACTCTCCAACCCTCTGTCCTAGCCCAGAGTCCACACCCCGCACCCAAGTTTCCTCCCAGAACCCACACCCCTCACCTCCTCTTATATCCCAAACTCTCACCCCAGCCCAGACCCTGCAGGGTAATGAACACCAGGTGTGCAAGAGTTGGGGAGGAAGTGAGTTACAAAGCCCAGGGCACTAAGGGGATGGCCTACTAGCTACTCCCTCTCTCATAGCAAAGATACTTCAATTCAGGTGTTTCTGCTTGGTGGAAATAGGGCTAAACAATGAGGTGGCAACATTTGCAGATGTTACTCAACTGCTCAAGATAGTTAAGACCAAAGCAGACTGTGAAGAGCTTCCAAAGGATCTCACAAAACTAGGAGAGTGGGCAACAAAATTGCAGATGCTTCAGAGGGGTAGCCAAGTTAGCCTGTAACTGGAAAAACTTGAAAACAATGACTAGTCTTGCAGCACAAAACATGTCGATGGTATCATGAACTTTCATGGGCACAGCCCACTTCTTCATATGAATAGAGTTATTAAAGGTCCAGTTTAAAAATAGATAGGTGATGGGGGGAGCTTTGCGTGGGCAGCCCCAAGGCGTGGCCCCTGCTGGGAGGGTGGCGTGGGGCGGCCACGGCTGGTGAGGCTGAGCCTGGAAGCCTTTTCTTCACCTTTGTGAGTGTGGCCCCTCCCCTACCCGTTTGCCCCTCCCCGGCTGGCCACCCCCCCGCCCCTGTGCCCTCCCTGCAACTTCCCCTCCCTGGTCTCTCCCCAACAACTCCCCTGACTGTGAACCCCCCTTGCCCAGCTGTGCCCCTTCCCCAGCCTGTGTGCCCCTGCCCATTATTCCCCCAGAGGCGTGGGTTCGAATCCCACCCCTGACAGGGCCCTTGGTGGCTCTGCTTCTTGGGGGGGAGGGTATGTCTACACTAGCCCCCAGTTAGAACTAGGGAAGCTAATGTAGGCATTCAAAGTTGCAAATGAAGCCCAGGATTTAAATTCCCCGGGCTTTATTTGCATCTTCCTGTCCGGTCGCCATTTTGAAATTTCACTAGTCCGGACTAATTGCCCACAGCTACACGCGGCAGGGAGCCGGTAGTTCGAATTAAAGCCCTAATTTGAACTACCTGTTATTCCTCTTGCAAGGAGGTTTAACGGTAGTTCAAATTAGAGGCTTTAATTTGACCTACCAGCTCCCTGCCGCATGTAGCCGCAGGCAGTTAGTCTGGACTAGTGACATTTCAAAATGGAGACTAGACGGGAAGATGCAAATCAAGCCCAGGATATTTAAATCCCAGGCTTCATTTGCAACTTCGAATGCCTACATTAGCCTCCCTAGTTCGAACTAAGGGGCTAGTGTAGACATACCCTAAGAGATTTAAATCAAAGCTATTTAAATCAATCCACCCTTCTTCAGAGGCTGTTTGGTCCATCCCTGAAGGAGAAAGCACATGGCTGCGCTCATGGAATAGGTCCTAGGCTAGAGGGTTTTGTTGTCTGCTGCCTGTCTTGTTCTGGACAGTTGAGCTAGGGAGTTGAAACAAAAGTTCTCTTAATCCCTTTGAACTGTTTCATTGTATAGTGAGGCTGATTCTTGTCCATAGACACCAAGAGTTGGACAGTTTATGTGTTGGGGTTGGAGTCTGAGTGATTATAAGGCGTCTAATAATAAAATCCTTTTGCAGAGTGAGGAGTGGGACTGGGACCCCAGCACTAAGTGATGTGAACAGCTGCATGCTTTGGAAGTCTTGAACTGGCTTGCTGTGGATGAACCTGCCCTCCCGTTGTCCTTGAATGGAGAAAAAAGGGGGAATCTCCCAATTTATGACAGAAAAAGAAGGGAAAGGGGGAGAAAAAAAGTACCTGTCAGTTGTAGTGCCAGTGCTAATGAGGCTAATTGAGTGGGCTGTAAGTGTCCCATACTTAGTTTTTGATGTCATTTGAGTGTTGAATACTAATACAATAAAATTAAAAAACCAACCTTTAACATTCAGCAATTGGGTAACAGAACAATAACTTATTTTTTGTGCAGCACTGGGGTCTACACTGTGGTTTCCTTTCCCCAGTTCCTGATCTAAGGACATATCTACACAGCAGCGTTATTTCAGAATAATGTCAGTTATTCCAAAATAATGTAGTGCGCGTCTACACAGCAAACCCGTTATTTCTAAATGACTTCGAAATAACAGGCTTCTTACTCCAACTTCTGTAAACCTCGTTGTATGAGGAGTAAGGGAAGTCAGATGAAGAGTACCCTATTTTGAAATAAGTGCTGTGTAGACAACGCAGTAATTAGTGTAGTTCAGGCTGTGTAGCCTATTTCAAGTTTAACCCTGCTGTGTAGACGTGCACTAAGACACATGACCTGTTTGGTGCATCTTGATATTGTGAAGAGCAGGACTTTAACAAAGTTAAAAAAAGAACTAGATGAATTCATGGAGGTTAGGTCCATTAATATTTATTAGCCAGGATGGGTAGGAATGGTTTGCCTAGCCTCTCTTCGTCAGGGGCTGGAAATGGATGACCGGAGAAGGATCACTTGATGATTCCCTGTTCTGTTCACTCCCTCTGAAGCATCTGGCATTGGCAACTGTTGCAGACAGGATACTGGGCTAGATGAGGGCAGGGGACTGGACTCAATGACCTCTCGAGGTCCCTTCCAGTCCTAGTATTCTATGATTCTATGGACCTTTGGTCGGGCCCAATGTGGCCACTCTTATGCTCTTATGCATTGTGTGATGAATCTTATTCAGAACCTGGGCAGCATGTCACACAAACCCAGTCTTCAAAATATGTCTGAATGACAGGCTCATCTGAGCCATGAAAATATTACAACAACAGATAATGTAATGGATGTTGAGTGTGTTCAGCACCTTGCAAGACTGGGTCCCTAGGTAATAAATACCCAGGATAAACCAATTCACCCAACTCCACTGACTGTTGGAGAGATGTGTTTGAAGTCAGTGAAGTTACACAAGAGAAGAATTGTGCCCTGCATGTTCAGTTGTGACTGGAGCTGGGCAGAAGGAGAACATTCGGAACTCTTGTCTCTTCACCGACAAGTCTGAAGGAATGCTTAACATAGTGAATGCTAGTGGGAAGGGGGTAGGTTTAGAAGACAAAATAAAAAAAGAACAAGTTAAAAATCACTTAGAAAAGTTAGATGCCTGCAAGTCACCAGGGCTTGATGAAATGCATCCTAGAATACTCAAGGAGCTGATAGAGGAGGTATCTGAGCCTCTAGCTATCTATCATCTTTGGAAAATCATGGGAGACAGGAGAGATTCCAGAAGACTGGAAAAGGGCAAATATAGTGCCCATCTATAAAAAGGGAAATAAGAACAACCCAGGAAACTACAGACCAGTTAGTTTAACTTCTGTGCCAGGGAAGATAATGGAGCAAGTAATTAAGGGAATCATCTGCAAACACTTGGAAGGTGGTAAGGCGATAGGGAACAGCCAGCATGGATTTATAAAGAACAAATCATGTCAAACCAATCTGATAGCTTTCTTTGATAGGATAATGAGTCTTGTGGATAAGGGAGAAGCAGTGGATGTGGTATACCTAGACTTTAGTAAGGCATTTGATATGGTCTCACATGATATTCTTATCAATAAACTAGGCAAATACAACTTAGGTGGTGCTCCTATAAGGTGGGTGCATAACTGGCTGGATAACCATACTCAGAGAGTAGTTATTAAGATATTTAAGAGTAGGTTAGATATCTATCAGGGATGGTCTAGACAGTACTGGTCCTGCAATGAGGGCAGGGACTGGACTCGATGACCTCTCATGACCTCGATGACAGAGCCTTCGAGTCCTAGTATTCTATGATTCTAACCACTGACCCATTATAGGTTTGAAAACCTGCCCGTAAAAAAGCCCATCTTGCTGCCAAATTAGCACTAATCCAGGAGTGGCCAGACGAAAAGCCAAAATAGCAATGGATACAGTGCAAAGAGCCGAGGGAAAAAATTGTCAAGCACAAAAAAAAAGCCTTTTTAAAAGCAGAGCATTGCCCTTTGAAGGTGGCCATTTTGAAGTCTGCACTCCATAACTCTAGCTCTGTCTCTTTCAGATAGAACACGCTGCCCCTTTCAGAGCCATGGGTGCAGGTGTGGAAGTTGCAATTTTTTCTTTGCAGAGCCGCATGCAGCTCGCGAGCTTTGGGTTGGCCACCACTGCACTGTCTGACTCAGCTACCATAATGGAGTTGCTCTGTGTGTTGCAGGGGTAGATTTTCTTTGTAAAGACGACTCCCTATTTAATGCTATAACTGGAGCTCGTATTGCTCTGGGACTAATCAATCGCTGATCTGCGTATGGGACAGTCCAAGCTGATCGTCTGTAACATATTGGCATTTTCAGTAGTAGTAGAGGAATCCTCCAAGGACTCCTACCGCCACACCTGTGGTATGAGAGGAACATCCATCTGTGGAGAAAGGTATTGAACATGGCTTACATGGTGCTATACAGGACGACCCACATTCCCCTTCTTCATTCCTTATGCATTTGAAAGACCAAGGACACTTTCATCAGGCTTTCTCCGTTCCTTTCCCAGCTCAGCCACTGGATTGGGCCAGGTCTACATTAGGCCCAGCAGCTCAACTTACGGCACACAGCTTACTGGCTTATTTTAAGCTGAGGTTGGTGGCATCCCCACAGTGGGGGGCCAATGGGAGCAAATGCTCCCATCGGCTTCCCTTACTCCTCATGAAAGGAGGAATACCAGATGCTGGCAGGGGCACCCTCTGAGTTTGATTTAGTGAGTCTTAATTAGACACCCTAAATCAAACTCCAGAAGCTCAATCACAGCAGTAGCAATCTTCCTTTTAGTGTAGACAAGGCCTCAGTGTTTGACCTTGGGCAAGCCAGCCGGGCTCTCTGTGGTCTAGTCTGCATAGCTGTAAGATGGGGACAATGCTACAGTCCTACCTCATGGGAATACTGTGGGGCTACATTCATGTTTATAAACTCCTTTGAGCCACAGAGAGAAATCTGTATAAAAGTGCCAAGTATTAAGAGTGTGAAATGCTCCACAACTCTGTGTGAATGGCTTTAGTCAATGTGCCTACGTGCATTTGATAAATGGACAGGATTTCTGAACAGGATATGGCCAGTTACAGGAAAAGCTAGCAGCCAAGAGAAGGATTAATATCGACGTTTCTGGATGAGGAAAATAAAAGGCGTCATGTCTGGAGTCCTCAGTTATTAAGCACCCCCTACCTGTAGAATTAAAAACATGTTCAGTTTATAGATGCTACTGAAGATCCTTCTCACTAGCCTTTAGACTATCTTAAAAAAGCTGATTTGGACACAATGGATTGTGTTTACTCCACTATTTCTGATATTTTTATGTACAGATCCAGGATTCAAGAAGCTCTTCAGATACACTTTACTTGATACTTGTGTAGAGAAGTGACAGAGATATTACTTTGCATACTCATTATTTGTCACCTACTACTCATATTGTGAGGATTGTCACCTAACTCCCCTATTTCTCCTCCCTAATGGAAGGGCTCCCCATCCAACCAAAAATTTGCAAGGTGTCCTGGTGTGACTGCCTTATTCACATGAGGACTGGTGACATGTTTTGTGAATATTCTTGTGGAAAAAAACCAAAGTTGCTTCTGCCCAGTTTAAATCGCACTGAAGCATGTGGTTATGGGAATGTTTCCATTGGCTTTACCTGCAAAGACCTTCTCTCTTCTTTTAACTCTTCGCAATAGTCGCTCTTGGTCCTTTACCCTGGGTGGGTGTTCAAAATTCTCACCTGAGGAAGGGAAAGATTATTTGCATGAAAGATCTATGGACACAGGAGGATTATTGTTCTTCTCTGGTATCAAGCACATACAGGGTATGTCTACACAGCAAAGTTATTTCGAGATACCAAAGGTATCCCGAAATAGCTACCCTGTGTCTTTCGAATGCATCCGCTATTTTGAAATATAGTGGAAGTGCTTTTTCACCATCCCTGTAAAACAGGGTCAGCTCGAGCCATTCCTGCGCCCCAGGCAGCAGGCGCGTGATGTATGCGCCCCCCCTCCCTGGTGCACTGTGCACCTTACAGCTGCAATCGGGCACGCAGTGCCTGATGGCAGCTCTAAGGGGTGCTGCGCAACCCCCAGCCCCAGGCGCACGGCGCCTGATTGCAGCTCTAAGGGGCGCTGCGCGGCCAGGTGCATGGCGCCCCTTACAGCTGCCATCAAGTGCCTCCCATAGGTTGGTGCCCTGGGCAGCTGCCTGGCTAGCCCCCCCCCTTATTTCGGCCCTGCCTGTAAACCTCATTCTACGAGGTGTAAGGAATGGCTCGAAATAGCGCTTTATTTTGAAAGTTGTTGCTGTGTAGAAAGCGCCAGATGACTAAATAAGCTATTTTGAAATAGACTCGAAATAAGCTATGCAAAGTGCGTACCTTATTTCGAGTTTTGAGTGCTGTGTAGACACACCCACATTCTCCTTTCATTAACATTCCCCAAATCCTCAACTGGGCTTTGTAAGCCCTCTTATTTGAGATGCCTTCAGAGCACAGGCCTGGAGGAACAAATGCAGAAGGGTCCATTTCAAAGGATCCCTTTTGAAAGACCGGATGAGGCCTCAGGCTGAATGCAAGATAGTTTGTTTGCATTGGCCTTGTGTATCATGGCGTGTTACATACAAATACCATCAGGATTAAAGGTATTGAGAGATTATCCTGCTGAAATGTTTCCTGTATTCATGTTTCAGATTTTCAAAAGTGTTAATTATCCTAGGCATTAGAATGAGTAAAAAGAGCTTGATTTTCCTCTGATTCCGCCTGATTCTGTGATCTGATACAAAGTTCCTATGATTCCACCTGATTCTGTGATCTGATACAAAGTTCAAAGAGGCAATGGAAGTCCTTCCAATCCATTAGTTTTAGGTGAGGCCCTTGATGCTTTGTCCTCTTTGGAAGTCACTGCTATCTCGCTGGTAACATCACAATTGGTTGCTAAGCAGATGGTTATAATGTCAAAAACAGAGGAGTGTGATGTCTGGGTGAGGACTATACAGTGGGAATATGCGAATATTGAAGAAATCTGTACAAACCAACACAATTCTTGAGCTGACTACGACAGTGTTTATGGGAGGTGTTGAACATGGAAAGGGATAAAGATTGTTCTTATTCCACTGGTGAGCTATAGAACACATTTCAGTTTGAGACGGAGAGTAATGCTATGAAGCATCAAGTCGATTTGCATTGCATGCCTCACGCTCTTGGATCAAAACCACTGCAACTTCTGATTTCAATGGACTAAGTCAAGAAATTCACTCACTGGACTTCCCAAAGCATCCCTCCTCAGGCTTCTGCCATGTGAGAATGGTCTCCAGCCAGCTGGGTTTGTAGAAGTCAGAGAATCCAGCCATACCACAGAGCATAACTGAGGAGAGGAGGAAGAAAAGGACATGATAAACCCACAGTTCAAACACTACAGTATCTTTATAAGATCAGCCTTTAGAAAGAAAGACACTCAAATATCCTTGACTCAGAGGATTCATAATCCTGCCATCCAGTCCTATTAGAAAGACAGCAATCTGACAACTTGTAAATTCCTTTGCCTTCAGAAGGGCACTCATACAAATAAGAGATTGGGGCAGAAGACAGATTAGGGAAATTATTAGATTAAATAGTTTAACTCCTGGCTAATGAAATATTTTTTCTAATGTCTTTTATCATTTAGTTTTAAATGTCCCAAACAGCATGTCTCCCATCACGAAAGCCAAAAAATACCCTGTACCCCAAACTCAAAATTGGATGTCAAAGACAGGCTTGTAAATCCATGGGGGAGGGGGCACCTAAACAAATTTACAGATGTGCAAAACACACTGAAGTCATTGTATGCCGTGTTTCACAGCCATATTGGCTCCGGGACCAACTTTTGTTGATGTGAGAGATTAGTGTTCCAATTTACAAAGAGTTGATGAAGAAGAGCTAAAGTTTGTCTCTCCTATCAACAGATGTTGGTACAATAAAAGCTATTCCCTTACCCACCTTGTCTCATTAAATGCATTGTCAGACAGAAGTTCCCACTGGCTTCCATCTGACAGTTTATTGAATACTATTGACTAAGGGTACGTCTAGACTTCCCTCTAAAATTGAAATAAGTTATGCAATTTGCACCATGCAAATTGTGTATCTTATTTCGATTTTATTTCAAAATAGGCTATTTCGAAATTTGGTGTGTCTACACGGCACCAAATTTTGAAAAAGCACTATTTTGAGACATCCCTTATTTTTTGTGGAATTAGGTTTAAAGGGATGCCAAAATTATTTCGAAATAGTGGACGAGTTCCTTGGACGTGGGGTAGTTATTTTGGGATACCTCTGGTATCCTGAAACAGCCTTGAAGTCTAGACATACATAAGAACATAACAACGGCCATACTGGGTCAGACCAAAGGTCCATCCAGACCAGTAGCCTGTCTACCGACAGTGGCCAATCCCAGGTGCCCCAGAGGGAGTGAACTGAACAGGTACTGATCAAGCGATCTCTCTCCTGCCATCCATCTCCACCCTCTGACAAACAGAGGCTAGGGACAGCATTCCTTACCCATCCTGGCTAATAGCCATTAATGGACTTAACCTCCATGAATTTATCTAGTTCTCTTTTAAACCCTGTTATAGTCCTAGACTTCACAACCTCCTCAGGCAAGGAGTTCCACAGATTGACTATGTGCTGTGTGAAGAAGAACTTCCCCATATTTGTGTTAAACCTGCTGCCCATTAGTTCCATTTGATGGCCCCTAGTTCTTGTATTATGGGAACAAGTACAGTAAACTTCCGATAATCCAGCACCTTTGGGACCTACGGGGTGCCGGATTTTTGGATATGCCGGAGTATCAGCAGGTACTCCGGAAGGGGGGCTGTCAGGGGTCTGGGAGGGGGGGGGGGTCAGTGGGAAATGGCACGGCATGGGTCAAACCCTCCATCGTTTTGTAGAAAGGTGGGGGAAGCCCCACACAGTCGCCGGTGACAGGCCAGCTGGGGCTGCAAGCGACAGCGGTGACTTGGGGAAGCAGCAGGGCAGAGCAGCTGGGGTGCTGCTGGGTTGGTCCTGCAGCGCCACCCCTCACCTGAACGGCGCTGTGGGACCAACCCGGCAGCACCCCAGCTGCTCTGCCCCGCAGCTTCCCCAAGTCCACCGCTCATCAGTTTCAGCAGTGGCAGCTGCGCGGAGCAGAGCAGCTGGGGTGCTGCCGGGAGCTGAGCAGGGAGGTGAGAGGTGGCGCTTCAGGACCAACCTGGCAGCACCCCAGCTGCTCTGCTCTGTGCCTCTTCCCCAAGTCCACTACTGGTCAGCTTCAGCAGTGGCAGCAGCGGACTTGGGGAGGCGGTGCGGAGCAGCTCCAATTGTCCAGCTGGCTGGAGCACTTCCAGGTTCCAGTTGGTGCCAGACTATCGGGAGTGCCGGACCACTGGATGCCAGACAATTGGAGTTTTACTGTAAATAACTTTTCCTTATTCACTTTCTCCACACCACTCATGATTTTATAGACCTCTATCATACCTCCTCTTTAACCTCTCCTCATATAGGACCCGTTCCAAACTCCTAATCATTTTAGTTGCCCTTCTCTGAACCTTTTCTAATGCCAGTGTATCTTTTTTGAGATGGGGAGACCACATCTGTATGCAGTATTCAAGATGTGGGTGTAGCATGGATTTATATAAGGGCAATAAGATATTCTCTGTCTTATTCTCTATCCCTTTTTTAATGATTCCTAACATCCTGTTTGCGTTTTTGTCTGCGCTGCACACTGAGTGGACATCTTCAGAGAACTATCCACGATGACTCCAAGATCTCTTTCCTGATTAGTTGTAGCTAAATTAGCCTCCATCATATTGTATGTATAGTTGGGGTTATTTTTTCCAATGTGCATTACTTTACATTTATCCACATTAAATTTCATTTGCCATTTCGTTTACCAATCACTTAGTTTTGTGAGATCTTTTTGAAGTTCTTCACAGTCTGCTTCTGTCTTGATTGTCTTAAACAGTTTAGTATCATCTGCAGACTTTGCCACCTCACTGTTTACCCCTTTCTCCAGATCATTTATGAATAAGTTGAATAGGACTGGTCCTAGGACTGACCCTTGGGGGACCCCACTAGTTACCCCTCTCCATTCTGAAAATTTACAATTTATTCCTACTCTTTGTTTCCTGTCTTTTAACCAGTTCTCAATCCAAGAAAGGACCTTCCCTCTTATCCCATGACAACTTAATTTATGTACGAGCCTTTGGTGAGGGAAATCTAAGTACACTATATCTACTGGATCCTTCTTGTCCACATGTATGTTGACCCATTCAAAGAATTCCAATAGATTAGTAAGACATGATTTCCCTTTACAGAAACGATGTTGACTTTTGCCCAACAAATTATGTTCTTTTATGTGTCTGACAATTTTATTCTTTACTATTGTTTCAACTAATTTTCTTGGTACTGCTCTTAGACTTACCGGTCTGTAATTGCTGGGATTGCCTCTAGAGCCCTTTTAAAATATTGGCGTTACATTAGCTATCTTAAATCAGAAACAGATATAAAGGATAGGTTACAAACCATAGTTAATAGTGCCACAATTTCACATTCGAGTTCTTTCAGAACTCTTGGGTGAATGCCATCCGGTCCCGGTGACTTGTTACTGTTAAATTTATCAATTAATTCCAAAACCTCCTCTAATGACACTTCAGTCTGTGACAAGTCCTCAGATTTGTCACCTACAAAGGACGGGCCAGGTTTGGGAAACTCTCTAACATCCTCAGCCGTGAAGACTGAAGCAGAGAATTCATTTAGTTTCCCCACAATGACTTTATCATCTTTAAGTGCTCCTTTTGTATCTTGATTGTCCAGAGGCCCCACTGGTTGTTTAGCAGGCTTCCTGCTTCTGATGTACTTAAAAAACATTTTATTATTACTTTTTCAGTTTTTGGCTAGCTGTTCTTCAAACTCCTTTTTGGCTTTTCTTATTACATTTTTACACTTAATTTGGCAGTGTTTATGCTCCTTTCTATTTACCTCACTAGGATTTGACTTCCACTTTTTAAAAGATGCCTTTTTATCTCTCACTGCTTCTTTTACATGGTTGTTAAGCCATGGTGGCTCTTTTTTAGTTCTACTTTTTTTTTAAAATTTGGGGTACACATTTAAGTTGGGCCTCTATTATGGTGTCTTTGAAAAGTGTCCATGCAGCTTGCAGGGATTTTACTTTAGTCACTGTACCTTTTAATTTCTGTTTAACTAACCTCCTCATTTTTGCATAGTTCCCCTCTTTTAAATTAAATGACACAGTGTTGGGCTGCTGAGGTGTTCTTCCCACCACAGGAATGTTAAATGTTATTATATTATGGTCACTGTTTCCAAGCAGTCCTGTTATAGTTACCTCTTGAACCAGATCCTGTGCGCCACTCGAGAATTGCTGCTGCCCTAGTGGGATCCTGTACTGCTGCTCCAAGAAGCAGTCATTTAAGGTATCAAGAAAGTTTGTCTCTGCATCTTGTCCTGAGGTGATGTGTACTCAGTCAATATGGGAATAGTTGAAATCCCCCACTATTATTGAGTTCTTTATTTTGATAGCCTCTCTAATCTCCCTTAGCATTTCATAGTCACTGTTACTGTCCTGGTCAGGTGGTCGATAACAGATCCCTACTGTAATATTCTTATTAGAAGAGCAGGGAATTACTATCCATAGCGATTCTATTGAACATGTTGATTCATTTAAGATTTTTACTTCATTTGATTCTAAATTTTCTTTCACATATAGTGCCACTCCCCCACCTGCATGACCTATACCTTAGATGCATAAATCCCAGAGTTGAAATTGCTGCCCTTCAGTTTATAGTCACTGCATATAACAGAAGGACATAAGCTTATTCTACTTCTGCATGTCATCTAGTTATGATAAGGGAAGAAATGCAGACGGTAACATACTAGTTAAATAACCATTCATGACACTTTATATGGAGTATGGTTCACTTCTTTAGCATAACTAATATTTTCTGTAACCTTAGGTTAATGTTTCATCACTGCTGGGATAAAAAACAGGTTTATCATCATATGTCAGAATCTGCTCTGCTGTTGCTTCATTATGATTAGGTTACATACTATTTTCCATAAAGAGGTCTCGAGAGGGAAACTGGAACCCATTGCTTTCGATCATCAGGTTTATTTTCATCATGCTAGCACAGAAAATATTCTTGTAATATTGGGATCTCTGGAACAGACGATCTGAGCATCCTTTCTGGGTACAGAAGAAAACCAGGTTATTGTATTGTATTTTAATACATTCATTGTTAAAAAAAATCACATTGGAGTAGGGAGGTTGAGATCAGATAGATCTGATTTTGGATTTAAACACTGCAAGATAATTTAGCCTGGGTATCTTTACTACTGCAAAGGGGACAGAGAGGGCACACTTTTCTACACCCTGGAATGGTCTGGCCATTGGAAGTACAGAGTGAGCATCAGTCCATCAGCACAAGAGAGATGATACTCTCAACCAGCATGTTGTCATGGCTATCTGTAGCCAGACGTGAACCCCCATTTTAACATCCATCTTTGTCTGCTTGAAAGCATGCAGGGCACATAAGAGCAGAAAACAGCATGATCTTTGAAAACCTTGGAGCAGGAGGTTCAGATATACTGGCTCAGTGACCATGGACAACTGTAAGCAGAGATAAGAGGGTGGTCAAACTAAGAGGCTGCACAAAAGTGTCCTTGACTTAACCCATATTGATATGAACACACAGCAGTCCACGGGGGGAGGAATCTCCCGCCCAACAAGAACATCCGGCACTCCTAATTTAGCTATCTTCCTCTCTTACAAGTGTAAATTAACTTGAAACTTGTTTGTAAGAACTGGCGCCACAAAACGGACCAGTACAATTTGGCATCTTAAGATAAGAAAGAGAATACGGGCCCCCAGGGGTATAAAGATGAGTCCAGCAGCACACCTACTTTGTGTGTCAATCTACCACCTATCTGCTGGTCGGGTTTGGTGTTTGACCTCCCGAGGTTCCAGAGGGGATGCCCACCTCGTATTCATCTTTCTGAGGAATTGAGGGACCGGCCCTGGCCTGACACGCTGGAGTCGAGAGGCACAGAAGGGGGTAAAAATTGTACCTGGATGTGGTCCTTTGTTTAAGTATATATACATAGTGTTAGAGCTCTTTAAAGATTAAGCGGTCACTTGGTACCATTATTTCTATTTTCTATCTTTACCTTTTTCCTGTAATCATTTTTAAGACCTATATATATATATATTTGCTAGCATTTAAGAAATAGAGCAATAGCCATTGTAACCATATGATGTATAAGCTTCTTTAATAAACCTGTAACTGTTTAAGCTTTAACCTGACTCCTTCAGTTGCTGTAATAGAACCAAGCACAATTTAAAAGAACTTCAGCCGGTCATAAAGGGACAGACATAGGGAGAGCTTGGGCGTTTGGATCTGTGTTACTCCCAAGTGACAAGATCCGTTGGGGCACCTTTTCAGCCTTTCCTAGGCTGCCCGCTGCGAAGGAATCCCTGTGTTCTAGCAGCTAAAATCTAAGGTGTAATAAGCTCTTCCTATATAACGGGGCATCTGTTGGCCTGCTGGCCACCCTCTGCAATGGGACCCCGGTCCTAGCAGTAAAGACACGGACGTTAACCCTTTTCTCGGAAACATACACACACACACTGCCCTGACCGTCAGCTGACACTATCACTTATAATTATACCAAGACATACATCAGTTGCCCTGAGCCTAATTACAGTTGTTTTAAATATTGTTATACTTGAGCAACCAAGAGCTTGTCTCCACTGAGGAATGGATTGATGCTGCCGGGATTGATTTAGAGGGTCTAGTGAAGACCCACCAAATCAACCGCTAATCACTTTTCTGTCGACTCTGGTACTCCACTGGAACAAGGTTAGAAGAGGGACTCAACAGAAAGTTTCTTTTGTCAACCCAGCACAGTGTGGGCCCCACAGTAAGTAGAATTAAGCTGTGTTGACTTGAGTTACATTGGTAATGTAACTCTAATTGCATAGCTTAGGCCAAGTCTACACTAAAAGGGAAAGTCAAATCAAGATACGTGACTCCAGCTACGTTAATTACGTAGCTGGAGTCAATGTACCTTGTTTCGAGTCTCCCTGCCATCCCCACAGTGGGAGGCCTATGGGAGCAAACACTCCCATTGTTTTTCCTTACTCCTCACAGAAGTAGGAGTACCGGCCATCTATGGGGACCCCCTCTGAGTTTGATTGAGCGACTTTTAACTAGACTCACTAAACCGAACTCCGGAAGATCGATCACAGCAGTGTCAATCTTCCATTTAGTGAAAACATGAACTGAGATCAGCCTGTCCCCGTAGTGTCGACCTACCCCAAGTCTTAAAAACTGAGGTGCTGAATGAATTATGGCTGTAATGGCAGTGGGGGCTGCCCTGACCATCAGTAGCTGCTCCACAAAGCCTGAGAAGAATATCCCCACCATGCAAATCCCCAGCACCAAGCCAAGATGCTTGAAGTAGACAGTAAGGAGTAAAATTGCCTAATAATGGGAAGCTGAACTGTGAAGGCCAGGGGAAAACATCAGATTAAAACATACAGGTGCATTCCCTGGTGCCTCATGCAGCACTCCAGAATTTAGGGCAGCTGTGTTTGAAGGGCAACATCAGGCTACACACATTTGGTGGAATCTCATCCCTCTCTGCCACATGTTAAGTATCTTCTTGTCCGACATGATCCACTAAAATGATGAGCTGCCTCCCAGACCAATCAGAGTAGAGGCTGAGATGGGCAGCATGTGATCCCCCTGTTTGTCCCCAGACACACACAAATGAGTAACTGAAGCAGGTTGCCCTCATCATCCACGTCTAACCCCACCATGAGTCTGTATTCCCCACTCATCTTCCTTCACCACTCCTGTGCTGTACCAGACGAGCCTCACTCAGGGTCCTCCTCTCTCTTGCCTCCATCCAAATTCTTCCACTTTAATAACGCTGGAATGAAAACGATATGGCAGTATCCACCCCAGAACTAAACCAATGTACTCTCCTATTGCCTTTCCATACTGGTTCTCCCTCCTTTCCCTCTTAGCTCTTTCCAAAGTCCATCAGAGCTTCTTTCCTACAGAAACAGATGTTGAATTTTCTGCTTGTTGCTGAAGTCCAATGTAGCAATTGGCCATCTTAGTATATCTAGAAACCCTATCAATAAACTGTGTAGGACAATGTCTTCTGAACAAGTTTGACCTGTTACCTCCACATATCCAATATTTCACTCATAGCTATATCTTGTATGTCCATTACCATCCTGCTTTCTCCCCTCCTTCCCTATTTCTCTCTGGAGTCATTGCTCCTAACTGTCTGTCCCCGCCATCCTGTACATCCAGGTCAGCCCCCTTACTTCCCATTGCCACTTCTGTTGCAATTCTAACAGGAGAGCAAAGCCACAATCAACAAACACTTCAAGTCCACTCTGCCACATCCCCACGTTGTATCATGTATATTTCTCCTGTGATGGCTGCTAACCCTAATCTGGGCACTTACCGCATCTGCAAACAAAAAGTAGAAAAGCTGATGTGACAGGCAATAATCTGAGCATCCAGACATTGTCATGATTTTCCTACAGGCCTTGGTGACAATGCAGGAACTGCCATTATCTTTCCTGTTGAATAAGCAGGACAACAGTCACGAATAGCTTAAGTGTCTGAAGACAAGACTCCAGTAACTAAATGTACAGGTGTATTCTCTTCTCAGTGTGTATGTGGAAGAGTGAAACTCCCACACATCACTTAGAACATAAGAATGGCCATACTGAGTCAGATCAACAGTCCATCTAGTCCAGTATCCTGTCTTCCGACAGTGGCCAATGCCAGATGCTCCAGAAAGAGGGAACACAATAGGTAATCATCATGTGATCCCTCTCCTGCATGTATTTTATGAATGTGAATGCAGGTTAAAGAGTAGGGAAGGAGTGTCCCAGAGACTAGAAATGGTCAAAGATTATCTGTTGATAAGGAATAAAACTCACCAAGTTCCAAGCAAATATGCAAAGCATTTATCACTCATTTCCTCTGTAAAGCAATTGATGTTGTCAAATGTAGAGTATGCAAAAGAAGAGTCTGTTTGGTTCCACAAATGAGGAAGAATCCAAAAATGTAGTTCTAGGGTTGGTTGAAATTCTGAAAGCCAATCAAAGCAGAAAGCCCATAAATAATGAAGTGGCAGCAAGAGCGACACAGCGCTTTCCTAGTTATTCAACCTTTCTGCCTTCTGGCCTGCATTAACAATAGCAGAACATATGGTTAATAGTGTACTATGGAGGGTTTTCCCCGTGGCATGGGGGATCAGATACACTCCATATGCATCCCTTGAAAGATCTATGCTTCAGATGAGCCATTTCCTGTGAGATACTATACCACAGAATTATGCACTCTCTTGATGTCCAAATCGCTGGGTACAAGGTTAATCCATCAAGTCAGTCATGACCGGACACAATGACAGGAATGTATTTGGAATGATTTTGAACTATTACTTTGGGGGATGCAATAAATCAAGTCTAGAAAAGTCTTCTGGTTTTTAACAAGCGTTAAAAGGCTATGCACCTGACAGTTTGGAGATGACACAGCTAGACAAGCCATGAAACAGGCAGTGGATTTAGCATGAGTGACTTTGAAGAAAACATTATCAGAACCTCAGTGAATTTTCCAGGGCCACACAATAAACCAGTGCAAACCGTTCCCTTTCTAGCGATTAAATACCCTCCTTCCCCACGTATCTACTGGGATACAATACACAGGAGATGCCGCTCTGTCTCTGATAAGTGCCCTGTTCCTATGCAGAAGATATACCATGTGCTTTATAAGGCAAAACAGATGGGGGACACATTTCAGTATAAACACTTGCGGCATAACATTAAGTGCCCTTTTGCACCATCCCATTGGAATTGATGCCACTTCAATTTTACCTTTGAAATACTCTGGGTCGCTGTGCCCAAAAGAAAGAGCTGCTTTTTCAGTCAGAGAAGACAACTTCTTCACCAGCCTTTTGACTTGGGCCTGCTGAGACAGTAATTCACGTTCTGAGGGCCATTTCTCCAGGGCTCCTTTCAAATGAACTGCAGAAAGACAATGAGGTGTAGTGAATGGTCACAACCTTTAGGAGCTTGTGTATGTACATTAGTAACCTGATTGGACTTGTGACAACTTCCCCAGTTGGTCAGCAGATACTTTGCCAAGCTGTATTATCACACTGTGTGTGAACTCTTCCTCTCTGTTGAATAGTCACTAAGATCCAGGAACCTATCGCTGCTACCTTGGGAGAAGATGGGAGAAAATAAAGCAGGGCCCTCGGATACCCTTGGGTGAAAAGCATGATGTTATTTGGCAGGTGTCAGCAGGTGGCACTGTTGCACATAGTCTTGCATGGGTTGTGTGTATGTGCGAGCAACTGTTCAGTCTGGGGAGGACAAGCTGTGTTAGTCTTTGATAATGCAAGATTCTGTGTGGGGGCAGGTGTTTTTGGAGAGGGAGTTGAGGGAAAGTTTGCTTTCCAACATATGCTCTGTTTAGAATCAACTGTTGCTCCTTGGAAACCAACCATTGGGAGTTAGTCTTAGATTCCTGGAAGGAGGGATTGCTCTGCATGCTGTTTGACCATCTCTGTCCCAGGACTCACTATAGCAGGTAAGTAAAACAAATCACACTTAGACTATATCCAGGCTCCATGCCACTTGTTTTTACTCCACTGTGAAAAGCCCAGACATCCCCTACCATATGATGGAGGAAGGTTACTAATGCCAGAGCAGGACACTGGTGATTAAAGATAGAGGCTATGCTGGCTGCTCAGACAGAGGGAGAAGGACCAACTGTGAACGCTCTTAACATGTTCAAGGATTCCTTGCTGCCAGAAGCTTTTAATCTGCCTCAGAGATAGGGCAGCCCAGACTCACACTTGGTCCTTCGGTGGGAGCAGTATCCAGGGTCAGAAAAGACATGGTAATATAGGGGGTATTTGAGGGAATGAGATAAGGCCCCACTTCCACGCCACCCCCTCTGCTGAGGCCCCACCCTCACACTCTCTCTTCCCGCCCCTGCTCCAGTCCCCCACCTAGACCCCCACCTGCCCGCCAATCGCTGCTCTCCACTCTCCTTGAAGTGTCCCCGGAACAAGGCCATGTGCGGCCTGCACAGTGGGCCCTGTCTCACACGGGCCCTGAGGTGCCCAGGGGACCATGCTTCCTGCTCCCCCCTCCGTCCCACGGACAAACAGGCAAGGGAAGTGTCTGGCCACACTGGTATCCCATGGGCAGGAGAGGCAGGGCTGGCTTTATGAAGTGCGAGGCCCAATTTGAACCGTTTTGGTGGCCCCTCCCCCCCGGATTTTTTGTTGAGGGAAAAAAAAACCCCACAACAAACCACAACCACACACAAATATCACATCAAGTAGATCTGATCAAAATGTATATCTGAACATTTAAAAAAAAATGCCATCCTTTATTATGCAAAATTTTACACAAAAATAAATCAGTTGCCTTAAGTTGGGCTTGTTTAGTTTGGAAAAGACGATTAAGGGGGGACATGATAGCAGTTTTCAAATATCTAAAAGGGTGTCACAAGGAGGAAGGAGAAAATTTGTTCTTCTTGGTTTCTGAGGACAGGACAAGGAGTAATGGGCTTAAAGTGCAGCAAGGGAGGTTTAGATTGGACATTAGGGAAAAATTCCTAACTGTCAGGGTGGTCAAATATTGGAATAAATTGCCAAGGGAGGTGGTGGAATCTCCCTCTCTGGAGATATTTAAGAACAGGTTAGATAGACATCTGTTAGGGATGGTGTAGACGGAGCTTGGTCCTGCCTTGAGGGCGGGGGGCTGGACTCGATGACCTCTCGAGGTCCCTTCCAGTCCTATGATTCTATGATTCTAAGTGTAGGTCAAATATTTTCAATTGCAAACTATCCAATTTTTCAATAAAGTTTAAAGTTTGATTTTTAAAAAGTTACCAGAGAGCATTGCAGTTTTCTGTTCTATTGATTTACTTTTTAAATAGCAAAAATGAAGTCTTTGTTAAGAAAGTTCAGTTCTGTGGTCAAATTCCAGTCCTTAGTGATTTCAGCATCAATGATTTCACTAGGTAATATGGTACCTCACCACCATTGCCTCCTTTGCACTGCACTTCAACACATATTGCCTGCATGTTGAGTCCAAGGTCAGTCTACACAAGATTTTATCAAAGATTTTTGCTCAAGCGATCACTGAGACAAGACAAGGACTCTCAATTGATTCTAGTCAGCTCTGCCTTTAAACACTGGATGTAAAGTATCAGATATAATTGAGGACTCCCAAATAGACTCTACACCACCAGAAATAAAACCTGTTTCCATCTTCTGTGACTTTCAATTAGATGTGACTCACTATCCTCTGCTTAGTGTTCAAGTTATGGTAGACCCTAAGCCAGGTCATATTAAGTTCAGGTCTTTTAATCATACAATATGGATTACAACATTTCATTCTCCCAATCCAAGTCTTAAGTGAATTTCAACCCAAAAGAGCCAAAATTGATCACCTTGAGTCAGCAAGTGTGTCTACTGATCTCTGTGGCAAAGTAAGTTGTCTATATAAATAAGGTTTGCTCGTGAAGCCTTTTCCTATAGTTGATTAACAGATGGCAGTAGATAGCTCATTCAGACCACTGGCTGATAATAGTTAGTCACCCTGACCAGTCATTAATCAGAGTCATGGACTCACCCTACTCTCCATTGTCTCTATGATTCTCTGATGACCTGCGACAAAAAAGGAGGGTGGAAAGGGAAACTGAAGGGAGAGACCTCTCTAAATTCACCAGTCAAAGAGCAGTATTGCCAACCCCAAAATCACAAGGAACGCCTACACAAAGTTATGAGAATGGTCTACAAATCATAAGATTTTAAAAAAATAAAACGTTGGATTTTTATTGGCCTTTTGTTTCTTGAGTATTTAGGGTTTATGTTTTAAAGCTTTCCTCCTTATCTGTAAGGCCCAGAAGAATAGAGAACTTTTTTTTAAATGAAAGCTGAGATTCCTACATAATCAATTGACGCCAGACCTTTAGAAAAACACCAAATGTTTTGAAACTCATGGTAAAACAATGGAAGAATTCTTGTGAGCCCATGCTTTGCCCACAGTATAAATAAAAAAAACCACACACAATATCTTCCCCACTAAACATCCTAATGAGATACTGCAAATGGTGAACTGAATTCAACAGCTCCTGATATGAACAGGTATCAACCTAGTTTTTCATATTTGAGATGGGTTACCAGGAATCATACATGACAATATGAAATCTTTGCACTCTCAAGTCAGCCTATTCACAAAGCACCTATAATTGTGATCCATGCATTTATTGGATAGTGAAAGAGAAAGGAGGGGAATTTGTGTAGATAAATGTTCAAATTAAAAAAAAAAAGTCTGAAGGAATTAGAACTGGGAGCCTACATCTCATGTTCAGAATTGACTAGGACACTTATGACCAGATTTTCAAAGGTGTGGAAAGATCAGATAGATATATTTGAAGATCCGAGTTGGCAACTGTCTCTTTAGGAGCTTAATTACCTTTGAAAATCTGAGCTTAGATTTCCAGGTCCAATTTTCAAATATGACTTTAGTCACTCAAGTGCTTTTGAAAATTTTAACTGGGGGCCTAAAGGCAGGAGATATGGTATTCCTTTTAAAAACTTGTGACATATATTTTTAACTAAATTTTATATTATTTTTTTCCCAAGGGCAACTAACCCCTCCGGCCCCCTCACTATGCCACTGCCCCCCCTCCTGCAGATCTATCATCTTATGCATTTGCAAGATCTGTGAGAGCCGTCCCATGAATCTGCAGTTAGTGTCTGTGGCGCCTGCTTTTGAGTGGTGTCTCAATGCTGCCACTTTCACCTCCAAAGACGGGGCTTCCCAAAGCAGGCCCTTGTTGCAGACTCCCAAGGCATCCACAGGTCTAGTCTCCTTTCAATGGGCCCACTTCCCAGGGCTCATTGATCTTGGATCTGGCTTCCATCCCCTCTCTAGCCCCCATCAGAACTACTGTGCCCTCCTGGCTTAGGAAAGGAATAAACAGGAGGATTGGAAATTAACCCGCCCAGTCTCACATCCCCTAGGCAGGGAATGAGCCATCTACATTAGGCCCCAGCTGGAGTATCATGTCCAGTTCTGGGCGCCACATTTCAGGAAATGTGGAGAAACTGGAGAAAGTCCAGAGAAAATCGACACAAATGATGAAAGGTCCAGAGAACATGAGATATGAGGCAAGGCTGAAGAAATTGGCCTTTTTTACCTTGGAAAAGAGAAGACCGAAAAGGGACAGGAGAGCAGCTTTCAAGTATCTAAAATAATATCATAAGGAGGAGGAAGAAAAATTGTTCTGCTTCGCCTCTGAGGTTAGGATGAGAAGCAATGGGCTTAAATTGCAGATATTTAAGACCAGGTTAGACAGACACCTGTCAGGGATGAGCTAGGGCTACTCAACTTTGGAAGCCCCAGGGGCCACACTGATACTTACAGAACATGCTGAGGGCCTCAACTTACGTGTGGTTGCATATGCAAGCAAATATATACAAATAGCTTCTCTCACACTGACAGGCATGAATGCAAAGATGAAGGCAAGACTACACAACACACAGGCCCCATTTAAGTCAGTTCTGCTGATATTAATAAAATGCAGTGTTTACCCGATTTCTACCCATGTGACAGCACTTTTCATGAGCAATGACAGTCCAAGAATTTAACTACTAAAACACATATGAACAGAAGATCATTACACTGACTACTTTTGTTTTGGCTCCCACTCGCCAGCCACGTGCTGATCCCCACATAAACCCAAACTGCAGCGTGGGGCGCAAACAAACTGGCCATGGGCAGCATACCGCATTATTAATAAACATTTTATAAACCTTTACCTTTTCTGTCTGCTGCCATGTCTCCTCTCCTTGCTCCATTATCTCCCCTGGTGCCTGCTGCCCCCCAACTCCTCACCGTCCTCTGCTGTCCTGACTCCTGCCCTTCTCACTGCCCTCAGCCCTCCTGAGACCTGCCCCCCTCCGCCAGCCCTTCTCTCCCTACTGTGCCCACTCCTCCAGTAGCCTCACACTAATCAGGTGAGTTATCCCTCTTCTAACACCTCCCTCTACACACCTGCCCTGCCTCTCTCCTCTGATGCTGGTCCCTCCCCTGCAGGTGTCTGCCCTTCTGCTTCACGCCCGGAATCCCCTAGCACCTGCACCTTCCCTTAGCCCTGCATCCTCCTGGTGCTTCCCCCTTCCCTCACTTCCCCTGCCCCCTTTGCCCTCTTTTTCCCTGATGCCCACCCCTCACCACCCTCTGCCCCATTCCCCTCCTGCCCCCTGTGCCCTCACACGTCTTGCTCCATCCCCACCTTTCTCATGCCCACCCCTTCTTTCAAGCCTTCTCCCACCACCTTCCCCTTTAGCCCCCAATGCCCTTCCCCTCTCCTCTCCCCATATCACCCTGTTCCCCTTTCACTGACACCTCCCCTCCTGCCTTTTCCTCATTGTCTGTACTTGGCCCCCTGGCATGTGTCTCACCTTCACCCTGCCTCTTGGTGCCTTCCCCTTTCTTCCCTCTCCCCCTCCGTACAAGCGCCTTCCCCTCCGTACAAGTCCTTTCCCCTCCCACTCCATCCAAGCTCCAGCCCCTGCCCCTCCCACTGCTCCCGCTCCCGCTCCCACTCCCACTCCCCTACCTTCTGCGGGGCCGGTCTGCGAACCGCGTGTGCTGTGGCGGTGGCGGCATGGCACTTTTCAGTTTTAAAATCCCGGGCGTGATGTGACATCATGCCCGGGCATCTCCCCACCCACCTGCGAACAGCACGCACAGCAGGAGCAGCTGGCAGCGTGCGCAGGTAAGGGCGGGAGGGAGCCGAGCAAAGCCGAGGGAGCCAACTTCCGGGTGCAGGGGCACAGGGCCCGAATCGGCTGAATCGGCTTAAGGCCGGCCCTGAGGAGATGGGCCTGGAGCAGCCTGGCCTTCCATGGGGGCTGCACACACACCTTCATCTGGCAGCACTGTCCATGGGAGTGGGTGGTGCCTCGAGCGTGCAGGCCTGCCTGTGTGCCATGTGCGGCACTCCTCAGGCTGTGTGCAGCCGTGCGAATGCCCTTGTCCTCAGACTGCCCCCCCCAGAGGTCCAACGTGTGTGGGGCCTCCCCAGAGCCTGTGAGCAGGTTCCTCCTGGGGCTGCGTGGGGCAGACTGGCGCTGCATATGCTTCCTTGTGCACGGAGTGCAGCATGACGTCCAGGCCGAGAAGGACAAGCGACAATTACACCCCATCTCCTCTGCACCTGACTCCCCCACCCTGTGTGTGTGAAAAACTGAGAGCACTCACCTGACGATCCCTCCTTGCCCTCAGAGGATGCCTAGGAGCTATCCAGGCCCTGGGGTACCAGTTCAAGGGTGAGGGTGACCGTGCTGGCCATCTCCTCCAGCTCGTCCTCGTGCTCTTCCTCCACCTGGCCAGGAAGCCCCGGGTGAGTGACGATAGGTGTCTCTAGCCCCGAGTCGACAGCTAGGGGTGGCAAAGGGCCTGCACCCCCCTCCCCAAGATGCGGTGGAGCTCGTTGGAATAGGGGCAGGAATGGGGTCCTGCCCCGGAGCGAGAGCTGCACTCCCTGACCCTGCTGGAGCTCTTTGACCTTGCTCCTGACTTGCTCAAGGCTCCGGGGGTGGTGTCCTCTCGTGGCCAGGGCCTCGACCATCCAGCCATAGATGTCGGTATTTCGACGTCTGGAGTGGAGATCCTGCAGGGTCTCCTCCTCCCCCCAGACATCTAGGAGGGCCAGGATCTCCACCCCAGACCACGATGGGACATGCCTTTTGGTGCTCTTGGCAGGCTCCTGGGAGCCCCGTGCATGCTCCCTATGAGGGCCACTGGGCTCTCGGGGGAGGGGGGGGGGCAGATTGAGGCTGGGCCATAACTCTGCAGCAGTGTGGCAGTCAGAGCCATGCAGTAAGTGCAGCTCCCAGGGCCAGCTTCCTGCCACAGGGCTTGTCCTGGGTGCTTGCAGCTTTAAGAACTGGCAGGAGACAGGAACTACAGAGTTTTTATTAGTTTGGACAGTGGCCACCAGGCATAGGCGTGCACAGCACATTTCAGTAGGGTGTGCACTCGGGGAATTTTTTTTTAAAGGCGAACATTTATTGAATACTCAGTCATAAAGGACATTATTTTTTATTCATCAATCAAACTAAAGAAACTAAAACTGAACTAAACTTAATTTTTTTTAAATTAACAACTAAACTTTACTTTAAAAATACAAACTTAAAAAATGAGACACAAAATAGCAAATTTTTGCTGCAGTGATAACCAGGCGTATACAAAGATTCACTCAATTTTCATGATCTTTATCTTTAACCAGATAATGAGCTAACCCAAACTGACTAAAACAGATTAAGGTTTCTTCATCTTCCTGTCCTAGAGAATGAGACGTTGCACACCAGGTGTTATGGACTTAAATTCCTCAATCACATCATTGTAATAAACTGACAAAGCCAATTCTTGTTCAATGTACAAAATCATGAGTGAGTTGAGGCGCTGTTGGGACATTGTACTTCTTTGTTTGTTTTTTACATATACTAGTTTCGAAAAGGCTCTTTCACATGAACAGCTTGTAACAGGTAAGACTACAAAGCACTGAATAGATTTGTAAAAGGCCTGGAACATGGAAGACCGATCCGATTCCTTTAGCTAATCAAGCCACTCTCTGGGGCCGTGTCCAGACTCAGGGGTTTTTTCGGGAAAAGTAGCCTTTTCCCGAAAAAACTTCCCCTGCGTCCAGACTCAAGCCGCGTTCTTTCGAAATTATTTCGAAAGAACGCGGCTTTTCTTTCGATGGCGGTAAACCTCGTTTCACGAGGAAGAACGCCTTCCTTCGAAAGTTCCTCTTTCGAAGGAAGGCGTTCTTCAATGTAAAGAGGCCGTCTTCGAAAGAGAGCATCCAGACTCGCTGGGTGCTCTCTTTCGAAAAAGCGGATTTTTCTTTTGAAAGATCCGCGTGCAGTCTAGACGCGATCTTTCGAAAGATGCTCTTTCGAAAGCTGCTTTCGAAAGAGCATCTTTCGAAAGAAGCCTGCAGTCTAGACATAGCCTGGTGGTGTTCGTAGTGCTACCTTTAGGAACAGATCCGTCGTAACCCTGAAGCAATCCGACTTCAGCTTCCAACTCATCCAAGGATGCTGTAAATTTGTTGGCAATAATTCTCATATTGTCCCTGCCAATGTCTAAGCTCAGTAGTTTTCCCATTGCAGTCACAATTTTACAAGTCTCCTGTTCAAATTGCTGGTCAATGCCGGTAATCAATGAGTCTAGGAGTGGGTAAAATGAAGTTATTCTCTCCTGCTCCTCTTTTGTATCTAAGTGATGCTGGGACTCAAATGTGTCATCAATACGAGTGGACGTTTTTCTCTTCTTAACTAGGGGAATTGACATATCATTCTCTACACACATTTTCACACTGTCATTGAAAATAGATTGAAAATATTCTGGGCTACTTCTCAATGCAGCCAAAGAGTTATACAAGTTTTTCACCTCTGTCATTGTAGTAAGTTGAGATCTGGAGCTTGAAGAGCCTTACTCACTTTTACCACCATCTGGAGACTAGGGTGCATCATGTGAAGGGCAAAGATGAACTTGAATGAATTTAGTTCATGGATAAGGCCCTGGTTTTTATTTTAGTGTCAGAAAGGTGAGTTGTTTCGATAATCTCTTGTAAAGCTTGTAAAATGGAGTAGTTTTGTTTTACAGCAGCCACTACTTCTGCTCTGTATGCCCATCTTGTGTTTGATATTGACTTCAAAGTCTTCAACTGGGATCCTACTTCTTGTGAAATCTTCTCCATTACTGCATGTCGCACAGGACTCCCCTCCATAAAGGCATAAAGAGTCTGAATAACACCAAAAAAATCAAAGACAGCTCTGTTTTGTTTACTTGAAGTGCATGCATCTATTAGGATGAGGTTCAACCAATGAGCATAGCAGTGTACATAGAGTATTTCACTGTTTCTTTCTTTACATTTCATTTGAACTTCCGAACAGTAGATGCGCCATCAAAACAGACAGATCTCACTGATGACCCGTCAATTTTAAGAATGCCAAGGACGTCATTTAACGGGTCAAAAATAGACTGAGAATCAACTGTTGTTAGTCTCTGAACAGACACAAAATGTCCAACTGGACTATGTTTTTCATTGTCAAAATACCGCACCACAATGGACATCTGTTCATGGTGTCCACAGTAAGTAGATCGCTGGCAATTATTGAGACCATTTCTCCATTTAGTGAAGACACAATCTTTTGTTGCACAACGTTGTGCAAGGCCACGGTTAAATCATTTTGAATGCAATTACTCAGATAGGAAGCATTTCGAGGAGATTATTGCACATGCTTTGCCATTATGGGATCATATTTTTGGAGCACATTGACAAGATTTAGAAATAAACCTTTCTCAAAACTGTCAGCTTTTTCATTGTGACCCCTGAATGGTCTCCTACCTTTCGCCAAACACAGAACAATGTCAATCAGTCGCTCCATTACACTTTGGTTATAGCACCGTTCTTCTTGTTCAGACAGATAAGCCTGCTTTCCCTCATCCAAAAATACATCAATAGGTTTCCCTTCATTAAAACTTGACCATGAAGAACAGCTCAACACATGAGATTTTGACAGTTGGTGGTTTTTAAAACGTTCGTTAGCCCTATGCCAGTTTCTGAATCCCTTATCAATAAATGCTGGATCAGTGTGACCTTTGTTTGCTGCATCATTAGAGGAGAAGAAATGACAGTAAAAGCAAAATTCTGTATCCTTTGATGGGCTATATTCTAACCACCTATACTTTTCATACCAATCGGACTGAAAACTTCTTTGTTTATTACCTATTTTACTTCTAGGAAACATGCTCAATCTAGGCTGATAAGGACCTCTAGATAATCGAGACTGGCGTTCTAATCTATTTTTTGGAATATCACAGACCAGGTCATCAGATGGAATGTTTGATGGCTTTGAATAGGAACTACACTGACCTGAACTAAGAGACAAAGTCTGTTTCTGTTGGTCATTACTCAGTTTATTGCACGCACTGGAACTGGTGGTGGCATTATCTTCATGTAAGTTCTTAACCGGGAGTCTGAGATATTTGTACTACTATCAGCACATTCATTATAATTCAGTTTGTCTCCTCCTTTTCTGATCTTAACAATGAACTGATCCATATTTTAAAATTAAAAGAGGGTATCATACGACTGAATTAAAACGTAAAGCCATGGGCTTGTTATGCTATTTCAGTAGAGTACACGTGACAAAGATTACAAACACTGTAGACACTGCACTGGGCACGCCTGACATGGCCACTTATATAGGTCAAAGAATTTTCTAGAATAGTAGTTGGAGGGGGAGGGGAGGACCAAGGAAATGCAGTGCCGCAGTAGTGGGGACGCATGCTGCGAGTGAACGTGGGTTTCCTATACATTTCTACAGCATCTATATTACGCAATTCGGCGCTTATTGCATACTACAACAATCTATACTTTAAAACTAAAAGAGCATATCATGCGATTAAATTAAAATGCAAAGCCACTTTTTTTTTGAGACATTAGGGTGTGCCTGGGCACACCTGGCACACCCCGTCCACACGCCTACGCCACCAGGGCACCTGTGTTATTTCCTGGAGGCCTCTTTTTTCGACAGAACTCTTTCTTCCACATCCACACACACCTTTTTCTGAAAAAACTTTTTCAGAAAAGGCATTCTTCCTTGTAGAAAGAGGTTTACCGCTGTTAAAAAACCCCCTCCATTCTTTTGACTTTTTGTCGAAAGAACGCAATAGCAGTGTGGACACAAGTATTGTTTATCAGGAATAACAGCCGTTATTGTGGAAAAACGTTGCAGTGTAGACATACCCTAATTTTCATTAGATTCATTCTATAGGCTTCTAGTTGGGGTCATCTTATGGTCTGAGACCTCCTACTGAGACACCATGGACCTCCTGATGAGACACTATGGTACTTTTCCACTAATGCGATCAACCAGTGGTTCTGTACATCAGAGCATAGTACCACTGACGGATGGCACTCTCTGGTATGTTTTGCCTTCCTGTGAACCTCTGCTCTTCATCTCATGCTCTGCAGACAGAGTGTAAGTGTCAGTTCACGTACAGCCCTGAGTGGAGTTCAGAGATGACATAAGACTGGCTCGTCATCAGAAAAACATTGTTAGTTATTTATCATTCTGTTAGGAGGATAAACGCTGTCATAGTAACAATCCACAAGACCCTTCCCCCCGATACACACATACCCAACCCCTCCAAAATATTCATCCTGCCAACAGCACTGCAGCTATTTCACATGTTACTGGTTGAAAACAGATTAAAGCAAACAAACATGAAATCAGCAAGTGCAACATTGGTGTGCGTCTACACAGCCAAGTTATTTCAGAATAACAGCCATTATTCCAAAATAACTATGCAAGCAACTACACAGCAATTCTGTTATTTCAAAATAATTTTGAAATAATGGGCGGCTTATTCCGACTTCTGTAAATCTCATTCTACGAAGAATAATGCCTCTTCCGAGAAAGCTATTTCGAAACAAGGCATGTGTAGATGCTCCACTTCTGCTATTTCGAAATAGCCCCTCACCAGGGCCATTCTAAGTTATTCCTCCTGGGGCTCTAAATCGAGATAGCACGTCTACATTAGGGAAGCCTGCCTTGGACTAATTTTGAGGCTTCCCTGCAGCGTAGACATGCTATTTCAAAATAAACTATTTCGGAATAACTATCCTGGAATATCTTATTCCAAAATAACTGTGCACTGTAGAAATGCAAATACTATGGCTGGCTTGCTGTTGAGCTCTGTCCATGCCCAAATTATAAAACAGATTCAGATCTCACACCTGGATAACTCTATTGACTTCTGTAGAATTAATCCTGATTTATGCTAGTATGAAAGCAAAATCTGACTCAAAGTATGGACCAAAATCCTAGTCTCACTTGCAGAAGACGGTTGGCACATTCCTACAGGCACACTGCAGAGACGTAGTCAGACAGGTTAGCCGCCTACCTGAAAATTCCTCCTGCATATTGGCAGCCTGGAGTAAGCCAGCATAGATGGCTCTACAACTTCTCCAGACTCATCCTTCCTAACAATGGGCAAGTGGGTGTTAGCCAGAGTATTATGGGCTCTGAGACCCAGCCACCAGCAATGGCAGGTCATGGGGAGGCATTGCAGCTGGATACAATACAGAGTACTAACAAAGCAGCTCCAATCCGCCTTAGCCCTAGAATCTGGGAAGCACATAGATCATGTTCATCCACCTTTGGCTCATCTCTGTGGGTCTTGCCAAATAAATACAATATTGAGCATCATCGAGTGGATGAAATATTCTTTCTTCTGCATATTTCACTCTATGTCCCCCGCAAACAACAAAAACATTCTATGCGTTGCTTTTTAAAAATGACCCTCTGTGCTTCTCTGATGATATCAGCTTGATGCAAAAGGGCATCTAGAGCACTTCTGCTTTTTTTTAATTTGAGAAACTAGCCATTCCAAATAATTTAAACAGGTGTAAATGTATAAACAGAGAGACCTTTCATGGTGCTATTAGGAACTAAGGTTCGTTAATAAGAACAGTTATTTTAAACAGGAGAGTTTCATATCCGGCTACTATGACATTTTAAAAAACAATTGAGTTACAGTACCTTGCAAAATATGAAATCCAAACACTCCGTCTAAATTGATGTCCCTTTGTTTATTTTCCAGGAAGACAGTTGCATTTTCAAGAGCAGAAATGATAATGCTCCTTGAATCAGCCTCACTTTTTGACAGATTGGACTTTAAGAGAAAGATCAGCAGCAAAAAGACAGGGAACGACATTTCTGCTTTGCTAGTTTGCTTGGAGAAAATTGTGCAACTCAGAGCTGTCAGGTGTTCACAGCTGTTCCTGTGTTGGGCGACTGGCATTTTTCCCTCCCTCAGATTAACTATTTAAGTGTGCTGTGGTATCAGTGTACAGATGCGGGGCCAGTTTAAGCAGTCACTCTGGAGCACATCTCGGGTTTCTTTTAATGTACTTGGAAATATTTTCCAATGGGTCAAAATCTGGACTTGTTTTAACTCAGGGCAAATTCTTATTGCTTGAAACCCACAAAAAGGATGAAGGCTTTGTCCTTGCGCAAGGAGATGGCGAAGCAGTGAACAGTCTGTGCCGCTGACAACAGAAGACTGAAAGTATGTGCCAGATTAAGGCATAACTAAGTGACTGTTTACAGCCTCACAATATGAGGGGCCACCAAACAAAAACTGACTCAATTTCAAATTTTATCGGTCAGTTGATAAATAATGGAGATATGGGAAAAAGAAAATTATCTCCAAATACAGACATTTTAGTTAAAATAGGATATATATATATATATATATACACACACACACACACACACACACACACACACAGGGCTTGACAAACCACGGTGAAAACCACTCACCAGACCCGCACTGCGCATGTGCGAACCGCTGGTGAATGGGGCGACTGGCTGAAATGATCATTGCACTTGTAAAATTAGGATTTATACAATGAAGTATGGCGGGAGGGAAATCTCAGTGGTTTGAGCATTTGCCTACTAAACCCAGTGTTGTGAGTTCAATCCTTGGGGGGGCATTTAGGGATCTAGAGCAAATCTGCCAGGGATGGTCCTTGGTCCTGCTGTGAAGGCAGACAGGGGCAGCCTATCCATGTAGGTGAACTCGGCAGTCACCTGGGGTGCCAAATTCAAGGAAAAAAATACACTTCCTCCTGTCCTTGCCACAAGTTTCATTTGTTTCTTGCCAACTCCCAATATCCCCCCTTTCCCTCTCTCCCTGCCACTTTCCCCTCCCGTAACGCCTGACGCTGCTGACGCAGTGCCGGCAACTAATTCACTCTGAGTGCTGTCAACAGTTTGGGCCAAAAATTAAGCATGTAAGTTGTTACTTTTGTGTGTTTTTCCTGTGTGTTTTTTTCATCAAGTGATCTATCATCAAGATTGCCCATGGCATAAGGAGGGAAAAGAAAGCCCTCAGGAGCTGTGTATCGTAAACAAAAGGCTGAGAAGGAAAAGGATGAAGCAAAACAACAGGGATCCTTCCTGAAATATCTTTTCTTTAATCCAAATAAAGGGGGAAGCAGTTCACAGCATCCAGATGAAGGAATTTTTACTTGGAGAGGTTAGCTCATATCCTCATGTAAGCAGTTTGGAATATGAAGGAATATTACTTTGAGATGAGGGTACTGTAGAAACCATTTCATATTTAGCTAGAAGCCATTCTGTATGACAAAAGCCATTTCAGTTTCTTGTGTCTGCACGTATACTAGAGGGAGTGAACTGGCCTTCACCGAGGTGGGAAGAGGCCAGAAGGATGCGCTGTTGGAATGTGTTAATGAACTATTTTAAGCTGAAGCTCGAACTCCCTCTAAACCTGTTTCTTTCTCTGCTGATAATAATTCCTCTTTGAAGTTCGCTTTGATTTCTTGCCCTGACATCAGACTTGTTTTGTTAAGTGTATAAAACACTAGAATTAATTGTATTAGCCAGCCTTACTGGGCCTGGCTTTGCTAGAACCACGTTTGGCTCACTTTGCTTTTATTGGCCAATAAAACTGTCTGTTTAGCCGCGTAAACTGAGTGAGGCTTTTGCTTCGACAGTACCTCACATCCACAAAAAAGCTGTTTGGAAACTCAAGATAATGGAAACCTACTTCTAGATGAAGGCAACTCACAGCATCAGACTGATGGAACTGGAGAAAATTTATTATCCTTCAGAGACAAATGCAGAAATCATAGTAAATGAAGTAGAAGGAATAAAGAATGAGGAAGTTACAAACAAGTTAAACTATGGGGACCCAGCTTCATGGCCAAGATGTGATGACAGTGTGCGGCAAATTCTTGTGGAACATGGACCCAAACAAGTTAATGAATTTCCCTTCCCTAAGGATGGAAATAAAAGAATATTCTCTGCTCACTCATTAAGGGGGAAGAAATTAATCGAAACTGGTTACTATATTCAGTGTCGAAGGACTATGTTTTGCTTTTGCTGCAAGTTGTTTAGAAATCAAGCAATTGGTACATCACTTACTGAAAATGGTTCGAAGGACTGGAAAAACATATAATCAATTCTCTCTTCACATGAAAGAAGTAAAGAACATTTTGAATGTTTTCAAAATTGGAGAGAACTTGAATTACAATTGAAAAAAGGAAAAACTGTCAAAGAAAATTTACGTGTGATCAAGGGAAAAGAAGAATATTGGTGACAAATATTAGAGCGTCTGATTGCTTTAGTGAGAGTTCTCAGTGAGCAAAATATAGCAATATCCTTTCTGTGGCTGTGGTAGAAATGAAAAATTATACACTCCAGGTAATGGAAACTTTTAAAAATTTGTTGAATTCCTAGCTTTGTTTGATCCAGTCATAAAGGAGCATCTAGGTAAAATAACTGATCATGAAACAAGTTAAAATTAATAAAAACATATCTGCGTTTGACAGTGGTGCAAGAGAGACTTGTTGGACTTGCCACAATGTCAATAGAACATGAAATAGCTTGAAAACTGGTTCTAAAAGAACTAGTGACTGAGTTTTCAAAACGTAAAGCAAGAAAAGTCATGTTTTAATAGCACAGAGTGTTTTTTATTTGGAGTATTTTGTAATTACAGGTTAAAGTTCATTGAAGAGTTTTCTTAGTTCTTTCTATATTCGTATGGTGGTAATGGCAGTTAAAACAGGATAGCGTAATTGACTATTTTGGATTTGTAATAATAAAAATTATAATTAACATTTTAATGCATTTTTATTTGAAATGGGACTGAAATATTATCTAGCTGTCATGTACAAATCTATTCTGAAAATTTCTTGTCTCTATTTTAATCTGATCTCAGAAACATTGGTTGGACGGACGGAGAAACCGAATAATTATGTCTGTTTAAATAAATACACTTAAGAAACATTAAACGCAAAATAGGGGCAAAATGTTTCCCAGTTTACCAAAAACCTCAGCCTATATCTGCCCTTCGGGTTTGGGGGTGGGGGCGTCGATTGCATTGTTCGCCTAGGGTGCCAGTTGCTGGCAGCTAGTCTAGGGCCGCCCCTGAAGGTAGAGGACTGCGCTCAATGACCTTTCAAGGTCCCTTCCAGTTCTATGAGATAGGTATGTCTCCATATTATAAGTTTGCTATCTGTCTCCAAAGGCAGCATTTTCTTGGCCAGCTGCTATAGTAGAATTCTGGCCATGCCTTCATAGTTTATTTAAACAAATTAATAATCTCATTGCTGACAAAACTGGGGAAAATGTGAGGTTGAAGACGGAAGCGTTGTCAAGCAGATCTGTCAAGCTCATACTTGTATGGGACTCGCCCTAGGAGTGACTTCATGTAAACTGCCTCTCTTGGCTGGTAATAGCTGGAAGGCCGCCATCTTGTTTGTGGTCCAGCACATTCAGTCATATAGTGTCTTCACTCCTGTTTTTCATTTTCTGAAGTGTTAGTGCGTTTTCTTCTTTTTATTTGTATACACATATAATTGTGTATTTTAGTGTATGCACACCGCTTTCTGCACTATCCATGCTTCCTATGATTGAGTTTGCAGGTGATCATCTTGGGTTGAGTGGATCTTGAGGAGGATTAATTTGTGTTGGCTTCCTCCATTGGTTTTGGGAACCCTCACTGTACTTTTAGCAGTTACCAAAGGAGGTTGTGGATTCCCCATTACTGGAGGTTTTCGAGATTAGCTTTGACAAACACCTGTCAAGGATGAATATGGCAAAAGAAAAATTTGAATAATTCATTGTTTCAAATTAAATCAGAATAAACATTTGTAAATATATTTTATATATAGTCTGGATAAACTTTGTATTTCCCTAACAAAATTAATCAAACGTTAATGTTGGGTAATTCTTCTTATTCATGATGTAAAACAAATGATATATTCTCTTTTGTTTTTCTATGAGAATATAGTTTTTGTTTTTATATATTTGATATTCTTTCTGTGAAAATAATACATTCATTTTTATAGTATGGGATCTCGTACACGTGACATAGCTGAGGTCCTCAGAATGTCATAAACTGGCCCTGGTTGCAAGCTGGGTCACTGTTTGCAACAAAAACGGGCTATTTCCAGTGTCCCTCCAACTGGATTCTTTGGTCTGCAAAGACACTTTCTGCCATAGTATGAAGTGGCCTTAAGCATTCCCCTTGCATAGTGGGACTCTTTGCCAGCAGAAGGGGAAGGAGAGGAGCACACACTGGTGTTTGGATCGAGAGACAGAAAAGAGAGTGTGTGATTGACTCAGCTGACCCCCAACGGGTATAAGGCATTGGGAACTTATTCCAATGATGGAAGTTGAAGTAGCAAAGGGCCAGAACAGCAACTGACTCGCTCAGGCCACCATTCTGCCCTCAGACGCTGAGGAAAATTTGCCCTTGCATCCAACCATTCTTCCTGGGATTTGGCCGTTCCTTCCACCTTTGCTGTGGCTGATACCACAGCTGTAGCTTGCTGTGATGTGCTCCATTCTGCTTCCATACAAACAGCTGTATTTTTATTATGCAGGTATTGGGGGAAATCCAATCAAATTTCTGTCCAGTAAATGTGACTATCCTAGCAACCTCCCAACCAAACATTCACCAGTTGCAACATGGCTTTGCTTCTGAGATCCGACATTAACAGACGTGTCATGAGCAAGACACGAGAAGTAATTCTTCCACTCTACTCTGCAATGATTAGGCCTCAACTGTGGAGAAATTGGAGAGGGTCCAGAGAAGAGAAAAAAAAAGATTAAAGGTCTAGAAAACATGAGCTATGTGGCAATGCTGAAGGAACTGGCCTTGTTTAGTCTGGAAAAGAGAAGACTGAGAGGGGACATGATAGCGGTTTTCAGATACCTAAAAGGGTATCACAGGGAGGAGGGGGAAAATTGTTCTCCTTGGCCTCTGATGATAGGAAAAGAAGCAACGGGCTTAAACTGCAGCAAAGGAGGTTTAGGTTGGACACTAGGAAAAACTTCCTAACTGTCAGGGTGGTGAAACACTGGAATAAGTGGCCTAGGGAGGTTGTGGAATCCCCATCTCTGGAGATATTTAAGAGCAGGTTAGACAGACATCTATCAGGGATGGTCTAGATGGTGCTTGGTCCTGCTTTGAGGGCAGGAGACTGGACTTGATGACCTTTCGAGGTCCCTTCCAGTTCCAATATTCTATGCTAAGCAGGCCTGCTGACAGGAATTCTGGGCACAAGGGCAGCACAATCAACGGGCTCCCTATTCCCCTCCCTTGAATGGACCCACAAGCCAGAGAAACCCTAGCACCACTTCTCGACCAGGGGATCCCCTTGACAGTTGCATCCGCCACTTGCCTGGAAGTGTCCCTCCCTCCCCCTGCATCTACCTGGAGCAGCCCCACATCACCTACAGATGCACCTCTCCTCCCTTCCCCAGACCCAGCCCACAGTATTTCTAGAATGATAGAGCTGGAAGGGAGCTTTGGAGATCATCAAGTCCAGTCCCTTGCACTCAAGGCAGGACCAAAAACCATCCTGACCATCCCGACAGGTGTTTGTGAAACTTGCTCTCAAGAATCTCTAATGATGGAGGTTCCACAACCTCCCTAGATTTTTAATTTTTTTTTTCAGGAATAAGACTTTATAGCTTTAGGATTTATGATGTGTCCAAGCTAATGAGTTATATGGCACAGAATGTTTCATATAAAGAGGCAAAATCACGTAGCTGTTTGAAACAGCAACCCATCAGGAACTGGCTTTAACATTAAGTTTCCCTGGAATGATTCCACACACTCAGGGTTGTCCCTATGCAGACGCGAAATAAGTGGTTGCATGGGGCAACTGAAAATTTGGGGCACTAAATGTTTAGGTGCCCCATGTAGCCCCATGCTGCGTGTGCCTCAGGTTGCTCTGGGAGGGAGGAAGGCAGCCAGGGCTACTGTCCCTGTCCCCGTCTCCTTCTGCTCTTCCTCTCATTCCTCTTGGCAGGGAGAGGAGCCCTGCGCAGCCTCTCTGGCTGGTCAAGCCCCACCTGCTCCTTGTAGAAAGGCTCCTACCACTTGGTGGTGCAAGTTGGAGAAAGGAGGAAACTCAGCAACAGGACTGGGGGCAGGGGGTTGGTTGTCATGGGCTCCCCCATTGTGCGTCAGCTCCCCGCCCCATCCTCCCTGCTCTCTGGAGCTCCTGCTGGGCCTGGGGCAGTGCTAATAGAAGGTGCCGCAATGCAGTTCCTCCTCTGCCCCATCAGTTCACCCCAGCCCCACCAGTATTTGAATGCAGAGGCTGGGAAGCCTGAGGGTCGCAGACCAATGCAGAGAGGAGGTGGCACCAGCACCCCGTGGATGACACTCCAACCCTGGTCAGCCCCTTTGGCCCAGGCCCCATGGAGCAACTGGAGGCTCCCAGTCCCCCCACCTCTTCCCCACCAGCACCCCTGTGGAAGATTCGCAGTTTCTCCTGCCCCATCCTTCCTCTATCTGCAGTACCCTAGAGCAGTGGTCACCAGCCAGTAGATCAGGATCTGCCAGTGGATCTTGGAGCCTCTGACGGGTGATCCTGACTGGTTTCACCAGGAAGCTCGCAAGTGCTGGCACTTCAGTTGCCCCTTCCCCACTGTCCTGCTGCTCCTGCCCTCTGCCTTGGAGCTGCCCCTTGGGAGCCTCCTGCTTGCTGTGCAGGGTGTGGGAGGGAGAAGAGGGGGGCTCTGATGTCAGGGTGTCCCTCCTCCCCCCTCTCCTGTACCTGGCCTCCACCCAGAGAGAAGAGGATGGAGGGAGCGTGGCAATGCCAATCTCTGTCACTCTCACAGTGTGTGTGTCTCTGTCATTCTCACAAACACGCACTGTCCTTCCCTCTCATCTCCCAACCCAACACAGACATGGGGGGTTCTTACTCCTTTTACTGCTTGCAAAGTGGATTATTTTTGGTTTTTGACTTTTCCCACCCTGATCCTCCTGCTACCCCCAACCTCCTGCCCCCAACATGAATCCCCCTGCACCCAAAATCCTTCCCAGAGCTTGCATCCTGAAACTCATCCTGGACCCCAATCCCCCACCCTGGGCTAAGCCCCGAGCCCTTCCCACTCTCCCAACTCCTTGGCTCAAAACGAGAGCCTTGATCCCAAACCCTACCCCAGCCTGGTGAAAGTGAGTGAGGATGGGGGACAAAGGAGGATGGAGTGAGCAGGGTGAGGCCTTGGAAAAGGGGTGGAGCAGAGGCAGGGCCTCAAAGAAGGGGCGGGAAGGAAGAGGGGCAAGAGTATTTGGTTTGAGGTAGATTTTACATTGCACTTAAATTGGAAAAGTCACCTTGTGTTTAAAAAGGTTGGAGACCACTGCCCTTGAGGGAGGTCCCAGCCCCCTTTGCCCCCCCCTCCCATCATCAGCACCCTGGAAGGATATCCCCAGTTCCTTCTACTGCTAGATCCCTCCCCCACTAGCTGTACCCCTGGGGAAGACTCCTAATTCCCCCTGCCTCATCCCTCCTTTCATCAGCACTCATGGGAGGGACTGGATCTCCCCCAGTTCACCCTGCCCCATATCCCTACCATCACCAGTGCCTCTGATCCGAGGAGCAGTAGTATCGGGGTGGGGTGTGGGGGGATGAGCAGCAATGCCAGCTGCTCTGTGCATCCAGGTCAGTTTCCCTATGTGGGTGTTGGTGTGGGAGGAGTGCAGGGGTTGCAGTGAAGGAGTGCCGGGATTAAGGGTGCGGGAGGGGGAGCAGGCCTGTCTGTATATGTGCTGCCAGCTGCCAGTCCCCTCCTTGCTCCCTGCTGGCCCAAACTAGGTGTGAGCAGCAGCATCCCTGCACAAATCAGCTGGGAGCTGGTAAATGGTGGTGGGTGGCGGAGCTGAGTTGGGCCAGGAAGGAGTGGAGCATGGCTGTGAGCCGGAGAAGGATGGGTTTGCTTGCTAACCTGGCCTCGTGCTCTCCACACAGCCTGGGGGGATTTGTTTTGGCCAGCAGCTAAGGGCTCTGCTTGGGGGCTGGGGAGAGGGCGAGCGGGCCAGGTGGCATGGAGCAATCCAGACCTCCCCCCCAGGTTTTGTCTAAGTAGTATGCCCCCTTGACACACTGGGGTCCAGTGGGCCCCCATTTTATAATCCTACAAAGAGCCTCATACATCCTAAAGGACGGGCCCCGGAGACACTCATAAGCTTGGGGGACAAGTTTTGCTTTGCATTCCAAACAGGAAAATAATTCTCAAACTGACTTAATGTAAAATCTGTAAAAGAGGAGACAGAAGTTCAGAGTAAAGTACAATCAAATAAAACCTCAGGAGGGAATTAGCTGGAAAAGGGTGGGGGCAGTGTATGGCATGATAGCATCTCTAATGTTTCAATAAACAGATAGGCATCAGGGAGAATTGATAGAAAGCTCACCCGCCCACACACTCTCTGATCTCTCACTACTCCGATAACCACTTGGTAAAATGAACCTTGCAAATACGGTAAAACTCCAATAGTCCGGCATCCAATACTCCGGCGCTCCTGATAGTCCGGCATCAAAATGGCAAGAGCCTAGTGAGTGAGCTTCGGCAAAAAATGCGTCACAAGTGGCAGCAGCTGAACTGAGCGAAAAGGGTAAAAAGGGTTAAAAAAACTAAAACATTACAGTATACTGTATACAGTATGTACAATAAAAAGGGTTAAGAACACTTTATATACAGTATACTGTACAGTATATACATACTGTGTACGGTATATACATAACCAGCTTATAGTACCTCCTGATACTCCATGTGGCGGGTTTTAAGGGTGCGAGCTCCACACCCCGCTGCTCCCCCCGCGCCAGGGCCGGCGGGGTGGGGTGGGGCTCCGCGAACCCACCGCCTTCGGGCCCCTCGTAGTCCCGATATCCGGGATCCGTAAGTGAGCCCGGGACGGGGTGCGATCACCCCTCGCCCGGTATGGGGACGAGGGGGCTCGGCGGACCCTGTCCGGTGCCTTCCCGGGAGGCCCCTGGCCGGGGCTCGGCCGGGGCTCTTGAGCCGTCCCTCTAGTCTTGGTCTCTCTAGTCTTGATCCCTTCCTCTCGCACCCTCTTGGCGGCGGGAGGTTGGGTAGTGGGTTCGACTATTACAGCCTGGAAGACCTGCGCCGAGGTCGGGGTGTGGGGAGTGGGGGACCCGGGCCCACCCTCGCCACCGGGTCCCAGCCCGAGGCCCTAAGTGGGGCGGGTGCTTTAAAGCGATCCCCCCACGGCAGGCAGGGCAGCCGCCCGAAACTCGCCTGCCCACGGGTGCCAAAACGGTCCCGCCTCGGACTCCTTCCACTCCCACGCCGCCGGCCCCCCGGGCCGGCACAAGGTCAAGTCACTTACCCCGTCGCAGACGCCGTGCCCGTCCCAGGGCGAGTCGCCAGCTGCTGGGGTCGTCTCCCTTCGTTGCCCAGAAAGCCGGGTGCTTGGGGTGCCGGGAAGCCAGGTTGGCTCCCCCCTTCCTGAGCGTCCCCGAGCCCCTGTTATGGGCGCGGGCGGGTGACGTCAGGGGCGTAAGCCCCGCCCCCTCCGGGGCTCTCCAGTCCAGCTTCCACCGGAGCGCGCCCGTGGCTCCGCCCCGGGGCGCAAACCGTGGCACCCGAGCCGGGCGTTTTGCAGCTGCCTGGGGCTTCCCCCGCTTCCTCCGGCGCGCGCCCGCCCCCGCTCTCTGGCGCGGCGGGGCCGGCGGCGCCGCGCTGAGCGGCTTTCGGCCGTCTACGGCTGCCACTTCTCACTCGGGAGGGGGGCCTCCCCCGCTCCCTGTGCGGACCCCGCTGGGTCCGTCACACTCCGGCATATCTGATAATCCAGCACCACCTAAATCCCATAGGTTCCGGATTATCATAAATCTACTGTATTAGAATAGTGATAGAAATGTAGCCATGTTAGTCTGGTGTAGCTGAAACAAAATACAGGACTATGTAGCACTTTAAAGACTAACAAGATGGTTTATTAGATGATGAGCTTTCGTGGGCCAGACCCACTTCCTCAGATCAAATAGTGGAAGAAAATAGTCACAACCATATATACCAAAGGATACAATTAAAAAAATGAACACATATGAAAAGGACAAATCACATTTCAGAACCGAGGGAGGATGCGGGGGGAGGGGGAAGGAAGGTAAATGCCTGTGAGTTAATGATATTAGAGGTGGGTAAGGGGAGATGTCTGTGAGTTAATGGTATTAGACGTGATAATTGGGGAAGCTATCTTTGTAATGGGTAAGGTATGTGCTGCAAACATAAAAGAAACTTCAAATTTATTAATACAGGTTAAACCTCTCCAATCTGGCACTTTCTGGTCTGGCAACATCCATGGTGTGGCATGAGTTTAATTAGCAGGATACCCACTTATCATGGGTGTAGGTGAGTTTTCCACGGTCCCATAAAGTTTGTTTAAAGACACCAGTCCTAGCTGTCAGTGTTCTATGCTGTTATTTAGCGCTAATTTGCCCCTAACGGTCTTCTAAGACAGTGTTTCTCAACCAGTGGTATGACTACCCTTAAGGGTACTCAGAGAAGTCTGGGGGGTACATCAATACAACTGAAATTTGGAGAAAACTGAATTTTTGTTTTAAGTTTTACGGCACTTTATTATTTTTGTACTTTTCACACCCAAAAATGTAATTGCCTGCCTGGCTACGATTAAGTTGTTTAAACAAATGTGTTGCAATGATAGAAAAAAATTGTATGTGTCTGAAAACTATAGATACTGGGGGTACTTATAATTTTTTAAAAAAAGGGGGCACTTGATAAAAAAAAATTGAGAAATGCTGTTCTAAGAAACCAGCAAACAGCGGAAGTACTGGTAATGCTGCTAAACCATACTCATGTTTTTTATGCTTTATATCCAAGACTTGGCAAATAATACAATCTACTCCCCGTGGCGAGTAGATTGTAACCCAGAAGAGGCGGGTTCGGGCGATCTGCGCATGCGATCGCCGGACAGCGTGGCTGGCGAGCAGGGCTCGCTGCGGTTTGGCAAGCCCTGTTTATATCTATTTATTTCCTTGTGCCAATACATTACAATTGTGTGACAACACTAACATTTTGTTATGAAGAGAGCTGATAAGCTTTGGGTAGGCGTAGGCATATGTAAGGCGTATCAGTACGGTCATACATTATTAAGCAGGATTGCAAGTGCTGTTCCATTTATTCACCTCAATGAAATAAAATTGTAGAAGTCCACTCACTACAATATTGACCTCCCGTGGTTCGGCAAATTCTCTGGTCAGATCCCAAGGGTGCTGGACTAGAGCAGGGGTTTGCAAACTTTTTTTCTTATGATCCAGTTGAATAAAATTGTTGATGCCCATGACCCAACATAATTTGACTAGAGCAGGGGTAGCCAACCCATGTCTCTTGAGATGCATGTGGCTCTTTGATTAAGGAAATGTGGCTCCTGCTGCTTCTGAGCCGTGCCTGGACTGCTCACAGCTGGCCGCTCTGAGCACGGTGCCCCAGTGCCTGCCCACAGCCGGCTGCTCTGCGCACATGCCCAGCACCTGGAGGGAGAAGCGCTTGGCAGCGGCAGCTGCTCCGGGACCAGGCATTAGGTTAGAGCAGGGTGTATGTGCCTGGCTCTGGGGGAGAGGAAGGGGATTTGGTTAGAGTGGGAGGCTGGGGGTGCTTGGCTCTGGAGGTGAATTGGGTTAGAACAGGGGGCTGGGAGTGCCTGGCTTTCCGGAGGGGGGAGGGCATTGGGTTAGAGCTGGGGCTTGAAGCACCTTAAACGCAAAGTCTTTGTGGATGCAGAATAAGGCAGCCAACTCAGATGTCATATTTAAATTCCAGGGCAAAAAAAGAATCAGCATGTATCTGGTTTACACAGTGTTTCTTTAAAGAAAATTCAAAGGCTATTGTTTGCCAGGCTGAAGCAATTATTCTCAGGTGTGAGTTTCTCCCTTCTTGGTTTTGAGCCTCTCATATTTGCAATATGGGACAGACCTGAATTTTTAGAACTATAAACAAGCCATAATCTTCATAAGTAAAAAAAAACCGAGGAAACCATACCAGAGAGCAACAAGCTGGAGTGAAGCAGACACTTCAAATTGTGCTAATTTACGTCTCAGTTCAGTTTAATTTTAAAAAACTCTCAGGACACCATGGGGCAGGAGTGTTAAATTTAAAATACGTGGTGGGGATGCTTTTTTTTTTTTTAAGTGTGAGGATATCACTGTACTTTTAAAATGTTTTTTTTTTATTTGATGTTTGTTCCTTGTCAAGTTCTCTGAAGATTTATGGATTGGCTGTGAATTTTTTAAGTGACTAGAGACTTTTTTATTGTTTTTTGTCTGAAATGTCCTGTAATGTTATTTTTATCACTAAATTTTGTGTACTATATCTGTTTTTCTATATATAGATATACAAAAATAAATATATAATATGTGGCTTTTCGCAGTCTATCCAACGCTATTTTGGCTCTTGGTCTCTAACTGGTTGGCCACCCCTAGACTAGAGTGTGGGCTCAGGAGTGGGGCTGAGGATGAGAGCTTTGGGCTGTAGGAGGGGGCTCTGGCTTTGAGAGGCAGGTCAGGGCTAGGGCAAGAGATGCTTACCTCGAGCAGCTCCTGGTCAGCAGTGCAGCGGGGGTGCTAAGCATGGGTGGTCATGGCCCACACTGCTTTCCCCAGGTTCCCTTGGCTGCAAAGGATGAAACAGAGCCAAGGGGAGCCGCAAGGCTCCATGACCATGGCGCCGGTACATAAACAAACCGGGGCGGCCAGTTGGGGGCTGCGTCTACATGGGCAATATTTTGCACAAATACTCTTTAACACAAGAGTTTTTGCGTTAAAGTATTTGTGCAAGAGAGCATCTACACTGGCATGTGTCTTTGTGCAAGAGATGTACTTTTGCGCAAGAGCATCCGTGCCAGTGTAGACGCTCTCTTGCACAAGAAAGCTCTGATGGCCATTTTAACCATCCGGCTTTCTTGCGCAAGAAATTCATGTTGCCTGTCTACACTGGCCTCTTGCGCAAGAACAGTTGCTCAAGAGCATCATAGGTCTTGCGCAAGAAGCAATGATTTCACACATTAGAACGTCAGTGTTCTTGCGCAAGAACTCCCCGCCAGTGTAGACAGGCAGCACGTTTTTGCACAAAAGCAGTCGCTTTGGTGCAAGATTACACCAATGTAGACACAGCCAAAGTGTTTCTGAAAGTGTTTCTGTGGTACACTTTCAGAAACACTGCTCTAGAGAGGTTCGACCTGTACTAGCTTAGGCTAATTTGTGTATTTTCCAGCTTTGATACCACAGACACTTGATTTTCAAACAGGACATCAATAGGAGCTAATGGTCCATTACTTGGCACTTGGCAGGAGTGAGCTCCAGATATGTGATAACTTCAGCCCTGTGCATGTGAAACTCCCTGTTCGCACTTCAATTACACTTCCACCCTTACCGATGTGCAGCTACATGCCCAATTTTCTCCTTGGATTCTAGGGATATAGAACCTGCCAGCTCCTCTTGGAACAAATACTGATTACCCAAGGGGAAGAAACACCCTACAGACGCACAGCATTACTTTCCAGTCTGTTTGTTTCAATGCCTATGAAAGTTCTCCAGCTGCTTACCTGAAAGAGAGCCATGTGCAAGATGATTCACTCTAGCCATTTCTCCAAACCGTATAGATTCGAGTGCTTCACCCTAAGTTAAGACCTTTCAGAGCTTTGATTTAGTACAGGGGTCTCCAACCTTTTTAAGCACAAGATCACTGTTTGAATTTAAGTGCAATCCAGGATCTACCTCAACCCAAATGTCCTTGACCCACATTCTTTGTGCCCCTTCTCTGAGACCCCACCCCTTCTCAGTCCTTCCTTTCCTTCCCTTCCCTATCCTCCCTCTCTTTCATCAGGCAGGGGCAGAGGACTGGGGCACAGGCTCCGGTCTTGGGCTAAGGGATTTAGAGTGTGAGAGGGGCTCTGAGCTAAGTCTGAGGCACGGGGTCGGGGTACTGACTCTGTAAGGGTGTTTGGATCCAGGGGGCTCAGGACTAGGGCAGAAGCTTGGGGTGCAGGAGTGGGCTCATGACTGGGACAGGGGTTTGGAGCTGGCTCCCGCTGGGCACGGCTTACCTCAGGTGGCTCCTGGGTGGTGGTGCAGTGGGGCTAAGGCAGGCTCATCCCTTCCCTGGCCCTGTACCACTCTCCAAAGCAGCCAGCAAACTCCCTCCATCCCCAGCCATGTTGTGCCCCAGCCCATTCAATAGAGACAGAATATAGAGTGGGAGAGAGGGCACCCTGACATCAGTGCCCCTTCCTCTCTCTTCCCTGCTCTGCACAGCGAGTGGGAGGCTCCTGGTCGTGGTGGGGAAGCTCTAAGGCAAAGGGCAGGAGATGTGCAGCAGTGGCTTGAAATGCCAGCACTTTATAGCCTCTTTATAGCCTCTTGGCTAAACCAGTCAGGATCACGTGTCAGGGGCTCCAAGGTCTACCAGTAGATCCTGAGCTACTGGTTGGTGTTGGGGAGCCTGGACAGCTCTCCCTTGACAATTATAATGTCTGCCTTGTCCACAGTGCAGATCTCTGAAAAGCAAAACCCAGGCCTGTCTCAACTCTGGCAAGCAGGTAAGGCTGGGGATGGGGTGAGAGGGGAAGAACTTTGAGAGCCAGGAATGTTTTGCACAATCATGCAAATTTAGCATGGTACAGTGAGACCATGCCAAAACGACTGGGAGCAACCTGGTACCAGAACATTCTGTCTCTGATAATTAAAAAAAAATTCCAGATACAGCCATAAAACTGCTAACAAAGCACATCGTTTTGCAACATCCTAAGAAGCAGGATGTAACCCCAAATAAGGGCATTGGGCATTTTACGTATCTTACACAATATGTAATCAATTGGTAAATACTATTAGAATGGTCAAGTGTCGCCTTGCTATAAAATGTGCTTAGTAAGAACAATCGGTTGGGAGGGAAGGAGCCGGATTGACCCACAGGTCCTGCTTGTTGTAACTAGAAGTAGCCCTTTCACACCGGTGACCCTAGATGGGTGGGAATCAAAGGGACCATGACCTCCTGCCTGGTACTGTAGGCGGCATATGGGTGAAGTGTAAGTGAACTAGGCTTAATTATTGTATTATAATAATCTTCTATTAATTGCTTTTGCATTGTTCTGTGCTGTATTGCTTTACAATTTATAATATTTAAGGTTTAAATTGTATAGTAATTGTATGTTTTTGAGGCTTGTAAAACTTAACAACTATATTAACTGTTTAAAGCTTGCAATAAATAAGAGAGTGGTTAAGTCCCTCCGGAGTGTCCTGGTTTCCCTAGAAACTAAAATAAATGGAACCACACGACAGTTGATGACCACTGATTTAGTAGCTCCATTATGGGCTTTTCCCAGAATTTGTTAACAGTAAGGCTACGTCTAGACTGGCCCCTTCTTCGGAATAGGCATGCTAATTTCGAACTTTGGAATAGGGAAATCCATGGGGGATTTAAATATCCCCGGTGGGATTAAATAAACATGGCCGCCGCTTTTTTTCCGGCTTGGGAAAAAGCCGGAAAAGAGCGTCCAGACTGGCGCGATCCTCCGGAATAAAGCCCTATTCCGGAGGATCTCTTATTCCTACTATATCCTCTGGAATAGGGCTTTATTCCAGAGGATCGCGCCAGTCTGGACGCTCTTTTCCGGCTTTTCTCCAAGCCGGAAAAAAAGCGGCGGCCATGTTTATTTAAATCCCACGGGGGATATTTAAGCCCCCGCGGATTTCCCTATTCCAAAGTTAGAAATTAGCATGCCTCTTCCGAAGAAGGGGCCAGTGTAGACGTAGCCTATGTCTTGATGAAAAACCACACTTGGGAGACTTTTTTTATGGTTGATGTGTGATCCGACAATGCACTTTCATCATATTACACCAACTCATTATATACTTTAGCCATTTCATTTTTCAGTGACTCTAGACCTTTTCAAATCTGAGAGTATTTACATTAATGCTCTGAAAAGATCTGTACAGTTTTTAAAAGCCTATTACTCCTATCTGAGAATTTTATATATGCTGAAAGTGCTTTCATGTGATGAGAGGGCCTTTAATAAAAACCATGCAGTTAGAACATAAGAATGGCCGTACTGGGTCAAACCAAAGGTCCATCTAGCCCAGTATCCTGTCTGCGGACAGTGGCCAGCACCAGGTGCCCCAGAGAGAGTGGACCAAAGACAGTGATCAAGCAATTTGTCTCCTGCCATCCCTCTCCAGCCTCTGACAAACAGAAGCCAAGGACACCATTTTATCCCCTGGCTAATAGTCTTTTATGGACCTAACCTCCATGAAATTATCTGGCTTCTCTTTAAACTCTGTTATAGTCCTAGCCTTCACAGCCTCCTCTGGCAAGGAGTTCCACAGGTTGACTACACGCTGTGTGAAGAAGAACTTTCTTTTATTAGTTTTAAACCCGCTACCCATTAATTTCATTTGCTGTCCTCTAGTTCTTCTATTTAGGGAACTAATAAATAACTTTTCTTTATCCGCCCTCTCCATACCACTCATGATTTTATAGACCTCTATCATATCCCCCCTCCGTCTCCTCTTTTCTAAACTAAAAAGTCCTAGTCGCTTTAACCTCTCCTCATATGAGACCCGTTCAAAACCCCTAATCATTTTAGTTGCCCTTTTCTGAACCCTTTCCAAGGCCAAAATATCTTTTTTTAGGTGAGGAGACCACATCTGTACACAGTATTCAAGATGTGGGCGTACCATAGTTTTATACAGGAGCAGTAAGATATTCTGTGTCTTATTTTCTATCCCTTTCTTAATAATTCCTAGCATCCTATTTGCCTTTTTGACCACTGCTGCACACTGTGTGGAAGTTTTCAGAGAACTGTCCACGATAAGTCCAAGATCTCTCTCCTGATTTGCCATAGCCAAATTAGCCCCCATCATACTGTACATATAGTTGGGGTTATTTTTTCTGATGTGCATTACTTTACACTTATCCACATTAAAATTCATTTGCCATTTTGTTGCCCAATCACTCAGTTTGGTGAGATCTTCTTGGAGACCCTCATAGTCTGTTTCTGTCTTGACTATCCTAAACAGTTTGGTATCATCTTCAAACTTTACCACCTCACTGCTTACCCCTTTCTCCAGATCATTTATGAATAAGTTGAACAGGATTGGTCCTAAGACTGACCCTTGGGGGACACCACTAGTTACCCCTCTCCATTCTGAAAATTTACCATTTATTCCTACCCTTTGTTTCCTGTCTTTTAACTAGTTATCAGTCCAAACAAGGACCTTCCCTCTTATCCCATGGCCATGTAATTTACACAAGAGCCTTTGGTGAGGGACCTTGTCAAAGGCTTTCTGAAAATCTAAGAATACTATATCTACTGGATCCCCCTTGTCCGCATGTTTGTTAACTCCTTCAAAGAACTCTAAGGGTATGTCTACACTACAGCGCTAATTCGAACTAAGCTAATTCGAACTAACGCATCTAGAACTAAAAACTAGTTCGAATTAGCATTTTGCTAATTCGAACTAGCGCGTCCACATTAAGTGGACCCTGAACCGGGGTTAAGGATGGCCGGAAGCAGTGCCGGCAGGGCATCAGAGGAGGACTTAGAGCGTGGAGATACTGTCTCAGGCTAGCCGAGGGCTGTGCTTAAAGGGTCCCGACCCCCACCCCGGACACACAGTTCTCAGGGGTGCCCCGCTTGCAAAGCAGTCCTGGCTTGGAGTGCCCTGAGTGCCCACACTGGGCACATCACACCACTCGGCCATCAGCCCGGCTGCACTTGCCGCAGGCTGCCATCTGGGGAGAGAGGGCAATTGGGGGGCTGCAGGAGAGCTTCCACCCCCAGAAGCCCGCAGAGCCAGCCCAGTCCTCCCCATCAGGGGCTTGTGCCCCATTCCTCCCTCACCTCCTTCCACTTACCCTTCCCTAGCCCCTCTTCTTGATGTACAAAATAAAGATAACGTGTCTTCCAAAATGGAATCTCTCTTTATTGAACAAAACTGGGGGAGACTGGGAAAAGGAGGTGGGAGAGGGGAAGAGAGAGGGTGGGAGAGGGGAGGGCAACTAAAATGATCAGGGGTTGGGAACAGGTCCCATAAGAAGAGAGGCTAAAGAGACTGGGACTTTTCAGCTTAGAAAAGAGGAGACGGAGGGGGGATAGGATAGAGGTCTCTAAAAGCAGGAGTTGGGTGGAGACGGTGCATACAGAAAAGTTTTTCATTAGTTCCCATAAAGAAGGACTAGAGGACACCAAAGGAAAGGAATGGGTAGCAGGCTTCAAACTAGTAACAGAAAGTTCTTCTTCACAAAGCAAAGAGTCAACCTGTGGAACTCCTTGCTGCAGGGGGCTGTGAAGGCTAGAACTGGAACAGAGTTTGAAGGGAAGTGAGATCAAGTCATGGAGGTTGGGTCCATGGAGTGCTATTAGCCAGGGGGTAGGAGTGGTGTCCCTGCCCAAGGCTTGTGGAAGGCTGGAGAGGGATGGCACAAGACAAATGGTTTGGTCACTGTCTTCGGTCCATCCCCTCCAGGGTCCCTAGGGTTGGCCACTGTCGGCAGACAGGCTACTGGGCTAGATGGACCTTTGGTCTGACCCAGGACGGCCATTGTAAGCTCAGGGCTCAGGGTCGGGGGTCTCAGTGGACCCCCTTGATTCTCTTGCACACCTGCTCCTGGGTGGCCAGGCTGGCAGCTATTCTGCCCAAGCCGGCCACTTTCCTGTGCCTAGTGCGGAGATCGTGGACATGGTCCAGGATGTCCGCACTAGCCCAGGCGGTTGCCCGCCTCTTGCGGTCCCAGGCAAGCTCCCGGGAGCCGACAACCTGGTCCCGGGAAGAGGGGGAGGGCTGAGGGGCATTGGGTGGGTGGCTCGATCCGTGACAGGTGCAGGGTCTGCTGGCTGGGTGCTGGCAGGCTTGCACCTGGCACGGGCACCGTAGCCAGCCCGTGCCCCTTTAAAGGGTCCGGGGCTGGGAGGGGGGCAGTAGAGTTTCCCTGGTGTTGGCCAGAGTGGCCACCAGGGAAACTTGGGGAGGGCTAGCCTCTCACTAGTTCGAATTAAGGGGCTACACACCCCTTAATTCGAACTAGCTAGTTCGAACTAGGCTTAATCCTCGTGGAATGAGGATTACCTAGTTCAAACTAAGCACTCCGTTAGTTCGAATTAAATTCGAACTAACGGAGCGCTAGTGTAGCGCCTATGAAAGTTAGTTCGAACTAACGTCCGTTAGTTCAAACTAACTTTGGAGTGTAGACATACCCTAATAGATTAGTAAGGCAGGATTTCCCTTTACAGAAACCATGTTGACTTTTGTCCAACAAACTGTGTTCTTCTACATGCTTCAAAATTTTATTCTTTACTATTGTTTCGACTAATTTGCCCGGTACAGAAGTTAGACTTACCGGTCTGTAATTGCCAGGATTGCCTCTAGAGCCCTTTTTAAATATTGGTGTCACGTTGGCTACCTTCCAGTCATTAGGTAGGGAAGCTGATTTAAAGGATAGGTTACAAATCACAGATAATAGCTCAGCAATTTCCCATTTAAGTTCTTTTAGAACCCTTGGATGAATGCCATTCGGTCCCGGAGATTTGTTAACATTAAGTTTTTCTATTTGTTCCAAAACCTCCTCTAATGACACTTCAATCCAGGACAGTTCCTCAGATTCACCACCCACAAAGGACGGTGCAGATTTGGGAATCTCTGCAATGTCCTCAGCTGTGAAGACTGAAGCAAAGAAATCATTTCGTTTTTCTGCAATGGCTTTATCGTCCTTGATTGCTCCTTTTATAGGTCGATCATCTAGGGGACCCACAGGTTTTTTAGTGGGCTTCCTGCTTCTAGTGTACTTAAAAAACATTTTGTTATTTCTTTTTGAGTTTTTGGCTAGGTGTTCCTCAAAATCTTTTTTTGCTTTTCTTATTACATTTTTACACTTGATTTGACAGTGTTTATGTTCATTACTATTTATCTTACTAGGATTGGACTTCCACTTCTTAAAAGATACCTTTTTGTCCCTCGCTGCTTCTTTTACATGGTGGTTAAGCCACGGAGACTCTTTTTTAGGTCTCTTGCTATGTTTTTTAATGTAGGGTATACATTTTGCGGAAAAACTTGCCAGTCTAGACGCAGCCTATTTGTTTTTCATGTTACATTCCAGCGCCTTGATATTGTTATACCCACTGCCTCTTCTTGTCCCCACCCCCCATTTATTTTAGTTCAGGACATCCATCACGCTGGTCATCTGCAGAAGTGGGCTGTGCCCCCCAAAGCTCATGAGCCCAGCTACATGGTTTGTTAGGCTATGAGGTGCTACCAGACCATGTGTTGGCTTTTACGTGTCGCTTGTTGCAGCTGCACTGTTCCTCTTCCAGTCCCAGGGTGTCAAGTGGCAGAGGGGTGAACTCTGCACAAGCCACGAGGAGTCCAGTGGCACCTTAGAGACTAACTGAAGGGCTGGAGCAGGAGCTTTCGTGGGCAAAGACCCACTTCTCAGATGCATGCCAGGGTGGGAGGGGTTATTTTCAAAGACAAAAAATCCCCCGCTGCCTACCCAGCCCCCTCCCCTATTTGAACCCCGCCCCTCCCCTTCCCATCCCTTCCCCTGGCCTCCAGGCCCCGCCCCTCCCCTCCCCATCCCTTCCCCCGGCCTCCAGGCCCCGCCCCTCCCCTCAGCATCCCTTCCCCCGGCCTCCAGGCCCCGCCCCAGCAGGCAGCCTCGCTCTGACTCCAAGATGGCGCCCGTAGTGAATACGCTCTATCTCCTTCCTCGCGCGCTCAGAGCGGCCCCTGACCTTCCGCCTCCCCCCCCCACTCCCCACGGCAGCGTCACGACAAGATGGCGGCGCCCGCGCTGCTGCTGCCGCTGGTGGCGGCGGGGCTGGCGCTGGGCGCGGCGCTGCTGTGGCTGCGGGGGCGGCGAGCGGCGGGGGCGCGGGGCCGGGTGTGCGTGGCGGTGCTGGGCGACCTGGGCCGCAGCCCCCGCATGCAGTACCACGCGCTGGCCCTGGCGCGCCACGGGCACCACGTCACCCTCCTGGGCTTCCTCAGTGAGTGAGGCCGGGCCGGGCCCCAGCGTTCCCGCCCCCGCCACGGGCTCGCCCTGGGGCTCCCGCGGGGGCTCGTGTCCTGGCCCTGCCTCTCAGCCCGCCCTGCCTACGGGGCGGCCCGTCTGGGGTCTCCCCCCCCCCCCCAAGCTTGGCCAGGGGCTGTGAGCCCGCCCCCACCCCCACCCCAAGGCGGCCCGTCTTTAATATGGAGCCTCGGAGCAGCAGACCCCTGTCCCGCTATGCAGAGCCATTGCACGGACACACAATGGCTACGTCTACACTGGCATGATTTTCCAAAAAGGCTTTTAACGGAAAAGTTTTCTGTTAAGAGCATTTTCGGAAAAGCGCGTCTAGATTGGCAGGACGCTTTTCCGCAAAAGCACTTTCTGCAGAAAAGCGTCCGTGGCCAATCTAGATGCGTTTTTAGGCAAAAACGCCCCGACCGCCATTTTCGCGATGGGGCTTTTTTGCGGACAATACTATGCTGTCTACACTGGCCCTTTTGCGCAAAAGTCTTTCGGAAAAAGACTTTTGATCAAACGGGAGCAGCATAGTATTTCCGGAAAAGCACTGATGATTTTACAGGAGTTTGACAGTGCTTTTCCGGAAATTCAAGCGGCCAGTGTAGACAGCTGGCAAGTTTGTAAACTTGCCGGTCTAGACACAGCCAAAGTGTATCCCTGTCCACACCCCTAGTGGCAAAAATGGGGCTATAAAGCGGATAGCGGGGGAGGGGAAGGAGGTTGCAGGGCTTCACCAGTTAGCTTTGCTCCCTACAATTAAGATTTAAGTGCCTTCCCAGCTTGCTAGGGTGACAGTGGCCAGCCTCATGTGCCCGCCCTAAAAGCTTCTTACTCTCAGCAGACTGCATCCTTGTGACCCAAGCATCCAGTGTGGCCTGGGATGGTTACTGGTCCTAATATGAGTGCTGCTCACTGCAGTCTTTGTTCAGCTCAGAAGTGCAGCATCACCCACTGGGACCTGTTGTCCTGATGGGTCATACTACAGCTGCATATACTCATCTTGGTATTCTAGACCAGTGTTTCTCAACTTTTTATTTTAACAAAATACTCCTTTAAAAAAAAAAAAAAAAAAAAAAAAGGTACCCCCAGTACTTAGTTTTCAGACACACAGGGTTTTTTTTTTCTATCATTGCAACACATTTGTTTAAACAACTTCATCATAGCCAGGTGGGCAATCAAATTTTGGGGTGTAAAAAGTATAAAAATAATAAAGTGCTATAAAACTTAAAACAGAAATTCAGTTTTCTCCAAATTTCAGTTGTGTTGACGTACCCCCCATCACTTCTCTCGAGTACCCCTAAGAGTACTCATACTGCTGGTTGAGAAACACTGTTCTAGATGTTTCAGAGATTAAATGGTCCTCCCTGTCCCCCCCCATTCACTCTTACTTTTCAATTTTAATAACATTCTCTGTTACAGTAACAGTCTTGTATAAACAGATGGCTACAGAACAGTTTCTTTTTCTTTCAGGCACAAAGCCACACAGTGACATTTTGTGCAATGAAAAAATACACATTGTGTCAATTTCAGAACTTAAAGTGTTGCAAGGTATGTTCATAGAGTTAGATCATTTTTAGTTGTTCAGATGTATCAATATTTCACATTCTGTCTGTGCTCTGAAGATATTTACCATTATTGTTCAGTGAAAACCAGTTCTTAAGGTTTGAATTTAACTCCCAGAGTACAGTGAGTATCATTCTTTTAAAGAAGGGTGACAAATTTATACTGTCATAAAGTTATTTTTTAAAATCTGGCTCATAATTAGAATATTAGTTTATCCTATGTGGAAGCTATATACACTTTCATCATGTTGAACAATCTAAGCACTCACCTGAAAACTTGGACAATGCCTTGAAAGCAAATTAACTAAGCAAGTCTTTGAAAATAACAAGTTGATGCTGTTTGTGTGTGTGCTAACATGCACTGTGGATTTTTCTTTTTTCTAAAACAAAGACCATAAAGTAATGTTGGTTTTTAAATTTTCTTCTGTATGTTGACTGTAAATGAATTGCATATTGAGGATGTGCTATGTGAAATTATGACAAAGATTTCTGTCATTTTATAGTTGGTCCTAAGATTTTCCAGTATATTACAAAAGTTATTGCACAGGCAATACAACTGTTCTATACAATGCTGAAGATAGATCGGCCTTCTTATATTCTTCTTCAGGTATATATATATATATTTATAGATATATATTTATGTGTGTTATTGTTTCACACTGTAGTAAATTTTCATCAAAATACAGTGACTTCATTTTGATAAAACTACTAGTGCAGAATGAATAGTGGAAGTAAATTTATGCAAATATGAAATTTGCAAATATATTAATCAACCTTTGTATTTCACCTTTTTATTAATTTTTGAGCATTCAGACTTCATTGGGACAAACACTAGCAAACTGAATTTAGAGCAGATGTGTGAGTATTTACCAAAAGCAAATTTCAATAGGGTATTTGAGAATGGATTTCAAATTCTAATCTAATGCATATTGCACAAATCATGACGTAAGCAAATGTAGAATTCAAAATGATCTATGTTTAATAATCTAATCAGAACAGAATATCACAATTTGTCTCGTATGAATTACAAATTTTATGTTCCTTTGTAAAAATCACAATTCATACTGTGGTGATTAATACAAATGCTGTGTTTTTCGGTCAAATATTTATTTAAAATTCATTCCCTTTAAATGTTAGAAAAAGGCCTCACTTTCCTGATGTGAATGAATAGTTCTGTTCTAAGTGGAATTAGTGTTGATTGCACATGTCAAATTCAAAGCACGAAGAGGTGAGTCTTTTATCCATAGAACAAATACAATATGAGTGAACAGCAGTATGAACTTCAGTGTGCTGCTTTCCCCCTCCAAAGTGCTTCAAACTTCACTTCAAGGTTCCATCTCTAGGGCTATGTCTAGACTACAAGGTTTTTGCGCAAAAACCTGCAGCGCGTCCACACCTTGAGCATGTTTTTGTGCTAGAAAATCTACAATCAATCGACAGAACAGAGGACTTTTTGCAGTGTAGATATGCCTCCTTCTGTGAGGCATAACTCCTTTCTGCGCTACAGCTCTTGTGCAAAAAGGCATGTGTGGATGCTCTGCAGGGGGTTTCTTGTGCAAAAAGAGCCTATCCAAAAAAGCACAGGTGCTCTGATGGCCATTCTGTGAATGGCCATTAGAGCTTTCTTGCGCAAGAATGTCCATGCAGTGTGGATGCTCTCTTGTGCTAAAGCTCATTGCTTTTGCTGTGCGCTTTGAGGTCTGGACACGCTTTTGTGCAAGAACTCTTCCGCAAAAGGCTTCTTTTGCAAAAACCCTGCAGTGTAGGCAAAGCCTAGGAGTGAGAAAATAGCTCTGGTTCCATAACAATGAATCTGGATGTGTCTACTGCTATTTAGAGATGGTTGTGGTTGTTGCGATGTGATTTATGACCACTAGGGACTGGAGTGAGATTAGCCAACTCTTTCCCCATACATTACCGAGTAATTTGCTTGATTCCTGACTAGTCATAACTTGGGGACCGTATTTGAACCAATGACCTAGATATTTTGTAAAGCAGTTTCAGTCCATTCCTTTCCTTTTCTGGCAGATGATCTGCAGTTTGTCATTTGGTTATAATTTGTTGTTATTTTTGTTTTATTTATTAAACAGAATCCTCCAGGCCTGCCTAGTATAGCTGTTACCTGGATGGTTTGCCTTGTACGAAGAAGCAAACTGATCATTGATTGGCACAATTATGGTTATACTATAATGAGTCTGATCCATGGAAGAAACCATCCTATAGTACAAATTGCAGAGTGGTTTGTATAGAAATATTTATTTTTCTCTTAAAAATTGTATAGCGTTTACAGCATTCATACAGGTGGAAGGCAGCAGTGACTAGGATACTATTGACTAAGTGCCTCTTTAAAGAGGCACTTTATTTTTAGGCTCCAAATTGACCTATATTGTTTTGGAGGTGTCCTGTAGAATTAAATAGAAAATGCCCTTTCTCTGGGTTATCCTACAAACCTAATAGACAATTCTATCCTTGCTATACCATTCTGTAAGATGGTTCCAGAAAGCTAAAGAAAATATTGTTCTCTTTTAAGTTTGAGAGTAATTCCTGTTCCTGTTATTCTTTTTGTATTCTATAAGATTTTTCACAAGAATGATTATGCCCTTTTGAGGAACATCGTCCAGAAATAGCTAATTATTGTGTGTGTATGCACATACTAATGTTCACATGTGAAGTGTACACATAGAATTGTAAAAAGCCTGATGACTTAGTGCTGGTCTGCATTAGAAAATTAGATTGATTTAACTGTCAGTCTGGGGTGTGAAAAATCCACACGCCTGAGTGATGCAGATAACCCAGATTAGGTGTTGTCACCTCTCTGGTAGATAGATTACCTACACCGATTTAAGAATCCTTTCCATCAGCATAGACAGTGTCTACATTGAAGAGCTACTTCAGTGCACTGCTGTAGCATTTTAAGTGTAGACAGCCTTAACAGTCCTAATTATTTCTGAACTTAAGTGTCATCCATTTTATACTGTTAAGCTGCAACCATGCTTCTGAAATGCATGAGCTGCATATAAATCAAGTCAGTAGTAACCTGGGTCTGAATAGATGGGCTGGAGTCATGATGATAAGATGTACATGGCTGTATCAATTCCTTATGTCCCATATCTCAAATTTGAATATACAGTAAAAGCTGTGTTACCTAGCTCTGTATCAACCGGAAAACTCTATAAACCAGCATTTCTGATCTTCATTGAAAGTTCTAGTCCAGTTAGTGTGGAATTGGCAAGGATCTCTATGTGGCTGCATGTGGCTCCCTCATAGTGGCAACATGTCCCTGCTGCTCCTAGGTGGAGGAATGGCCACAGAGGCTCTGTGCTGCCCCCATCTCACATGCTTGCTCTGCAGCTCCCATTGTTTGAGAACTATGGCCAATGGGAGCTGCAGGGATGGTGCCTATAGGCAGAGACAGAATGCAGAGCTGCCTAGCTACGCCTCTGCCTTGGAGGAGCATGGACATGTCACTGCTTGTGAGGACCTGTATAAGGTGATTCTTGACTGGATCTGGCACCCCCAAACCTCTCCCAGGCCCCAACCCTCTGTCTTGAGTCTGGTCCCATGCTCAAACTCTCCCTGAATCCTGCACCCCTTCTGTCCTCTGAACCCTTAAGTCCCAGCCTGGAGCCCCTTTCTGCACCCCAGAGCCCACACATCTAGCTGCCCACACCTCCCACACCCAACCAGTTGCCCTAGCCTGGATCCCCCTCCTGCATCCTGAACCCCTCATTTCTGGCTCCACTAAAGAACCTGCAGCTCCCTCAACTCAGAGCCAGTACCCACTACCACACTCATCCCCCTGCCTCAGCCCACTCCGAACTATTAGTGAAGCAGAATATTTGACTAACCAGCACCTCCCTCCCCTCCCCCCCCCCCCCCCGCTTCTGCATGCTGGATAACAAAGCTTTTGCTATATTCTGCTTTTTGCCTTGCTTTTTATGACTAGATCAGAGGCAGCAGCACAGGGGTGGGGGTGTCAGGCAAGATCAGGGATCTGGCTTAAAGCTGCAATGGGGAGGGGAGAGGTGGCTGGGTGGCTGCCCCCCCCCATCTCCCCCCCCCCCCCCCGTGTAAATGCTGAAATTTTCAGTGGTTACACATATACCTGATAAATGCATTTTAACATCCCTACTCTATATACTGGGCTCTTTATTGAGTAATAGCAACACAGACATAATGTGCAAGTTAAGAAGTAATTGAGAAATTAATATTGCAAGATACAGCTCCTGATAATTTTAGGCAAAATTATGTTTAATTATATTAATTTTCATTCCATAGATTAGACATTGGTGAGAAACCGATATTCAGTGTCACAGTTTCATTAGATGGGAATGGTGTTTGGCTTATAACTGAAGTTTAATTTCTATCAGGTATGAAAAGTTTTTTGGACGCCTATCTGACTACAACTTCTGTGTGACTAATGCAATGAAAGAAGATCTACAGAAGAATTGTAACATCAAGTAAGTCAAAGATCTCACAACACAAATGATTGTGTATAGATTTTCACTTAAATCATCTAGCTAGCCAGCCCTAATGCTTTTGGATTCATAGAAGTCATATTGTATAATCAGGGATCCAAAAAGCTTCTTTCTGGCTAAGAACTAAAACTTGGAAAAGTGTATTTATCATCAAAGAATTGTTACTAATTCAATTTCCTAGTACTGAGAGGCCAAGAAACATAGAGTTGGTAGATGTACATGTCACTAAACTTTTGTTACCTTTTTTTTACTTGGTAAAACTTCTCAGTAGTTCCACAAAACTTAACTAAAGCTGAATATTTATCCCTCCTGTGTAATTTGCTCTCCAAGAAATGTTAGTGACAGCTAGAAGGTAGGGATGTGATAGTGTACGTGTTTGACCTTAATGGTTACACTCAGCACAGCCCCCACCCTCCACCTCTGCTGCTGTATCAGAGGCAGCAGAGCAGGTGGGGGGAGCAGGCACCCCATGAGCATCTGCTCTTTTTAAGCAGGTTCCCTGCGAGCACCAGCTCCCAGGGATCTGCCTGCCCACCCGCGCTGCTGCCTCTGGGTCAGCAGCTCAGGGTGGGGGGAGGTAGGGAGAGGCAGATGGCTCTGCAGGAACTAATGCTTGTTGGGGAGATGACTTAAAAGCTGGTTGCCCAGGTGCACCGGTTCCTGCAGAGCTGCTTCTCCCCCGAGTGTAAACTTGTAAGCACTGAAAATTTCAGTGGCTACATGTTTACAAACCTCTCCCTCCCGCCCCCTTCTAACATTCCAGTTAGAGAGGGGACCTCTGGGATTTTTGGCACCCACGCAGGCATGGAAGTAAGCATGAAGTGATTGAGTGTTTTAGTAATAGTGGAAGTGAAGGATGAATCTTCTATTGAAATTTAACCATTGGAGGAATTCCCAACCTCAGAAGAACATAAGTATGAGTAATAAATAAAAGTAATTCCTGGTTAGAGAGAATTTTTTGTGTGATGAAGCAGCTAGGGTGTGAGCGCACCATGGATAAACACATTGGACCTTAAGAAAAGTTCACAATGAAAAGCATTAACAACTAAAATAGATACTTTTCTTTCTTGATAGATCAAGGCCCCCAATCCTGTCTTTAACTTTTTGCATGTGATGAGTGGTCATACTGACGTCAGTAGAACTAATCAGCTGTTTAATTGTTTACAGTTTAGGGGTGTTTTCAGAATCAGATGATTAATTGTTTTGTTCTATTGATACTTTTAATTGCCTTTTATATATATATATATATATATATATATATATATATATATATATATATATATATATATATATATATATATAATTATTTGTTTCTCCACAGAGCAATAACCCTATATGACAAGCCAGCTTCTTTTTTTAAGGAAACATCGTTAGAACTTCAGCATAAATTGTACATGAAACTTGCTAAAGATTATGCTCCATTTAAAAGAGGGTACGTATAAGTAACAGATGCTCTAACAGTCTTTATTAACTAAGACAAGCCAGCATACTTAGTTTAGAAACTCAGTATATGCTTCTTCCCCATTAACTGACTTCAGCTCATCTTGGCTGTTGTTGATGTGATTCACAAGTGCATGTGGAATGGAAAAGGGTGTTTTTTTAAGGTGTCAAGTACCAAATAATTTTATCCCACAAGTCACTGAATATTTATAGTCCAGAAAAACAAAAGGGTAGGCTATATCTAAATACTTGTTTTTCTTAATGCAGATCCATGGATGTGATCATGCTACCATTTTAGTTACATTGCTCTTGGGGGAATTCTGTGCCAAAATTTAAAAATCCTGCACAAAAAAAATTAAATTAAATTAAAAACTTGTGTAATATTTTACAATTCTGCAAATTTTATTTCTCAAAATAACACTGCATAATCACACCAGTTTCAATTATTTTGGCAATTTATTTCACAATATTTGTCAGCAAGTATGTCTGTACCAGTACACACACACACACACAGAAAAATTCCCTCAGGAGTAGAATTAAAATAACTCCTGTGACAACCCAGTTCCTGTTTCTCTGCCCAATCCCTCGTGCAGAGCCCAGATGGGGGGCCAGGCACTCACCAACAACTCCCCAAAGCCGAGCACCTACCCCAGATACCCATACACCCTCCCTCCAAAATCTAGCTACAGGGCCCACCCTAACTCAGATACCCACCCTTCTACATCTTAGCACCCATGGCTCCAGAGGAAGGAACAGCTTGATGCTTGATCCCAGGCTTGCTTGGCACTTCCTGTGCGTTGCCATCTCCTTCCCTTAGAGGAAACTGCAGCTGCTGGGAACCCTCCATCTTCCCGTAGAGCAGCGGTTCCCAACCTTTTCCAGCTGGGGACCCTACCTTAACAATTCAGGAAGACTTGGTGACCCAAGGCAGTTCAAAAACAGGGGGAGTAGGGAGGATAGAGCCACCTGGGGGGACACTTGGTGACCCTTTTGAAATGTAATGGCGACCCATATTTGGGTCCCAACCCATAGGTTGGGAAACCCTGCCCTAGTGTCTTCTAGAGTCAAGCGGCACTCTGCCAGGTCCAGTGGTACCTCATTGCTGCCATCAGCACAGCAGCCCTTTCTTGTGGGGAAAGGAAATTCTGTGTGGGCAACTAAGGATGTTAAGAAGCAAGTAACTGGCTAATTGGATAATCAATACAATTTGTACTGACTACATGATTAGTTGATAAAGAGAGGTGTTCTGTCCTGGCTTGCACTGGGTCCAGGAGCTACCTTGACTGCGGCTCTGCAGTTTAGATGTAGTTGGTGCTGGGCATGTAGGTAGTCCATCTCCTTTTACATTTAAACTAGAGAGTTGCAGTGGGGGTAGCTCCTGGAGCTAGCGTGAGCTGGGACTAAGCTGCCCAGCTCTTACTGCATTTAAAATGCAGAGCCACACTGGGGGGTAACTTCTGGAGCCAGCACAAGCCCGGGACTGAGTAGTCCCGGCTTGCACCAGCTCTGGGACCACTGCAGCTCTGCCTACCTTGCCTCTCCCCCTGCGTACCACAGAGATGGTGCTTGGGGGAACTGGCTTTTAAGCCAGCTTCACCCAGCACCAGCTCCTGCTCCCCCCCCACCTTTGCTGCAACCGCCCGGCTCTTACTACATTTAAAATGCAGAGCTACAGTGGTCCTGGACCTGGTGGAGTTGGGACTCCTCGGTCACAGTTCATGCCGGGTCCATGAGCTACCCCCAGTGTGGCTCTACATTTTAAATGTAGTAAGAGCCAGGAGGATTTACTACATTTAATATGCAGAGCTGCAGCGGTCCCAGCTCTGTCCAGGCTTGTGCTGGTCCAGGACCTACCCCCGCTGTGGCTCTGCAGTTTAAATGTAGTAGGAGCTGGGCTGCCTGTGCAGCTGGACCAGCTCAAACCAGGACAGAGCGCCTTCTCTTATCGAGTAATAGTGTAATCGATACAAATTGTATCTCAAAACCATAATGTGAACTGTTATTCTCCAAGAACCATATTTAAGGCTATAAGCCTTAAATATCTCCCCAAATTAATCAGACAGGTTTGTAGTAACTTAACATTAAATAAACCTATAAAATATGTAATATAATGATTTTGCAACAAGTTAAAGGTTTGTCCCTCTCATGCAGTATTAATCTTTGAAGTAGCACCATCTTTCATGGAGGTGATATGAAGTTTCTGGGACTCCTAACCTGTGTTCCTCTACCTCTGGGCAAAATGGCTCATCTGTTTCATAGTTGCTTTCAGTGAATTAGATCTGCTCACTTACCATGAAAACACTGGAGCCTCTGTGGCTTGAAGTAGACTTTGATATAAGGCCCTTATGTAGATGTGGGGAGCTAGATTGAGGCTAAGGTGAATCTTGCTGTTAAAAACCCTCAGATATAGCTACTGAAACATCCCTTGCTAGACAGTCAAAGAAAGAAATTTGGCAATTGTCAAATTCCCGGTGAGCTAAATAATGACTGGTACTGGCTTCCTCATAAAAAGAGCCCCATTCATATTCATTTCAGATTTTTCAAAATCATGAGCTAATATTAAGATTTTTTCTCCAGAAGTTTGTGTGATGTTTACCATAGTAAATATCATAGAAAAAAGGAAGACGAGGTAATACATTTTCCTGGACCAATTTCTGTGTGAGTGTGTTGGACAGAGACAGGCTTTTGAACCACAAAGATCTTCCTGAAGAATAAAAGATATTATGTCACCCATCTTGTCCCTCCAATACCCTGCGACTGACAGCTATACTGCATATTATAAATATCATGGCAGATGACTGTACAGTGAGAAATGGCTTGAAAACCCTGAGGACACTCAGTGCAGCTTGCTTTTTAAAATCCTTAGTGTAGAGTGAATTGATTCCAGGTATATTTGATTGAACAGTGTGGGCCATCATCTTCAAGGTAAATGAAGTACAGATTGGAGACTCCTTGGAAGTAGTATAGCTAGGATGTCAGTGAAAGCTAGGAAAAGAATCATCTGAGTCACATCATTGTGATACTCAGATGCTCACCACCAAAATGAAGGACTCCCCAGAGATGTTAAATGATGCATTTGGAGCCAGAATGTTGTGAAATTCATACCCTTTGGTACAGTATTTGATTATATTCATACACATCCTTAGATAGTATATCTTGGGATTAATAATGATGCTCTCTAAATCCTATTTACAGAATAGACTCCATATGTCAAGACGTTGAGAAGTCTGCATTTACAGAGCTAGATGTCAGAAATGGAAGTGTGACACAAGATAGAGAGAGACCAGCTCTTCTAATCAGCAGCACCAGCTGGACAGGTCTTGAATCAAATTGGTGTTTGTTGTTAAAATTCCTGTATAATAATTTTACATTAAACAGTTGATAGACTTTAGAACTGTTCCACCCTCCCCCACACATAAACTTTGCTCTGATACAGGACATTACAATGAGCAAAAACAAAGTTGTATACATTTCTTTTGATTAACAGGAAGAATTTGCAGATCAGCTATATGGACTCTCAGTGTCTGCATATGAGGACCATAATCCATTGAATTTTTTAGTTTAATTATGGAGTTATAAGGTAAATGTCGAGCTCCATGAACAATTAGAGAAACAAGTCCTATCATCATCTAACATTAGAAGTATGCTTACTATGTTTGCATGGTGCTGTAGAATGGCTCTAATAAGTTAAATGTTTTGTCTTTCATTTCCTGGTACATTTATTACATATATTAATGCACTGAGAGAATTACTTGTTTTGAAAAGGTATAAAGCTGGAACAAAATCTGCAGTGTTGCAATTGAGAATGGAAGTGTGCATCTTCCATTAGAATTAACTGGGCAAGAATGTCTAATAACATTGAAATGATGTGCTATTGGGATGCTGTTTGACTTCAGTTTTTGTGTAATTGTTGGAAAAGATTCCATTAAATGCAGGAATACCGGCTTTTATTAGCATTACATTTATAGTACCTATAACATTAAAACCATATTGAAAATGTCACTTCAGTGAAGATGAGGAAAGTCATGATTGCTATCCTTTAAAGAGAATAAGTTTTTACAGCTACAAATGCTAGCAATGTCACTAATACACCTTTCTTTTCCAGAGGATGAAGATTTTTCTATTCTTTTAAAAGCTTTAGAAAGTAAGTATCATGAAGTTTTCTTTGGCTATTTAAAGAGTCTTATTTATTCTTAACAATTACTGAGCGCTTCTTTAAAGAACAGTGCTTTCAGCTACATCTACACTGTAGCCTTTTTACTGAAAAGCTTATGCAAATGAAGCACGGAGTGGAATATCGCCGCAGTTCATTTGCATAATTAATTAGCAGCTGTTTTTTGCGCAAGAGGCTTTTGTGCAAAAAGGAGCTGTGTAGACGGTTCCTTTTTGCACAAAAAGCCCCCTCTTGTGCAAGAGCCGTTCTTCTTCATTTTTTCAGGAAGAACAGCTCCTGTGCAAGAGGGGGGTTTTGCACAAAAAGGAGCCATCTACACAGCTCCTTTTTGCGCAAAAGCCTCTTGTGCAAAAACAGTTAGTTGCTGATTAATTATGCAATTGAAGCATGGTGATATTCCACTCAGCGCTTCATTTGCATAAGTTTTTCAGGAAGAAGGCTATAGTGTAGATGTAGCCTTCATGTGCAAATGAAAATTCACAGGCATTTAAGGGACGGAGTAGTTTGTCGCAGTATAGGGGTTAAAAAAAAATACGTTAAGATCATAGTTATGTGCAGGATACAATTAAAATATTTATCATTAGGAAATCTATTTCCAACTACTTGATAAGGTGAGTTACAGCTTTAGTTTGTATGCAGCATGAAGTGGTATTGCTGCTACTGAGCTTCCTCTTGTGCCTGGGGTGCCTTTGCTTCTCCCACAAAGGTTCCTTATACAGGTCTGGGTTTAGTCACAGTCATTCAAAGCCCCCTGTCAAGGCTGGTCCCCACTCTGGCACTCTGAGTGAAGATGATGGGAGTCAGCAAGAGACCTTCAATATCTTGCCTCTGTAGGCTCTGCTTACAAACTCCCCAGAGTCACAGATTTACTGACTTTAGGGGGTAGTTGCCACTACCAAGTGCAACAAACCCCTTTGTTCTTGAACTTAGGAAGAAAAAACTTGGATTTCCTTCCCTAGGGGTATTTCAAACTCCTCTGCCACCAGAGAGCTTGAAAAAAGAAACAAAAGCAACAAATTGTGTCTTTGATAGCTGAGCTCTCAGGCTAGGCAGACACACAGACAGACCTCCTGTTTCTTCCCAGGACACAAGAATCAAATCATCACCATAAAAAAGGTGATTTTATTAACAAAACAAAAAGATATACTTGATAAAACGTACTTGATTGCTAGCTGATTCAGAGCAACTGAGTAAGACGAATTAAAACACAGAGAACATCTCTGGGTATGCTCTTAGATAGTCAATGGGGGAGGGAAGGCACAGATTCACACAGAGAAATTTAAACAAACAACCACAACAAAAGAACCACCCTGATCGCGACTAAATACACATTTTTCCTTGATTTACTCATGATCCCTTCCTGGTTTAGTCCACTTCCATGCCCTGAATTCCTTGTAGGCATGGTAATTCTGATTACTGCATGTTGTTCCCTCCAGCCCTTAACTTAGAAGTCACATAAAGGAAGAGCAGATCAGGTATCTATATGCAATTCAGATTTCAGTACTGTATCCCATTGGTTCTTTTGGCCCCCGGCCAGCACTCTTGCTAGCTACCTGAGTTTAACCCTTTATTCACCGAGTGCTGGCCAACACTCCAACCCATCACAGCCCCAAATTGAAGTCCCCTAACCAGACATTTCTCCTACTACTCCCAGGCCTCTATGACAGGAGAGCTTTTGCAGTCTTTCCCTAGCTTGTCCAGTGTCTCTCCTGCCTTAGCAGGCTATTCCTAGTCCTTCCTGTCTGGAGACTTAGTCTCAGATCCCTGGACTCTGCTGGAGCATGCTCAGTCCTAGCAGTCTCTGTTCTCCCTGAGGACCTCCCCTTCAGTGCAGCCACCTTTTGTCCTTTATTGGGAATTACTTGATGTGAAATGCAATGGGTGAGTGCTTGTGGATTCAGATATCACTTAGTCACTCATTGAAAGGCTATCTCCTGTTCACTCAGATGCAAAATGTGTACCTGTTCCACAATGTTAGGGCGGTCAGCGGGAGTTGGACATATTACTGGCCCTATCGCTCTCTGTGTACAGTGGGCTGTGAAACTGACATGCCTTAACTGCATCAGCCCAAGGAGCCATTGATTTGGGGGAAGTTAGGCTCAGGTGGACTCATTCCGTAATCAGAGTTGGCTTAGATCCAAGTGCTCCAGCCCATTAGGCAAACCACCCTGTTACACAACATATACACATAGGCTGCGTCTAGACTGGCATGATTTTGCGGAAATACTTTTAACGGAAAAGATTTTCCGTTAAAAGTATTTCCACAAAAGAGTGTCTAGATTGGCACGGAAGCTTTTGCACAAGAAGTGCTTTTGCGCAAAAGCATCCGTGCCCAGTATAGACGTGCTTGTGTGTAAGAAAGCTCCGATGGCCATTTTAGCACCCATAGAGACACAGACACACACTTTCAAATTCCTGGTGAGATGATTTCAAGAAAGAGGGAACCCCCATTAAGCAATTTGGATAATCTGTTTGACTGGATTTTTTAACCTAACAAGAAGAAACAGCTGGAAGTGGTCAAAGAGTAATGTGGGGTTGCTGCAGTTTTCATGAACTGTACATTTAAAAGCATAATATCCATATAGTTTGTTTATATAGTATTAAAAACAAAATCTGTCAATATATATATATTTTAAAAAACTCTGAGAAATCAGTTTTAATGAATTTTTTATTTTCATAAAATGAAAATTCTTGCACCCACTTCATAATTAGGGATTGTCTGCATGAGGAGGAGGCAACAGGATTTGCCCTAGCAGCATTGTGGGTGACACACACTTATGACTAAACTTTGCAAACTGATTTCTTTAAGTATGCAGCATGTTTCAGAGAGGACTAGGTGATTCCTTATGAAGAGTTATTACTTTGCATAATGACTGTTATGAGAGGCTCAAATTAGAATCACAGTACCCAATGTCAATTTGCATGTTTGCCTGTAGTTTTTTTCTATTTGTCTGAAATAGTGTTCATTTGTACAGGATAATTATTCTTAACCGAGAGTGTGTGTATCTGGGCACACACAAAATAACTTTATTTGTTTTGTAGATTATGAAGAGTATGTCAATGATGGAATCAAGCTTCCTTCTTTAATATGTGTGATAACAGGTACCACTTTTTAATTGTTATTTTCTGTTCCTTTTCAAAGCTGATACCAGAGGATTAATTTTTGTCATCCCACTAGATTGACTTTTAAATAGATTTTTTTTATCTTTATGAAGTAACAAAAGGAATAGAATATTTGTTTGGCACTGATTTAACACATCAGTGGTTGGAACAAAAATCAAGAATGATGGTATGTTTGCATTTTAAAATAAAAGATGCTACAGCATACAAATCTAGCAATTGTATTGTATTCTGTAATTCCTTTGGACGTATTTTCAGAATTTGAATAGTGAAGAAATGCTGGTAAAACAACTTAAAATATGGGTTTAAATGGTATTTGCTATAAATAGACATTTGTCTAGTACTTGCTAAGGAGACTTACTGGTTGACTGTGAGGTTTTTGCAAAATGCTGTAGGCTGTTCAACAAATGATATTTTTTCCTCCTAGTACAAAACTAATAACTTAGCATGAAGCTAGCAGGGCACCGTGCTGCGGGAGGGAGCCATCTTTCAGTGGATTTGTATCTGATAATGGTTTATTTACAATTTATTTCTATAAGTTATGGTTGCCCTCAGAAGACCCATTCAGGTTCAATGTCATTATGCTAGACCCTTATGAACACTGATGAAGATGCAGCCCCTTCTTCAAATACCTTACAATCTAGGAATACAAATGAGATGTGCTCTTTATCACTAGACTATAATGTGTAGACAAACCCCCACTTTTGATAATTACAGCAAAAACACTAATATATATTGTGTTTGTTTTCCATTTAAAAGGGAAAGGACCTTTAAAAAAGCACTACAACAGTCTGATAGACAAAATGCACTTTAAACACATCCAGATCTGTACACCGTGGCTTGAAGCTGAGGATTACCCTGTTCTGCTTGGTAAATAATGGATTACAATTGTTGAAAAAGCTTTAAAGACTCAGGAACAATGTGTGAGTCTTGAGCAAAGGTTATGGATAGCTGTTGAGAATTTTGGGCAAAGATGGCATGGTATTTATCAGGTGATTTTTTTACCAGGTAAAATTATGCATTTGCCACGTTGGAAAAAACTTGTTAGTGTCAGTTTAAGGTAATTTCTATTTTTAAAACTGTTTTGTTAATAATGCCACTTGAACTTAATTTTAGATACATATTCCAATTGGGGTTATGCAAACCAGTTGATGTGTAGGTTAATTTAGGGTTGTACAAATACAAATAAAACTACAATGGGCATCATTACTAATATATGTAATTATAATGCAGTATTGAACCATGTCTACATTTTGGTTTATTTTCTCAAGGAAGTGATACATGTTACGACTCAGTTTTCAGTATCTCATAAAAATATTGAAAACATTTTATTATATGAAAACAACACAGAGTTGTAAGCTTGAAGCACTAAACAATCAGAAGCATGCAGAGTTGCAGACCAACAGTCCAGCTCTGTTTGGCCATGCAACATCTTGTAGCAGAAGACCAGCTTTGATGTAATGAATAGCCCATGCCTGTTTCTCAAATTTGAATAGATGTATCACAAGTCTGAAAAAAATGATTTTGAATTTTCTGAATCCTGATGAAATTATTCTTCCCAGTTTCCTGGTTTAAACTTGGTTTAAGCTGGTATTTACCAGTGTTCTGTCCTGAACTAGATTTTCCTGGGAAATTGCCAGCCCTTATTTTGGAAAGTAGGTACAGGAATACCACAGTAAACTTAAATTGTTTGTTAAGAATAAAATATATAACTGTAATTTGTGCCTTTTCTTTTGACTGAGAAATTGTTTAAATTTTGAAACTGCAGTTTCTCCTCCTATTCAGGTAACTAAGTGTAGAATTCCATCTTGAAGGTATGGTCATAGATCTATGATCATACCACCCTGAACAAGCCTGATCTCTGTATTAAAAAGCGTCTGTTTGCCACCTTTTGATTTTTCAGATAGGCTAATATACTGGATTGATTTCTGTTCTATATAGTCTCAGGGTTCTGTTCAGCAAGATCACATTGGAGAGTTTCTAGCTGAACTACTGAAAGTAGCTGAGGAGATGAGGAAATAGAATGTTTATACTTCCTTAGCATTTTAGATAAATGAAGCTTAATAAAAGTATATAAGGATAAAATAATGGCAAAATACAAGTTCTGCTTGATTTAAGCCCCTTGAGTCTGCCACTGTCAGTTTATTTGACTGTAAAGCAGCATGTATATCAGTGGTGGTTTGTAAGTGATGAATATTCATCTCTGTCAACTTGGACTCCATAAATTGTCCATGTATTGTTAAGGCATTTGGATTGGAAGAGTCCCCCGTGGGTCATCTATTTCATCCCCCTACATTGTGGCAGGATCAATTTTAATGTTTTTATTACCATTTGTAATGCATGGGGCTAGAGTAAGTGTATAAAATCTGTTCTTTTTTTTCAATTTCTCTTCTCCACTTAACATAACCTAGTTAGTATGCTTCTAAATCGCAGCTATTCTAAAAAATACAAAATTGTATGGCTTTTACTCACTGAATTCTGACATTAATGATATTCCAAGCAGTTATGTTTAAGTGGCACCAAAGGAAACTATTTTCCTCAGAAACTGTTAATGGTTAATAAATGGTGTATTTGCAGAATAACCTTTAGAGTTAATCACTTTCAGAAGAAACTTATTAAAGTCAGTTTTGTTTCCTTTATCATTTATAGGGTCAGCAGATTTGGGTGTCTGTCTCCACAAATCATCTAGTGGCCTAGATCTGCCTATGAAGGTGGTGGATATGTTTGGCTGTTGTTTGCCTGTGTGTGCAGTACATTTCCAGTGGTAAGAGTTTGCTTATTTTGACCTAGAATAAAAGAACCCAAAAATATTTTTTTTAAAACAAATAGGATAGTTTGCTACAGAATCACATTATAACAATTGCTGCTGATATCGATTGTTAATTATGGCACAATTATATCATAGAATCATAGGGCTGGAAGAGACCTCAGAATGTCATTTAGTCCAGCCCCCTGCCCAAAGCAGGACGGATCCCAACTAAATCAAGCCAGACAGGGCTTTGTCAAGCTGAGACTTAAAAACCTCTAGGGATGGAGATTCATAAGGTAAATAAAATAACTTATGACATGTAGAGGTCATTTTGAAAATGAACACTTGGATATCTTAGTATTGGAAAAAGTTAGAAAAGGGCAACGAACATGATTAGGGGTTTAAAGCAGTTGCCATATGAAGAGAGATTAAAAAGACTGAGACATTTCATCTTAGAAAAGAGGAGACTAAAGGGAGATATGAGAGGTCTGTAAAATCATGACTGGTATGAAGAAAATGAATAAGGAAAAGTTATTTGTTTGTTCTCATAGCATAAGAACTAGAGGGCACCAAATGAAATTAATAGGTAGCAGGTTTATAACAAACAAAAGTTTTTCTTCACATAGCACACAGTCAACTTGTGGAACTTCTTTCTAGAAGATGTTGTGAAGACCAGGACTTAACAGGGTTCAAAGAAGAACTAGATAAATTCACGGAGATTAGGTCCATCAATGCTTATTAGCCAGGATGGGTAGGAAAGATATCCCTAGTCTCTGTTTGTCAGAGGCTGGAAATGGGTGACAGGGGAGGGATCACCCTGTTGTTTTCATTTCTCTGGGGCACCTGGCATTGGCCACTGTTGGAAGACAGGATACTGGGCTAGATGGACCTTTGGACTGACACACTATGGCTGTTCTTATGTTCTTGTATTCACTTTTTTGGTGTGGAAATATTAGGGTATTAATTGCGGTATCCTAGCCAGTTTTCCTATTCTAAACTACTGGATTTGTTTCTCTGTACTGTTTGAGAGATGCTTCATTCCACCCTAGGATTGTCTAAACCTCAGAGATTGATGAAGTGTTACTGTATCCACTGTTTATAAAGTACCTGTACCTTTTAGGAGAAATATGGCTTTCATAATGTAAAGATACTTTGTCTTGTGCTATGACATTGCTGGTGACAGCAGCAGAGACTATTCTGTGATATTATTGTTCATGACTGCAATATATAATGAACACTCTTTTTGTGTGATTTTTTTAATAGGATCGGTTTACTAAGCCTATAAAATACACTAGCTTACAGTATGATCTTGGTATCTTCAAGTGAAAAATGCACATTTCAAATTTTAAAGAGTTCCGCTTGGAAAAAAAACATCCTCAAAGAAAATCACTGCACTGTGTTATAGGTTGCTGCAATTTAATCTATCCTGCTTCATGGGCAAATTCTGAGGAGAATAAAATCTGCTGTAATTTAGCCATTTTTCAGCCCTTTCGTTATGCAATGTATAACTTAGACTCTCACCCAGCTATCAAGTTACAATATGTAATTTTACACAATCTTATACATCACCAAAATTTGACCTACTGAGTCTAAGTCCAAAGTGGTGTAATTTGTATGCTATAGGGATGGAACAGAGGGGCTAGAATGTACACCAGTAAATAGGCTGCAAATTAATGTAAACCATCCTTACTGTAAGTTGTACTATAGTTTGGTAAGCTACATATTGGTAAATGCACGGGTGCAGTGCAATGTAAGGGAGACTTAGAAAGCATTATAATTGAACCAGTTACATGTGAAAGAAGACTTATTCTTCTGTCCTAGCTTCCTTTAGACTCTGTGACTGTGACCTGTGTTTCGGAAGGGTTACATACAATAGAGCACTGCATACTGGTCATTATTGAAATGAATGGCTTTAGTTACAATGGGCTAACAAAGCCTGATGACTGCAATTGTACATTACTCTGTGCTGGCGGACCAAATAACATGTCGCCACTGTATCCTTTTTATTCCTCCCCAAGAGGAAGAATTTCTAAGTTTGGTAATACACTGTGGCTCTGTCTACACTGGCATCCCTTCTGGAAAAGGGATGCTAATGTAGCACTTTGGAATAGGCAAGTCCGCAGGGGATTTAAATATCCCCCGCGGTATTTGCATTAACATGGCTACCGCTTTTTTCTGGCTTGGAGATAAGCCGGAGAAAAGCGCCAGTCTAGACGTGATTCTCCGGAAAATAAAGCCTTTTCCGGAGGATCTCTTATTCCTACTTCGAAGTAGGAATAAGAGATCCTCCGGAAAAGGGCTTATTTTCCGGAGAATCACGTCTAGACTGGCGCTTTTCTCCGGCTTATCCCTAAGCCGGAAAAAAGCGGCAGCCATGTTAATGCAAATACCGTGGGGGATATTTAAATCCCCCGCAGATTTGCCTGTTCCAAAGTGTCTGATCTGCATCCCTTTTCTGGAAAAGGGGTGCAGTGTAGACACAGCCTGTGTGTAGCAGCAGTTCTGGATGGGCTTCTTATGCTTGGAGGGGAGGACTAATCTTCTTCTGTCATTTTCAGCCTATGTAAGGAATGGAATTTGTCTAGAGATCCAGGATCTCAACAACATGGGGGTTGTTTTAGGGTTTACAAGCCCCACACTAAGCATGGGTAGAAGACATAGGAGTCTTCCCTGCTCACATATTCACTCTGCTGTTACCATTATTGGGCCTAACCAAGTGAGTTATAAGATCAAGAATACATATTCCTGCGCATCCAGAAATATAATTTATGCTATCATGTGCCGAAAGTTTCCGTCTGCTATGTTCATTGGACAAACGTCTCAGACACTTCGCCAAAGGATCAATGCCCACAAAACAGATATTAGACAGGATCACAAAGAAAAAACAGTTTCTTGCCATTTCAACCAGAAAGGACACTGTCTCAACGACCTAATTACCTGCATCCTACTCCAGCAGACTTTCAAATCTGCACTTGAAAGGGAATCCTCTGAACTGTCATTCATGCTAAAATTCAACACTCTTCGCGGGGGGCTCAACAAAGACACCAACTACCTTACCCATTACAAAGATAGCTTCCCCAATTATCACCTCTAATACCATTAGCTCACAGACATTTACCTTCCTCCCCCCCGCATCCCCTTTCTGTTCTGAAATGTGATTTGTCCTTTTCATATGTGTTCACTTTTTTTTAATTGTATCCTTTGGTATATACGGTTGTGACTATTTTCTTCCCCTATTTGATCTGAGGAAGTGGGTCTAGTCCAAGAAAGCTCATCTAATAAACCATCTTGTTAGTCTTTAAAATGCTACATAGTCCTGCATATTGTTTCACATGCAACCAGACTGACTATACCCCAGCACAGCTGCCAGAACCACCCATAACAGAGGCATGCACCCACAACTGAGACTAATAGGGAAAACAAGTCGAGCTATCAAGGAAGGTGAACAGAAAGGCCCGGGATAGAGGATGGGCATCAACGCCGTGCCAGACTGCCTCCAAGGAACTGACCGGGAGACAAGAGAAGCCTGCAAGCCCTGGAGTTTAAGGGCTGATTGGCTCAGTTTAGGTTAAATGGATGGAATGGGCTAATATGATATGAATAGAGGGAGACCACTTAGGAGAAAATTTCTCTAGTCTATAGATTGTCCCCATAGTATTTGATAGGACTACAATATAGGAATCTCTACAGGTATTGAAGTGGAGGAGACTTTTATGCTGTTCTCACATTTTCTTCACTGGTTTTGTTCACAGTTTACACGAACTTGTGAAACATGATGAAAACGGCTTGATATTTAAGGACTCTAATGAACTCGCAAAACAGCTGAAGGTAAAGATATTAGAAGCTCAAATAATTTGTTTCCTTTTCCTTGTTAATGGGAAGGTGCAGCTTTGCAAGTATGGAGTGAGGAGATCATATATCCTATTATGTTTTTTCTTCCTCTGTTCTCTCACATCCTTTGCTTTTGGGCAGTGCTGCTTTTTGGGTTTATTTATTTGTATATACTGTAAGTCAGCATTGAATAGTATTGAGTATTAATAATTATCTGTGTGGATTTAACTTTAAATATGCATCTCAGGAGGAATTTGCTGCCTATAGTTACAGATTTTATTGGCTACATCTATTTGTGTATGAATGTAAAGCAAGAAAGCACATTTTAAATATTTTATCATCTTGCGGTACCTAGAGATCTAGGAGGAGAGTCCACCTTACAGCTCCTCTCCTAGTAATCTATCCATTGAAGTTACAAAGCTAGAAGTGTAATACTTAATTTCTGTGTTATTTCTTTAACCTTGCAGATGCTCTTTTTGGAATTTCCTACCCCTGAAAGCAAACTTCATACGTTCAGAAGAAATCTTCAGGAATCCAAGCAGCTGAGGTGGGATGAGAGCTGGGAACAGACTGTCCTTCCTGTGCTTAGGAACAATTTATGATTTCCAAAAAAAATGAACAAAAGAATTTGTGCTTACGATTTTCACATTCCCAAGTTTGGTTTTACATGATGAAAATGATGAATAAAGTCTTTATATTTGATCTTAGACAAGTTTTTATACATGCCTCCATCCCAAAATAATCTTTTTAACACACACTTTCATCTGTGATTTGAACCAGTTACATGAATAATTCGCTATGGTCTGAGACTGGTTTACTGCTGAACTTATACTTTACACTATATACTGATAGAGGACAAGGTCCTTGCCTGAAGGAACTTCAGTTTCCCTATCTATCCAGACCTTTAAGAACTAGGGGTCACAAAATATAAATTAATAGGCAGCAGGTGTAAAACAAACAAAAGGAAGTTTTTCTTCACTCAGTGCACAGTCAACCTGTGGAACTCCTTGCCAGAGGATGTAGTGAAGGCTAGGACTTTAACAGGGTTCAAAAAAGAGGTAGATAGATTCATGGAGGTTATATTCATGGCTATTAGCCAGGATGGGTAGGAATGGTGTCCCTAGCCTCTGTTTCTCTGGAAGTGGGTGACGGGAGGGATCACGTGAGGGTTACCTGTTTTGTTCCCTTCCTCTGGGGCCACTGTCGGCAGACAGGATACTGGGCTGGATGGACTGTTGGTCGACCCTGTATGGCCATTCTTATGTTAGCTAATATGCCGCAATGCCACATTAGCAGGGTATCTATGTCTACATATATCTCTGCCCTGCCTTGCTTCTGGAAAATGAGATCAAAGGAAGAAGTGCCCCTACCTTGCCCCAAGTCTCAGGTAGTATTCTAAAGCTAGTGCATTTCATTCCCTACCATGTGCCCAGTGGCAACTGTAGAGATGGGAGCAGATTTTAAAATATTTTCTTGTAAAATTTTGGACAGCACCTAACTTAATGGGGTCTTGATTCTGCCTGGTTGAATTGTGCTATTGAAGGGCATTCTCTTAGAGGGGCTGTTGCTTTTGGACTTTGCTCCTTCCCTTGAATTCCACGTAGCCCATGTTTGGTGACTATTTAGGAATGGGTTGTCGTTTCTCCCGGGAGTGGGAGATTTGGGAGGCTGGATACTGGAGAGAAACATATTGTTGGCACTTAAATTTTGTATGTGTTTCCATGTTTCCTGCTGAAAATACATTCTTTTGACCGGTTCCCATTAGCTGCAATGGGCTGACAGCGTACAGGTTGAAACTCTCTGGACCGTGGATGTTGCAGGATCAGAGAATCCTGGTGGAAGGCTGGTGCCTGGGAGCCCAGCGGGCTGACCAGGCTGTGGGAGCCTGGTGAGCGGCAGTGGGGCTTCCCAGCGGGACTTGGAGCTTGGTCTGCAGCAGCAGGGCAGCGGGGATCAGTGATGGGGGGAAGCTGGCGAGGAGGCTGGCAGCTGGGCCAAGGCTTGCTGGAGGTTGGTGGCGGGTGGGCCAGAAATGACGCTCCCTGGTCTGGCAAAATCCCTCATCCAGTACCAGTAGGGCCGCTAGGGTGCGGCTCAGGGTGGTCTAACCTGTACTCAATCTGTCCATACTGTGTGGTGTAAAGGAAACGAGATCTTCCTCGTGTCTGTATGTGACACAGAATTTTAAAGTAAGATACTTCCAAGATAGGCCTACCTCCTCCTCAGTCGTGTGAACCCCCTTCCTCATCCTGGGTATGGCACAACCTCCATCTTCTCATGGGCTAATGTCCTGCCTCTCCTGCACAGCCAGTTGGAATTCCTATTTCCCGTGGGCCTACCACAGCCCAGGCTCACTCCACTCCCAACCGACTCTAACCTTCCGTCCCACTCCCAACGGCAATCAATACGACGCACCTACAACAAAACAAATGGCTTTGACTCTGTTCAGACCCTCCCCTGCTATTCCCCAATCCCATCTGTTTGTTTGGCTCATCGGAGTGGTGTGGCTCAAAGCTCCAAGGAGCTGAACAGCCCGAAACTGAACTTCAATGAGAAATGAAACTGCCCAAGAGTTCCCATGAGGACAGTAGGCCTGATAGGATGGAGCCCTGCAGCGCGATTTAGTTCACATACACAACAGTTATGGAGTTAATTCCAATTTAAATCAGAATCTGAACCCCTGATGTATACTTCAAATACTAGGCAAACCTATGGCATTGTAATGCATTTATTGTAGCTATTCTATTATTCAAGTTGTGACAGGAAGACAAGCACAGTAAAGAGTCTAAATAAACAGATCATAGCTCAAAACCAAGAGCAAATATAAATAATTCTTTACTATTAAAACAGAGAAAATGTTCGTTGCTCTATTTCACCATGCCAGGAAAAGAGATTCATTATTTTTGGTCTCCCAAAACTTATTTCCAGTGTTTGCATATCACAATGCCAAAGACACAGTACAGTTTACTTCCATACGCCCTTGGAAGAATGTCTCAGTCTGCATGAGGCTTTGTTCCTGCAATGGAGCCCCTCTAGAAGCTGTCAATTATAGGGTTGAGGTCTAAAACATTTACAATGTACAGAGCTTAAAATTTGCTTTTTGAGTCTGCTTCTCAAGTACGTGTCCAGAATTCAAGGACATTATGATCAAAAATATCAAAATTTTTCTGCAAGTAATATTGGATTTACAAAATCTCCACTAGTAATTTTAGCAGAGTTATGTTTGACTGCAGGTCAGATAGGAAAAGGTTCTTTGTGTGAGTAGGAACAACCTGCCATCCAAGCCCAACTTTGCCTGGAGAGAGAAACAGAAATAAGAATAATCATGCTTCTGCTTAGTAAAGCACAAAACATACTACAGTGTGCCAAATTGTGTAATAATGGCTCACTAATAACTGGCTGTGAAAGCAAGAGACACAAAGATTCGGGGTAAGTATTTTTAAGATTTCTCTTAGATGCTTGTGCAATATATTTAGCATCTTTTTTATTAATTATCCACTTCTCAAGGACCACATGTCCAGCTTGTATTCTGTAGCCATCTAGATTTTGAGGAAGCTATAAGAGAAAACCCAAACTCTCCTCCTTCCTCTACCCTCCAATTTAATTGAATCTGACCCTGGCCTGTCTATATTTAAATAATGACTATTGGTCAAAACCTCTGTTTTAAATGGCAGATGGAATGTTACCCATACAACATGAGAGCACTAGTTATTAACCCCCATTGACTGCTCAGCTAACAGTCACCAAGCTTGCAGCTGGTTCTGAGGAGGCAATATAGCAAGTGTTAGTCTCATTAGAATGCAGGAAAAAGAGGCCCCATGCTTGACATCAGCACTGCGGGAGTAGACTTGTGTTCCTATTCAGACCCCCTGCAGGATTCCACAGGATTCCTTACCTTTGGACAATGCCCACCACCAAAGCTTGCCGTCTTCAGCTCCGTAACAAGATAAAGTACTATAACTGGGAGGAAGGCCAAACCTATCTCGGAGCACGCTCAGCGCGACACTCACCAAGTTCAGTTTGGAAGAGGCGATAGGTGTCTGGATTACGAACTGTGAAGGCAATGTAGATCTCAGGTGGTTTTCCAGCAGTTCTGGAAGTGGAAAATTGCTGCAGGACACTGATGAGGGATAAAGTTATCTCAGGATCATACACTACATCTATGTAAAAAAAAGGGTATAATTTATTAACACACAAAAAGCAGAGTAAAATACACAGCAAAAGGAAAATGGATGCTCTGTCCAGTAATTTAGGGGGAAGCAGCATCAGCCCTTATGATCATCTCTAGACCAAAAGGAATGTACAGTAATTCCTCACTTAACATATGCCCGCTTAACATGTTTTCGCGATAGCACGTTTTTTTTTTAGGGAACATTATTCAAACAACACAACCCCGTATCCGCAATAACATGATGTCCCCTAGGGCCAGCTAGTGGCCAGCAGCTGCACAAGGCTTCCCCTGCCTCCCTGCAAAGCGGCAGAGGTTTGCCGCTCGCAGCGCCGTTCCCCGGTGACCCCCTCTGGCAGGGCTCAAGACAGAGGAGGCAGAGGATGTCCCGCGCAGCTGTCGGTGACCGGCCAGCTGGGAAAACCCAGCCGCAGGCTGCAAGCCCCCTCCTGTCCTTCCCTTCCCTTCTCCAGAGCCGAACACCTCCCCTCCCTGCTATAATCCAGTCCACTTTCTCCCCCAACCTTATGTCCCGGTCCCAGCTGCTAACAAGTGCAGGCTGGAGTTGCGAGCACATGTGCGCTTGAAACGCAACCCCCACCTTTTCCATTTTCAATAGGAAAATTGACCCCGCATAACAAGTTTTCACTTAGCACGATCATTTTCTGAAACGTATCTACTGTGTTAAATGAGGAATTACTGTAGTTGTGACTGATTAGTGATTATACCCAGCTAGGAAGGAGATTGAGGGCAAATCTACACTTTAAACACCACTTTGGCAAAGCTGCTCTGTTGTAGCTCTTAGAAAAGCTTCTCCCGTGGGGATAGTTAATCCACCTTCCTGAAAGGCAGTGGCTGTGTTGATGGGAGAAGCTCTCCTGTTGACAACACTGTCTACATGGGTAAATAGGCTGGTGTAACTGGATTTTTCTCATCCCTGAGCGAGTCAGTGATATTAACATGGGTCTGTAGCGTAGACCTGGCCTGAAAAGATAATAGAAAACAAGAAGGATTTGACAGGTTCTCCTTGGCCCTAGAGATAGGCCAGCCTGAAGCAGGAGTTCTGGCAAGGTTGAGTTTTTAGGAGATGATGTTGGATGGCAAAGACTATTTAAAGGCTTATTTTGCAAAGATGATGCCAGGAAGCAAAAGCTCTGGACCTATCAAAGGGCTAGCATCCTCTCCTCAGGGAGAAGAGGAGTACAAGTCTGCAAAGAGGCTGGGACAAACGACGGGTGGAAAAGAATCAGGTTGAGGCTGTTCCATGTTACTCCTCGTGGACTTTCTATTAACATATTGATCATATTTAAGTGGTGGCTGGTGGTGCCTGCAAGGGTGCATACCTCAGCTGAGAGGGAGTGGTGGTAGGGATGGACTATCACAATCTGTTTTAAAATTGCATTAATGTTGGTAGGTAAAGAGGGTAATGCAATGTATCACTTGTAGACCCTTAGTTATAAACAGATGCTTATTCTTTATTTTAAGAATAAACATCTGTTTATAACTAATGGTCTACAAGTGATACATTGAATTTCTCCTCACACACCTTTGAGCATCTCAGCTGAACTCCTACGCAGCTTGATTAGTTCCCCCACACCCAAAATATGGGCTGAACTTCTGCCACATCTGTGCAGTTCTGCATCTTGTCTAGAAGGACAAGTTTGTATGGTGCAAGGTGGGTGTACCTCTACATTGCACACACAGTGTGCTGTCCACTAGCCATGTGTACTCTGCTATCACACACTGAAAGTTCTGTAGTTCACTTTGCCGTAACTGACATTGAAACTTGGGATACATCAAAGTTCACTAGAGAATGTTTAGTGTGTGGTGGCAGGGACAGACAGTAAGTGTGTGGTGCAGATTTACACCCCTGCTTACCACATGCTATTCGTCAAGACAAGCCCTGAGTATTGTTAGATTTATTATTATTAGATTTACTATTAAACTCCTCAACATTATCAGATGAGCAAGTGCTAAAAAAGTAAAATTAATATATACTATCCTTGCTGAGAATGCCAGCTAGCAGTACTCTGGAAATGTAGAATGAATCTCCAATTTTACAACAGAAGAAGTGACAAAAGAGAAATGAATTGCTTTTCAAGGACGAGTGAACAACCGTTGAATACTGGGCTGAAGACAGCATGGTAAAACGAGGCAGAATTACATCCCTCACACTTCAGACTTTGTAGTTGACTCACCAGTTATCTTGACTGAATAAAGTCCAGGAATTATTATTTGTGCATTTTTCTCTCATTATTTCACCATTTGTGCTAGGAGATTATTTAGTGAGATGTAATCACATAGGTACTGTACCTGCTGCAATGACAACGTCAGCTTGAAGCTTTGAAAGTTGTTCCTTTGTGACGGAATCCCAGTCAAGTTCTGCAACTGTTATTTTTGGTCCTTGTAAATCTGTCACTTCTGCCCTCTGGCTCTGGGATTGCTGTTTGGCGTGATTCACAGTTTCAGACTCCAAAACAAAGCCATTTAGATGGATGTTTTCCTTTAGTTGTCCAAGAACACAGTGATGGCAGTCACTAAATACATATGCCTTGGGATGACAAGTTTTACAGATTGCAATTCCTGTGAGGCCAGTCCCACTTCCTAATTCCAAGATGGTCCTGAAGTTTAATGGATTAAAATAAGTATTTACACAAGGGTCTAAACAAGATTCAGTTACCAAATCAAAGCAACCAGAAGCGTATGCACCTCAGAGCAAAACTCGTGGCACTTTATTTCAGTGATTCTTGAATAAACTATCCAAATTCCACTCTTTGCTTCAAATAAGTACCAGGAATAAAAAATAACTAGAATTCAATTATAACAATAGAAATTAGAGAGTGAAAATATGTATAAAACTAAATTGGTCCTAGGGACCAGTATAGGACTCTTCCCTGTGGTATTATGTATATATCCAGACCAAAATGTTCTCTCCTTAAATTTCATGCCCTAGGACAGATCTATACTGCGGGGGGAAAGGCAGAGCTAAGCTACGCAATTAGAGTTATGTTAGTACAGGTGGGACCTCCCTGGTCCAGCACCCTTGAGACCTGACTGGACCCGGATGCTGGCTGTAATGCTGAAAAGCTCCCAACTGTACCTCGTTGGACTGCCCTAAACAACTGCAGTATTCCTTAAGGAAAGAGTTTGGGTTGAAGGATAAAGAAATGACAGGATGAAGCCTAAGCACATGACAGGCTGAATATAGTCTGTTTGGCAGGAGGGCATTGGCTCCTATGTCACTTACCAATGGAGCCAGAAAATTCTTCCATCAGATAGTCCTTAAATCTCCTCTTAGATTAAATCTCAACTATAACAAGCCAATGACAGAAAGAGCAACAGTCAGCCCATCAATAAGAACATAAGCACAGCCACACTGGGTCAGACCAAAGGTCTATCTAGCCCAGCATCCTGTCTCCTGACAATGGCCAATACCAGATGCCCCAGAGGGAGGGAACACAACAGGAAATCATTATGTGATCCCTCTCCTGTCACTCATATCTAGATAAACAGAGGCTAGGGACACCATTCCTACCCATCCTGGCTAATAGCCATTGATGGACCTAACCGCCATCTATCTAGCTTTTTTTTGAACCCTGTTAAAATCCTAGTCTTCACCACATCCTCTGGCAAGGAGTTCCACAGGTTGACTGTGTGCTGAGTGAAGAAAAACTTCCTTTTGTTTGTTTTAAACCTGCTGCCTATTTTTATTTTGTGACCCCTAGTTCTTTTATTGTGGGAATAAGTAAATAACTTTTCCTTATTCACTTTTCCCATACCAGTCATGATTTTATAGACCTCTATCATATCTCCTCTTAGTCTCCTCCTTTGTAAAACGAAAAGTCCAAATCTTTTTAATCTCTCTTCATATAGAACCCATTCCAAATCCCCAATCATTTTTGTTGCCCTTTTCTGAATCTTTTCCAATGCTACAGTTCTTGCTCATCTTACGGGCATGCACAGAATAACGGCAAACTACAGTCACATAACTCATTTACATGAGGGATGCAAACACTGACGTTAACGCCGTCCCCCCCAGTTGTCTAGCTGTGCTTTCGTGTAACTAGCGCTCCATTACCTGTTGCTGAAAATGGCAGAATTCTCTATTGCCCATTCAGCGAGATAAAGAGCAGCATCCCACGTGACTAGTCCTGTGGTTCCCTGTGAGATTATTGCCACTGTCTCCAGAAGCGTAACAGAGTCTCCTGTGGCCTAGAAGACACACACCGGGAAAGAAAGATGCATTGGTACATCCACCATATTTCACAATTTTAAAGCAACATTAGTGTCTGGAAGAAGGTGAATATTTTACACCTGGGGTTTTGAGGATTTATTTGTAAACCAATTATGGCTCAGTTTCAGTGGTAAAAACTGACATATAACAATGGCGGTATCATTAGCTTTTACCAGTAAGTAGCTTTTATAACAGTTGGTGGATTCCTCTTTATTTAAAATGTCTCCTAGGACATCATACAATTCATCCAAGGGTTCGGTTGCTATGGACTCATGCTGTGGGAAAGAGAACAGAGATCAGCGAAGAACTTCAGATCTCCAGACATTATTAACAAAGCACAGACAATAAACAATTAAATACTAATTTGTGTTATAGCAAGTGATCAGCTGAGCCTGGGCCAATATTGTGAAAAACATATTTTCAAGTTACTTTTAATAACTGGTCTAATGGAGAAAGAGTGCCAAGCAATATAAAACCCCCACGCTACCTTTTTAATGAGTTCAGCTATGAAGCATCTTCTGTACTTCACGGAAGGGGGATATTTCATGCACAAGGGGTGAAGAATAGTCTGAAATGATAAAACAACACCTGAAGACCAAGCAGCGATCAGGTGAGAATTTTATGAGCAGCACTGAAGGAACCAAGGAGAAAAAGATAACTACCAATTTGCTTGGTTCACTTTGTGCCTCGGGAATGCTAGGTGATTGCAATTTGCAGCTAAGCTATTTGATACTTAGCTGGAAAATCAAATTCCATGTACATTCCTACAGTGAGTTCTGGTACCTCCGGCTGGTCACAGATGCAAGCAAGCCACACATCTTGTACTTTAAAGCTAAACAAATATTTTAGGGTATTAGGGCATTATCATAATAAATGTATTAGTTTTTAAAGTACCATCAGACTCCTTGTTGGTTTTGGTGAAACAGACTAACATGGCTACCTCTCGGAAACCTTTCTTCTTCTTTGTCCTTCAAAACTCAACAGTCAAACTGAAAGGAAACTGAGTCCGAGTGGCTCTTTCCTCCCAGTTTTCTTCCATGCTCCACCCCTATAAAAAGTCAATAAACAGGAAGGCTCCATCTATAGTTGGAGTTGGGGGTGCCATTCCCAGCTTGAGTACACACACGCACGCACGCTAGCTCCAAACTGGACTCAGGAAAGACACTGTTGTCACACAGGCCTATCCTTTGTTTTGAATCGATGCAATGCTCATTAAGAAAAGGTTAGTCACACTGGTCCTCCAGAAAGTGAAAAGTTGGCAAGGTAGGTCATTAGTTCTAACAACAATGTTATGGTGAATTAGGTGCCTTGATTTACTCTGAATAGTTACAGTTCCCTTTCTATAAGGTGGCCTAGGCTGTATTCTGCGCTTGGCTAGGCATGATGGGCCTGTTCTTCCAAAGCTGTGCTCTCCTTACATGTGGGCATCTCAGCCAGGGGTTCCACATGTGGAAGGTGATTAAAATATAGTTTTATAGGCAAATGAAGTTTAATGTGGATAAGTGTAAATTAATGCACGTTAGAAAAAATAACCCCAACTATACATATAATATGATGGAGGCTAATTTGGCTATGACAAATCAGGAAAGAGATCTTGGCGTTATCGTGGATAGCTCTTTGAAAACATCCACACACTGTGCTGCAGCGGTCAAAAAGGCAAATAGGATGTTAGGAATTATTACGAAAGGGATAGAAAATAAGACACAGAATATCTTACTGCCCCTGTATAAAACTATGGTACGCCCACATCTTGAGTACTGTGTACAGATGTGGTCTCCCCACCTCAAAAAAGATATTTTGGCCTTGGAAAGGGTTCAGAAAAGGGCAACTAAAATGATCAGGGGTTTGGAACCGGTCCCATACGACTGGGACTTTTCAGTTGGAAAAGAGACAGAGGGGGGATATGATAGAGGTATATAAAATCATGAGTGGTGTGGAGAGGGTGAATAAAGAAAAGTTATTCATTAGTTCCCATAATATGTAGACACCAAATGAAATTAATGGGTAGCAGGTTTAAAACTAATAAGCGAAAGTTCTTCTTCACACAGCGCATAGTCAACTTGTGGAACTCCTTGCCAGAGGAGGCTGTGAAGGCTAGAACTGTAACAGAGTTTAAAGAGAAGCTAGATAAAAGCTGGAGGTTAGGTCCATAAAAGGCTATTAGCCAGGGGGTAGGAATGATGTCCCTGGAGATGGATGGCATGAGACAAATCGTTTGATCATTGTCTTCGGTCCACCCCCTCCGGGGCACCTGGTGCTGGCCACTGTCGGCAGACAGGCTACTGGGCTAGATGGACCTTTGGTCTGACCCAGTACGGCCATTCTTATGTTCTTATAGGACTTGAATGCCCCTTGTGCTCCAGAGTTGGGAACACACTTTTGTTCAGAAGGAGATGTCCGCTGTGACAATACGACAAAAATATGATACTAAAGACTATCTACTATCCTTTAGAAACCAAGTAGGGAGTAAACTACAAACAGAAGTGACAGACAGAAAATGGGAATAACTGTTTTCCCAGGAGTTGTACCACACGGAAGCATGTAGTACCCTATTTCCAAATATGAATGAGGACACCTTATCAATCAACAGACAATATATTGTCCCAAATCTATAAGAAAAATTAAAGTTAGTTTTTTCCTTGTATTTTTGGTTTGTTTTGTCGTTGCCATTTTGAAAACTCCCCACCAGCTCTAAAAAGCCAAAACTTGATATTTATAAAAACAAGACAGGTAAAACAAAGTTTTAATGCCACTGGTCTGAGGGCACAAGCCCATTAAAAGGAATTACTGCCTTTTTGGACATTCTAGTTAAGGGCAGCAGTGCCACAGCCCCCTCCCCATAATAACTTTGCGAACCCCACAACTCCTTTTTGGGTCAGGACCAGAACCATCCCATTCATAGGAGGGTAGGGCTGTGGTGTTTGCATCAACCTGCAAGTCCCAGAGAGGCCTGGTGCGGGGCAGCAGCAAGGGTCACCTCACCTCTTGCTCACCATGGTGGCAGGAGCTAATTGACCCGGCAGCCTGCTCCGCTCTCCCCTTCATTTCCCAGCCCACTGTACTCTGCTTCACCACAGTAGTGGGAAGTGGAGCTGGGGCCAGGGTGCCCTGCTTCCTGCCAATGCGGTGAGGTGGAGCGCAGCAAGCTGGGGGATGGGCAGATGAGTGGATTAGGCTGCTGGATCGCTCCAGCTCCAGCTCCTGCTACTGTGGTGAGAGCAGGATGGAGGGTGCCTGTTGCTTCCCTGTCTCAGGCCCCACCCCCCGTCCCTCAGTAATCCCCCCAGCTCATGGTGCTCAGGCTTCGGGCAAGTGGTTCAATGGGGGGTCAGGAGGTGGCAAAGCAGGGGCAGGAAGGGGCCTGTGATGGGGGGAAGCTGCCCAGGACTCAGCACCCCCCTAAGGACAGCCTGGTCAGGACCCCTAAAATGTCAACATCCTAACATTTCAGATTTAAATTCTTGAAATCATGAAATCTGCTTGTTTTAAAATCCTATAACTATGAAATTGACGTACATGGAATGTGAATTTGATGAGGCCCTACTCATGGTCTCAGTCCAAGCCCTACTGGACAGAGTTCCCAACACAACCTACCCTACACCTCTACATTTCTAGTGACATTCTTAGTGTAGCCTTAGAGGCAGCCAGGGACCAAATGGGAACGGAGAGTGAATGAAAACTCTCATCCTTAGAGATGACCCCTTATGTCAATGTTAAGACACACTGGTTGAGTATTCTGGAAAGTTTACATTGCTGGAGCCCTCCCTGTATTTCCTCTATGAATCAATAGAGAAATTTAGCATCTGATACTTTGCATGAACACTACAGTCTCTGACCATTTTTAAAATGTTAACATAAATAAAACCATCCTTTTATTGTTTTCCATCTCCCTTTCCTATGAAGGATAGTTATTTAACATGAATAAAAGGAATCTGCTATTCTTTTAGGCATACATGGTGATTAGTATTAGAGCTGACACGCTAGTTTTTTAAATAGAGTGCAATTTTAAAAGACTACAATGCACTGCATTTCATTACACTAGATGGCATCATATCTTTAGGATAGTTCCAGTCTGTTCAGTGATGTGTACTGAAATCCGATTATATTAAAATAACACATTTTACCTTCTGCAAAATATCCAGCAGTAGTTCAGTGCTTGATGAACTCTTTAATTTTTTTTCAAGTTCCTACACAAAAAGGAGGAAAAACTGTTGAGAAATATGCCAGAATACTCTTTTATGACAACATTTGAACACCACAAACTGGTGCAAACTACTTTAACAGAGGACAATAAATACTTCGTGATTTAATAAAAAAAAAAAATCCCATCCAGATGGTAGGAAATAAAAATGCAGTATAGAGCCTTCTGTAAGCCATAATATTAACTCAGTCTGTTATGTGTTTAGCTGCTACTGCAATACAAATACTTAATAATTATTAATTGAATGAGGAAAGTACACTGCAAAGGTGAAGACTGGGAGACTAATCAGTCAGCCCTCTCACACTTATGTACAAAGCCTCCACCCCAGCGATGTGATAAATACTGAATCTTCCCTTTTCCAAGAGGAGAGCTGAATCTCTCTCCAGACAATGAAATCTTGGCATTGGAGTAAGAACAAAATCTTACACTAAATCCCCAACATAAATGTATTGTATTCATTGTCTCGAACAGAAATCTGGTACCCTAGAGTGCTGTTTCAATGTAACCTCAGTGGCCAGTTGTATTTCTCCAGTCTTTTTTCGCTGATCCATTTGTAGCCAAACCGGCTCACCTTATTAATTCCACTTAAAGTCCATGGGACCATTTGTGTAACTATTGCAAGTGAGGAGCTCGTCCTTCATTAGCGGCTGAAGAAGAGGATAAAATGGTTCACAGAGGAACATATTCATGCTGAACTCTACAGTAGTAAAACTCACTAGGTAGTGATAGTAAAAAGATGCCCTGAATAGTTTCAAAATACTGCTGTTTCTAAGATGCAACTTCCCCAAGGGGGAAACTGTTCTGAGGAAAAAAAAGGTACTTTATTGCAAAAAGGTCATTGTCTACTGAGGCCAGCATCTGAAAAGTGACACTACAGTATACTGATATATGTTGCAACCAAAACACAGAGGTTGCAGGAGGAATAGTGACATGTACTGTATGAAACTGAGGCATTCTTACTTCTATACTAATAAACTCATAACAGAAGCTGCCAACGCACCATTCTGAAGTCTACGGTGAACTGATTTTTTGAAATTAACTTTGCTCTAATACCAGATGCTATGAACAGATGAATTAGGCCACAAAGCATAGACATTTCAGGAAAGGAAAAAAATCTTCCAAATGAGTGTTACTTCTCTTGTGGAATTAGCTTGTACATGGGGCGGATTTTGTTGTAGAATGACTGCAGTCAGCAGTCTTTAGTTTTAATATCTGAAGTCTCTACTGAGGTATATGATGTAAACTAGCCTGGTTTACACTAAAATCAATGGCACAGTAATTGGTTTACGTTGGTTACGTATGCATGGGCTGAACAGGCCTGGAGGTTTGCATTTCATCCTTCCTTTGTCAAATAACAGAAGTGGAAAGGAAAAATTCTTAAGACGTATCTGGATTTTTCCTGTCTCTCCATTCTGATATAGATGGCAGAATAACATGAATTCACGTTTGTGCCCTTTTGTGAGAATACCGTACTTACCCTTTTCTGTCATCTGCAAAATAAAGGTAAGGAAAATATGAAAGTGGCCTGACAACTTTTCACTTCAAATGAGGCAGCTCCCAGGATTTGCTGGATGAATCTTTAGTCTTAATGGTCTCACACTGTAAACTCCTATTTCCAGATAAGCCCGCTACTCACAGAGTTCACAAGCCAACTCATCTTTAGGTCCGTTACAATGAACTAAGGGTTGATTTTAGGGATGTAATAATATAGTCAATTAACTGATTAACCGCTAAGCAAAAGCGTATAGGTTAATGCTATAGACTACACGCATTGACCCCCCACTCCCGGGCCAGTACATTTTTTAGCAGGCTGTCCAGCAGCCTGGCTCACTCCTGACTTGCAATGGGTCTGGGACCTACCCCGCTGCAGCTCTGCATTTAAAGTGTATTAGGAGCTGGGTGGGAAGCAGGCAGCCCGGCTCAGTCCTGGCTCGCACCGGGTCCGGGACCTATCCCTGCTGTGGCTCTACATTTGAAGTGTATTAGGAGCTGCATGGGCAGGAAGCCAACTCATTTTCGGCTCACACCACGTCCGGAAGCTCAGATGTTCCCTAGACAGGGGCTGCTGCCACCCCAAGTTGCTGCCTCTTTATCAGAGGCAACAGCACTGGGCGACAGGCAGCCAGTCCGCAAGGGGAGCTTGGCTCCTCAGGAGTGAGGGCAAAGTGCATTGGTTGCTTGCCCCACCCCCAGGGGCTATAGAATAGTCGACTAACCACTAAGAATTCATGAGGTTACTCGACTATTCAGTTAACCGATATTTAACATCCCTGGTTGATTTAGTTCTCTGGGGCTCAGTACCTTCTGGCAAATAAAATAATTCAACTGTGATTAAACTTTAAATCTGTAAATGTGGGGATATTCCAGATTATACATTTTATAGTTACTATCAAATTTCAGATTCATATTTACAGTCATATATCTTGGAATTATTACTATTCCCAGTAAGTGACTCTGCAAAATTAATTGCTAACATATTTCAGATCACATTGTGTTTACATCATTCAAAGGTGAGGCCTACATTTTTCCTAGAAATTGCCTATTACATCCTTTCTGAGTGTTTTGTTGAATCAGAGAAAGTGAGTACATAGTTCACTAAAACAGTGTATTATGGTGCCTGTAAGCAAACACAACTATTCTGAATTTATCTGGCGATTGTGCTTTAGCCACAGATAAACTGAATGATTAAACAAACAAAACCTAGGGTCAACCATTTGACTTAGTTTTCCTGAAAACTATAATGGTGAGTCATAGATAATACCTGATAACAGATGTCTGAAAATGACTGAATCACCTTAAAGTTAGAATAGTGATAGAAATGTAGCCGTGTTAGTCTGGTGTAGCTGAAGAAAAATACAGGACTATGTAGCACTTTAAAGACTAACAAGATGGTTTATTAGATGATGAGCTTTCGTGGGCCAGACCCACTTCCTCAGATCAAATAGTGGAAGAAAATAGTCACAACCATATACACCAAAGGATACAATAAAAAAAAAAAAAAGAACACATATGAAAAGGACAAATCAAATTTCAGAACAGAAGGGGGATGGGGGGGAGGTAAATGTCTGTGAGCTAATGATATTAGAGGTGATAATTGGGGAAGCTATCTTTGTAATGGGTAAGATAACTAGAGTCTTTGTTAAGACCCCCGCGCAAAGCTAAAATTCATGCTAAAATTCGACACTTTGCGTGGGGGTCTTAACAAAGACTCTAGTTATCTTACCCATTACAAAGATAGCTTCCCCAATTATCACCTCTAATATCATTAGCTCACAGACATTTACCTTCCTCCCCTCCCCCCGCTCGCATCCCCCTTCTGTTCTGAAATTTGATTTGTCTTTTTCATATGTGTTCTTTTTTTTTTTAATTGTATCCTTTGGTGTATATGGTTGTGACTATTTTCTCCCACTATTTGATCTGAGGAAGTGGGTCTGGCCCACGAAAGCTCATCATCTAATAAACCATCTTGTTAGTCTTTAAAGTGCTACATAGTCCTGTAATTTGCTTAAAGTTAGAAACATTGGGTGGTTTGCACAAATTCCTGTCAATGTTTAAACAGCTTGAAGATGCAAGTCTGAAGAATTCCAAAATACTAAAAGGACCAACCACTGAAAGTAGGTTGTTAAAACATGTTATCATAAATGATTTATTAAAAGTGAGCCAATCAAAAATAGAAGTATAGTTTGGCAGTACTCTCTCTCTTGCATACAAAAGAAGGTTTAAAGACTGAAGAATTTATATAACACAATTACTAGTTGTTTGTATAAGTAAATACTTCTGGTGTAGATGCTTCTTTGCTCAAGATATACCTCTATAGAGAGTAGAGTTTGGCCTGCTTTTCCCAGGTACAAACAGTTCAATGTAATGAGTGTTCAGTGTGATCAGCAGTGTTTGGAGTGAAGAGAAAAGCTGTTGATGACAGTTATGCAGTGTCTCAAGATCAATTCCTTCAGAATAGTAAAATACTAGAAAAAATCCTCTTCTGAGAGAGATGCACACCTACCCAAGCTAGGAACTTACGAGCACCTCAGAATCTTTGATGTATATACCTTTATAACACCTCTATAAGGTAGATCGCCACTAAGTGATTTGATCAAGGTTACACAGGAAGTCTGTGGCAGAGCAGGAAATGATTTCAGGCCACCCAAATCCTTGAGTAGAATCTTAATCCCTGGACCATCCTTCCTCTTTGCTAGGACAACAGCTGGGAATAGCTAGACGAGCAAACAAACCCCTTTTGTGTGTCTATTTCCCAACTCCCTACACATCTCCGCGGCTCAGAGCACGAGGGGGCTGTGCAGTAGGGATAGCGATGGGCTGCATCCACAGGGCTTTTGTTCAGCGCTTCCCAGGGTCGCCGTTACAAACGCCCTTCCAGCCCCCTGCCCGCAGAACTGAGTCTGGTTGGGAAGCCAGGATCCCTTCTCAGAGACATCGCGGCCCCTGCCCGGGAGCGGGAGAGCAGCGGATGCTGCGGACCGCGACTCGGCTGTTTCTATCGCCCCCCCCCCCCCCAGCAGCAGCAGGCCGGGGGAGCAGCGGGGATGGGGGGGGAGCAGCCTGGAGCCAGGGCTGGGGCGGCCCGGCTAACGCGGGGGGGGGGGGGGGGCGGCCCGGCTAACGCGGGGGGGGGGGGTGGCCCGGCTAACGCGGGGGGGGGGGGGGGCAGCTCCACGACCCTGCTCCCAGCACCTGTGGCCCCCCCCGCTCCACTCACCGCCCAGGGGAAGGCGCCGAGCCGCCTGCCGGCCAGGAAGCCTCGCTGGAAGCGCAGCCCCAGCGCCCGGGCCTCCGCCGCCGGCTCCATCGCTCCCCGGCCCGGCCCGCCGCCCCCGCACAGCAGCCGCGCCCCCGGCCTCGCCTGACCGCCGCGCCGGGCTGAGGGGCGGGGAGCGCCGCGGCGGCCTAGGCCGCGAACCAGGCGGGAAGGCAGCGGTGCCCGCCCCTCCCCCGCCTGGGGACCGGCCTGGGGACGCGGGGCTTGGATCACCGGGACCCCGGGCACAGCCTGGAGCCAGCGTAGCGCCGTGTGCTCCCTGCACGTGCCCGGGGCACGTCCGACAGCCGCGGCCCTGCGTGTTCCTGGGGCTCTTGGGACACGTATGACAGCCTGGCGCCTGCATCCCGGTGTGTTCTTGGGACACGTATGACAGCCCGGCGCCTGCATCCCGGTGTGTTCTTGGGACACGTATGACAGCCCGGCGCCTGCATCCCTGTGTGTTCTTGGGACACGTATGACAGCCCGGCGCCTGCATCCCGGTGTGTTCTTGGGACACGTATGACAGCCCGGCGCCTGCATCCCTGTGTGTTCTTGGGACACGTATGACAGCCCGGCGCCTGCATCCCTGTGTGTTCTTGGGACACGTATGAAAGCCCGGCGCCTGCATCCCTGTGTGTTCTTGGGACACGTATGACAGCCTGGTGCCTGCATCCCTGTGTGTTTTTGGGACACGTATGACAGCCTGGTGCCTGCATCCCTGTGTGTTCTTGGGACACGTATGACAGCCTGGTGCTCTGCGTCTTCTTGTTCCTCCGTCATCCCTGCATGGCTCTGTGTCTTCTTGTTCCTGTGTCTCACATGACAGCCTGGCGCTTGCATGGCTTTGTGTCCTCTTTTCCCTCTGTCACGCGTGACAGCTTGGTGCCTGCATCCCTGAGTGGCTCTTTGTCCTCAGGGTATGGCTCCCATGTTTTCATGTCACAACTCACGGCTTGGCACCTACATCGCTGGATGGCTTTGTTTCCCTATTGCAGAGGGCCCATGTTCCCATATTACACATCATGGCCTGAAGGCTGCATCCCTGCATCTGTTTCTGGGGTCCCATGTCATGGTATCCACATTACAGGCTGTTGCTTATGCCCCACATACTACCTCACAAAGCGAGCAATATCTGGATTCCACATAACAGCATCTGTGTCACAGCTTGGTCCCAGGGTCCCATTTGCTTCTCCATGTCTATGGAGTCTGAATTATTCCATGTGTCTGTATCTTCATGTTACATTGTTATCTCTCACCTGACCAGCTTGTCATGAAAAAGGCTGGGAATGATGAGGCAGATAAAAAGCGTGTTTGGTCCAGACCAGAGGTGGGTAATAATTTTTGAAGGGGGCCACTTCACAAATTTCTGAAGTGGTCTGAGCCGGGTCTTGGGTGGAAGGGGCCAGGACACTTCCTGTGCTCCTCTGCCCACGACCTTGATTGGCCTGGGGGTGGGGGAGCACTTTGACCCTGCTCCCCAGCACCTAGAAAAAACGACCAGCTGTTCTAAGAACATAAAAATGGCCATATTGGGTCAGACCAAAGGTCCATCCACCTAATACCCTGTCTGCCGACAGTGGCCAATGCCAGGTGTCCAAGAAGAAATGAATCGTACAGGTAATGATCAAGTGATCTCTCTCCTGTCATCCATCTCCATCCTCTGACAAACAGGCTAGGGACACCATTCCTTACCCATCCTGGCTAATAGCCAGGAATGGACTTAACCTCCATGAATTTACAGCCTGTCTCCGACTTACAAACCGGTTACGGACCAAGCAATTGGTCGTAACTCGGTTTGTTCATAAGTTGGACCCCATTGAGTTACACATGACCGCGCCGTTCATAAACGCGGATCGCGTTCATAACTTGGAGTCCGCTGTTTACGACATTTTTGGTCGTAACTGCGAACGGTCGTAAGTCGACCGTTCGCAACTTGGGGACCGGCTGTATTTAGTTCTCTTTTAAACCCTGTCATATTCCTAGCCCTCACAACCTCCTTAGGCAAGGAGTTCCACAGATTGGCTACGTGCTGTGTGAAGAAGAATTTCCTTTTCTTTGTTTTAACCCTGCTGCCCTTTAGTTTCATTTGGTGGCCCCTAGTTCTTATATTATGGGAACAAGTAAATAACTTTTCATTATTCACTTTCTCCACATCACTCATGATTTTATAGACCTCTGTCATATCCCCCCTTAGTCTCCTCTTTTCCAAGCTGAAAAGTCCCAGTCTCCTTAATCTCTTCTCATATGGGACCTGTTCCAAACTCCTCATCATTTTAGTTCCCCTTCTCTGAACCTTTTCTAATGCCAGTATATCTTTTTTGAGATGAGGAGACCACATCTGTACATGGTATTCAAAATGTGGGTGTAGCATGGATTTATATAAGATATTCTCTGTCTTATTCTCTGTCCCTTTTTTAATGATTCCTAACATCCTGTTTGCTTTTTTGACTGCCGCTGCACACTGCGTGGATGTCTTCCGAGAACTATCCACGATGACTCCATGATCTCTTTCCTGATTAGTTGTAGCTAAATTAGCCCCCATCATATTATATGTATAGTTGGGGTTATTTTTTCCAACATGCATTACTTTACATTTATCCATATTACATTTAATTTGCCATTTTGTTGCCCAGTCACTTAGTTTGGTGAGATCTTTTTGAAATTCTTCACAGTCTGCTTTGGTCTTAACTACCTTGAGCAGTTTAGTATCGTCTGCAAACTTTGCCACCTCACTGTTTACCCCTTTCTCCAGATCATTTATGAATAAGTTGAATAGGATTGGTCCTAGGGCTGACCTTTTGGGAACACCACTAGTTACCCTTCTCCATTCTGAAAATTTTACCATTTATTCCTGCCCTTTGTTTCCTGTCTTTTAACCAGTTCTCAATCCATGAAAGGATCTTCCCTCTTATCCCATGACAACTTAATTTATGTAAGAGCCTTTGGTGAGGGACCTTGTCAAAGGCTTTCAGGAAATCTAAGTACACTATATCTACTGGATCCCCCTTGTCCACATGTTTGTTACCCCATGAGTTCTTTGAAGGGGTTATGTCTGCACAGCAAAGTTATTTCAAAATAACAGCTATTATTTCTCAATAACTTCACTAGCGTCTACACAAGCCAACCACTATTTCAAAATTAATTTGAAATAGCAGAGGGCTTATTTCGAAATTGGTAAACCTCATTCCACAAGGAATAACACCAATTTCGAAATTGCTATTTCGGAGTAAGTGCTGTACAGACACGTATTTCAAAATAGGGGCCTCCAGCCCTTCCCAGGGTGCCCTGGTGGCCACTCTGGCCATAGCCGGGAAAACTCCTCTCCTCCCCACCCTCCCCGGAGCCCTTAAAGGGGTAGAGTCTGTTTGGCCACAGTGCCTGTGCCTGCTCCAGGCCTGCCAGCCCCGAGCCAGCAGTCACTGCCCCTCACCCGATGTCATCCGAGGTCGGGGAGGCAACGACATGTGAGTGCCATCACTGTCCCCTTATGTGGCGGGGGGGGGGGGGAGGGGAGGAGAGGGAGACCATGGATCATGCAGCAACCTGTGCATGTGTCGTGCCACCCCTGGGCACATTGCCACAGCTGGCTGCCACATAGGGGCCTTTGCCTTTTACTCACACGCGTGTATGAAGGCACATGACATGCTCCTGACCCCGAGGTGGGACACTGCACGATGCCCTCCCTCCATAAGCCCCCTCTACACAGAGGCAGGGGACATCTCTCCCCCCCGCACCGCACTATATACAGCACAGGGGCGTGGGTGCAGTCCTGGGCCAGCTCCCACTCCCGGGGATAGCAGGACATGCCGAACGTGGCCTGTGTGCAAGCACATTGGCTCCAATGATGCGGAGACCTGCTGTCCTCGCCTTGTAGAGGGGGACTGGGCTTAACCCTAGGGATAACTGACCACTTCTCTTGTTTCTCCAGCAGCTGCGCATGCAAGGCGCACCACCCTGCCCAGGACATCCTCCCGCACCAGGGCCAGCAGGCTGACCCATAACCAGGAGGAGTACCAGCAGTAGCACCTGGAGATCCTGCGAGGCCAGCACCACACCCTGGACTACAGGGTGCACGAAGACCTGCAGCTGTGGCAGGAGAGCTGGCGGGAGCTGCTTGACCAGGGCCATGCCATCTCTGACCACCTGCAGACTCTGGTGCAGATATTGCTGCCTCCTGCCGCTCTAACCTCTGCTGCTGCCCCATTTACCGCTCTTCCGCCCACTCCTGCTCCCCCCTCCCGCTTCTTCCTCCCCTACCACCCGTCCCATCCTCCATACCCACTCCCCCCCGGGGACACCCCGCACCTGCAGTGCTGGGAGACAGGTGGGCCAGCAAGACCCCCAATCTTGAGCTTCTCCTCCCCCTTCCTCCCCTTGCCACCTCCTTCCAGCTCCTTCTTCCCAGGTTTCCCTCTCCCGCCCTCATTCCCCCCTGCCCAATTTTGTTCAGTAAAAGAGTTTGTTTTTGTCAACACGTGTCTTTATTTACATGAGGAAGGGGGGATAGGGAGGGGTCAGTGAAAGGATGTGAGGGTGAAATGAGGCCCAAGCCCCCAGTGGGGCACACCAGGAAGACTATAATCCTCCTCTGGGTGGAAGCTCTCCTGAGGGCCTCCCAGATACGGACAGCCCTCCGATGGGCCTCCTGGCTGGCAGCCGTGCAGGGCTGCATGTACAGGTCAGTCAAGTGGTTGGCCTCTGCCATCCAGCCTGGCAGGAAAGCCTCCATGTTTCTCTTGCACAAATTATGCAGCACACAACACGCTGCCACTATGTGTCGAACATTCGGCTCAGAGAGGTCCTGTCAGGTGAGGAGGCATCTAAAACGGGCCTTCAACCGGCCTAACGCCCCCTCCACCACAATGCGGGCCCTCCCGAGCTTGGCATTAAAGGCCTGTTGGGAGGGGTGAGGTGTCCTGTAGGGCTTCATCAGCCAGGCTTGTAGGGGATAGGCCACATCCCCCACCGGGCACACAGGCATGTCCATGTCCCCGACCCTGATGTGGCAGTTGGGGAAGAAAGTGCTGGCGTGCAGCCTTTGGCACACGGAGGAGTTGCGGTAAACCCACGCATCATGTGCTTTGCCGGACCAGCCCACGTTAATGTCCACGAAGTGGCCCCAGCGGTCAGACACAGGCTGCAGAATGATGGAAAAGTATCCCGTCCGATTTATGTACAGGGAGGCCTGGTGTGCGTCCTGTCGATTGCCCCCCGTCCCCCCGCAGTTGGGGAAGCCCAGAGCGCCAAACCCCTCGATCACCACATTCACATCAGTGAGGCGGATGGCTCTGTGGAGCAGCACTCTGTTGATGGCCTTGACCACCTGCAGAGGGACATACAAAACCGAGAGTCACTGGGGTGCCAGGGTGGCTGAGAGTGCTACTTCCCTGCCACTGCCCCGCATCCCCACTCCGCAGGAGCAACCCCCACCCCCGCAATCCTGGCCACCGCAGGCAGTCCGTAGTGTGGGTGAGACAAAACAAACCCTCCCGGGAAGGGGGACTTGCACCACCTCCCTCCCTTTTCTCTAGGGCAGCCAATCCCCTCCTTGCACCCCCCGCCCCTCCTGGCATAGTGGCTGGAGTTTGCCATACCTGCATAAGCACCACTCTGACGCTGGATCCCCCCACACTGAACTGGTTTCCCACGGATCAGTAGCTATCCAGCATGGAGAGCTTCCAGAGGGCGATGGCCACACGCTTCTGGAGGGGGATGGCGGGCCTCATGTGCATGTCCTGTCGCTGCAGAGCAGGGGCGAGCCACTCACAGAGCTCCAGGAAGGTGTCCTTCTTCATCCTAAAGTTTTGGGTCCATTGTTGTTCTCCCTAGCACTCCAGGATGATGTGGTTTCACCAGTCGCTGCTGGTGTCCAGACGCCAGATGCGGCGGGGCACGCTGGCATCCAGGAGCTGCAACTAATTTGCCCAGTACTGACGTTAGACTTACCTGTCTGTAATTGCCAGGATTGCCTCTAGAGCCCTTTTTAAATATTGGTGTTACATTAGCTATCTTCCAGTCATTGGGTACAGAAGCTGATGTTGAACAGCTGGTGGTTCCCTCTAGGCAGTCTGTGCTTCTGGTGGTGGGAGGAGACTTTGCACACTCCCTCGGCCCAATCAGAGCCCATGGGCGGGGGAGCATGTAAAGTCTTTGCCCTCTGCACCTACCCTGCAAGGGGCGCACAGTGCCTAGAATGAACTGCCAGCTGTTCAGAACAGCTGGCGATTCCCTCTGGTGCCGTGTGCTGCTGGCGGGGGAAAGGAGACTTAGCATGCTCCCCTGCCCCCAGGTCTCATTGGCCTGAGGGTGAGGGAGTGGTAGGGTGGCCTCAGACCGAATCAACCTGCTTGGGGGGCTGGATCCAGCCTATGGAGGCTCTCTTGCCCTCCCCTGTTCCAGACAGTAAGAACTTGAAGAAGGATTTGGTGCAAGAATCTACATTGAAACAAACAGGATGAAGCTGTTAATCCATCATTGATAGCGTCAATCAATCAATCAATCAATCTCTCTTTCTTTCTTTCTTTCTTTCTTGTTCAGTCCTCTTTTCCTTTCTCTTCCTCCTTGGTCTTTTCTGAATCCTGATCATTTGTACAATAACAAATTCCCAAATAAGGAGAATGGTAATTTTATACTGAGTGCTGCTGTTTGGGTCATATAAATGCTCAAAGTTATTGCCATGCGTCAGGTCTCCCCTCAGAACTGCGTGTTGGGATGAATTTCCAACCCTCAGCATGTTTTTGAATAAAAGGAGACAGGAGTTTTGGGAGTGTCTCATCCGTTGGGGGAAATTTTCAAGTGACCCAAAAAGAATTGTATCTATAGAAGGGACCACAGGATAATAGGATTTCTTACAGATGACATCTCATTATCAGCTTGTCTCTGTATTGTTCAAACTACTACTTTTATTCTAGTTACTGGAAAGAATCTATAATTGCCAGTATTTTGTCCTAAGAGTCTAGTCCTGCAAACACTTTAGCATGTGCATACATTTATTCATGTGAGTAGTTTTGTTGAAGTCAATTGGAATACTCCCATGCCAAAGCTTATGTACGTACTTTATACTTTGCAGGATCAGGACCTAAGTCTCTTCCACATTTTCCAAGATGGAACTGTTGTACTGAACAGTTCAATTAATATTTTCTTCCTTTTTTCATTCTCATACATGCCAACAAAGAGCTGTCTTTCCTGAATCCTTTAATCAGTCTAATGGTCTTTTAGCAAAATGCAGGACAATGTAGCACTTTAAAGACTAACAAGATGGTTTATTAGATGATGAGCTTTCGTGGGCCAGACCCACTTCCTCAGATCAAAACCTCAGTTTTTGATCTGAGGAAGTGGGTCTGGCCCACGAAAGCTCATCATCTAATAAACCATCTTGTTAGTCTTTAAAGTGCTACATTGTCCTGCATTTTGCTTCAGCTACATCAGACTAACACAGCTACATTTCTATCACTAATGGTCTTTTAATTATCGTAGATATGTACATTTCATATTTATGCTAAGAAACTACTCCTCTGAAATAATTAACATATTTTCCATATCCTTAATAATACAAAAAGTGTGGCTCTGTAGACATAGGAAAAAAATAGTGAGCTAATAAATGAAAGCTAATGTGGCAAAAGGAGATACAGAAGAATAAGCTTGCATGAGAAGTTTGAGCATAGATGAATCCTTTCCCATCATTTTTGTTTTCTTTTCCATATGATTTTTTTTCAAGCAGGCATGCAGGGAAGGGGCGGTCTTGTGACCAAAGAACAAGATTGTGCATCAGGTGCCGTTTACCTTTCCTGTCTCTGACTGAGACTTACTGTTCGACATAAGGTAAGTCACATCATCTCCCCATACCCCTGTTTTTTCAGCTGTAAAATGAGGATTCTATTTTGTTCCGATTCTTATATCACCCTCATCACAGCAGTATCTCTGAACATTTTCCAGAAGTACATTAAGCAGCATAACTAACATCTGCTCATGTGTGGACCATTCTGTGTCTCACCTTCTTCCCATGGGGAAAATTGTGTGCGCAGTGTAGTGTTTAGTTAGTGGATTTAAAAAAATACATTACACATTCATCGTTTATATTAGCAAACGCAAGGTCAAAAAAGTATGCCTCATACTTGGAGTGGAAGGAGGATGAGGTTTGGATAATAGTACCATGAGGCTCAGTTCATTAATGTTTAGTGTTTTATTTTTCAATGAGAGATCCTCGGATAGGAGAAAGTGCTATAAAAGTGCAAAGTAATATAGGATAGGCTATTATATTAAAATCCCTCGTTAAAACAAAAACTTCACAAAGGTCAGGCAGCTGCTGTGTTGTGGCTGCTGCTTGTCATGCTCACCAGTATCAGGCCCATATGCAAGAATTTCTGTGGGGCTGTGGGGGCTTTTTTGGTAAATATGGACCACCAGGGTGTGAATGCACCCCCCGAGGCCCCCAAGTAAGTGGGGAAATCAGTCCCAGCCTTCTCCCGGCTGGCCAGAGCATGGGGGAGGGAGGCTCGGACAGCATGCTACTCCTGCTTTCCCCTGGCCAGCCAGAGCATGCTTATTTGGGGGAACCGGGGGAGGAGGGTGCTTTTAAATATTGTCTCATTTTCCCCTTGTACTCCATCATCTGTCCTCTGACTCGATTGTAAGCTGTTTGGGGGCAGGGACCCTTTTTGTTCTGTTTGTAGAGTGTCTAGCACAGTGAGCCCTGGTCTTTAACAGGCTGCTAGGCACTACCTCAGAGAAAATAATACTGTGAAACCTACATGCAAACAGCTTGGCCTCCCATCCTAAACACATGTGATCATTCATGTGACTTGTCCCAGTGACGATTTGAGTGGGGAGTTTGGTTCCAGTTGCTGGAAAAGGAAAAGACCAGTTTCAGGGCCTTCCATTTCTTTCCAGTGAAACTGGCAAAGGCAGTCTCCTACAGCAGGGATTCTGAACCTTTCTCTTTCGGAGTCATCCCCCCCCCCCACACACACCTCTCCAACGCGCTGTAAAAGCTCCACAGCTCACATGTGGCACAACAATTGATTTTCTGCATATAACACACAGGGCCTGCCTTAGGGGGTAGCAAGCAGGGCAATAGTATGGGGCCCCATGCCACAGGGGCCCCAGTGAAGCTAAGCTGCTCAGGCTTTTGCTTCAGTCTCAGCTGGTGGGGCTCAGAGCCTTGGGTTTCAGCCCTAAGTAGCTGGGCTTCAGTTTTCTAACCTGGTCCCCAGCGAGTCCGATGCTGGCCCTGCTTGGCAGACCCCCTGAAATCTGCTCACAGCCCTCCAAGAAGTGCTGGACCCCCTGTTGAAAACCATTGTCCTACAGCACCTTACACTAGTATTCTTTGGCAACTTGTCTGACAACGGTCTCAGGCAAGCCACCAAAGAATCCCAATGGGAATCTGGGAATTTGTTCTCCTTATTCTGAAACAGCTGAAATGTAATTTTTTTCTTTCTGCCCAATGGAAAGATAGTAGCAATTTTATTCTGTTTGTGGCTCTAATAATTGTATTGGGCTGCTATCTAGGAGCATATGGAGTTGAGAATAAATTCCCATCAGTGAAGTGACTTCAATTTGCACAAAACCCTCTCCTATCCAGATTATAACAGAGCCCCTTTGGAGCCATTCATTTTGTATTTTTAAAACTCCTCAGTGTGTGGGTTAAAAAGAAAGCTGGTTCATTGGTAAAACTCCAGTGGCTTTAGTGAAATGATCCCACTTAAAATTGGCTTGGTTTAGTTTTTCATAATAAGGAAAAAGAGGGTATCATCTGATAATCCTATATTGCTCTAGAGCAGTGTTTCCCAGTTTTATTTGGCCACGGAACCCTTTTACATTCAAAAACATTTTGTGAACCCCCTAATACCAGTCTTATATATGCAGCTGAAAAAGTAGACCACAAATAAGTAAGAATAATAATAAAAAAATGCTAAACAAGGTCATGATATGTAGATTAATCTATCATAGTCCATTTATATTTGTCATGGTTAAATTTTTAAATACAAGAAATCACGCAACTATACTGAAGTAAAGTATTTGCGAGAGCACTGCTTGTACACTCCCATACAAGCCATTGGTTTGACAGTTGAAGCCTCAGCTTTTTCCGACGCGGTGCTAGTATAATCATATTCAATCATCCACATGATCCACGCTCCCTGAGAGCGAGCACGGGGATTTACAGTGGTATATAACAGGCGATCGCATAACTGGCTGACTGTGCGAGCAGCGCTGAGTAATGACATCATCCTCCCCACTCTCTGGCTAAGCTGGCATTACACTTATTGCGGCAAACACAAATGAAAATTGTTTTCAATAAAATTCATAAATGCTTACATATTAATTATTATTTTTAAAATAATAAAATATTATTGTAATGGAATTTTCTCACGGAACCCTTATTTTCACGTCATGGAACACCATTTGGGAAACATTGCTCTAGAGTTCTTGAGATACCACATGCATGTCTCAGCTTTACAATATTATTTAGAAGAGAGATGGGTCTTTGTAGTTTCTCTTTTCTCTATAAAAGTACAGCAGGGGTTGTAATTGTTAGGAGAGGGTCCAGAATTTACAATGCTGGGTTAATATTGCAATAAAAAGAGATTTCCCCCATTATTCTATGTTTATAAACATATTCTCTGTATATAATGTTGTTACATTGGAGCCATCAACGAGTGGCATTGTATTTGTGTTCTGTTATTTCATAGAATTTTAATTCCTTCTACAGAACTGAGTCCTAAGCTTACCTCAGGGTTCCTCTAATGCAAACAAATGAGTCTTTTATGTAATCATCAATTTGCTTTTGACTAGCCCAGGGGAGAGGAATAAAGTTTAGAAGGCAATCGAAGTAAAGCCTCTATGACAGAGAGGCTAAAAAGTCACAGCTCTCAGAGTACATTGAGAAAGGGGAGAAAAAAATGTTCTATTATTTTTTAATGTCAGTGTTGCCATCTCAGAGGATTCAAAAATCACAAGCAAGATCTCAAAAATCATGAGTTTTTTTAAAAAATAATATGCTACAGAACTCCTATTAAATAGCAACTTTTGAGGAAAAGGGTTATTTGTCCTCTTTTTTCTGAGTCTTCTGGCTGTATTTGGGTTAAGTTTTGAAACTTTTATCTGCATCTATCACTTATTCTTCTTTTAAAATTAAAGGTCTGATTTTGGCATAATCGCTTGACTGCAGAAGCTGGGACTTTAAAAAGAATCCTGAGACTCAAAATCACAAGAGTTGGCAACACTGTTATTTAGAAGCAAAACAGGTGGTACACACATCCTTTTACCTCTCTCTGTCCACTCTTTGATTTCCTTTCTTTATATAACATATCAGCTCCACCAAGAGTTGCCTTTTTCTAGAAAAAATTCAGAAGGGAGGACAAGTCATTCATGAAAGGGGTTTCTCCTCCAGGCAGGGTTATATGAATTAATTAGTGGAGCTATAATTTGTTTTTCTGTTTTATTCAGTTTTTTTAAACTATTGGAGCACTCAAAGACCTAAGTCAGGATCACAGCCATGTGATAGCGTTGTAGAAATATATAAGAAGACAGTTCATACCTCAAAGAGCTTGCAATCTAATTAGAAACAGGACACAAGTACTGCAGGTACAACTAGCAATAGAGTGAAGACAATGAGGAAGGATGAAAGTAACAGAAATAAGATCATATGGTTTCTGTGATGAGATACAGGGACTCCATCCTACCACAGCCACTACAGGCTAGCTGCCTCTTCGGCTGTTGCTACTTGTTGAGATAAGATGGCTTTGTGAGTGGGAAACAAGGGCAGATGTTAGAGATATTGAGCATTACCAAGAGGCTACTCAGCAGTAGGTTTGTGGGAAGTTTCATAGGGAATTAGACTTCTGCTGAAAGAAGGCTGGAGCTCAGAGGAAGGAGTGGGGCAGGCAGGGGGTTAGGAAATAGTCCAGAGAAGTAGCAAAGGATTGTAAGGAAGGGGTTCTAGCTGCTTAAATACAGGGACTATATCTAGATTGCCACCTATTGCTCAAGATAATATGTAAATGAGTCAAAACGGTGAATATTGCCATGCCTCATTTGCATACTTAATGAGCCGCCATTTTTGCACAAGGGGCTTTTGCGTAGAAAAGGAGCCGTGTAGGTGGCTCCTTTTCTACGCAAAAGCCCCTTGTGCAAAAATGGTGGCTCATTAAGTATGCAAATGAGGCATGGCAATATTCACCGCTTCACTTCATTAGCATATTCTCTTGCACAAGAGGGGGCAGTATAGACGTAGCCCAGGGTCTCTGGACTGGAACTGAGAGCAGCAGATGGGCCTGGGTTCCCTTACCATCCTCCAGACCAAGGCATAGGAAAGTCTCCCTAAGGACAATTGGGCAAGGAATAAAGAGTCTGGGTGGGGCCTAATGGAGGCCTGTGGGCCTTTGGAACTTGTACCTTTATCCCTCTTGGGGTAGCAATAAATGACCCAGCCAGGAGTCTGGAGTTGTGGAAAGAGGCTGACCGTTGCCAAGCCAAGAAACTATCTGGTGTGGTTAACTGAGATGGGTCAGGCCATGAGGGGATGTGCTGGCAGCAGTTACAGAAGTTGTCTGAGGCAGCTCACCTTTACATCATTGCGCTAGCTCAGTGAAAATGGCAGTGTAGCTCTGGTAGCATCCCACTCTGGGGTGTGTAAAGGGTACACTTTTCAGGGCCCTAGTGGCTCTCAGGGGCCTGGCCCAGGCTACATCCCCTAACACAACCAAGAAAAATTTGAGACTAAATTGTAGATCATGCCTGTGGATATTTATAGAAATGTATTTCCCAGTAACGATTGTCAAGAGCTTGTGAGATTTGCGGGAGCCAATCAGAAGCAACGTTAGAGCTGTCTCATGCAAAATTCTGAACAGTGCGTTGCTGGGTCTGTTGACCCAGGTTGGGCCCTTTGTGTGTGCAGTTAAACTGGTGAGTTTGAGACACACACAGAGGGAGATTTAGAGCAAACTTGCAGAGAAATTGGCTTTCGGGGGGTGTGTGTGTGTGGGGGGGTCTAATTCATGGTTTTGCAATGAAAAAGGACCAGAAAATAAAGCTTGAAAGTTAATTGGCCTAATTAAATTATCTGCTGTCATGTTGGTCCATTAGAATAAAAAAATTAAAAAAAAAAACATGGACAGGATATAATCAGTCTTCCCTGTAAGCTCTGAAGTCACGTGGCCACTCAGGAGAGATTCAAATGCTGCCCAGCTGATTAGCTGAGCACCCACAGCTAGGTTTTGTTTCTAATGATGGTGCACATTCAAATTTTATTCTGTACATGGATGGAAAAGATTAGAGGGAACATTGGAGATAGTAGCTTTATAATGACCAAAAAGTTATAGAAAATAGTGAGGCTCTATTTGAAAACGTCCTGAAAGCCCCTCCCCCAGCTTTGTGGGAGGGACGACTGGACCCATGTCCAACTCATCATGGGGGACAAATAATGATTAAAGGGTCAGGAGGTGCAGGTCACAGGTTTAAAATGAGGGATCCGGATGGGGACACTGAGCAGAGGACCCTGGACAGCACCCACTGCTCCTCAAAGCTATCGATGGAGCCAGTGGATGCCACCCAGAGGAACTCTGCCCGGATATGTGAAACCAGGGAGGAATGGAAATAGATCCCACAGTCGCGGAGAACCCCCTCGTCCAGCATCCTCCTCCTGGTATTGTAGATAGCAGCTTTTGCTAAGGCCAGGAGGAGGTTGACGAGGAGGACTCGCGACTTTGTGGGGCCATGGATAGGATGTGCATAAATGAAAAGGTGTGGGGAAAAGTGCAGCCAGAACCTCAACAAGAAGTTCTGGAGGAGCTGGAATAGAGGCTGCAACCTGGCGAATTCTAGATATGCATGCGCCAGGTTGTCCTTCACGCCGTAGAAGGGGCAGGTGTCCGGGATAGGGGTGAACTGCGCCAGGTACATGCCTGTGTTACGGCTCCATGCAGGAGCCTCCAACTGATGTCCCCAATGGGCCGCGGGATCAAGGTGGAATATACACTGGCCCATCGGGGTTCCCCAACCTCCACAGGTGTTAGATAGTCCCGCCACTTGCTGTTGGGGCGGGACATGAGAGTGAGGAAATGTAATGTGTGGAGCACGAGCGTGTACAGATGGTCTCTTGGTGCGGATTGGAAACAGACAGGCTGCAAATCCTGTAGCTGGTTGGGTGTCCAGGGATGGGGAAGCCAGGGGGGCCTGCAGAACAGGAGGGTTTGCAGGAAGGGAGGGGCGGGCTGTACCCTCTCACAGGGACCACTTCTGGAAATCGAGAGTGGGCTGCGGCAAAGCCGCCTTCACCTCCTGGAGTAGGCGCAGGAGGGTTCGGGGGGTGGAGAGCCCTATGCGTTGAGCGAGCACCTGGGGATCCATCCAGTCCCCCAGTCATAGTCCAGGAGGTCTCTGACCTTGGTGGTTTCTGCGAGGATCAGCCTCCGGTGCACCGAGGGAGACTCCGCCACCTGCATGTACAAGGCTGGATTGTGGAGCAGGGGCTCTGCGAGAAGATCTGCTCCTTTGGTGGCCACAATGGACCTGGTCACTGAGAACAGCTTCCAGGTCTGGAGGAGTTCCTGGTAGAATTCCAGCAGCTCTGAGAGGTCTCGCGGAAGGCCCCTCGGGTGGATAAAAAAGAGCTGCCGTTGGTATCGGAGCCCTCGGAGGCAGCGGAGGAAGGAGCATGCCAAAGTGCTCCATGCCAGACTACCTGCACTAAAGAGGAGTCTCTGTAGGGCCAGGAGGCGGAAGGTCCAGACCTGGCTGCGCACGCAGACGAGGCCCCGGCCCCCCTCCTCCAGGGGAAGAGACAGAACCCCTGCAGAGACCCAGTGTACTCCTGACCAAAAGAACTCCAGAGCGCTGAGGTGACTAAAATGCACCCCGTCCTCCCATTCCAGCCACCAGCCAGCCTTGACCGCTGGAGTCGTGTGGGTCTCCTGCAGGAAAACCACCAAGTCCCCACCTACCGAAGGAAGGAGAGCAGCCGGCTCCTGCAGAGACCTGCCAACAGTCCTGGGCATTTAACGTTGCAAAGATGTACTCATGATGAGGGCTGGGATGGATCCTCGTGGGCAGGGTGATTGTTGGCTTCCAGCAGGCCCGGCAACAGGCCGCTCCCTGACCCAAAAGCAAGGAGAGCATCACGGAATTTGCAAGTCCACTGGTAGGCCGCGATGTCCTGGCTCTTGGTCCCTCTCCCATCCTGCAAATGGGCCCTCATGGCCCCCAGGATGGAATGGAAATCCCGCCAGTGCTGAAGGGCCAGCTCCATCTTTCCCTGGGCCCCGCGTGTGTCCGCAAGGAATTGGTGGAGCTCAGCCCCCAGCGCTGAGGGGGTGCCGGACTTTTCCTCCATCTGGGCCCCATGATAAGCCTCGCAGGCCACGGAGATGGGCAAATAGGGATCCGGTCCCTGGTGCGGCGCTTACAATGATGGCGCCGCGCTGCCCATCCCCAATTCCGGCGAGGGAGGGGGCGGCAGAAGGAACATGGCAGCCCCTCATGGACTGGGGACCAAGGATATGAATACCACCCTCTGAGGGCTGCCCACAGCTAGTGGGAATGAGATGGCCCCCGGGGGGGTGGCAATGACAACGGGATGTGGGGACGCTGGGGGGGGAGAGGGAACAGGAATCACCGTAGGGACAGAAGTGAGGAGAGGACGGGGGGAGGGTGATGGGGGAGTGGATATCGTGATAGGGGCAGGAGAGGGGGTGGCTCAGGGCCGGGCGGTGGGTCAGGAACGGGGGGGGGGGGGATAATGATACCAATGGGAGAGGGGTCAGGAATGGGGGAGGACTCGGGGCTGGAAATAGGTTTGTAGAGGGCAGGGTCGGGACCAAGGACATGAACGGGGATGAGGGGAGAATCGGGACAGGGAAGGGAACCAGCACTTTGGGCAGGGCCAGGGGAAGGATCCCCCGAGTCTGTGCTACCGGGCTGTGGCGCCTCCCGAATGGGGACCGGGGGGGAGGGCAGGAGCAGGAAGGGGGCCCACCTCGATGCCGACAAGCAGAAGCTATGGCCACGGCATCAGCCAGAGGGGTGTCCTTTTCTGGGCCCCTGACAGGAAGGGAAGATGGCCACCCTGCCTCATTTACGGTGCCCCTGAGTTCAGGACCCGGCTGCTTGGTGCCAGCCGTCGCCCCCGAGGGCTTGGCAGCTTCAGTTCCAGCATCCAAGTCAGCCAGGCCAACGGGCAACACTAAGGGTGCCCCGAGCGTGAGAACAGGGTCAGCCAACCGGGGCATAGGGCTGGGGAGAGGAGGAAGTGGCGCACCAGAGTCTCCACCCAGACCGAAGTCCGCTGGCAGAGGGTCGTCCTCTCCCTGGGTGAGCGGGGTCAGACCCAGGGCCTCGATCTCCTCAAAAATGGAGCTAAGCTCCATTCCCTCAGCCCCAGAGTCCCCCCCCCACCCGCCGGCCGCTGAGGCAACAATTCCCTCGGCGATGGCAGCAGGAGGCTCAGCTGGTACCAGGGCCAGGGGAGCTCCACCTGAGGCCTCCTCATGGATGGGCTCTGCAGGGAGGATGGCGTCGTCCCCCCTCGCTGCCCTGGCTTCCTCATCTGGCGCCTCCTGCTGACGCTCGCCGGGGGCGTTCTCGGCAGCACTGGCCCCCCTCGGGATTTTTTGGAGAGAGGCCTTCCCACCCTCCTCGTTGGAGGGGGGAGATTGAGCCCACAGACCGCGGGCTCTGCGCTTCCCCCGAACGAGCGTCCAGCCCTCCGATGTCGAGGTGGAGGGCTGGACAGCAGGGGCAAGGCCGGTGGGGGGGAGGGTGCAGATGGTTTTCGAGGGGGACGGGGAGTCCAGGGAGGGAGAGAGGGGGTTGGGGAAACCTCCCCCTTGGGGGAGCCCTCTCCCTCGCTCAGCAGCAATCATGCCACCTTCTCCTCCTCAGGGCCCGCAGAGACAATGGAACGGAGGTGGGGCCCGCCTGCTCGCCCAGGGACGCCGGACGGGGTGCCTCTGACTCCCAAGCAGAGCCATCAGTTGGAGGAGGGGTGGCTGTGGAGGCCGGACTACCAGGGGGGCCGGCAGTATTAGGGCCAGCTCCCTCCTGGGCTCCGGGGGGCCTGGACTCCTCCTCAACCGGGCCAAGCGGCAGTCCCTCCGGACGTGCCCCATCACCCGGCAGAGGAAGCACCGGGTCTCCCGCATTGAATAAAGGACCCGGTAGAGGGCCCCCTGGTTGGCCACCATGAAGGACCCCTCTAACGCCGCCCCGCCACGCGCTGCCGGCAGCAGCTGTGGGTGTACCTGCTGGCGGAAGGACAGGATGTAGCGGAGGACAGGGTCCTTACAGCCCAACGGGAGAGTTGTGGTCAGGATCCCCACTGACCGAGTTGCAGATTGAGCTGCCACTGTTAGGGCCCTGGGAGGGGATGCAGTGCAGCAGACAGGCCTGCGTTCTTGCGGAGTGGCAGTCTCTCTTTCTGTGACTGTAGCCAACCGCCTGTGTCGGACGGCTCTCCACCAGTGCAAGGCAAGCCACCTCTTGGTTGCCCCACCCTGAACCAGGGCCTGGAGGCAGCGACTAACCCCTGAACTCTGTTGGCTTGCGGCCCTGCTCTGAGCCTGAACTTGTATCTAGCAATTGTTGGCTGGGCCCCTGGACTTAGTGACTGTGGGTGTGGACTGAGCAGAGGCTGGAGCCCCTTGGTGGTGGTACAGCTGGTTTCCCAGGAGAGACTGAACAGGGATGTTGTGAGGTGGAGTGGCCGCCCCAACCCAGAGAGGTGGGCTACAAGTCAGCAAACGTGTGGGACTCTCCGGCTGGGTGTTATGTTAAACACAAATAGCAAAGGGGGAAGCATTTTTCAGAAATTTAGAATGTAACAGTAATTTCAGAATTAAAACGTTTCTCATGGCTCATGTGTGGGCCTGAAAAAATTATGCTTTGGCCCTGAGCATGGGCGGTGGTGCCGTGGGCCAGCTGTGCTGAGCACACACCCGTGGGATTCAGACAGGTTTACCTTGGCATGGCTAGCCTGTGTAACTGCTCTTTGCTACCCACGTGACACTCAGTTTTAATGTGCCAGGCTGGTGAGACTACAGGGATGGCTGCCCAAGCTGGGAATCACCCCCCCTGCTCATAGTGTGCCCCCAGCCTAACGGTGTGACCTGACCGTGTGGATAATTCAGGGGGGGTGTTCTGATCGTAGCAGCGTTCTGCTTCCAGCTGTGCTGCTCAGCTCTTCACTGACCTGGCCAGCTGATTTCTCCTTAACATCCCTGCAGAAGTTGGTCTTGAAGAGGGATTAAAGGAGGGGAGGGTATTGGCCAAGGGGATTACTTCATGGCAGCATGAAAGAATGGTAAGGTGTTGTGGGAGAAGCAGACAAATGGGCATTCAAGGGGACATTGCTGCTGATGCAGAGCAGCAAGGGGAAGGAGTGATATGCAAAGGGATGAAACAAATAGGGAGGGGCTGAAGTATGAAGGGCATTGAAGGACTGAACAAGAATTTTTAATTTGGGGCTATTTATATATCTTGATTGTGTGGTTGGGATGGTTTCATTCTGGAGCAGCTGAGGAAACCGAGAACACTTGTGTGAGGCTGGCCAAAGACTTGTGAAAGGTGCTTAGCAGGAGTCAGAGTGGCAGGGCATGCTGGCAGCGTAGGACTGGTTTGGGGGCACGGGAAGGAGGGAAGTGTAGGGGTAAGAGGGGAAGGCAAAACAATTTAGGGGTTAGTGGTAAAGGGGGCACAGGTTATGTGTGCAGGGGTTGGAGAGACAGTGCGGCGGCCATGTATATTTTAATGAAGCGGGGATTATTTAAATCCCCACTTCTTTGCCTATGCTGGGTAAATTAGTTTACATGGCTCCATTGACGGAGTCTAGACACACCCTGGGAAATCCCTTACCTGTGCCTTGCGAATGCCTGTCACCTTTCTAATACAGTTTCCTGACTTTCTTCGAGCAGGTTTTCATCAGCTTTGTTTACTTTCCTGAGGAATGAACATGTAGACTGAGTGGGTGCACTATCCAATAAGTTACAATGGCGTTCTTTCAAAAATCACAAGAACAGGCACCTGGGATCTTGCAGTGGGTTGCTTTTGGACCTGTTTAGCTGGCAGGCAGGGAAAATTTTTCTGTACATAGCAAAAGAATTCCAGGTGAAGTATTTGAGATCTAGTTCAGATAAACAGATCTTTAGGTTAGGCCCTTTCATAGGTACCTGCTATTTTAGCACCCTGCCCGTGGCTTGTATTGTTAATAGAAATCCAGTCCCTTCAATAGTCATTTAAATGTACCCACTTCCGAGAGAAAATATGGTACGGTTTAAAAAATACTCAGCAACACTGCATGATCGTGTAGGATAGGAAGTGAAAGAAGAAAATTTGTGGAGGAGATTTAGTAGGCAAGATGAAATTAATTTGGTTGAAATTTGTTCAGTATAGTGGACATAATACAGTGGTATGGCTAAAGATGCCCTGAAATAGATAACACACCAGTGGTTTTACATCAAAACTGAAAGAAGGCCCCTCCTACTGCAGTGATTATAACATGGCTGAGGTATTTAGTTCAGTAAGAATTGCTGACTCACCATCATAACATCCTGTATAACCCTGGATTTTTCTTGGAGAGGTTCCTGAGTCTTGATCAAACCCAGAATTCCTTGTTCTGTGGCTGAGATGGTAGCCCAAGGAGGTATGACTGCAGGGCTATTGAGTGTTTTTATTTAAATTTACACTGCACAGCTATCAGTGCTTTAACAGTGATATTTAGAGAAACTGAGAACACTCAGCTGTTTAAAAAATGAATCTAGGTACTTTAATGACTCTGTAGGCAAAATTGGTGGAGCAAGAGTATAAGCCAGTAGAGGGTGACTTGCAGCCCATCTAGCTTCTATGAGTGGCCCATATGAGACATTTTGTTTACTGTTGCTAACATACAGGCTCGCCAAATTCTGCTGATTTCTGTCTGTGTCATTTTTCCCCCAGTGGTATTACTAAAGTGACATGCATGTAAAACAAAGGCACATGAAGTGAGGTGTATGCTGATTGCACTCAACATTGACTGTGAGAGCCATGTGCTCTCTCTGCATCCAGTAAAAGGGCTGCTACGGTTTGGAACGCCCTGCAAATTCTAGGTTCACAAGAGTAATTAGCAAAACTACCCTATCCCGGCAGACCATCTTGATTACGATTAATCTAGCAGCTCACTGAGATGAAGAGCCATAACCTAGCATGCCCATCCTTGGAATCAATGGTCCAGTGGCCTTCTGAGGTTGCATGTCACAAATGTGTTAATACTGAACACAGCCACTTGCGGTCAATTCACAGGTGGGTTAGTTGTCCTTGGAAATGAGATGGTCAAGATGCTGCTAGGTGAAAATGACCAATGTCACCTTACAACAGAGTGTACAGCATGATGGTGGCAAATGTAGAACTGGTGTCTGAAATGTGTGAACATTAAGCATTGTCCAAAACAGCTAAGTGATCCAGTGACTAGGGCGCTAGTCTAGGATTTGGAAAACCTAAGTCCCAGTCTTTGCCATAGATTTCCTGTTTGACGTTGAGCAAGTCACTTAGTTTCTCTGTGCCTCTGTCTACTCTCTGTACAAATGGAGACAATAGATCTTCCCTCCTTCCCGCGGCATTGTGAGGTACTTGAACCAGGCAGTAGGCGCCAGTAGCGGGCAGACAACTGTAAGTATCAGAAAGGAATAACCTGTTTTTCAAACTGGGTCTTTAGTTTTTGTGAACCTAGTTTTGTGCCTACAGGGAATTGGGACCAGTTCATGGGTTATTTTCTTGGAAATTCACTGCAGGTAAAAATGAGCCCACCATAAATTGGGCCCACCAAAATGGAGTCCTGGTTCAAAATCAAACCAGTAATTTTTAATTGCAATCACAGTCTAGTTAAAGGACTGCATACTTATTGATACTTAGAGACTGGCAACTAGTTGTTAGAGTTCCCGAATAACTCTTCTGAAGGCCTGAGATAATGGCCATTTTGGTTAGGTTTAATTTGCAGAGATCTTGTGGGGGAGTAAGAGGAGAGAGGAGGGGAAAAAGGGCTGGGTAATCTAAGGATGCAGGCCAAATACAGGATTCACTGGAGGACTTAGGTCATACTACTGGTAGATGTTCAGGATTTTGTTTTTCTCTTGGATTTTGCTCTTGAAATCACCAGAGATTTAAAGGTGACTGGGTAAGAAATTCCTTAAGCCCGTATTCTTTATTTGCCAGCCATGTTGTCCCTGAAGGGAGAGCAGATGAGCTTTCCCACAGAATGGTGAAGTCTGAGGGAGTATAAATAAGCACATAGGTGAGGGGCATAAAAGGGCTGAGGCAGTAATTTTGGGGTTTGAGGTGGCTGTGGAGCCTCACATCCCAAAGAAGGGAGGCAGGCAGGAGATCAGCACCTCAAACTGTGCCTTAGAAACCCAGAACTAGGACCAGTGTCCTGGCTCTGTCCAGAACCAGTTGGCTTAGGAGCATTTGGGATGCATCAGTTGAGGCCGCTCCCAACAGACTGGCCACAGTGGGGGACAAGCCTTGTAACAGGAGAGGCAACGCTTGCACGGGGCATGTCTACGCTAGGAAATTATTTTGAAATAACTAAATTTGAAATAATAGCTCCCGGAATAACTTCGAAATAAGCATTATTCCCCATGGGAAGCAGGAGTACAGATTTCGAAATAACGGGTTTGGTAGTGTGGACGCGCCATTTATTTCGACATAAAGGGGGGTTATTTTGAAATAACTCCCTAGTGTGACCAGGTCTCTCTCTCTCTTTCTCATATTGTACAGATTTTTGTTGCACATGTTGACACCCTCTTGTTCACAAAATGCTATCCCGTTACTATCTTTGCTGTTTTGAGACCAAGGATTTTTTCGGACATGTATTGTGATGTATCAAACCAAAAGTGAAATGATCATTTCGCATTAACATCCTGCCAGTTTCTGAAAGCAAACATCCAGCAAGTAGAACCAAAAAAAGAACAAGATGCAGGTTTATTTTTTCAAATGCTCTATGTCTTCTCTCAAAATGAGAATGGCTCACAACGTTGTTGATGATAAGGGTGGCCTCTTTGTTGCTTTGTGGTGATCCTTCTTTAGCCTGCAGGTGGGGTGAGAAAATACTTGTTAAATTGTCTGGAAGTTCTTTTTCATTCATTTCTAAAAGTCCTACAAAAATTCTCCCCGTTAAGCTTCTCTGAGGGTTTGTATTGTGTATGGTATGTTCCTACTTACAAATATCTCGCTGCTGCCATTTGCAACTAATATATATAATAGAGGTAAACATAGTGCTATGTTTTCATAAACTGTAAAATATATACCTCCAGACTGACCTTTTCAAAGCAAACTAAGGAGATTTAGACAACCTGCAATTCCCGTTAATTTTAATTAATACCATCCATGCTTTGTGCATCTCAGCTTCTGTCTATAATGAGTCTATTTTAGATTAAAGGAAAGTAATAGGAGAGAACAGAAATTAAGTTTGCACAAGAGAGCACTGTGTGTGAGTCTCATCCAGTATGGACTGCAGCAACTCTGAAGACAGTATGTCAGTTGCAGTCTGCACACATGGATGGATTGTTGCTAGAGATGTAGAGGTGTGGTATACAGGAAATGAGAGACAGGTTTATAATTGTACATCTCACAAGCAGAATGTCATTAACTGGCCCTTGGCTCATCTGGGCACTTCACGGAAAAAGGCTCATGTCTTTCCCCTTCTCAGAAAACATGAATAACAGATGTTGTGATGTCATTTATTGCTTATGTGGCTGTTCTCCCTGGCATGTGTAGCTTCCATGAATGTCAAAGACATTACCCTTCACTTCGCAATCCCCTACTAGCTAAAGCGCTGTTCCCACCATGATAGCACAGGTGACTAAATCATGCTCATTTTGGAGGTTTAGAATCTCACTCAGTAGGTAAGAGTTTCTGAGGAGTCTGGTGGTTTCACATTTCACACCCAAAAAGACCAGCGGAAAACATATGCTCGGATTAAAAAAGAAACCTTGGCAACTGCATTTTGAGTGAGTGCATTTCACCAGTGTGCCTACAGATCATTGCAGCTTCTAACAGATTGCTGGAGCCATTTCTAGAGTCTTGTACCCAGAGACAGATGATATAGCTAACAAAACAGCTGTTAAGTTACTGTTAATTAGAAAGTGAAAATGCTTTCTGTGTTTGTGTGTGTGGGGGGGCATATTTTATTTCAAGTTATAGATGACATATATTCAAAAGAATATATCTTACTTTACACTTGACTGGGAATGGGTTTCCTTCATCCAAACATTTTGAGCTGAATGCATTAAGTAGAGAACAAACAAAATCAAGATGTTTCCTGTACTTGCACAATCTACCTTTCAAATGCAGGAAAGTAGGAATAGACCTCCTGTCTCAAGGAAACACCCCATCTAACTCAGAATTTTTTTTTCTCTGACAGTGGCCAGTACAATATGCTTCAGAGAAAGATTCAAGGCACTATTTAAAGAAAGAGTATGGAATAACCTGTCCATAGGAAAACTTCTTCCTAAGCCTAGGTGGTTATTTCCTGAATATATCTTCTTATCCACATAACTGTCTAATATTTTTTTAAGCCTGCAAAGCATCAAACAGTAATAGTATCTCTGTGCCACATATTATTTTATGCATTGGTAATAAAAAAGGGTATTTCTTCTCATCTATTTTAAACTTGGTGGTGTTGTAAAATTCTTTAAGCATTCCCTTGTTCTAATATTACAGGAAAAGGTCAACAGGATCTCCTAATCGCTTTTCTACATAGTTCATTATTTTAGATGTCTCAATATGGTTGCATTTTGTAGGCATCCGTATTACTGCAACACTAAGGATGAAACTGACATTAGTATGTCCAGTTCAACTCTTACAACAACAGACTTCTGACCCGAATTGTTATCTGAATTTGATGCAGACTCTGTTTACTTTACGTGTCAATGAACCGGTTCACAGCTAGCGGCAGTTTACATTTCACAAAAACCTGGATGTTTAGAGGGCAGAACCAGCACATCCTGTATGTGTGCATTAACAGGCCTATAAGTCACAACTTACATTCTCAGAATCTGGACTATTCCTGATATTCATTCACAGCATGAATTGTTGTGGGGATGTTAAACCTTCTGTGCTCCCACCCATTTTCCAATGGGGAAAAGGTGGAGGAAAAGAAGGTTTTTATAATGTAACTTCATTTAGCATTTTTAGCTCTAATTTTCCACAGAACTTTGAGTACATTGATGACCCTGCTGTGGATGATTGTTTAAGATTTAAAATGAGAGATGTTGGCCTTGTAGCCAAAATACTTGGCATGGTCCTTTTTATTTGGACCCCAAGGACAAGGGGCATGGCCCTTTGGGAGTCTAGGAAAATAGTTTTGTTGAACTCAGTGTGGATATGTAGTGCTGTCTAGCTTAGCATTGCATATGGGTGGAATTGATTAACATGGTTGAAGAGGATCTGCATATGGTAAATGTGGCAAAAGATATGCTTGCTGGCAGCACAGGAAAGGAAGCAGAAGTTGCCGTTCTCTTTCTTGTTTCAATCGGTTGTGTGTGTGTGTGTGTGTGTGTGTGTGTGATCTTAATTTCATGCAAAATGTTGCACCATGCTAAGTACTATCTCATTTTGATGAGGGGGTTGCATGTGATCCACAAAGCTAACTGGACCACAGTGCCATCATCAAGGCTTTTGAAATGGGCTCCTTTCACTGAGATACTTGCTTTGACATTCTACCTTCCAGACTGTCCAGAAAAAGCATGAGTAGATATCTTGGCTGTACAGATTTCCTCTCCCAGCCTCTGTATCTCTGAGCCCATTGGGTTTGGATTTGTGCTGCTGCACAAGAATAATGCTTATCAGCTTATCCAGGTTTTATAAGAAGAGCCATATTGGGTCAGAGCATCTGGTTCCTCTAGCCCAGCATCCTGTCTTCCAACAGTGGTCAATGCCAAATGCTTCAGAGTGAGTTGAAAAGGACAATCCATAGAACAATCCATACAGAGCATGGGGTTGCAAACCTGTCCATGTTGGCTAATAGCCACTGATAGACCAACCTATCCTCCAGGAATTTATTTAATTCATTATTTTTAACCAACCCTTTTATAGTTTTGACCTTCATAACATCCTCTGGCAATGAGTTCCACAGGTTGCCTGTGTATGTGAAAAAGTACTTTTTGTTTTTAACCTGTGGACTATTAATTTTATTAGGTGCTCTGTAGTAATTGTGTTATGTGAAGGAGTAATTGGCGCTGCCTTATTCACTTTCTCCATGATAGTCATTGTTTTATGATAGATCTCTATCATATCCATAGTCATCTCTTTTCCCAGTCTTTCAAGTCTCTCCTCCATAGGGAAGCTATTCTATACCCCTAGTCATTTTTGTTGGCCTTCTCTTTATCTTTTCCAATTTTAATATCTTTTTTGAGATGGGTTGACTAGAAAGGAACCTGGTATTCAAGATGTGAGCAGACTCTAGACTTAAACAAAGGCATTATGAGATTTTTCTGTTTTATCTATCTCTTTCTTAAATGAATTTTAACATGGTTAGCTTTTTTGACTATTACTGTATGCTGAGCAGATGTTTTTAAAGAGTTATCCACCAAGACTTCTTGATCTTTTTATTGAGCGGTGATGGCTAATTTAGGCTCCATCATTCTGTGTGTAGTTGGGATTATGTTTTCAATATGCATTACTTTGCATTTATCAGCATTGAATTCCATCTGCTCTTTTGTTGCCCACTCACCCAGTTTGGTGAGATCCCTTTAACTCTTTGCAGTCCTTAGTAACTAGGGGTATGTCTACACTACCACCCTAGTTCGAACTAGGGTGGTTAATGTAGGCAACCGGAGTTGCAAATGAAGCCCGGGATTTGAATTTCCCGGGCTTCATTTGCATATTGCCGGGCGCCGCCATTTTTAAATGTCCGCTAGGTCGGACTCCGTGCCCGCGGATTCACACCGCACGAACTAGGTAGTTCGGATTAGGCTTCCTATTCCGAACCACTGTTACTCCTCGTGGAATGAGGTGTACCGGTAGTTCGGAATAGGAAGCCTAAGCTGAACTACCTAGTTCGTGCCGTGTGTAGCCGCGGGCACGGAGTCCGAACTAGCGGACATATAAAAATGGCGGCGCCCGGCAATATGCAAATGAAGCCCGGGAAATTCAAATCCCAGGCTTCATTTGCAACTCCGGTTGCCTACATTAACCACCCTAGTTCGAACTAGGGTGGTAGTGTAGACATACCCTAGGACTTAACTATCCTTAGTAACTTTGTATGGCCTGTAAACTTAGTCACCTCCCTATTCACCTCTTTTTCCAGATCACTTATAAATATGTGGTACAGCACTGGTCTCTGTGTTGTATGACAATTATATATTCCCACCAAGGTGTTGTCAGTAGCCTCCCCAGGAATTGAAATTAGGGGGGGTGTTCAAATTTACAAGGGGGTGTCAGGGCCGATGAAGGGTGACACTGTGAGGGTGAAGGTGGGCTGTATGGCACCATAGTTCACAAAACTGGGGAGGTGTTGGGGAAATTCAGGGGGGGTATACACCCCCATAGGGGAGGTGTAGAGAAATCCCTCACCTTGTGATATAATATCATGTACCGATCCAACATCAGTATGAAGAGACAGGGTCTGGAAAGACCCTCATTGACCTCAACGGATCAGGCTTACAATGACACTGCTGCCATGAAGAGGTTGAAATGAATCAAGAGCCTAAGAGTATACTGCAAAGAAAAACCCATGGCACCAAGTTGCAGAGCCCAGCTTAACCCCTTGACTTGGGCTGATGTGTGCTAAGAGAAAGGGCTATAAGTGCCAGGTGCTTAGCTTTTGATGTCATTAGGTGGTTGAATGTAGTGTCCTAATTATACCAAAAGCTAAGTACTGGGCACTTACAGCCCACTCTATTAGCCTTGTTTAGCACGGATACTCTACTTGACAAGACTTCCCCACTCTTTTCCCTCCCCATCCCTTCTTTTTCTGCCGTTTTTGTACATCTGGGCCCATCACTCCAGTCATCTGAACTGGGTTGTGCCCACAAAAGCTCATGATACCATCTTGTTAGTCTAAGGTACTTCAGGACCATTTGTTGTTCCTTTAGGGTATGTCTACACTACCACCCTAGTTCGAACTAGGGTGGTAATGTAGGCAACCAGAGTTGCAAATGAAGCCCGGGATTTGAATTTCCCGGGCTTCATTTGCATCTCGCCGGGCGCCGCCATTTTTAAATGTCCACTAGTGCGGACTCCGTGCCGCGTGGCTACACGTGGCACGGACTAGGTAGTTCGGACTAGGCTAGTTTCATGAGGAGTAACGGTAGTTTGGACTAGGAAGCCTAGTCCGAACTACCTAGTCCATGCCACATGTAGCTGCGCGGCACGGAGTCTGCACTAGCGGACATTTAAAAATGGCGGCGCCCAGTGAGATGCAAATGAAGCCTGGGAAATTCAAATCCTGGGCTTCATTTGCAACTCCGGTTGCCTACATTACCACCCTAGTTCGAACTAGGGTGGTAGTGTAGACATACCCCTAGTTACAGATGAACACGGCTACCCCTCTGAGACTTTCAATTGGTGGTGTGAGAATTCAGGACTTGGAAGATCCAGCTGGAATTGTATTGTAATCCAAAGTTGGATGTGGAAAACACCTGTGAAATTTGAGATTATACTATTTGGAAGTGAGGGCAATTCTACCTCTAAGGGTCCGAGTGGCCACTGGACCCCAGGTACAGTAATTCCTCACTTAAGACTATAGATGTATTTCTGAAAATGTTCGTGCTAAGTGAAAACGTGCTATGCGGGGTCAATTTTCCCATTAAAAATAATGGAAAACATGGGGGTTGCATTTCAGGTGGTGGTGGCAAAGTCAGTTTTTTGTTGGTGCTGGGTCGTCAATGTCAGCATTAGATATCTAGCAACACAAGTCGCCATGGTTTGTTAAAATACAAAGATAAACACGAGTGAGCGGAAGAGCACTGTGATCACGTGTATTCATCCACTCATGCATATTACCACTGTTTTCACCAACTGATTCTGCTGCATGAAGTAGTCCGCCACTTGATTATTTTCGTGTTATTTCAGGGACAGTTGTGTTATTCAAAAAAGTCCCCTAAAAATAAAATCGTGCTATTGCAAAAATGTGTTTAGCGAGCATGTGTTAAATGAGTAATTACTGTATTGTGACTTTTTAGAAGGCTCTAACAAAATGAAATTCAGTGGTTGTGCTTTGCCTTTACTCACTCTGAATCAGACCCTTCTGTGTTCTAGTTAATGCTACTACACTCCCTTTAAAAATAACTAAACAAATATAAAACACAATTAAAATTGCTTGACATTTTCTATATAGCCATAAGAAAAATGGTCTTCATAATTGCTGGCTGAGCGAACCCTAAATAATCAAGTATTCTATAGATGCGTGCTGTTTACTAGAATGTTTCCATTGAGTGTAATAATGTTCACCTATATATTTCATCCAGCATAATCAATGTGTGTGTGTGTGAAATATGACTAAATTATGACTGCAAAATGATTGAACTAATGTTTTATTGAGATTTCAAAGAGTGCTTGTATATTTTAAAGGCGTGAATAAAACATGATTTGCAATGAATAACTTGGTGCCCCTTAAAATAAATCTCATATTTGCTGATTCCTTTTTTTTTCAAGTGCACCAACATTGCATTGCATTCCTTACCACAGATAAATATTAATTAATCAGTAATGAAAGTTTAGAGATTTATGGCACAGTCTGTCTTGTTCCAGTCTGATATGAGACTGATTGCTGTCATAAAGTAGCTTGGAGGAAAAAGGTTATACTATGGAAGCTTAAGAGGAAAAGGATTTAGAAGTTTCCTTTTTTGCGTTAGATGACTGTTAAATAGAGGCGCTTTTTCTGGGCCTCACTTAGCAATCTCAGACAATGTTCTAGGAAAAGCTCATTATGATAATGTATTCTCCTGTCCCTCTTCTCCGGAACATGTGCAAAATGATCATCTGAAGAGAAGATAACTTTTTAATTGCATATTCCCCATTGTTAATAACAGTGGCATTTGCTGATGTAGAATTTCTTGTGCCACTGAAACTCTGGCCTCAGTGAAGTTATTCCTTATTGATGGGAGTGAGAGAGAGGCAAATCAGGACCAAAGAGGGCAGATAGCTTTGTTTCATGGAGAGACAAATAGAGACTTGTTTGCATAGCGCCATAACGTGCTTTACAGGGATGTGATTTCTATAACATACTAACACAGTGCATGTGAATTGGTCCCTGATATGTGCTGTTTCAAATAGCTGTGCACTAGGGAGCACCAGACTTCACTTCATACACATTAACATTAGGGATGTGAATGGGAACCGGGTGATGCTTATTGGTACCCTGGGGAGCAGCCCTCTGCCTGAGGCTGCCTGTGGATGGAGGGCTGTTCCAGCCACGCACGGCTAGCTCCAGGAGCAGGCAACAGCCCCTGCGTGGGTGGCTGGAAGCCCGGTGGGTTGGGGAACTGGAGGGGAGAGATCTTGCTGGTTGGTTAACTGGTTACACATTAGGTCAAACTAACGTTTAACTGATTAACGGGGCGTTTGCATCCCTAATTAGCGTGCTTTAAAAATCACCTCCCCCCACCATAGAGTTCACTACCCTACTGGGCAGACCAGCCCTCAAGCAGCAGAACCTGATTGTCCACCATCTTGCACCTCATGCAGCCCTGTCCTCCCATGTGACGTGGGTATAAAATGTCACTGGACCGGAGGAATAGCATCACCAGCCAGCTTCACGCTAGTGTAAATGGCCCAAGATAGGGGGAGTTGGCTGTGTGGTACTCGGTGACTTGGTGTTAAATGGTTAAGGCCTGAGCTTCAGGCACAAGAACATCTGGCTGATGGAGGCTTGTGTAGCACAGCTGTCAGTAATGTTCCTTTGCACTGATGCAGGACCTGTCATGCTAGTATCTTAAGTCACACAAGGCCTAATAGATAAAGGTTCCTGATATCCACGATTACTGGTGCTGATTGGGGGCAGGGGAGAGGAGGGCAGGGAAATCCACCTGGACTTCAGAGCTCAGCTAGTAGGGCTTTCCCTCCCTTTTAGAGTGGAAAGGGTTGCCTCATGGCAAGGGTGCCGTCCTGAGACTGGAGGTCAATTCTTTGCTTTACCGTCCACAGCCTTCCAAGCCCCCTCGTGTCCCTGTGCCTCCGTTTGCTCCTAACCTAGAGGGATGTGATTAGGATCAATGCCTTACTAGGGGCGTGTCTACACTCTTGAGAAGACAGACGCTCCAGAGGTTGAGCTTTCAGAGTTCCATTTAGGGGGTCTAATATGGACCCGTAAATCGAACGCTGAAGTCAGCCCCCACCAACATCCGGTCTTCCTCCTTCAGTGAGGAGTAAGGGAAGCTGATAGGTGCTTATGCTCCCAGCAGCCTCCCGCTGGGTGGACGCCACCACAGCTCAGCTTATGTGTAGATGTAATTATGTGCCTTAAACCGACCTGCTTGGTCTAGTATAGACCAGGCCCCAGAGACTCCAAGGTGCTCAGATATCTGATGCCCATTACCAGACTGAGTACCCGATACAGAGTGATGTCCATTTTGACTAATGGGAATGCTGAGTCAAAAATGAAAAGGCCTATTCGAGGTCCCAGACGTAGCGTCAGCCCCGAGCTTTATTCATCCTCCTGTCTGTGTGTGTGCGCACGGTGCCAAGCATTGTAGTATCTGAGCCTGAGGCTTCTAACTCCCATCTCTGTCCCTCCAATGCTTTTTCCCCAGTACGGCTACCTAAGCCCTAAAGAAAACTCTCACTTACCCTTTCTTTCGCTGGATGGCAGTGCAAGTCACCGACAAGATGAATATGATCACGACAGCACGGCTACGATGGCACTTAAAACAATAGCAGCGAGCCGGATGTTTGGCTGTGGCTGGGCAGTATCAATGAGCATTTTCTCTGTAAACGCTAGCGATCCATTATTTGGCTCTGGAGTGACGCCCAGGAGTTTACACATCAGTGGATAAATGTGAATACTGTCAAAGGGCTCAGCTGAGTAATTCTGTTTGAAATCTGGGCCAAAGGCTCTGAATATTGTCTTCATGTCCATATCCTCATTATCAAACCCATGGTCTCCTTTGTTAATGTACAGTATTATCCTCTGAAAGAAAACAACAATCAATTAATCTTAGCTTCAGCTAGTCCCTTGCATCTCCAAGCCTTGCGTCAGTCCTAGCTTTCCATACAGCAGTCACTTAGTCCTACCTGAAGATGCGTCTGCGTCTGGGATGAAATACAGCTGCTGGGTAACAACACACAACAATGTGAACAAATTTAAGAGGTAGTGAAAGAAGAATGAGGCTAATGGCATATTAGGGTGCATTAGGAGGAGCATTGTCAGCAGATCTAGAGAAGTGATTATTCCCCTTTATTCGGCTCTGGTGAGGCCACATCTGGAGCTCGTCTACACTGGCCCCTTTTCCGAAAGGGGCATGCTAATTTCACAGGTCGTAATAGGGAAATCCGCGGGGGATTTAAATATCCCCCGCGGCATTTAAATAAAAATGTCCGCCGCTTTTTTCTGGCTTTTAGAAAAGCCGGAAAAGAGCGTCTACACTGGCCCCGATCCTCCGGAAAAAAGCCCTTTTCCAGAGGATCTCTTATTCCTACTTTGAAGGAAGGGCTTTTTTCCGGAGGATCGGGGCCAGTGTAGACGCTCTTTTCCGGCTTTTCTAAAAGCCAGAAAAAAGCGGCGGACATTTTTATTTAAATGCCGCGGGGGATATTTAAATCCCCCGCGGATTTCCCTATTACGACCTGTGAAATTAGCATGCCCCTTTCGGAAAAGGGGCCAATGTAGACGTAGCCCTGGAGTATTGTGTCCAGTTCTGGGCCCCCCACTATAGAAAATATGTGGATGCATTGGAGAGGGTCCAGCGGAGGGCAACCAAAATGATTAGGGGGCTGGAGCACATGACCTATGAGGAGAGGCTCAGGAGTTTGGGTTTGTTTAGTCTGCAGAAGAGAAGAGTGAGGGGGGATTTGATAGCAGATAACTTTTCCTGAAGGAAAGTTCCAAAGAGGATGGAGAGAAGCTGTTCTCAGTAGTGACGAATGGCAGAACAAGGAGCAATGGTCTCAAGTTACAGTGTGGGAGGTCTAGGTTGGAGATTAGGGAAAAACTATTTCACTAGGAGGGGGGTGAAGCACTGGGATGAGTTACCTACGGAAGTGGTGGAATCTCCATCCCTAGAGGTTTTTAAGTCTTGGCCTGCCAAAGCCCTGGCTAGGTTGATTTAGTTCGGATTGGTCCTGCCTTGGGCAGGGGGCTGGACTTGATGTCCTTCTGAGGACTCTTCCAGCTCTATGATTCTATAAAAGAAAATACCCCAGGCAGCTGAAAATAAGGCGACTGAGGGAGGCGGAAGACAATTCCAATAAGAAAAGTGTGAAGAACAGTCCTAGGTTCAAGAACATGCTTTGGAGTTTGCTAATTGATGCACTTGGTAGGCGTAACACCGAGCTGTGACAATTCCAGCTCCTCTCTCTTAGATATTGAATTCCAGGTAGCACCCCCAAAGTAGACCCAGTATTTTTGCTTGGTTAAAATATGCTGCCGAAATGTCAAACTCAGACAATGGTCAGAACACCCGACTCCCCTGTGGGTGGTGAGTAATGCACACCGTATCCTGCCTTGTGCTGGCTACCCAGATCATGTGCGAGTCAGCACTCTCCCTAAGCCTATGAGATTACCTTCCATCTAGCTGCTGGCATGAGTAGAGCTTTGGCATCCCCTCCACCACACACTGGCTTGCATGGCTATGCTGGCACAGTGGGGAAAGTATAGGTAGCAACCTTCTGCAGGAGAAGCATCTGCACAGCTGGAGAGCTGGGAGGCAGATTGTGACCTTGAAAGTCCCAATCTCCTTTCTGAAGTGCTCCTGGAGCAGCACCAAGATGCTTTGCCTCCCGCTGGGGGCTCAAGGGGAAAGCCACAGACAAGCTCCCTGGTGTTAACAGTAGGAGGTTGTGATAATGTCATTGCCAAAAGCAACACGGGCTGTAAGCGTCATTCCAGCAAAGCTTTGCACTCTGCTACTGGCTTTCCCCTGATTCCCGAATCCATTTTCCCCACAGAAAGGGGGACTTAGGAAAGTCTTAGGAAGGGAAGGTTTGCATTGGTAAAATACCTGCAGTGATCCATCGCAGAAAATGGGGATTGCTCCAAAAATGTTACAGTGCAATTTACCAGAACTGTCTGATGCAAAGATGTGCAATAGTCTAATCTAAATCTCCCTTCGGATTTAAATTCTAACCAGGAGTGGTCAGCAAGCGTTAGGAACTGCCTCACTGGCTGCTGAGCATCCCAGAACGTAGCTGTAGGCTCATTAGTTTGGCTCAGATGAAGCTGACGATACCTCCTGAGGACAAAACTGGAAGGTACCGTGTAGAACAGGGTTTCCCAACCTATGGGTCAGACCCCAAATATGGGTCACCATTACATTTCAAAAGGGTCACCTAGTGTCTCCCCAGGTGGCTCTGCCCCCTAGCTCCCCCCATTTTGAATTGCCTTGGGTCACCAAGTCTTCCTGAATTGTCAAAATGGGTCCCCATCTGGAAAAGGTTGGGAACCGCTGGTGTAGACTATATAGAGCATTTGTCTACCACTTTTAGGACAAGCTCCGTAGCTGTTTGTCTCCCCCAAATCTGTCCTGTAACTGTCAGCCCAACAGAGGGAGAAATACCCATATAAATATGGGCAAATGGATATTTGTTGCATAGCAATATCCATGTGAGGAAAATAATAGTGGTTTTACCCAGGGATTACAGGAATCCCTATTTTGGCAATGAGGCAGAACTGCCACCTTAGTATGATTTTTAGAGTCCTGGAGGGGATATTCCATTCTAGCACTCTAAGGATTATTTTTCAATATCCAATGGAAACAAATTACTCACAATTCAGCCTCATTCTATAAATGGGTAAACCGAGGCACAGAGCCATCTCCCAGAGTCTCTCTCACAGCAAAAGAGAATAGAGATAAAAGAGAATAGTATCCGAGACACCAGACTTCCACTGACTTTTTTCTCTTCTCGCTGGACAACCCCATCACATCTACTGTATCATTTGTGCTAGGTTTCTAAATCAAAAAAACTCCAACAGAGTAAAAACTGGTGTGTTTTGTTGTCTGGGGTAGTTGAAGTTTAGTTACAGTTTCCTTTCAGTTGCTCATAACTTTCTCAAACACACTTCATGCATGTCCGCCGTGGAAAGGAGAACTGGTGCATCCCTGAACACGCCGTCGCTAAAATTCACAGGTCCCCTTTCTCTTGAAAAAAAGCGAATGCTAGGCTGAAGCTTAAGAGGACATGAGGCAACGCCACAAGAACAGACAAAGTCAGTACGGCGTGGAGAGATAAGTGAACTACAGCAGAAGTTAGAAGGGGGAGGAAAGAGGAATAAATGCCAGAGGGGAAAGTCCATTAAATAAAATGGTTTCACTTAAGGTAGAGAGGCCCAGTGCTGGCTGGCAGATAGGTATCCACTTGCTGCCACTTCCCAAGGAAGCGAGCAAGAGGGTGAGGGAATAAGGAAGCAGGGTTTGAGGCACTCTCCGAAGAGCAACAGGGAACTCTCTGGAGGGACATCCACAAGAGACAGAGATGGTTCTGAGGCAGAGTTCTGTGCTGAATTAACAAAAATGGGCCTGTAGCTTGAACTGAGCAACATCGAAGCCACTGACAACTCTAAAGTGAAACCTTGTGGGGGGGTGGGGGAGAGAGAAAAAGTTGCCTGTGAAAGTCTTTTGCTAGCCAGGGGCCCATTCCACAAGCACGTAGGCCCCTTGCTAAACAGACTATGAATAAAATTAACTGTGGTTTAAAATGGCTGAGTCTCCTCTTAAAAATGGTTTCCACAAGAACAATGAAGACTAAGTTTGGAAAGATGGGATGGTTAGTTTATAAAAGGAGCAGGCTAGGGACTATTTGGGACATCTGAGCATTAAGAAATCAGGTGAGTTCCTACTTAATATTTTCATTAGCACTAGAAAAACAGTATTAATGAAGCTGGGGGAGGCATGGTGGGCAGGAGATAATGCAGAAGGGATGTGAATAGACTAGACATTGGACACAGTAAATAACAATGAGATTCAAGTTAGAAAAATGCAAATAAATACAGTTGGGGAAAGATAACCCCAAACACACATGCTGCATGAGGAGAACCTGGAAAGCAATAAAGCCCTTGGTATGACAGTGGGCTGTAGGTGAGATGAGTTTGGTGTGTAACATGGCAGTAAAATACAGTGATGGTTGTCACATTTAAGGGTTCCATATGCTATGCAGGGTGGGATGTGTGTGTGTGTGTGTGTGTGTGTGTGTGTGTGTGTGTGTGTGTGTGTGTGTGTGAGAGAGAGAGAGTTTCTCTCTGTACAGTTCTTGGGAAAGCCACATCTAAATTACTACTTTTGATTGTGGACCCCCTACAATCAAATGCTGAGAAACTGGAGGGGGTTCAGGGAAGGGCTGTGTGAGCATGGAGCTGGAGGATCACAAAGGAAGGAACACAAGAAGTAAATGTTGTATAGGGTAAGCGACAGGATTGTTGGTGGGGACATGGTTGGCATGCGGAAATACAAAGAGAGAGAACTGGTTTAGGATGTGCAAATAAGTAGAGAGGGTGACCAGAGAATAGAATGTAAAATCAGAACAGGGGTGGGGAGTAAGAGGCACCTATATAAGACAAAGTCCCAAACATTGGGATTCTACCTATAACATCAAAACACCTGGTCACAAGAAGTCAGAAGTAATAGGGTGAAACTGACATTGAACTTCTGACAGTGAAATGTTAGGTTGTAGAATAGGATTCCTAGCAAAGTTGTCCCATCACTTGGACAATTTCAAACCAAGCTGGAATAGAGGACTAGGTCTTTTTACGGTCAACTTCTTAAATTCCATGTTTGGTATAAGGACTAGAACCTCCACTGAGGTCAAGGCAGCTCTTTCAGTTTGCATCACAGAGGCCAGAACTCGGAAAGATCAGCCTCATGGGAATATTCTCCCACTCCACTCAGCCCAGGAGTGAAGGTGTCGGCCTTGGGAAATGGATGAGCTCAGCCAAGCTGTGCATATGTAGCATTTGCTCTTCCGAAGAACGTTCATGATACATTTTCAGCTGTTCTGAACTCAGCTATCAGTAACTGAGCCTCCTTTAACAGCTGTCTCATTTAAATACATTAAAAAGTCATAGAGCTATCGTAATGCATGTGCACCTCTGCATTTAAAAAACCTCAACTTTCAGTCTGCTCCACTGATCTTCAAAACTGCTTTACTTTTTAAGATTCAGTGAGAGCTACTATGCCGTCAGGTTTGCAGCTGGTGGATCCAGTTTTTCTGGAGTTGCTTGATCACAAAAATTGTAACTTATTCATAGGTGCATAAATCAAATCTAGCTCACCCAATGCCTCTCAAATGCTTCAGACAATTGCAAATTTGGACTATGACCAAGACAGATACGTTTCTGCATAAAATAGATTTAAGAAAATAATACAGTGAAGCAATGGAGGTATGCATGATGAAAGTCTTAATTGATTTGCACACTCAATCTGAGGCTTATGCAAAATGGGTCTTTTTTAAACTAAGAACAACTAACTGACAAGTTGCAGAAGCCTGGCAATTCATCTGAAGCCAGATGGTGATGCAATTGGAATTTTAGTTGGTGGGAGTTTTGTCTGAGTGCGGATGAAGTCTTTGGCTCACAACAAGCACAGTACTGAAGAGATGATATCATGGGTGAAGATACTGTTTCTCTTCCCGAAAAGAATAATAGTTTAAAAACAAGCAATCCCCAAGTGCATGACAGTGGGATGAGAGAAAAACAAAATGCTAGAGACTGTATGGGCATGTCTACACTACAGCATTATTTTGAAATATCTAATTTCGAAATAGTTAATACGAAATAGCTTATTTCAAAATAACCTGTCTACACACGAAACGCATTTCGAAATAGTGTTTTTCTATTTCGAAATAGCGCATTCACAGTGAGTGGACGTTGAACCGCATTTAAGGCTGTTTGGAACCAGTTCCGGCAGGGCATCAGGTCAGAAGTTGCCTTGTGGCCAGGGCGGCCAGCAGGGCACCCTGGGAAGGGCTGGAGGCCCCCTATTTTGAAATAAGCATCTACACAGCACTTATTTCGAAATAGCAATTTTGAAATTGGCACTATTCCTTGTGGAATGAGGTTTATCAATTTCGAAATAAGCCCTCCGCTATTTTGAGTTAATTTCGAAATAACGGAATGGCTGTGTAGACGCTAGGATAGTTATTTCAAAATAATGGCTGTTATTTCGAAATAACTTTGCTGTGTAGTCACATACCCTACATGACTGAGTTCTGTAAAGGATCATGTCCATTTGCTGTCTACATAATTAATTGTGTAAACTTCCCCAGGAAACGAATCTGCTGTGAAAAATCTATCAATTGCTTTGTGTCGTTAAACTGACAAACTTACAGGTGAACAGTGTCTCACCAGAATCCTTACACCTGCCCGTATTTTGAGATTCAGCTTACTTACTCTTTCAGATGTACTATGTGAGGCATGGCATTCAGATGCCATAGCATATTAAAATGAAGATGGAAAGATGTACTGAACATATCACTCGTACTGGCCTTCACAGATTAAGATGCTGGCTCAATATAAAGTTTACTGGAACTCATTTAGGGCTCAAATCAATATTGGGACCTTAGGATTTTTTCTTAACCCTTCAGTCTCCCTTTTCGCTCTGTTTCTCCAAGTGAACATCTCAAAAAGAGCTGGCATTTAAAATCCACCCCCCCATAACTTAATTGTCCATAAGGTTCTATTTGTCGGAGGTCATAAGGCAAACACATTTTACCAAATTCCAAATCAGAGCCCTCAAAGACTAAGTAAAATGTGTGGGGTCCATGTGGCTTCATGGCAAACCTCGCGTGACTCACTTTGTGTGATCATTGTTTTGTGGGACCATGAGATCATGTAATCTGATCGGTATAGCACAGACTGGGGTACTGATCTCAGTTGTTCTTGTACTGACCCCAGTTTCCTGTGTGTGACTGAATTAGGGGTGGGGAACTTCCAGCAGGGGGACTGGATGCGACCCCCTGAGGCCCCCCATGTTGGGGAGCCTGTGCTGGTGTTCCTGCCCCCCTGCGACCCACCCACAGGGCTAGAGTGCACAAAGTCCACTAGTCAGGGCCCCCAGACTGTGGCGTGCAAGGAGAATGTGAGGAGGGTCTTTTTCCTTCTCAGTCAGAGGCTTCTCACTTGTGTGCGGCCCCCGATAGATTTGTCTGTGGGCCGGCGGCCCCCGGCCCAGAAAAAGTTCCCCATCTCTGGACTAATTCATGTCTTCCACAAAGGTCCCCAGTTTTGACTGGAAGACATCCAATGATGGAGACTCCATTTCATCCCTTGGTAGCAATGAAAATATTGTGAAAGTGGAATTGCTATTTTCCTGTAATTAATAGAGGAGAAAATAGCATGCACACGTTTATTGATAGAGGAGTTGCTCTAAGAACCGCAGTCATGGACCAGTACCCCATCACACTAAGCACTGCGTAAACATCAGATTAACAAAAAGAAGTCCCTGCCCCAAGAGGCTACAATCGGTACCCTGGATTTAATACATCCTCATTACAGTTTGGACCTCCCTGGTCTGGCGCCCTTGGGACCGGAGCTGTCCCAGATCAGGGAGTTTGCTGGACCAGGGGAGGTCAGTTCTCCACTTCTGACTGCTCCGTTCCTGGGCTCCTCTCCCTGGGTATGTCTACACTACCCTCCTAGTTCGAACTAGGAGGGTAATGTAGGCATACCGCACTTGTAAATGAAGCCCGGGATTTGAATTTCCCGGGCTTCATTTGCATAAGCGGGGAGCCGCCATTTTTAAAACCCCGCTGGTTCGAACCCCGTGCAGCGCGGCTACACGGGGCTTGAACTAGGTAGTTCGGACGAGGTGTACCGGTAGTTCGGAATAGGAAGCCTAGTCCGAACTACCTAGTTCGAGCCCTGTGTAGCTGCGCTGCACGGGGTTCGAACCAGCAGGGTTTTAAAAATGGCGGCTCCCCGCTTATGCAAATGAAGCCCGGGAAATTCAAATCCCGGGCTTCATTTACAAGTGCGGTATGCCTACATTACCCTCCTAGTTCGAACTAGGAGGGTAGTGTAGACATACCCCCTGGGGTGCCCTGCCTCCCAGTCCTGCTGCTGCACGGTGTTTCCCGGGATTACTGGCTGGGGCTCTCCAGCACCGCTGGCCCTGCTGCTGCCGGGGGTTCCCCAGCCTGGGCCACCTGGCCATCCCGCCCTACTGCTGGGGTCACCCTGCTGACACTGGGGATTCTGCGGGTTCCCTGGCTAGGGCTTCCCGCCTCCGCCAGCCCTGCTTCAGCTGGGGGTCCCCTGAGGAGGCTACCCGGTCACCCCGACCCTGCTGCCACTGGGAGTTTGCCAGGATTCCTGGCTGGGGCCACCGGGCTGCAGGTAGCTGGGCTGCATCCAGGGGTTCCCCAGCCAGGGCTCCCCCACCATGTGGCCTCGCTAATGCTGGGGGTTCCCCGGGCAGGGCAAGATGCTACCTGGCCCAGCCAGGACTCCCCAGCACCTGCGTTGCTCTGGGGCTCTTTTGTCCAGCAACATCTGTGGCCCTGCTTTACCATGGATGTTGTCGGACCAGAGAGACTTGGATTTGGGAGTTTCAACCTGTACCAGCACTAGAAACATTTTTTTTTTTATGGAGCAAATCCAACCCCAATTACAGCTGATGAGCAACACTGTAAGGCGACTAGTCTGTGCAGTCTTCTAAAGGTTACTCTGTGACTGCCAAGAAACGTGACTGTGGCTTTAGATTCAATAATGAACTCACCGAATTAACACTGTAACCAAGGTCGCCATAAACAAGGATCGGTAAAACTCGTTCGTGTTTTGCATAGTGGAAATGTTCAGGAAACTCTTCTTTTTTATACACTTTTAGATGAGGATGAGCATTCTTCAGTGCCTGGTAAATTTCCTCCTGTTTTCCTGCCTTGGGGGATATCATCCCAAAGCCCCCATAGTCCAGTATGTCAAACTTGGTCAAGTTTCTGAATTTGATGTAGTTGGACAATAATATCTCCTGTACTGCAGGCTTCTTTTTTACTGTGGTCATTCCATGATCGGAAGTAATGATGACATTCAACTTCTCCTTCAAGCTGTGTTTCTCAATAGCTTCCACAAGGTAGCCAATGGTCCTATCAATCTGTTGAATAATAAGCTTTCTGTCTTCTGTTTCAGGACCCTTTTTGTGCCCTACCTGGTCAGGTTCTCCATAGTAAAGGGTGACAAAATCAAAGTTCTCTTTGGTAAACCAGCTCATAACCATGTCAATGTTCTCTCTCCACTCGGTCTCATTGCTGTCAGGGTGATCAAACGACTCTACGAGAGTTCTGTGGACCGGCTGCCCCTTGTAAGTTGCACCACCGCCAGGATAATGGAATGAGGCTGTTTTTTTCCCCTGAAAAATTGAATAAATGGAAGGTGATATTTGTACTGTGTTAATAACAGGGCAAAATCTATAATGTCAATTACTTCTGACAGCTGTGTACTATACAAGTGTATTAAACAGATTTCAGAACATGAGAGCTAAATGTACTGTATGATCGGAATATAAAACTCAAGAAAAATGCAAATGAACATAGCTCTTACGACTAATACAAAGTGTAGCTCTTTAAAAATAACTGCACATAATTTGATGACATGTGGAAAAAGCTTGCAGTCTTATCTTAGTTCTTCAGGGATGGGTAGACTGGATGTACATATCCACTTTTACCCCTTCTTCCGCTCCAGTTGTTTCCCCAACTCCCTCCTCATCTCCCCCTAAAAAAATCACTGCTATACATATTATTGACATGTTAGTGGTAGACTCAGAACAAACAGGTCAAGTTATGAATAAATATGGAAAACAAATTATCTTCTACCAGACTCCCTCTATTCAGTTACCCCCATTCAAAAAAGGATTGAAGTCCTCTGGCGGTGAATCACGAAAGAAGCTGCAATGAGGAAGATTTCAGGCTGTACATCTGGAACTGATTGATTGATTCCACAGTCAACCTGTGGAACTCCTTGCCAGAGGATGTTGTGAAGACCAGGACTTTAACTAGGTTCAAAAAATAACTAGATAAATTTGTGGAGGAGAAGCCCATCAATACTTATTAGCCAAGATGGGTAGGAATGGTGTCCCTAGCCTCTGTTTGTCAGAGGCTGGAAATGGTGACAGGAGAAGGATCATGTGATGATTCCTTGTTCTGTTCACTCCCTCTGCGCATCTGGCATTGGCCACTGTTGGAAGACAGGACACTGGGCTAGATGGACCTTTGGTCTGACCCTGTATGGCTATTCTTATGTAAAAATGGCATGAAATACATCTTTAATGAATTATGTGCACTTCTGGATGGTAGAATATTAGTGTGTGCAATTCAAAGAAACTAGAAATATTGAAGAACAAAACAAGGAGGAAGCGAGCATTTGGTTTGGGTTGTGTGGGAACATTGACATGGGCAAAGGGAGACTGGGAGTTGAGAATTATAATTAGGAAAAGGCTTGAACTGCTAACTTGGGATCTGAATCCAGATCCAACTCACGTGAGGTTCAGAGAGACTTGCATCTTTGTTTGCCCTTTTATAATGATAAACTAGAGTCACATCGTTGCTTCCAGAAATGCCAAGTCCAAATACTGAACATTCATGAATCAGGGTCCCAACATCATGGGACTAAGTAATACAAATAAGTGATGTTGGGATGTTTTAAGTTGTCGTCTTGCTCTGAAGTGATTGGTGTTCATTTTTTCCAGCTTTCCTCTGCCACCTTGAGGGCCAGAAATGGAATCCTTAATGAAAGCAGGGACCATCATGAAATAACATGACACCAGGATCTGGGGCTTTAGGAAATATGGGTATGTCTACACTGCCACCCTAGTTTGAACTACCGTTATTCCTCATTGCAGGAGGAGTAACGGTAGTTCAAATTAGGAGCTTTAATTCGAACTACCTAGTCCGTGCCGCGTGTAGCCGCGGGCCAGGAGTTCGAACTACGGGGCATTTAAAAATGGCGGTGCCCGGGAACATGCAAATAAAGCCTGGGATATTTAAATCCCGGGCTTCATTTGCAAGTTCGAATGCCTACATTAGCCACCCTAGTTCGAACTAGGGTGGCAGTGTAGACATACCCTACATAGAATAATATGAAAGAAATGATAAAATCATGAGAATTGGTACTGTGGAGATGAATATGGATCATGGCACAGCTGCAACCATATTACATAATGCTGCGTTTCTCAAACTGTGGGTCCCAGCCCTCCGGGGGGCAGCGAGCAACTTAGAGGAGGGTCGCAGTATGACAAAGTTTGAGAACCCCTGACATAATGTATAAACTTAAACAACACATAATTCTGCAGCACCTTAGAGCAGGGGTGGGCAATAATTTTTGACAAGGAGCCACTCCAAGATTTTGGCAAGTGATCGAGGGCCACACTCTTCCACTCCTCGCCGCTTTTGCAGATTCAGACTTACACGGCTACCCCTCTGATACTTGACTCTTCCGTGATATTAACGGAGGAGATGCGGGGTCTGGGATGGAGGTGGGTGCAGGAGGGAGTGTGGGGTAAGGGACTGGGGTGCAGGAGGGGAACTGGAGTCTGGGAGAGAGTTTGGGTGAAGGAGGCGGTTGTGACCTAAGGCAGGGGACTGGAATGCAGAGGTTTGGGATGTGACCTAGGGAAGGAGGGGATTGTGATCTGGGGCAGGAGATTGGGGTGCCAGATCTGGGCAGGGGTATGGGTGTAAAAGGGGCACAGAGGGTTTGGGTATGTTGAATGTGAGGGGAGGTAGAGGGTTGGGGTGGGAAAGGGCTGCAGTGCCAGAAGCAGGCTGTGGCCAAGAGACTTACCTGCCAGCTGCCAAACTAGCTTGCCTTCCTGCAGAGCTTAAAATGTTTCCTAGCCAGCCAGCCAGCCAGCTTGCCTGGCCATGTGCTTCATTTAATGACTGAGCCCAGGAGAGGGGGTGGTTCTTCTTGGCTGTCTGTTATTCCAATAAGCAGCTCCCATTGGCTGCTTTCTGGTCAGGAACTGGCCAATAGGATTGTGCTGGGGACAGGGCGGCTTCTGAAACTTCCCCCCTCCCCTCCAATTTTAAAATAGAAATGGAGCCCTGCAGCTGCATTTCTGCCCAGTGCGCGGGACTGTGGGGCAAGCAGGGGAGCCTGGCTGGGGCTTCCCGCTGCCTCTGTGGGCTGGATCCGGTGGCTTGTTAAAGAGAAGAGATGAGGAGGGAAGGAGAAGGAAAATAATAGAAAATATATTGTCAATTAAAGTGTCCGTGCTAAATGAGGCTAATAGAGTGGGCTATAAGTACCCCACATATTGTATATTTTTCCTTTGCCCTCCTGCAGCCTGAGGTCATAGAGCGGCCAGCTTCTCAGCCACTGTGGTCGTGTGCTAATCCGTTCAGGTTTGAGTGTGATGTTGATGGATTTGGCTTCTCTCTCTCTCGTTCTTCATGATACTTTTCTAGGTTTTTCCCTTTTCTCTTTCCAAGTGGTGTCTGTATTATCACTCACCATGGAAGCCATGTTGGGGCATTCTCAGAACCTGTCCTAAATGCGGCCTCTGTGATCAGGGTGCTGACGGCCTCCGGAGCCCCTGGGCAAGATGGGAAGGGGCTGCCTCTCTGCTCCCAGAAGGGGCGGGGCCTTGCATGGAACGGGAGAGGCTGCCTCCCCAGCCATTAGAGCTGCTCCAGGGCCCATTTAAAAGGCTGGGGCTCCAGCTGTCACAATTGGGAGCCCTGGGCCCGCTTGAATTTCTAAGCCCCAGGGCAACTGCCCTTTTTCACCCCTCCCTCTTGGTGGACCTGTCTGTAATCCTCTTACTGTATTGGATGCTTTCGATGGGTAAGATCCCCTCATTCCAAAGTGCATGCCTGGGGAAGATGTTCAGAATCCCCCAGGAAGAGTTTCTTGCAACAAAAGAAGTCCTAAGCAGAGCAAACCAATCTCGGTTGTTCATTTCCATCACTCTGTTCCATAAAGGAGGACAAAGATGGTGCCAGCATTAAAAATTTGAATTTTCGTGACAATGATGATTTTCCCAGCTCTTTAAAGTTTATTGGATGGCACCCTGGATTATTTCTAGTGATGCTCTTAGTGGGCATTCTGTTATAGACATGTAAGAAGATGCATTTTCCCACACTGTAGGCGCTTGCAATATCAATGGGCCGAATACAGACAAAGGAATAATGAAGAAGGAAGCACAAACAAGCAAAGGATTTGTATGGGACATTTGGCTATTGTCTGGTTAGCTCCAGGGTAACTGGATTTCTCTTTTAAGTTTAAATTCAAGTGGGAGATTAATTTAAAGGATGCAAGTTGAGGCCAGCCTGGGAGCAAGGGTGGATTCTGAGAGGTGAAGGTACTTTGCGTAACATGGTGTTTCCTTATCTCCAGTAAAAGCGGTTCCTTCACCTGAGAGGTGTGACGTCTAATTTGAATAGATGCATTCTACACAGGCTCCAAAATGCCCAGATTTAGACCTCAATTCATTCCACTGAAATCAGTGGCAGGAGAGCCATTGACTTCAATGAGGGGAGATCAGGAGCAGAGTCCACAAGGATGTGCACTAGAGGGCTTAGTGGAAGAAGTGGGTGTAAAGGAAGGATTGGAAGCGGCGAGAAACCTGGCATATGGGAAGTGGCAGGATGGGGAAAGGAGCCAACCTCTTGTGCCAGGATCTGTGCATTATCAGCCTTTCATTTATTATCCATGGGGCTATTGTCCAAATACGCTGGAGGCCTCGCCGCTATTAGGGTACCAGTCACTGATGGGCTTTGTGAGCATTAGCGTGAGTTTCAGCACTTTAAAAATGCTTTCCAGAGCTTAACTAATTAATCACACAAGTAGTCGATCAATAGAGTATTATCTCCGATTTACACACCCAGGCAGAGAAGTGAAATGTCAAGATCATGACCAAGAAATAGGATTAAAATGCAAGTGAGTCTCTTGCCCTTCAGTTCATCCAACTCCACTGGCCCATGTGGCCTCTTAAGCAAGTGTGGCCTTTCAGCGTGTGTTGTGTGCTGAGTAATAATGGCATGAAAGGGCTCCATACTTGTAAAACTAAACTGCAGCTCGCATTCTAGTCATGTGCACACAGACTGACTTCCTGGTACCTCTTCCAAACTTTTCTCTCCTGCAGCCTATGCTCAGGCCCAGCCAAAGAGTCTGAGGGGCCTAAGGTGGCATGTTGTGGTTGGCTGCACCATGTGGTTGGGTGGCTCCCAGCCAGGGCAGCGAGCGAGAAGCTGGGCAAGTGGGGGTGGGCGGGTGATGGGTATCGCGGGACCCTGAAGGCACAAGGCCCAAGGCAAAACACCTTGCCCTAAAGCTGGACCTGCCTGTCCTTGTTTCTCGATCCAGGCAGGTTACCACATAGCCATAATGGCTGCTTTTGGAATGGAAGTCTCCTCAGCTGCAGGCAACTGAGATCCCTGGCTGCTTCTTTGAATTGGGTCAAAGGTCTCCCAGACCTTAAGGGATCTGAGGTTGTAGGTTTCACACACCGAAAAGTCTGTCATGGACCACTGTTAGGGAAGAGGATGGCGACGAACCTATGACTTCTGGAAAAGTCCTAGTCAAAAACTTGCATCCTTTGCAATTAGTTTGCTATCTCAAGGTGTCCTCTTTTCATAACCAAAAGATCCAGAAACATACGCCCCCCTATTCTCTATTTAGTAACACTGGTTGTCACCTGTGTAACTTCTTGAACTCACTTGTGACACAGAAGTCAAATAGAGCTACATACTGAAGAACAGGATCACTGGTTTGCTATGAAAATTAAGATTAGCCATAACATTTCAGCATCCCAAAAATGAGGTGGTGGGAAGAGGCAGAAAATAAGGCTCTAATTATGCAGAAAATATCAACCAAAGGAGGAACAAAATGCAAGAGGCACATATTAAAGAAGAAAATTGCACTGGCAAAGGGCTTAGATTTCACTTTTACACACACCTAGCACACAAAGTATATTTTCATTGTTATATAATTAAGAACCTTTGATCTCTGCAATTGATCTGACATATTCCACTATGCTTCAGATTTTCCTACTTGCTTGCAAATCTCCATTGGGCTGGTAATTTTCTAGTTGCTTTTAAAGAACCCCTGTCCCAAAATATGAAAGAGGCTTTTGTCTCTTTGAATCAGAAAGTCTCAGTCTTTTACAAACTCTCAGATTATACTGTAGAGGAGTCACAAAACAACCATGTACATAATGCCAGATTCTGACTTGATGCATGTCCTGGAAAATTGAGGAAATCAAGGTTCTTTTAAAGAAAGAAACATGTCTATTTAAAAGTGTCTTTCCATTGCATGCAGTGTTGATAGCTCATTTTTTAGGTGTAGCCTATAGGTTTAGGTACATAAGGCATAGGTATGGATTAAGGCACAACTGGTAGCAGCACAACTGAAAGAAAATAATTGCAGCTCAACTTCTTCTCATTTGCACCCCTGTACACTGTGAGCAACACAACTGACTTCTGTGCAGTTGTTGCAGTTCTGTGGAGGTAACTGAGTTTGGGCTAGTGATGGGGTGGATTAAGCCCTCTGCTGGAAGCCTCATGGTCCTGCCACACCCATCCCAGGAAAGCACAGTGGAGCTCAGTCCTCTGAGCAGTCTAGAGCCAGCCAATCAGAGAGAGTACAGGGAGCAGCCAATCAGGGCCCAAGAGGGCCACATTAAAAGTTGCTGCGGAGCCTGACACAGGCAGCTCCTTTCGGGATCCAGAGAAGTGCAAATAGTGCTGCTGCCGTGCCAAAGGGAACTACAGTGCCCAGGGGTGTCAACAGTCTCTATGGGCCAGGTATGTGTGGGGCCCTGGCTCTATGCTGCCAGAAGGGGCGGGACCTGGGGCGGGGGTTTGACAAATTTTTAGCACATATATTCGGTATTTTTTGGGAAACCATCTGGCAACCCTAAGAGCAAGAAAGATGGAGTATGGACTGAGGGATAAAATTAATACAAAGGGATCACCTGGACTTTTCCACTACTAGGGTGGGGAGCCAGGTTTCGTGACTGTTCTTGGGGCAGAGCATTGTTGAGCACTTAGAGCAGTGGTCCTGGGTTCTGTCCCTGTGACCTTGAATAGGTTACTTGACATGTCTAGTGACTGAGTTTTCTGTGGTTGATACACTGAGATTTTGAGTGGAAGTGGCATGAAGGAGGCTGTAATGAGGATTCGGTTCTCTCAGGGCTGTTGTAGCGTCTCTCCTTCTGCGGAGAAGTTTTGGGAGGGGGAACCTACCCCTATAAATTAATTTATAGTATTTTGATTTAATGAAATGACTTTCAATCTAGCACTCTTCGGCACTTAATTTTTTTCTCTATTGACTTTAATTATAGATTATTAACCCAATGGTCATAAATCTGAAAAAATTGTTTCTGGTGACATTTTTTCTACATTATTTAGGATTATGGAAAGGTCAAAAATAACTTCAAAGTTAAATTTACAAAGAGAAACACCACAGGAGGCAGAAGATGCATCCTTGTTAGTTATAACATTAATAACAGAGTATTACAGAAATAACAGAAGAAAATATGATCAATACAGTGCCAGCTCAGAGCCAAATTCCAGGAGACTGTATGTTCTGTTTAGGACCAGAAAAATTAACTGAGAAAGCAATGGGTAAAATACTTTGGCTGAAATGTTTTTCACTGAAAAAGATACAGATTTGGGTTGGAACATTGTATTTTGCAAATTTGTGTCCAATTCAGTGAATTTTTTCATTCTCCTTTCCATGTAATTCTAAGTCAATCAAAATGTGTTGCTTTCACACTGGCCGAATGAAATCTTTTTGGTTTTCAATTCAAAATGACTTTTTGTTTCAAAAGTTACTTACATTTTATTTAAAAAATGAAACAAAATATTTCACTTCACCTTAAATTACACCCCCGCTTTTTGCTTTGTCACAGAATTTGAAAAATCCTTACTTAAGTCAACCCAAAGCAATCCCCTCCCCCCCAATCATTTTTCTTTTTGGATTATCAAGTACCCAAAAAATCAGCTATGCACACTGCTCTACTTTAGCTTGCTTATACTGGCTTCAAGAATTTGGCAGTTGTTGTACTATTACAGTGTTCAAAGACCCTGATTTGGGTGTCCTCACTAAGCTGGACTTTGTGTACACACAACCCAAACACATGCTGGGTGTGGGGCACTGTCCCATCTAGTGGCAGTGAGATCGCTTACTGAGAGAACAATGAGTCTACTCTACAACCAGCTGGCTTTTCGCTCAAGTGGTAGAGGCTCATGCAGTAAGTTTTAGAGGTCCTAGGTTCGGTTCTGCCCGTCAGTGATACATACACCCACAGCGAGATGCTGTTTCTGCCCAAAGAACTTAGTCTAAACAGATATGACTGGAGAAAAGGGTGGGAGGAGAAACAGAAGCACAGGAAGAGGAAGGGACTTGCCCCAGGTCACAACAGAGATGGGTGTAGAACCCAGTACCCTGACTCCCAGTTCACTGCCCTGTCCACTACATCACTGTTTCTCACGTGGTGAATCCTTTTATTCAAAACAAAAAGATTTTCACAGTCACCTCCCCTTCACATTCACTATAAAGGACGAGTGAAAACAGTTGTGATGCTGACATGGTTAATATGTGTGTGTGTGTGTTTATTTTTGGAAGCTTACAAAGGGGTAGAAGCCTGCAAGGAGTGCAGGAGTCAGATTGTCTTTGCTTTTTATGGGAGTGCAGTTTTAACACCTCATGACCCATGAGGATTGCCAGTCCTCCCAGTTTCACCCGGAGTCTCCTGGAATTGGGCTAGATTTCCCAGAGGTGCAGTGGGGCTAAGGCAGGCTCCGTGCCAGCTCTAGGCTCATGCTGCTCCCAGAAGCAGCCTGCAAGTCCTTGCCTATGGTCCCTGAGGGGGGGGGGGGGGGGAACACAAGCGGTCTCTGTGTACTGTCCTCGCCTGTAGGCACCACTTCCGTACCGTTCATTGGTCAGGAACTGCAGCCATTGGGAACTGTGGGGAGCAGTGTCTACAGGCAGGGGAAGCACATGGAGCCCCTTGCTCCCCCTTTGGGCCCCAGGGGTGTGCTAGCCCTAGCTCACACTGCCTCCCAACTCTCCCGAGTGGGCAAGAATCATGTGACTAACCGAGCCTCAGATACGTTTTTGCGGATGTTTTGCATGCAGTTGTCTTCAGCCTAAGTAGCTGAACTTGCGTTGTGGCCAAATCCTTTTAAGGGGGATTCCTCACCGCCCTCATTCCAACAGTTTAATAAAGCACTATGAAAATATCATACTCAAATAAGTGGGTATTTACTGTTCTTTCCCCCATTTTACTAACACACTAAACTTTATTAGCAGCAATAAATTTACAATATTGTCAGTTTTATTGGGACCATCATTTTTGGTTACTGCTGCATTCCTTTATTACAACGATTACAGCTTTTACTGTTATGTTCATTCTTCATGAAAATGCTTATGCTTACAGCAGGATGACTTTGTGGTGTGTTTCCCCAGTACAAAGAGTTCGGGACTCTCCTACTTTTGCACTTCCCTTTTCATTCTGCTTTCAGTTCATAATCCATCGCACTGAACCTTGAACATTGGTTTGGGCTTTATTGTTGTTCCACGTTAGTATCGAAATAGCATCAGCTCTCTTGCGGAATAAGGGTGAATTTTTTTGATTAAAAAAAAAAGGCAACATTTCCCATAAGTAACAGAATTACCCAAACAGAAATATTGGAGGTGATGTCATTCAAGCAAGGACATGTAAGGGCATAGTGGAGCTTCATCCTCCTTAAATATTATGGTTTAATGCTCCAGCTGTTCATTCTACCATTCCATTGATTTTTTTTTTTATTCCGGCCTTTTCAGCATACCTCTAGTGAAATAAATCTTTCCTCAAATTTCCCTTCAAGGTCCTTTAACAGTGGATCAATTTTATTAATTTTTTAAATCTTGTTTATTACTCTAAAACCTAATATTGATGACTTGACATTTGTCAACATTTAATTTAATTACCAACAGTCCCGACATACACAGATGGTTTAATATTTTAAAATGACAGTAGCCTATAATAACAGTTCTTTGTATTCATCCAGGCCCTGAGTTAGGCTAAAATAAGGATGACGGACTTTGAGCTGGTTACCTCAAAATGTTCTGTGGTCACTAATGAGATGAAGTTCCAAAGATCCCTGTGAAGCTTGGAAACAGATCTTAACCATATACAGTTTTACAAATTGGGAAACTGAGGCATAGGATGTGTAAATTATCTCTTTGTGTATTTGTTGCTCTCTTGTGCCTAATTGTATTCAGCTTGTGTAACATCTCTAGGCAGGGACCATCTCTTCTCCTGCTATTGTGTATTACCTAGCACATGTTCAAACCCCACCCACCCATCACTATCTGTGCCCAATAAAAAATTGCCCAGAGTCAGTGGAGAGGAGAGAATGAATGGAAATCCTTTCTTCTAATCCGGGGGGCAATAATAATATATTTATAATTCGAACTACCGTTACTCCTCGTGGAATGAAGGAGTAACGGTAGTTCGAATTAGGATCTTTAATTCGAACTACCTACTCCGTGCCACGTGTAGCTATGGACACGGAGTTCGGACTAAGGGGGATTTAAAAATGGCGGCGCCCGGGAACATACAAATGAAGCCAGGGATATTTAAATCCCTGGCTTAATTTGCAACTCCACTGGCCCTAATTACCCTACCTAGCTCCAACTAATGAGCTAGTGTAGACGTACCCTTAAGCACGTGCTTTACTGTAAGCACTCATGTAGTCTCTCTGCAATGAAGAGAGACAAGAGTAGATGGGTAGATCTGGAAAAGACCTTGAGGGTGAGGATGAGAAACTTGGGCTTGAATGAGAATGCTGAATTTAACAGAAATCTGTTCAGCCACATTAAATCATGGTGTATTTCTAGAAACGATGGATCTCTTTTCTGAACACATTCTATGGTTCAGGAGTCCCCAAATCTTTCTCTTTTTTTTTTCTTAGGATACTCTGAGGGTTCTTGTAACATTTGTGATGTGGTGCCACAGTAGAGGTGCACTGAATAATGGGACTCTTCCATAAAATGCAGTTGGGTGGATCAACCGTTGCTCTGATATTGTCCACCAAAAGCACACCAATTATTCTGTCTTGTGTCAGAATGTTGGCAACATCACTCCGACAGAGGGAACACATGTCATCTTTAATTCATCTGTCCCCACAAAACTTGCCATAATGCATCAGGGAGTACAATGGATTTCTTGATGGTGAATTCTGTCTAAGACCATGTCACAGGCAGCCATGCAAGTGTAAGTAGGGTTTGAATCAATGCTTCCATTACTGCCAGATGGAATGGGAAAGGAATCCTGGGTGTGTTTTATGTAAATAGTTTGCCCCTGTTTTGCTTAGATGTGTTAGATATTCGGTTGTTATGATGGGGCTTTGCTCATTGTAATCAAGTTGGCTGGTGTTGAGCCACAAACTGTGTTAATACTAATTGCAATGTCTGCAGTTATTGGGAGAATGCAAAAGATGAAAGTCTGTGCTTAACCTGGCATAAACTCTCAGTTTAAATAATGAGATTCTGGACGTGTGCATGCAAATACAGTTCACTCAGTTTGCTTAGGCCTGCTAGATATTCAACTGTTACAATGGTATTTTGCCCATTTGTAACCAATCTGGTTGTTGTGGAGTCACAAACTGTGTTAACACTTAAATGCTGGATTTATGAGGGTATGTCTACACTACCCTCCTAGTTCGAACTAGGAGGGTAATGTAGGCATACCGCACTTGCAAATGAAGCCCGGGATTTGAATTTCCTGGGCTTCATTTGCATAAGCGGGGAGCCGCCATTTTTAAAACCCCGCTGGTTCGAACCCCGTGCAGCGCGGCTACACGGGGCTCGAACTAGGTAGTTCGGACTAGGATTCCTAGTCTGAACTACCTAGTTTGAGCCCCGTGTAGCCGCGCTGCACGGGGTTCGAACCAGCGGGGTTTTAAAAATGGCGGCTCCCCGCTTATGCAAATGAAGCCCGGCAAATTCAAATCCCGGGCTTCATTTGCAAGTGCGGTATGCCTACATTACCCCGCTAGTTCAAACTAGCGGGGTAGTGTAGACATACCCAGGGAGATGATCACCAGTGCTTGCAGTTATTGTGGGAATGCAGAAAAGTCAGACTGTGCTTAGCTCCATTCAAAAGAAGAGACCCTGTCAGTGTAAATACACTTGGAAGGACAGAGGCTCGTCTTCCAGAATCCCGTGAAATTAAGCTGGGGAGGGAGGACTCGGAGTCAGCAGGCGTGAGCTGTAAGACTGGTCCAACCTGTTTCTCCCCACTGTTTCAATAATAGAGCTAAAGAAAGACTCCATAAGGAGTCTATTTTAGTATTTAAATTTACTCCAGTGGTTGCTTGTGGACTTTCTTGTGGCTGGACTGTGCTTTGGGCCAAAAGCTGAAATCACTAGGTTTGACCCACAACAAGCCAGCAGAAGATGCAATGAGCAGCCAGTAGGGTTGATGGAGAGGCATAAGGCGCGGGCAGCAGAGTGGTGGCAGCGAGGGGCAACAAATGCCCAGCAGAGCGGTGCCAGCGAGCAGGTGGATGGCGAGTGACCAGTGGAGTGAGTAAGATGCTTTATCTCCCCCTTCCCCCATCTCAGGATGGGAGGTGAACTCTGAAGATGCATCTCTGAACTCTGGTCTGCCCTGACCAAGGGCAGCAACTGTGAGTGGGGTGCAGAGAAGGATGGGGCATGTGAATGGGACAGGTCTTGTGAGCCTGAGAGGAAAAGGACATCGCCCAAGCTACTTGATCTGGGATGTCAACTCGTGGGTTTGGTTATGAACTCTTTGTGGTGTTTTACTAAATTAATGCCATGTTACTTCCCTGCCCTTTTATTAAAGGTTTCTTTTCTACACTCGGGCTCCGTGCTGGCGAGTGGGGAAGCATTGCCTCTCAGAGGTGCCCAGGGGTGCTGTGTGAATTTCCCAGGTTACTGGGTGGGGGCTCAAGCCAGTTCTGTGTTGGATGGATGGAGGGGAACCCCTAGTTATTGAACCTGGTCCTAGCTGTTGCTGTTGCTCCCTGGCAGAAGGGTTATACAAGTAAAATGTTGATGAATAGAGTTCTCCTGCTGAGTTAGTTGGCCTGCCGCAATCAGGGTGGCTGTAATTGTAAAAAACAGTTCTTTGGTTTGTGGAAGAATGCTTGCGGTCTTAACTGTGGAGTTACTAAGCGCTGGATGCCGCAATTTAACATTTGCCTGCTAGACAAGTGACAAGTCATCAATCCGGATGTCTGTAGTGTTCTTCCTTAAACAAATTTGCTGAACAATCACTTTACAAATTCCGAGGAAAGGGAAGGGACCCCCCCCCCAAAAAAGCTCAGATTATGAGTAATGAGGGGTGGAGAGGAACAAATATCCAAAGGTAATTGGCAATCAGACAAATGCAAGGAATCAGACACAAGTTGCAAACACCAGAGGAAATACATTGGAGTTGCATTGTGTAGGATTTTCTGCTGCAAAATAAAGATATTTAGGGCCATGTTATTAAAGCCTAACACAAAACAAGTGCCAGTCAAAAGCATGCAAAGCACTATGCTGTACAACCTAGGGATTAATTGAATGGTCGATTAATCTCATACATTCTTATCAGTTAGTTGATTATTCTATAGTCATCAGGCAGCTCCTATTCAGGGGGCGGAGGAGAGGGGGTTGGGCTCCTGGACCTCGCACGAGCCGGAACTGAGCCAGGCTGTCTGTCCGCCTGGCTCCTAAAACGCTTTAAATGCAGAGCCGCAGTGGGAGTAGGTCCAGGACACAATGCAAGCTGGGACTGAGCTGAGCTGTTGGCCAACCTGCTAAAAAATTACTGGCAAGGGGCTGGGGGGCCAGGGAGAAATGCATGTAGTCTATAGCATTAACCTATAAGCTTTTGCTAATTGGTTAATTGACTGTAGTATTACATCCCTAGTACAACCCTACTATTTCAAGCCCAAGCAATATTAGCTGGTAATATCCTGTGTGCATATGCAAATACTGCTAAACCCCACTGAAATCCATGGAAGAACTCCTGTTAATGTCAGTGGGCACTTAGATTCCTTTTGATGTGCCACTGGTATTTAGCACCATGGAGTGACGCTGACACAGCCATTGCTTAGCAAACATAGTTTCAGTGTTGCTTGGCATAGGATGGTGCATGTCCCATTCAGGCAAAGGGATTAAGTTATGAAAATGAAAACCGAAGAGCAGGTATTACACAGTTTCAAGACTTTCTGCGGTACCTGGTTCTGAGCTGTGATCCATAATGGCAACACCCCGTTGTCCCACCACTCTGTCTTGTTCTGGGTTGCCTTATGAGAATACTTCTTCAGGGTCTCTGTGTTAAACATCATATTGTGGATCACTCCGTGATCTTCAATCCAGCGACCTGGGATGCAAAAGAGGATGAGACAAAGTGATAAACATGGGGAATGTCTCGGAAAGGAAATAAATGAGTATGTCACATGGGTGTGATGCTGCAGAGTCTAGAAACACAATGCTCACATTGAACAGATCTTTCCAGACAATCCAATTCAACTGTTCCAACTAACTAGGAAGAAGTATAAGAAAAAGATTAGGCAGACGTGGGAAGTTGGACCATTATTGCTCTCGCAAAAAATCATCAAAGATTGAATGGCCTCAATTTCCAAAAAATCACCAAAGATTGAATGGCCTCAATTTCCAAAGGGTCAAATCTCAATCATATTGAATTTCATGGCAGAACTTCCCATTCGTGTAAACAGAGCAGTATGTGGCCTAACGAGTTATGGCTAGTTAAGGCAGAACAATCACACTTTATTTTAAACTTCTGTTTTAGTGATTTTTATTTTTACCCCAGTCTCATTTTTTTATTAAAAGCCCATCCCCAGCCCTTTTCCTTCTTGCTGAAGGCATTGGTGGGTGGGATATCATTAAGGGATCTGGATTAAGGATGTTAAATTTAGATTAATCAACTAATCAAATAGTCGATGTAATTTGCGTCAACTATTCGATTAGTTGATAAGGGCGCGTCTGCTTTTGAAATGTAGCAAGAGTCCTACCAGGTCTTGATACATTTCAGAAGTGCCACGGAAATCACAGCCAGTGAGGGACTCAAGCAGTCTCCCACTGGACCCGTACTCCCTGCTTTTGAAATCTACAAGAGCCCGAGGAGGGCTCTTGTACATCTGAAAAGCAAAGCACCGCCAGGCACGCAGGTCCAGTGGGGGACTGTTTGAGTCCTCAACTTTCCCCAGGCTCCCCTCAGTGCTTCTGATTTTGAAATATAGGAAGAGCAAGCTCTGGATGCTTGGTGGTTCAATGTATCCGCGTTATCCTGACTAGATCTGCTGGGCTGGGTAGGGAAAAAAGAGTGAGTGACAGTGCCTTATGAGAATTGGTTTGTGAATATGAAGATGCCTAGCTCCAAGAAGCTTTAGACAAAATACCTTCTGTAACCTATTAATGTTAATGTTACAATCTGTTGAATGTATGCATTCTATTTTTGTGCATACATCCTCCTTGCATGTGAAGTTAGAAATAAGACGTGTGAATCTTTTTATAGCTCTAAATGTGTTCATGAGGGCTATTACTCATGCTGGGGAGGGAACCTAATAGTTCAGTTATCAACTCAACAACCTGTGAGTAGCTTTGCTTGTCCCGGGAACCCAAACTATGGTCCTAGAAAGACCTGTCATGTGCCACCTCGTACTGGACTCCATCTTGGACCTGGTCATTTTCCAGGTTCAATGAATTGTTGAAGTGCTTCAGTGTCTGTGTTGATTTGCAGAAGGGTTGCAACTCCAGTTCTGTGCCCTGGCTGGGGAGATCAGAGGAGCTGTGGGGAGCCCCAGAGAGCAGGAAGGTGGGTGACAGTGACATGATCAGCAAACCAGGGGACAACCCTAAGGGGACTTCTGTGATTCCTTTCTGTCACGCAGATATAAATTCTTCATCAAATATGCCATGTCATGAATAATTGTTACATTATCCCATCAGCTCAATAGCTGGTGGAATTCTGTTTTTCAAGTAAGAGTGCTGGATTTGTCTCACGTTTTCATTGTTTTGCCAGCCCTAATATGAAGCTCCATGTGCCCTGAAAAAATAATAATGATAGCGCTGATGCATATTAACAAAGAGAAACCATCATCTCCGGTACCAGTGCACCAACCGGAAAGTTACGAATCAAACTTGGGGGCTAATTTGGCTACGACAAATCAGGAAAGAGATCTTGGAGTTATTGTGGATAGTTCTCTGAAAACTTCCACACAGTGTGCAGCAGCGGTCAAAAAGGCAAATAGGATGCTAGGAATTATTAAGAAATGGAAAGAAAATAAGACACAGAATATCTTACTGCCCCTGTATAAAACTATGGTACGCCCACATCTTGAATACTGTGTACAGATGTGGTCTCCTCACCTCAAAGATATTTTGGCCTTGGAAAGGGTTCAGAAAAGGGCAACTAAAATGATTAGGGGTTTGGAACAGGTCTCATATGAGGAGAGGTTAAAGCGACTGGGACTTTTCAGTGTAGAAAAGAGGAGACTGAGGGGGAATATGATAGAGGTATATAAAATCATGAGTGGTGTGGAGAGGGCGGATAAAGAAAAGTTATTTATTAGTTCCCATAATAGAAGAACTAGAGGACACCGAATGAAATTAATGGGTAGCAGGTTTAAAACTAATAAAAGAAAGTTCTTCTTCACACAGCCTGTAGTCAATCTATGGAACTCCTTGCCAGAGGAGGCTGTGAAGGCTAGGACTATAACAGAGTTTAAAGAGAAGCTAGATAATTTCATGGAGGTTAGGTCCATAAAAGGCTATTATCCAGGGGATAGAAGTGGTTTCCCTGGCCTCTGTTTGTTAGAGGCTGGAGAAGGATGGCAGGAGACAAATCGCTTAATCATTGTCTTCGGTCCACCCTCTCTGGGGCACCTGGTGCTGGCCATTGTCAGCAGACAGGCTACTGGTCTAGATGGACCTTTGGTCTGACCCAGTACAGCTGTTCTTATGTATGTAAACCTTTGGTGACTGTCCGTCCAGATTTATTTTTTTCCCTTCCTTTTATACGCTCCCCTTGGGATACAGTTCCCATGAGGTTTGAATTGTGCTGGAGGAGAGGAAGAGCTGAGCTCTCTGGGTGGGCCTGCAGAGCACATGTGATTCTTAGGGCAAAAATGTGACTTGGGTTGCATAAGTCTTGGGGAGTAAGAAGACTTGGGGAGTAAGACGTCCCTGTTACACTTTTAAGGACTGTCCAGGAGTTGGTCCAGAATGGGTAGATGTGAGGGAATGGGCGGGGTATGAGGGCCTATAGGCCACTTACTCCTTTTGTGGAACAGGCAGGTGGGTCAAGGCGTGGGCAGAGTCTCAGATGGTCCTAGAAGGCTATTATAGTCCTAGCCTTCAGAGCATCCTCCGGCAAGGAGTTCCATAATCAACCTGTGGAACTCCTTGCCAAAGGAGGCTGTGAAGGCTAGGACTATAATAGAATTTAAAGAGAAGCTAGATAATTTCATGGAGGTTAGGTCCATAAAAGGCTATTAGCCAGGGGATAAAATGGTGTCTTTGGCCTCTGTTTGTCAGAGGCTGGAGAGGGATGGCAGGAGACAAATTGCTTGATCATTGTCTTCGGTCCACCCTCTCTGGGGCACCTGGTGCTGGCCACTGTTGGCAGACAGGTTACTGAGCTTGATGGACCTTTCGTCTGACCCAGTACGGCCGTTCTTATGTTCTTATGTTCTTATGTTATGTTCAGATCTATCCCTTGTTTGCTGAGCAACATTGCCGAGTTTGTGAGGTAGATGATGTAGGGGGAGAGTTAAGTCACTGCTGACACCGGACAGAAGTACCATGCTATGTACCTCTTCCTCATACTTCTGAAAAGCAAGAGAGATCTGTACGCCCCTGAACCCTGTTCATTGGACTGATGCAGCTACCTGCCTCCCCTTACTATGGACTATGTCCTGGTAACAAACTCTCGCCTTCAATACATTTGATAGGAGTTATCATGCTGATAAACAGAACAAGAGAACTGATCATCTTCTGACTTCCTTTTAATCCTGGATGAGCATCAGCGGTGAGATTCACAAGCGTGTTTCCCACGACCGGCGCTGCTGGCCGCACAACCCGTGAGGAAAGCACAAGCAAATGCAGCATCCACTCTGTTCCCCACAGCCACTTCTTTTGCATGTTCTGAAGGGGCACTGGCCTGCCTCTGTTTCTCCTTAGTGAACTGAGATGTAGCAAAGCAATGATGGATCACCAGCAGCTTGAGGAGATGCATAGCTGGTTGAGCAGTTCCTTGAAAGTGGCCCCGAGCTGGGATGTGGTGACTGATTGATTGCTTGTCACCGGCTATTTGCTTCCCCTTGGTTTGTGCTCTTCTCCTGTAAAAAAGCGTTAAGGCTGCCCTGCTTGCTTGCTTGGTGGTGGCTTGAATCACATAGGGCCCGGTTTCTAAAGAAGGGAGCAATGCATTATCGTTCCGATTGAACCTGATTCACTCGGGGGCCAGCATTTCTGCACATCGGCTCCTTTCAAACCCATTGCCAGATCCTGTTCGCTTCTGTAGAGCCCTGTGTAGCCGCGGATCTATGTGGATGGTGGAGTGGCTACCTGCACAGGGCTCTCCCCCCACTCCTCTTCTGACCGGCCACCATGCAGGTTGGGGGCGCTAGGGCAGGTCCCTTCAATGCTGGCAGGGAAAGGATGCAACAAATTCCATCCTACATCTTCCTGCAGGAGGGGCCAAGTCCTGGCCCTGCCTGGCCCCCCTCCCTGCAGAGCCCCCGGCCCTGCTTTTGTGCTGCTTGCCTCTTCCTTGCATGACCCTGCCCCCTTCTCTCTCACCTGTGCTCCCTCTTCTCCCCACCCGTGTGGATACAAGTAGAATCTGGATGTGGATCGAACAATGAGTTGAGGCTGGCAGATGTGGATCCCCGCTTTTGTATGCACGCAGGGCTCTACACTTTTGTTTTTGTTTTGCACAGAGCTACTATGGGGTTGTTGGTATCACTTAGCTGCTGGTGACTATCATTGGTTCTAGACAATTAGGCTGTTTATATACGCGGTTAATAAGCCACCTCTTTCTGCTTACAACCCTGCTCCCTCCAAAACCCATTCTCTGGCTGGGCATATGCTAGGATTTATTAGCTATAGCTCGCAATGACTGTGTGGGAGCTCTCATGTAAATTCTGCTGCTCAGTCTGCCCTGTTCCACAGAGCTTGGCATGTTCTGTCCAAAGACGATTTCCGGGACCCATGCATGCAATATAATTAGCTCATGTGGCTCTTAGCTTATCAGAGACCTGGCTCTCAGGATTCTTTCTATCTCTCGAATAAAGATTTTTTTTTAAATCACTTGCTGCTCGAGGACTTTCTTCCTTCACTACTAGTTTCACTTGACTATGGGATCTATTATGGATTGGGGCTCACCAGCATTCATTGGTTCTTCCTTGCGTCGGCGATAGCACATTTTTCAATACAGTCTTCACCTGATATTTTTTAATCTTCATTTAATTTCAGGGATTTGTCAGTTGCAAAGAACTGTTCGTTCAGGAGTGTATATTTGAGTGGTTTTTACAGCTCTGTCTTACTAGGATCCCAACAACCATCTGCTATGGCTTTAATTGGATCCGCAAGAAGTAGCGTTAATGTTCCCTTGCAGGCATCTGCTGCAGCTACTTGAGTTTGTTTTTCAGTTGGATTTTTTTTTTTTTTTTATTTTGAGGCCTCTCTGACATGCACAGTGGTTGTGTGTTGTCACTGGGTCATTCTGATAGGAGGATGCATCTTCTCCATGCTAGGTTTCTTGCTGGACTACACTGACTGAACTCAGAATTAATTGTCTACTAGCTGATATTTGCTCCATGTTGGAAGATGTCATTTTGGATCACTTCCAACCCACTTAAAAATTGGCCATGGAGTAGAACTTCTTAAAGGGGGAGCTGTGGTGAAACTAAATTCAGTGAGGGAACACGAGTGAAATGTGAGCTGGAGATGATCCATTACATTCATGACCAGACTTACAGCACTTAGAACCTGAGCCAAAAACCACTGAAGTCAGTATGAGTCCTTCAGTTAATTTCCAGGGACTTTGGATCAGGCCTTTAGATCTCAAAAGTGACAGGAGCTTTGCAGTTACTCTATATTCATAGGCAGAGGCAGAGCAAGAAGAATCTGTCAGCCAAGTAGAAATGGGCCACTGCTGTGAAGACTGGATTAAGAAGTGCATCACAGTTTCTCCAAAGCCTGGGGGTTTTCAAATTTCGGATTCTGGTTTGTGCCCAATTATGTCCAGGCAGTCTTCATGGACCCAAATCCCTGATTAACATCAGTGGGAGAAGTGGGTGCCCACAAATTACAGGAATGGCCTTTTCTTGATGGCTATACATCAGCCATTCGGGAGCGGGAAGGGGGAAGGATAGTATCTTATCGTCAGGCTGATAGGGGTTGTAGTTTTATTATTTTTATTTATTAGGGGAAGGATGGTTTTATAACAAAAGCACTGGGCTGGGACTCAGGAGATCTAGGTTCAATTCCTGGGGGCTTGTGACTTAAGGTAAAATTTCCAAAAAGGTCTAAAGCCAGGTCTGCATTAGGGACAATAGCGACGAGGAGTCCTGTGGCACCTTATAGACTAACTGAAGTGTAGGAGCATAAGCTTTCGTGGGCAAAGACCCACTTCGTCAGATGCATGTAGTGGAAATTTCCAGAGGCAGGAATAAATATGCAGGCCAGGATCAGGCTGGAGATGATGAGGTGATCCAATCAAGGAGGATGAGGCCCACTTCTAGCAGCTGATCTGGAGGTGTGAATTCCAAGAGAATAGAAGCTGCTTTTGTAGTTAGCAAGCCATTCACAGTCTTTGTTTAATCCAGAGTTGATTGTGTCAAACTTAAAGATGAACTGTAGCTCAGCAGTTTCTCTTTGAAGTCTGGTCCTGAAGTTTTTTTGCTGCAGGATGGCTACTTTTAGATCTGCAATTGTGTGTCCAGGAAGATTGAAGTGTTCCCCTACAGGTTTTTGTATGTTGCCATTCCTAATATCAGATTTGTGTCCATTGATTCTTTTACGTAGGGACTGTCCTGTTTGGCCGATGTATATAGCAGTGGGGCATTGTTGGCACATGATGGCATATATTACGTTGGTGGATGTGCAGGAGAATGTACCAGTGACAGTATGGCTGATCTGGTTAGGTCCTGTGATGGTGTTGCTGGTGTATATATGTGGGCAGAGTTGGCACCGAGGTTTGTTGCAAGGATTGGTTCCTGAGTTCGAGTTATTATGGTGCGGTGTGTAGTTGCTGGTGAGAATATGCTTCAGGTTGGCGGGTTGTCTGTGGGCATGCATCTGACGAAGTGGGTCTTTGCCCACGAAAGCTTATGCTCCTACACTTCAGTTAGTCTATAAGGTGCCACAGGACTCCTCGTCGCTTTTGCAGATTCAGACTAACACGGCTACCCCTCTGATACTTGACACCATGCAAGGCACTGCATTTAGCCGTATGGAGTGGAAATCTATCAACCTCATGAAGAAACTTGCACAAGTACAAACAGATATCATCTTTCTCTCCAAATGCAAACGGATGGACATTATACCAAATGGACTGAAGGTGAAAAATCCATTGCTATCTACATACTGCACAGACTACAGTGAGAGATTATGCCATATACTATCCAAAAAACTGAGGAACCACCTGATCAGCATCCTGTACAGCAAACAGGAAAACATCAAAAAAGAGCTCTCCAATCTGGAGTCTCTCATAAAACACCAACCTTCTGCACAAATGGACTTTACTAAAACAAGACAGGAGATCTACATTACACACTTCACTTCTCTACAGAGGAAAAAGGACTGTAAGCTGTCTAAAATCCTACCTGCCACATGGGGCCACAACAATGGTACCCCTAACTCACCCAGCAATATCGTCAATCTCTCCAACTACACACTCAGCTCGGCAGAAGAATCCGTTCTCTCTCGGGGACTCTCTTTTTGCCCCGCCACCCCCACTAACATGATACAGTTCTGCGGTGATCTGGAAGCCTACTTTCGCCGTCTCCGTCTTAAGGAATACTTCCAACACGACACTGAACAGTGCACTGACACACAGATACCTTCCCACCAACAGCACAAGAAGAAGAACTCCACATGGACTCCTCCTGAGGGCCGAAATGGCAGTCTGGACCTCTACATAGAATGCTTCCGCCGACGTGCACAGGCAGAAATTGTGGAAAAACAGCATCGCTTGCCTGGTAACCTCAGTCGTGCAGAACGCAATGCCATCCACAGCCTCCGGAACAACTCTGACATTATAATCAAAGAGGCTGACAAAGGAGGTGCTGTTGTCATCATGAACAGGCCTGACTACCTAAAGGAGGCTGCCAGACAACTCTCCAATACCAAATTCTACAGGCCACTTTCCTCAGATCCCACTAAGGAATATACTAAGAAACTGCACCATCTGCTCAGGACACTCCCCAAACAAACACAGGAACAAATCGACACACCTTTAGAGCCCCGACCAGGGTTGTTCTATCTTTTACCCAAGATCCACAAACCTGGAAATCCCGGACGCCCCATCATCTCGGGCATTGGCACTCTTACTGAAGGACTGTCTGGCTATGTGGACTCTCTGCTCAGACCCTACGCCACCAGCACTCCCAGTTACCTTCGTGACACTACGGATTTCCTGAGAAAACTACAATACATAGGTGATCTTCCAGAAAACACCATCCTAGCCACCATGGATGTAGAGGCTCTCTACACTAACATCCCACATGCAGATGGAGTACAAGCTGTCAGGAACAGTATTCCTGATGATGCCACAGCACAACTGGTGGCTGAACTCTGTGAATTTATCCTCACACACAACTATTTCAGATTTGGTGACAACATATACCTCCAGACCAGTGGCACTGCTATGGGCACCCGCATGGCCCCACAATACGCCAACATTTTTATGTCTGACCTGGAACAACGCTTCCTCAGCTCTCGTCCACTTACACCCCTTCTCTACCTACGCTACATCGATGACATCTTCATCATCTGGACCCATGGGAAGGAGACTCTGGAAGAATTTCACCATGATTTCAACAGCTTCCACCCCACCATCAACCTCAGCATGGACCAATCTACACGGGAGGTCCATTTCCTGGACACCACGATACAAATAAGTGACGGTCATATCAATACCACCCTATACAGAAAACCTACCGACCGCTATACTTACCTGCATGCCTCCAGTTTCCATCCCGGACACACCACACGATCCATTGTTTACAGCCAAGCACTGAGGTACAACCGCATATGCTCCAACCCCTCAGACAGAGACCTACACCTACAAGACCTTCAACAAGCATTCTGTAAACTGCGATACCCACACGAGGAAGTGAGGAGACAGATTGACAGAGCCAGACGTGTACCCAGAAGCCTCCTGCTACGGGACAAGCCCAAGAAAGAAACCAACAGAACACCACTGGCCATCACCTATAGTCCCCAGCTAAAACCTCTCCAACGCATCATTAGCGATCTTCAGCCCATCCTGGACAATGATCCCTCGCTCTCACAGGCCTTGGGAGGTAGGCCGGTCCTTGCCCACAGACAACCCGCCAACCTGAAGCATATTCTCACCAGCAACTACACACCGCACCATAATAACTCGAACTCAGGAACCAATCCTTGCAACAAACCTCGGTGCCAACTCTGCCCACATATATACACCAGCAACACCATCACAGGACCTAACCAGATCAGCCATACTGTCACTGGTACATTCTCCTGCACATCCACCAACGTAATATATGCCATCATGTGCCAACAATGCCCCACTGCTATATACATCGGCCAAACAGGACAGTCCCTACGTAAAAGAATCAATGGACACAAATCTGATATTAGGAATGGCAACATACAAAAACCTGTAGGGGAACACTTCAATCTTCCTGGACACACAATTGCAGATCTAAAAGTAGCCATCCTGCAGCAAAAAAACTTCAGGACCAGACTTCAAAGAGAAACTGCTGAGCTACAGTTCATCTTTAAGTTTGACACAATCAACTCTGGATTAAACAAAGACTGTGAATGGCTTGCTAACTACAAAAGCAGCTTCTATTCTCTTGGAATTCACATCTCCAGATCAGCTGCTAGAAGTGGGCCTCATCCTCCTTGATTGGATCACCTCATCATCTCCAGCCTGATCCTGGCCTGCATATTTATTCCTGCCTCTGGAAATTTCCACTACATGCATCTGACGAAGTGGGTCTTTGCCCACGAAAGCTTATGCTCCTACACTTCAGTTAGTCTATAAGGTGCCACAGGACTCCTCGTCGCTTTTGCAGATTCAGACTAACACGGCTACCCCTCTGATATTAGGGACAATGTTGAACTAAAAGAGGTGATTCCAGCTATGTGAATAGTGTAGCTGGAGTTGATGTATCTTAGTTCAACTTCCTGCAGCGTTCCCACTGTGGGGGGTTGATGGGAGAAACTCTGGCTGGGGAGGGGTATAGTGAGCAGCACAGAAACTCTCTTATTGATTTCCCCTTACTCTTCTCCCCTGCCTTCTATGACAAGGTAGTTGGCTCTGTGGATATAGGGAAAGCCATGGATGTGATTTACCTTGACTCTAGCAAAGCTTTTGATACAGTCCCTCACAGTATTCTTGCCAGCAGGTTAAAGAAGTATGCATTGGAAGAATAGACTACCAGGTGAATAGAAAGCTGGCTAGAGAACCAAGGGGTTGTGATCAATGGCTCAAGGTTTAATTGGCAGCCAGTATCAAGGCAGATGCCCCACACGTCACTTCTGGGTTTATTCAACGTCTTCATTAATAATCTGGATGATGGGTTGGTTTGCACCCTCAACAAGTTTTCAGATGACACTAAGCTTGTGGGGAGAGGGAGATCTGTTGGAGGGGAGGGGAAGGGTCCAGAGTGACCTAGACAAATGGGAGGATTGGCCCAAAAGAAATTTGATGAGATTCAACAAGGACAAGTGCAGAGTCCTTCACTTAGGCTGGAAGAATCCCAAGCACTGTTACTGGCTGGGGATCGACTGGCTAAGTGGCAGAACTGCAGATCCTGGGGATTAGTGTAGATAACAGGCTGAATACGAGTCAACTATGTGCCCTTGTAGCCAAAAAGGCTAATAGAATATTGTGGAGCATTGCCAGAAGATCAAGGGACGTGATTATTCCCCTCTGTTTGGCCTGGGGAGGCCACATCTGGAGCACTGCATCCAGTTTTGGGCCCCCCACTACACAAAGGATGTGGATGCATTGGAGAGTCAAGAGGAGGGCAACCAAACTGATTAGAGGTCCAGGGTGTGTGAATTATAAGGAAGAGGCTGAGGAAATTCGGCTTCTTTAGTCTGCAGAAGAGAAGAGCGAGGGGGTTGATAGCAGCTTTCACCTACCTGAAGTGGGGTTCCAAAGAGTCTGGAGTAGGGGTGGGAGGTGACAGAACAAGAAGTAATGGTCCAAGTTGCAGTGGGGGAGGTCTAGGTTGGATATTAAGAAATTCTATTTCATGTTGAGGGTGGGGAAGCCCTGGGATGGGTTATCCAGGGCGGTGGTGGAATCTCCATCCCTAGAGGTTTTTAAGTCCCAGCTTGAGAGAGCCCTGGCTGGGATGATTGAGTTGAGATTCGGTCCTGCGTTGAGCAGAGACTCACACTAGATAACCTTCTGGATCACTTCCAACCCTAATCTTCTGTGATTCTTTGGAGATCCAGGCATAACTTAGGGAGATGCGTGGGTGGCTGAACACTTCAAGTGTTAAATCTTGTGCTGCAGAGATGCTGGGCTACATGTAAAAAAGGGAGGAGCAGAAGAGGGAGAGCAGGGGAACCTAATCGTATCAGAATGCTGCTGCCACACTAGACAGGCTCCTGATGATTCCTGCCATGGATCCGGAGAGGATTACTGAAGAGCGAAGTGTCCTGTTAGTGCAATAGGATCACACACAAACCCCATGGGTTCTTCTCAGATATGTCCATTCTCCTCTCGCTCTCTACGATTTTGTACTTGGGCCCCTGAGAATCGGGGAGGGAACATGAAATACATCCCAGTAGAGAAGCCATGCTTAGCCCTGAACCCTCCTTTCCACCTTCCCCCTAAGCACACGGGGTCAACAGCTTGGTATACTGTGCAAAGGCCTGCAAGGACCAAAGCCCCGATAGCCACAGTCCTACAGAGAGACTCTGTAGAAAGTCTTGCAAGCAGCTGCCGATCCTGCCCGGTATTGTGTGATCACCGGCCACTAGGTGCAGCCCTTGTTCTGCCTATGCCACCCTGTGTGTGCGTTCTGTGGAAGCAGAAAACCTGAAATTGAGAGGCGGGTGGGGGGGGGGGGGGGAGGGGAAGTATATCCTAGAGGGGAAAAAATTCCTCCTCGCTTTTTTTTTTTTGCTGTAGTCTGCCTTATATATAATAACGTTCCCCTCTTCACCTGTCTACTTTCTTGTCGATTCAGCTCAATCTTGAACGATGTAATTGACAAAATTATAATATCAGGCGTGATACTTTTGATAGCTTTTGTCCAAAACTCTGCTGCAATAGCTCCTTATTTCCAGTTGATTCATTGGGGGAGAAAATATATGCTACTCCATTAGAACTTTCCATTCACACACCATTTACTTGACAGGATTTTCTTAGCATCACAGCATAACTTATCCTTACTGCTATTCAATCATTTTGTAATAAAAACTGAGATTGCAAAAAATGTTCATTGTCATTACTGGTGACGGACCAGTAACTACTTCCCCACAGGCGGGGGGAGAATCAAGGATATATTGTATTTCAAATAAGGCTGGCCTGCAGAGAATTGTTTTTCAGCCGGGAGAAGTTTGGATGGAATCTCCATTGAAGAGGAGCGTATCTGGCAATACTGTAGTCCTGGACCTGTAATCTGTTCTTTTGAACTGGACTCTCCTTCATTCGAGGAAACGAAACACTTACCATAACAACACACTGGGGCATAGCCTTCTGACTGGGACTTTGGACCAAGAGACACCCTGCTTCAGGGGAGAAGCCAGCCTCTGATGGATGGGTTTAGTGAGAGAGCTTTTCTGAGGGAAAGCTTATCCCATAGAAATCTGCTGCAGAGTTTCTTCCACCTTCCTCTGAAGCAGTTGGTCCAGGTCTGCTTGAATCTGACAGGACCTGACTACCTGTGCCCTCAGCCCTGCCCCCTCCTCTGTTCCTCACGGACCCACCATCTTCCATTCGCCTAAACTCCCTCCTCTCAGCACCATCCTCGCTCCCCAGCCGTGTAACACCTCAGGGACCCCAGAGCCCAGCCTCGGATAGAGGTACCCTAAGCAGGGGTGCCTCTGCTGGAGCTGTGGGATTCAAACTCCTGGCAGTGGGGCAGGAGTTCATTCGAAGGGGAGTAGTAGCAGTGATAGTTCTGCTGCTGCCCAGGAGGTAGGAGTATCCAGGGGCTGCTGGCGGGCTGAGGCTGCTGCAGGGAGGGTGTGGTGTGTGTGTGTGGGGGTCTCCTCCCCCATTCATGCCTTTGTGTGGGGTGGACAGCAATAGCCCCCCAGGCCTGCACACCCCCAGCTGTGTGGGTCAGAGCAGTACTAGACGCTATGGGAGAGATTGCAAAGCTACAAGGATGGGGCATCTGAACAAGCCACCACTGGCCCCTTGGTCCCTGAGGAAGGGCTGGCTTCCCCAATGAGTGGGTCAGGAGCTTCCATAGTGGGGGAAAACATTGATTCTTTGGGCATAGATGCCTCCACCTGAGCCTGCTGCCAGTGACCTCTGTGCTCCTGGCCATAGCTTCCCACGCAAACCTCCCTCCACGAAAACCGCTCGCTACTGCGTCCGGGGTTGGGTTTGGATCGGCTGGGGTGGAGTTGGGTTCAGGTCAGGTTTTAAAATTGGGTGTGAGCAGACCTGTACTAGACACATCGCCGTGGTGACAATTTCTACATTCCAATGAGTGTCCCCCCACGAATCCATCCCAGATTTTACACTTAGGCCAGCGTTGGCTGAAAAGGACTTTGGGAATGTATAAACTTAAAAAACAAAAAGTGGTTATAGACTAATAAATGGTTAGATGGGTATCATGAGCTTTTGTGGGCACAGCCCACTTCTTCAGATGACCGGAGTTTTGAGTTTAGTATGTGCTGACCCAAAATAAATAGCGGAGAAGAGAGGGGGAGGGAGTGGGAAACAAGGAGAAGAGGTTATGAAAATATCAAAGGAAAAACAGGAAGACTCATAGACTTTAAGGTCAGAAGGGACCATTATGATCATCTAGTCTGACCCCCTGCACAGTGCAGGCCACAGAATCTCACCCACCCCTCCTAGAATAATCCTCTCACCTAGATCTCAGATATTGAAGCCTTCAAATACTTTGAAGACCCCAAGATGCAGAGAATCCTCTAGCTGTGATCTGTACCCCATGCTACAGAGGAAGGCGAAAAACCTCCAGGGTCAGTGCTGCATTGATCAGATGGGAACTCAGGTGTCATGCCCTATACTGATGATCAGTGCCTTAGCTCAAGAAGATCCCTATTAGTGTAGGGCATCATGCTTGCAATTATAGAAAATTAGGAATTGAAGACATTACAGTTTTCTCCAGTCCAAAATAAGAAGATTGTTCTCATCTAGCAAAGGTTTCAAAGCACTGCACAGACCTTGGCAAACTCGCATTCCCTTTGTGAGCTAAGTAAAAGAGAACAGAGCTGATAAATGGGAAACCAAGGCACACATAGATCAAGTGACTTGCCACAAACCAATCAGAGTTTTTGCCTGCATGAGGATTTCAGTGGATCAATGGCAAAACTGGGAATAAGAGCTAGGAAGCCTAAATCTTGTCTTGCCAATAGACTGCACTTTGCCACAGCATGGAAGTAATTTGTATTAAATATAATTCATTGATCACAAATAAATACTAATTAGAGTAGTCCCTGCGTGATGTGCTTGCTTTCAGGATGTTCTCTTTAGTGAACAGACTTCTATACTTTTGTAAAGCAATTAAATCTACTAGTAATGCTCAGTAAATAACAAACACAAATTAACAGCATGTTCTTGGGCTCCTGAACTTCAGAGCTGCAATTAAAAGTATTTAGTCATTTTTCCCTTTGTGCCTTTCTGAGCCTTGCACCCCAATAAAAAGCAAGGTGTTTTCTTACTTTACTCCTTACTCATCGCAGTAATGGATGCTTCCTTGGCGTGAGGTAACTGATAATCTGAGCCCTTGACCTGTGGCACTGTGTTTTATCACTGTCACAATCTGCTGCCTCTCTAGGAAGTTCCAGGTTTAGTTTGCTGCTATTTGGACTTTTGCGTGCCTGAATCTAAGGGGGAGAATCAGCATGCTCACAGGACAGCTGCTGGCCATGTAAACCACAGCATAGGGCTGCACCAACAGAAAACCCCTTTAGTGACTGGAGAGAGGCTGAAAGCAGCCATAACCTCTCTTCTACTGCAGGTGGCATACGATGAGAAGGGGTCAAAGCCACAGTGGCTGAGGATGCTTTTGCTTAGTGCACCTCCTCACAGAATATGTCGGCAGAGTTGGATTCCCATCTGTGAACCACACCTGCTCGTCTTCGTGTAGCAGTGCTGCCATCTTTCCTCTCCATATAAAATTCTCCCTGCCCTGGAGTCGGGAGCCAGGTTGCTGCAAACAGTTGACACTTCCCTGAGCCGTTTTCATGACATGATGCACGACTTCTGTCCTGCAAAGGGATGTTTGTTGCTACCTCAGACTGGCTAAAAACCTTGGAGAACATTATGTTCCTTGGGGAATACAGAGATCGAGTGCTGCAGGAAACTGATGTTGGCTTCTTACGGTAAGTGGCGCTCTTCCCTACAAGTTGATACCAAACTGGCGCCCCAGGGTGGTTCTGGGATGTGCTATGGCTCCCGTAGTGGCCAACTTTCTGGCTGGACACCTAATCTCTTGTGGACACTTTTGCCGGAGTTCAGAGTATGAGCTCTGATGTCTTGGTCAAATTCCAACATGGGTTCATTCCATTCTGGTGTCATACAATTGCCCTGGCAGCTTAGTAGCTCACCTGGCATCCTCTTCTTCATTCTCTGCCCTATGAGTTGTGCCTATTAACAGTTTTATTGTGTGAACATAGAACATAAGAACGGCCGTACTGGGTCAGACCAAAGGTCCGTTCAGCCCAGTATCCTGTCTGCTGACAGTGGCCAATGCCAGCTGCCCCAGAGGGAGTGTACCGAACAGGGAATGATCAAGCGATCTCTCTCCTGCCATCCATCTCCACCCTCTGACAAACAGAGGCTTGGGCAGCGTTTCTTAAATTCCGAGGCAGTCGGAGATGTGCCACGGAGAACAGCAGAATTCAAAATGGCCACCCTTAAAGGGACAGGCGACCTTTTTTTTTCCTCGATAACTTTCCCCTAAACCTTTTTTTCCTCAATAACTTCCCCTCATCCTTTTCCCCCAACTTTTTTTTTGTTCAACCAAAAATCCTTGGTATTCCTCATAAAAAAATATTGTTTGGTGTTCCTCGGTCTTAAAAAGTTTAAGAAACACTGGGCTAGGACACCACTCCTTACCCATCCTGGCTAATAGCTGTTAATGGACTCTCTATATTATCTGGCAATTGTCAGTGATTTGCTTAGCGCTGCAAAATCCCCGCCACCGAGGTGTTTACAGTCTAGAGTCCCGGTCACCTCTGTTTTCCTGCAGAGGAGATGACAGTCCAGTAGTGGGTGAAGAGCTCTCTGCAGATAACTAGTTTATCAGCATGCAGAGGACTTTGGGCTTTGAAAGTGAGACGTGCATGTTTGTGGGGATTATTTGTGTGTTAGGAAAGGCTCCTTTGGCCTTTTATAGGAGAAAATAATGGAACTAGTAGGGGCTTATACACCAGGAATTACTGTGGATTTGCAAGGTCTTTTTATTGTCTAACTCGGTGGTAAGAATGATTGTCGAGTAATAAAAAAAATAGCATCTTTTTAGCACCCAGGCAGATCCTAGCTAAGGTCAATGCACAAGGGCCAGCACTACCTGCCATAGGACTGGAGTCAAAATAAAATCTCTCTTCAGTCCTATTTTTGTCCCCTCTTTTTACAAATCTGAGGGGTCCTTATTAGCAAATCTCTTAATTAGTAATTGACCCTAACGAGAGAGAATTTTATGGTGGTTTTCTGCATCAGGAATATCCTCTGGGTCAAGGCCCTGCCAATACAGTATTTTTATTTTATTTTTTCCCAGTCATAGATATTCTTTGTCACATTAGGGTCAGACGGGTCATGTTGTTGTCTGTTCATAATATGCATAGTAGTGGATTCTGATAAGCTTTCCAGCATCACGATCCTATTGCAGGAATACAAGTAACTTACTCATTTACAAAAATTGGCAGCTGGGCAGAACTCCAAGTCTCTAAAAACTCCTATATAATATAAAAAAAGGAAATTTGGAACCAAAAGAGAGCAAGGCTAAGTATGTTAGTTTTTGGGCAACTTCTCTGCTGTTAAATTTCAGAGCAATTATGTGTCTGCAACCCTAGATTGCTATGAAAATCTGCATCCACAATGAATGAAGATTATTGTAAATAACAATAAAGAAAGGTGTGCCTTAATCCTCAAAACTGATTGGAAAAACCTAAGCCTAAACACTTCATTTCTCAGTCTTTTCTTCTGACTCAAGGTACAATTCTGCCCTCCTTTTGAGTCCATCCAGTATTAGCTCATCTGAATGAGGGCTGTATGGCAGTATTAATGAGGGCAGAATTTAGATTTGTAAGCAGTTTTGGATCGGGAATGCTCTGTGTGCCTGAACCTTGCCTGGCACAGTGTGGTCAATCCAGCCTGTTGGTGAAACGAAAATAGAACTAATAGAAATCACAACTGGGCTTGATGTTTTGATCCTCCCTGTGGTGATATTGTGCCTTGTTTGAGGGAACTGCTGCATTTAGCTTACTGTGGTCATCCTGGGTCAGAAAAGATTTGTTCCCCAGGGATTGAATTAGAGAGAGAGAAAATGAAAATGAGAGGTTGGACGTTCTTACATATGGATAAAATCCCTTCTTCCCTGAGCTACCAATTCCTTAATCCTTATGAATGCAAGTGAAATGAATACATACGTATTTTAGAAATGTGAATCTGCCCGTCTGCGAGTCTGTTTGTTCAAGAACTCCTCCTGAATGTGAGAGTTATAGCCACCAAATTTGATATGCAGCTTTCTCTTCTCCTAATTCAGCGTTCCTCACTTAGGGAAAGTCGCTAGTGGGCTGCTCCACTTTGTTCATCTAAAGGCTCTGTAGTGGCTCTCATTCACTCCAGTTCACCATTTCTAGCCAAGGCGAGCTGCAGGAAACTGCATGGCCTTGGGCCGCCGCTTCCTGCCGCTTCCCTTGGTTGGAAACAGCAAAGTGGACCCAATGGGAGCCATGAAGATCTGTGACTATGGAGCCTTCAGATAAAAAAAGCGGAGCGGCACATCAGTGTCTTTCCCAAAGGGGATCTGTGACCCACTTTGAGAAACACTGTCCTAACTAAATGCAAGGTCAGGGTTTGGTTGTGCCAGGAAGTGTGGGGAATGGGATTGTGTTCCATAAAATGGAACGGGAGGTGCTGTTTGGCGGGATGTAATACTCACAGTGACCACTGGGGGCAGCAAGTGCAGGGGAGAGCCATACTGCAGAGTGTCCACTGGGGGGAGCCGTACCACCAAGTGAGTGGTCAGCTGAGGATGGGGCTCATCATCTTACCTGCCACCTCCCCCGGTAAGTGGGCCCCCCTGCCCAGGAGACAGCCCCTGCCAGCCCCACTGCCCTGGGAGGGGCTAGGGGAAGGAGAAATGCCTCCCTCCCTCCTTCCCTGTCCTGGGAGGAACCATGGAGGAGGGAACCCCCACCAGCACTCCCCGTGCCTGGGAGGGCCTGGGAGGGGGAAGGAGGAAGCCCCTGTGGTGCCTCCTGCACCCCCAAACCCTAGCCTCCTGCCCTGAGCCCCTCACATCTGCAAGGCCTTGCCCTGATTCCTGCACCCACCACAGACCTGGTGCCAGCCTCCTCCCTTGAAGCACCCGAGCAATGCTGGGTTAGTCTTCTAGTGAATACATTATGTAAAAGATGTTTAGCTCGTGCTAAAGAATGCTCCAAAAATAAAATTAAGGAAGTCTGCTGATAGAAGTTACTATACAGGAATTGCTCATTTAACACGTGCCTACTTAACACGTTTTCACAATAGCACGATTTTTTTTGTAGGGAACGTTTTTAGAATTACACGACCGTCCCCGGAATAACACTGTTTCCCCAGCTGGCCCATTGCTGGCAGCTGCACGGGGCTTCCTCCGCCTCCCTGCAAAGCGGCGGAGGGTTCGCTGCTCACCACGCTGTTCCCCGGCGACCCTCCCTCACCAGATGCAGTTTGGGTCCCAGCAGACCCGTCACAGGGGCACACTCCTAACCCAATCCACTTCCCCTCTCCTCCCCTACCCTTCCCTAGAGCCAAACGCCTCCCCTTCCTGCTGTAACCAAGTCCCCCTTTTCACCCAACCTTATGTCCCAGTCCCAACAGACACCACCGCTTGAAACACAACCCCCACCTTTTCCATTATTTTCAATGGGAAAATTGACCTTGCATAACACGTTTTCACTTAACACGATCATTTTCTGAAACGGATCTATAGTGTTAAATGAGGAATTACTGTGGTTTGCTGTAGCTAACTCCAGAAGTAAATGCAGCTTCTGCACAGTGAAAATTCCTAGGACTGATTCTGTAGGCATGCCCTCTCTAACAGCCTGTGTGGGCAGTCATGGCACCAGGAGATGAGTTTTCCCAACACACTGAAACCTTACAATGCCAGTAAGACTGCACATAACCCTGGCAGAACGGGACCTACCGGAGATGATTGTGAAGTGCGATGGGGAAGTCATGGTCACGAAAGGAGGGGTGACGTACTTGGCTTTCACTCCCTGCTTCACGAGGAGATCCATGTTCGGGGTGTTGACATCCTGGTCATAATTCCAACGGAATCCATCAAAAGAAACCAGAAGGAGTTTGTTTGAGCTGTTTTCCTTCTCATTCCTGCCAGTTGGACGGCAGGTGAATGGTTTTAAGAAGCCAAGCAGAAGCAAAAGACAGCTAAGTCTCTTCATGCTGAGTAGCTTGCAGCACAGAAATGGCATGCCCAGTTTTTTGCTCCTGCTTTTCTTCCTTTCTTATCTGTGGTGGATCAGAGCAAAGTTCAAGCCAGAGAAACCTGTTCAAAGCCATATCCTTGATAACATATAGATTTATTAAAGTAAAACCATCTGGGCTTTTCTGAAGTGACTAGTGAGTCTGGAATACTTAAGTGCACTGGCTGGCTGACTAAGGCTTTATAAAAGGGGGACTGATTTTCATGTGCAGCGCTTTCTGAAAACCAGGCCCTGTAGCGTGTCCTCTCAGGAGTGGTGCCGGGAGGTGCATTTTTTGGAACACAATTAAAAAAGTGAAGCCTTGTTAATTTTTTTTTCAATGAAACCTGACAAAGCCTTTAAGAGATTTGTATCTGACCAATGAGAATGCCGATGGTGCTGGCAGAAAGGGACCAATAATGAGGGGTGTGAAATGCAATGGGGAAGACCTTCTAAGCACCATTTTGGTGCGTCTACAAAGCAGCGTTCTTTTGGAATAACTGACGTTATTTTGAAATAGCACAGTGCTCATCTACACAGCAAGCCATTGTTTTGAAATAATGGCAAGCTGGAGGACATCTTACTCTGACTCCTCTAACCCACATTTCACGAGGAGTAAGGGAAGTCGAAAGAAGAGTGTTTTTTCCTTCAACTTCCTGCTGTGTAGACAGCGCCAAAAGCCGATTTAAGCTGTTTCGACTTCAGCTGCGCAATTGACATAGCTGAAGTTGTGAACCCTAATTCAACTTTTACCCTGATCTGTAGATGTACCCTTTGTGGTCTGGATTGGCCCTGGTGTGCCCTGTCTCAGTTCTGTGGTAACCCAACTACAATGCCAGGTTCTTTTTGCACATTATTTATTACTCTGTAGTTTTAGTTTTAGTGCAAGTACTCTGCAACAGAAGTAAGTCTCCAAGCATAAATTCCCTCTCCGCTTTTGGTCCCACCAAGGAATATACTCACAAATAGCATGGGCAAGTTTTAACAAGACCTTTGAGAATTTGATCCCCTGTTTTTGCCATTAGATTTGGATGCTCAGACGATCCATACCTTTCAACAACTGACTAGCCACAGGGATAATATGCCAAATGAGTCTTCAGGAGAGTCCAGCCAGGGAGGGACACCGTAATGCTCAGAAGCTGAGAAGGTCAGTAATTAAAGCTGTGTCTGTTCTAGGAAAGGAGAGAGAAGAAAATTAAACTGCCAACAAAGAATAATGAGAAATCTTTGATGAAATTAGTGATGCAGAACAGATACTAAGTACTTTCTTCTTTCCTCCAGAGTCTAAAGTTTTAGCTGGGAAGGAGTTGGTGAGAAGCAAGCGTGTTGAGATTCTGAGCCCCACATAACTAGTCACAAGAGTCAAGAGAGAGAAAAGCTCAGACCTGGTAATAAAGATAAAATAAATGAACAAACCAGTGCGTTCTGCATATTTGGATAAACTAGACCCAGAAAACTCCATTATCTACAAGGCCATTGTTTCTTGCCATCAGAATATCTAGATCTTCGACTTTGGCAATAAGATTAATTTCATCATTGCTTTTCATCTGCCTGTTCTCCTGAACAGCTAACGAGCCTGCATTCTTATTTTTAAAAGGATCTCGAGGTGGAGAAGAGAAATGTGTTGGCAGCAATAAAAATTAGGGAGACCATGTTTACCAAGTCCTGTTAATAAACTCACCTAAATTGTAGATTTTTGCATAGGTAAGCAGAGGGGTGGGGGAATGAGAATCCAGAAGGCTTTGTAATGAAAATAAGACTCTCAGACAAGAAGTGCACATGCTCTGGAATACTTAATGTAGGTGCAGCCGCCAAACTGTGGCATTAAAAGCCTTCTGATGCTAAGAAAATATAGATAAACATTCAGCTAAAGGACAAGTCTTATAAATGGTGTTCCCTTTTCTCCTTCATCTCTCAGTTAAAACTAATAATTTTTAGGGCCATTGGCATGGAAACAGCATGTTTGTTTTTCAAAAGTTCATCTAATCGTTCTACTGCCACCACCCGAAACCTGTGATTCCAAATCATCCTTTCGTCTATACCATTGAAACTGCAGTGAGGTCAGACCAGGGAGAGTTTGACCTGATTGCTTCTGTTTGTGAGCGTGTGCTCAGTGGAAATGATTCTTATATCACAAGTGCAGGACTCTCTCTAGGACCTTGCTGCATCCAGATACCTGCTGAGCACTTCTCCGAATTATGAAGTGTGCCCATCAATAAATACTTATTTCTCTCATCTCGTCAGCCTGCAAGGACTTGGTGGACTCGGTTTGATCTGAGTTTTCCTTGTTGATGTTTTTGTGGGATGACGAGGTTGGAGAAGTGGGCTTTGCATTTTGCTCTGAAGATGCTGAGTCCTTTGGTAACCCTGGTCTCTCCTGGGAGCTGCCGGTTCAGGGGCCAATTGCTGTGAAAAATCTTGTCCATGCTCAGGCTTCGCTGGTGATGTTGGCCATTTTGTAGTTTGCGTGGAAAGTAGCCATCAAAGGAGGTCATGATCTTGCAGAGGCAGTTGAATTGAGGCCATTCTCATGGAGGGCTTTGGAGCTGAAAACAAAACATTGGGTTCCATGCTCAGCATCCCATGGAGGGACCATGCTGGATCGGCACTAGGATGCATTGATAAGCAGACAGTATAAGGGGTTAAAAAAGGAGAAAAGAGAATTTAGGCTAAAAATCAGCAAACCTTTGCAGGCTGAGAGATCTTGTAGGCTAGGGATAGTTTTCCAAGGGATATGGTGAAGCCTTTATCTTCTGGGATGTTTAAAACCAGTGTGGACAAAGCCCTCCACACATACCCTGGTGTTCAGTTGTGAACTGTCAGGATGGTGGACTTGACCCAATGGCTTATTTCAGTCCAAAAAATAAGAGCTCAAGTACCACAGCTATATGAGGCTATATGAGGTTTGCAAAATCCAGAGGGGCAAGATGTCTGGTGGCAATGCTACAAGAGAAAAGGAGAGTGTATCCCGGGAGGAAATGCAGGGGATTTTTTTCTGGCATTTTCCTCTACCATAACAGCCATCCAATCATCAATTTGCTATAGAATGCTGCAATGTTTTTAATAGTAACGCTAAACATTAATAAGACGCTAAAGGAAATAGTTTCTGTTTGCCTTGCAGTTGTCTTGAGCCTCTGCAAATAAAGCCCATGTATTTATATCTCAACTGTTAAGAAAGTGCTGAGTCTGAAAATGCAGTAAAAATATGAATCATATTTTTCTTGACAGTCCAATGTCTGTTTACAATATGTTAATTAAAATATCGATATGCAATGGATAAGATCTGGAAAAGTAAAGCGATTAGCTTAGGAACGAAGCTGAACATCTTGAAAATGTGTGTATTTAACAGCATGTTGTACGGATGTGAGACAAGGGTGATAACGAAAGATATGAAGAGAAGGATATTGGCGTTCGAGAGGAGTTGTTATAGAAAGATCCTGATAATAGGATGGATGCAGAAGGTCACCAATGGGGAATTATATAGGAAGATACAGCCAAAAGAGAACCTACTGCAGAAGGTTATACAACGGAAGTTACAGCTGTTCGGGCATATCTCCAGAATGAACGACGAGCGAAAAGTTAAGATCTTGGTATTCAGCATAATGGATAATCTGAATAGGAGAAGCAGACCCCACAGAGAATGGGGAGATGATATAGTAGATTGGTACAGAGCTAGTCTATGGAAACTAAGCCACTCCGCACTGGACAGGGAAAGAGGGAAGGAGGCATCGGACACCAACGGGTGCTGAGCCCATGGCTGCTGCTGATGAAATATGAATGGGCTATAGATGGGATAATTATTTATTTACCCTTATAAAAGTGAAACAAGAGCAACAAAACCAATGCTCTGGGGGGCCTTGCAACATTTAAAAAATATACTAAAGCTAGAAGACTTACCCAGCATTGCCTGGGTCCTGGAGCAGCAGGGCTGTGCGACCTGCCAGGCAGCTTCTCCCTGGAGCCGGCCTGGGGTGGCTGGGACCAGTCTGGTTGCTGGCTGCTTCTTGACCGCAGGGGCTGCACAGAGGTTGGCAGCTGCTCCCTGAGGCAGGGCAGGGTAGCAGGGGCTGTGCTTCCAGCCAGTGGGGGAAAGGAGGGGAGGGACTTGCTATCCCCTGTGGTCTTTTGTGAGTATAACTGTCCCTCCTCTCACCCCCTCCCTTTGTGTTTGAGATGAAACAATCACATTCCAGGCATATCCCATTGTCCTGGCTCAACCGAACCCTGACATCACTTTAAGTTATGAGAAGCTGCCTACCGAATTTGTTAGTCCTAGATCTTATCATTTAGGAGGTGTTCTTGAACAAATGGACTCACAGACTCAGTACAGTAACTATTCTATGCTGTACGGGTTCTTGTATGGTGCACCTTACTCCACTATCAACAGCAACATCATTATGCTACCTTGCTGGGTAGAAGGGTCTCCTAACCTGGGTTTCTTTTCCTGAACATGGGGCTGCCAGTGCTGCTGTGAATCAGGCCAGTGCCCTGCTGCTAGCATGGATCTCTGGCTCTTCATCTCCAGTTGATGGCCACCTTGAAAGGTTTTCTGCTGCAGCTCTTCGCCAGCAGTGCTGTGAGCAGGGGAGTGACTCCCTAACCCTTAGGCTGGCTTTTTGCAGGCCTTAGAAAAGCGTAGAGCCGCTGATCTCCTCCTATTGTTAACAGCTGCCAGAGAGCCATCCGGAGGCAGCCAAAGCAAAGCATTTCATTACCACCCCCTCCTCTCTGCCCACTCGATGTCCCCTGTGAGCCATTTGTAGTGGTTCACTGCCAGCAGGCAATGCCCTGCTCCAGATAACTCAGTTAATAAGATGGATATGGAAGGAGGACGAGGTGACAGTAGTGGCTGCACTCTGTTTTGGTGTCAACTAGCCATTTACAGTGTGGCTGACCAACTCGCCTGGCCCCTGGCTCAGACAAAGAGGGGTGGCTCTGCACGACCAGAAGGGGCGGGACCTTGGGCAGAAGGGGCGGGACCTTGGGCAGAAGGGGCGGGAGTGCTCAGCACTGCTTGATGCACTCTGTGTGGGACTCTGCCAGTGACTGAAAGGACCTGGGGTTCTGGCTGCTGTCGCTACTGCAGTAGGGGCAGCAGGGCCAAGAGCCCTCGACCCTTTGGGATCACCGGGCCCCGGAGCAGCTGCTCCTTCTGCCCTTCCTCCCCCGTGCTTTTGGCCGGTCTGCTCATGGATACAATATAGCTTGCTCCAGCTAGAGAGAGATCACTATGCTTCAAGTAGATGTCTTAGAAAAATGGTGATAAACTTTAGCAGCAGGTTCATGAGAATCCATCGTTTGCTCTTATTGATTTTTTGCATGAGAGTGAGTTCATGGGCAATACATGCTTAGTTACTTGTCTCAAATTAGTGGCCTTAATAAAGTTTAAAATATAGTCTTGTCTTGCTCGTCCATTCAAGGAGACTGCTAACTTCCTTAATATTTGTCGAATGCTTGCAATAAAACAACCTTAACTTTGAGCAATGACTGGATTTAAGGGCTCAAATGTCCCTTTTCACTGATTGTTGATTTATTTCAAAATAGCTGTGGCCACATAAAATCATTAATGAAGTGATTGCTTTTTTTCCTCTGAAGATACAGAGATGCAGCTGGAGGAAAGAAATCTCCCCATAGTCTCACCCTCCATAGCAAATCTGAACAGACTCTTAACAACTGGAATTGTCCAGTCATCTTGTTCTTTGCATAACTCAGCTATTTTTCTGTGGTTCGAAAGGGAGCGGGCTACATGAGAGGCTTCCTTAAAAACCATCTGGATTTAGAGCAGCAGTGGAAGTTCTGTGTAAGAAGAATCACCTAGTTGAGAGGGAAAACAAACATGTAGGCTAAGCACAGGCATAACTGTAAATACATATTCAGAGTGCAATAGACCATGAGATGTGAATGATCCCTATCTAAGCAAGCCATAGGTATTCTCTCACTGCAAAATGTGTTTGAAATCTTGATGTGTGCAGAAATTAAATTTGCCTCTGGGCAGCTTAGACTGGCATGACTCAGCATTTATCCAACCAGGCACTCTAGGTATCATGATCCTTGGCAATTTTACAAGAGTTATATTTTGGAATGCATGAATAATTGTTGAATAATTTCTTCAGTATATTGGAAACATGCTTCATTTATTTTTCTCCCTCATTTAGCACACAAGTGATTAGAAATGCACCCCTTTCCACAACTCCTCACAACGCCATTATTGTACTGCAGGAAAAAGTGAGGGTATCTGGCACCTGGCAGAAGTATTGTGGGAATGTGCCCCTGAACTGAAGATTTCATTGCTCTGCTGTCTGTCAACCAAACATTTTGCTTCAGGGACAAGGGAACGTACCAAAATACTCAAGAAAGTCCTCGCAAAACTTGAAACTCTTCAGACAAAGCAAAGCTTCTTTAAGAGGTGAACTTCTCAGCTTTGGAACTTACTGAGTTTGCCACCAGTTTCCTCATGTAATCCCATAACTGCCCCTCAGATCCCATGATTAAGAACTCTCTGGAGAGCAACCGTCAGTTCTCTAGAAATGGGTTCATAGCTTCAATTTGAATAATATACGGGAGCAGCCCTGGATTGGGAATGGGGGAGGAGGGGAACGCACGCTCAGCCAGTTCCTTTTTACCTGCCTGGCTGCCTGCTGTTCAGTGCACCAACCTTCAGGAGAGCCCCGGAAGCTAACTTTTACGTCTGTATATATGAGGAAACATTTAGAAACTCCTGAGCTGGTATAAATTACAAAAGGCCCATTGATATCAACTGACACATACCTTAGAGTTTTGGAGAATAAAATCACTCTTGAATAAAAACTCTAGAACTGGTTGAAAACTAGTATGGATTTTTTTGGGGAGAGAGGGGAACCTTTCTATACAACTTTTTAAAAATTGTATATGAACATTTTTTTTATTTTCTTTGGTAAAAATTTTTCATTTGCCACCCAAACCTGACCATTTTCCTGAAAATCCAAACTGAAGAATGAAAATTCTTACCGAAAACCAAAGATTTGTACCAAAAAGTATTAGATATTCAATATTTTGGCCAAAGGGAAAAAGTGTGTTGTAGTTGAAAAATCCATTTTTGTTTCAATAAATAAATAAATTTTAAAATAGTAACAACACTAAAAAGTGGTAATTTTGTTGGCCATCTCTACTACTGATTTCACACATACTTCAGTCACAAAAGGCGTGAGGCCTTTTGTGAGATCACCTTCACAACTGACGGTGCTAATGTTCTCCCAATGTTCAGCCCTCTTCCCCACCTATCTCTGGCCAGCTCTGCCTCCATCAGGAGATGTTGAAACAGATTAGCTTTTTGGCTCATGACAGAAGAAATCCATGTCATATAAAGCAATGGCGATGCTCTTTTGATGGGAGCTATTGCTTTTTTGGTAGAGAAATATTGAAAGGAGTCAGTGGAGCAATGCCAGCTTGCAATATCTCAGGTTTTGCTCTTAGATTGTATATCTCCAGGAAGAAATAACACGCATTATTTTGAAAATGAAATTAAAATAAAATCCTCAAACTCATAATTAAATCTTAAAACAAACACAATGAAGTGTGTGTGTGCGTGTGTGTGCGTGTGTGTGTGCGTGTGTGTGTGCGTGTGTGAGATTTGTCTTTTAATATTTTGCACAAGTTAATGCATTTAATATGAACAGAATAGTAATGTTAGAAACACTGCAGTACATGAACAAGTATCTATTATTTATGCATGAAATGGAATAGTTGCAAAATAATGGTCAAAATATTTGATACACCACAATGTTGAAACTCCATTGCGTTCATTCATTGATTCTATTGATTTTTAGTGGTGTTTATAACTGGAGTAACAGCAAGAGTAAAGTCCTACTTACATATTGCAATGTGCTTCCTGCAGCAAACTGTAACTTACACTTCCGAGTGTAACAAACCTACCTGGGCCTGATTTCAGAAGTAAGGAGGCTCTCAGCTCCTCTTGACTTCATGAGATGGACATGCTCACTTATTCAGCAAATCAGGGCAACAGTACGCTCTGATTGAGGAATATTCTGTCTCAGGTATACGCTCAGGAGACACGCTGCAGGAATGCATTTGGAGAATTGTATGCATTTGGGGAATAGTCTCTCTTTGCAATCTTAGTGATTCATGAATGCAACCTACTTAAATTGACTGTGTAACCAAAGCTGTCATGTTGCTATTTTTTAAAATGCATCTTCTGGATGTATCTGAACTGAACGATAGTTCGTAAAATGTAGTTCCTATTGACAAATCACATTTCTAGGGCTGCCTATCTGGTACTCTGCCTTATGAAGCAGTAAATATACTAGTAGGCATATGTGTATTTGCATATGTGGGCATGTAACTGCATTTCATTCTTGTAGGCACTTCATTGTCTTGGCTGGGCAATCATGAAGAGAAGAGCCTAAGCTGAGTACTGGGAGTTCAGGGGCCCGTCGACCCTACCTCAACGGGTCTGAGGCTGCCTGCCCTCTTACTTCGATGCCCACATCGAACCCAGGCTGTACCTTGGAGAAGCAATAAATCTTCTCTATTCTCCTGGCTAGTGGAGACACATCTTGCTGCAGATGGGGGTGCAGGGTCAGGGGGTCCCCCGACACACTGTCACACTTTTGTATGAAGTTTACCAGGCATTTGTCCTCCAGATCCCGGTGTATGGCTTGGAGTCAAGGATCATATATTGCCACCATGTTTCAAAACTTGATCAGTTCCGTATGCCCTGCCTCAGGAAAGTCACCCATGGAATTGGTACAGGGAGGTCCTTAAGCAGTGTGGTGTCACAGGCATGGAAGCAATGCTTATGAACAAACAGCATTGAGTTGGTCATGTTATGAGGATGGATTGTACACGGATACCAGAGATGGTCTTCTACACTGAGCTTGTTCACAGAAAGCGCTCTGTTGGTGGTCAGCATAAGTATTCTAAAGATGTCTTAAATGCCAACATGAAATCATGCAGCATATTTCCCAGTGACCTGGAAATCATAGATCAGGACAGATTGTTCCAGTGGCAAGCTATTGTACAGACTCTCAAATGCTTTGAGAGTCAACATATCCAGAGATAACGAGAAAAGTGTAGGATCCAAAAAGAATGTACAACACCCACAGAGGGGGGATTTTTATATGACATCTGTACTCAGATTTGTGGATCCAGGATTGGTTTAGTCACTCACCAAAGGTGTCATAGACGATGAGATCCATCAATCAATGACTCAGTCCATGCATACATACTTCAACACAGGGTGGATTTACATTCAGCCAGATTCTGCAGTCGTTATGTTGAACGACATTTCCATTACTGTCAGTAAGCAAAAAGCCAAACACAGTTGACTTGGTCATTGGTTTGAATGACACCAGGCTTTTCTTTGCTGGAACTACTAGCATCAGGATGCAGAACTGAACTCTTCACGATATTTTTGTTTGAATCTCTCTCTCTTTTTAAATTTAAACTGGTAGGGCAGATGGAAAAAAAGAACCCGCTTCAGCCTGCTCCATTATGAATTATCATTGCTAACCCATGGAAGATTTTGGCTTACAAGATTTACTTTCTTTTTGGCCACCTTATCTGAAGAGGTGAGCATAACTTGGAGTAAAATACATGGACCCTATTAAGACAGCAGGTACTGTGAAATCACTGATCTTCCTCTGAAAGCCCATTGTTCTACACGGGCCTGGACAATATGTAGATATTGAAAAATGCTTCCCAGTTGATTGGGGGAGAAAAAAATTTCTCTTCACATTTAAAGCCTACTGAAGTGCCCAGGCTTAACATAAGAAAGGCTAAAAACACAAACCAAAACGTTTCCCTTTAATATCTCTGACTGTAATCCATTATCCAAGGCCTTCATGCACACTACATCATCAGCGCAATGCTCTTTGATGACTATGGAGTTCTTTTATAAATTATTCATACATCTTTTTATATCACCTACTGTGCCACCAGCTGGGGACAAACAAATATTACAAACATGGCACCAATAAAAAAGAATGTATAATCAGCCTTTAAAAATTCTTTATGGTTTGCCAAGTCCCCACACATCACAGTAGAATGCTAACCACCACCAGAGCGCTCCAGTTTGAAGTATTCCTACAAATGCTGTTTTGGTTTTAATACTGTTTTCTAAATTACAGCCCATTTTCAGCTTTCATAAATGTGATGGACTTCTCTGAACACAGTCAGATCACGTTTAAAAAACCCCCATCAAATATCAGGCTTGTAAAGCTTATAACAGGTTTAATGCTTTTGTTCGTTACTGATTTGAAATGAAAAATTTTGAAACATGTGAGGTGCGTGGGGATAGCTTCTGAAAGGACACATGGTTTTGAATTCAAGGCAGATACTTACACTCATGCTACGGCCCAAGGGAGCTATATTTCCAGGTGTGGCAGATGAATGAATTCAGGAGAAGGATAGAGCCAATGATGGAGGGGCATGAAAAAAGTATTCCAGAGAATTTCATTCCTACTTGCACAATATCGACTCATTGCTTTTTTTTTTTAGAACTGAAATGGGTCCAGATCCAGGCTCCAGCTCTAGAGTGTACACACTTTGCAGAAGAGGAAACACTTTGCTGCATTTTTGTGCTGCTGATATTCCAGCAAGAGCAGATTAAGGCTTCCAGCATCCGCCAGATATATGGGACCTCAAATCTGCATGTGGACTGCTGTGGGGAACGGCACAGTCACATAATGGGGCTCGTGAAATTCCCACAACATCCAGCCGATTTCATTTTGCCCTCGGCCTCTGCTGGGTTTTCAGTTTGTAAGATGGTATCCTGGGATATCCGGTAGTGTACAGTGCTCAATTCATTAGGCAGCGACGAACACATGTTCAAAGCCAGTAAATGGATGTAGGTTCAAATGATTTAATTTCAGTTGTTGAATTCACCAAGCTGGGGATTCTGGTTACAATGTTTAACTACTATCCATGAAGGACCACACAAATTCCACCATCCTGCCAGCTTTTCACTTCCAGTTTGTACTTGCAGGTTGAGATTTTCAAAAGTATCCAAGGAAACTAGGGGGAACCCTGATATTGTAGCCCTGATGCTACCCTCTCAGTGCTCTGTGACGTGTAGGTTTGATTGCAGAATTCATAGTTTGTGCTGTAGGTGAGTAAATCATACAGTATTTTTTCTGTTCCTTGATAAGATGTTTTATGTAACCATAGCTATAGTTTACCCTATCGCTAATTAAGTTGTATATACAATTCAGAAATCATAGCGGGTTGCTAAATTGAATAAGTTATACAAATTAATTGATAAGTTACATAGTCTATTTGCATAAGGCTAGAGGGAGGAATTGCAAATAGTTCAATTAACTGTAATCTTAGCAGTTTCAAGGAGCTGCAGACTAAATCATCCAATGAAGATACAGGCAGGCCCCCTGTTACGTACAAGATAGGGACTGTAGGTTTGTTCTTAAGTTGAATTTGTATGTAAGTTGGAACTGGTACATATTGTAGGGGAAACTCTAGCCAAACATTTCTCCAGAGCTCAGTTTTATTCTGCCACACCTCACTTCCCTCAGTCCTTTATTCTCAAGCTGAGGTGTCTGCTGAGAAAAGCCGCTCCGCGTCTCCCTGGTCTGCTTTGGGGGGGCACTAGCTTTGCGCAGTGGCAATATCGTAGCCGATGAGGTTAATCCGAGGCGCAATTATTGCTAATTGAAAACTTTTCCTTTGGGAGCGCAGAGAGCCATGCCTTGAAATGCCTCTTCCTGTCAAATACAGGTGTATTTCATATATTCCTGGGAGATTTTTTTATGAAGGAAATAGTGAGGATAATGCAGCTGTGAGCACATGCCAGTCAACAATAGATATTTCCTTTCTGTTCATAAAGCCAAGAAAGGAGGGGGAGCCATTTTAAGTTGCCTTTCAATTGGGGGAAAAGAAGGAATGGGATGGGCATTCACAAGGCTGATGGCAATGTTAGATTGCTTTATGAAGGTAAAGCTTGGTTGTTGTGTTGACTGACGTGGTACTTTACCAGAGACAAGGTGAGTGCAGTAATATTTTATTGGACCAGCCTCTGTTGGTGAGACAGAAGTCTGTGAGGCTTTGTCTACACTTCTAAAACTGCGATAGCGCTTTCTAGTGGCCATGGCAGGGGTGCTATGAGAGAGCTCTTCCAGTGCTCTATGTAAACCACTTCCATGAGGGGAGTAGCTAACCGCTCTGGGAGCACAGGTCCTAGCACTGGGTGACCGCTTACACTGGCACTTTACCACACTGTAACTTGCTGCACTGGAAAGGGAACTATTTTCTTACACCCCTGAGCCAGAAAGTTGCAGCGCAGTAAAGTGGCAGTGTAGAATTGACCTGAGTACACAGAACTATTCTTCAGGTCTGGGAAACATGCCCAGTGCATGGCCACTAAACAGAAGGAAAAAAAGAGCGTTTACTACGTAGTTCATCTATATTTCAAGGGACTACTCATTGTGAAGTGCTCCATTAACAGCCTCCCAGTCACGGGGGATAGGAAAGCTTAGGAGAAAAGAAAGATGGGATGTCAACTGTTAATGATACCATCCATAGGTTCCTGTGTGGAGTGGGAGGTGGTAACTAGGCATAAGTAGTCGAAGGGGATTGTATTTCTGTATTGAAGTAGGTTCTTGTGTGGTTTTTGGGTGGCCTGTTCCATTACGTAGTGATCTTCGCTGGTGGACTGTGCAGGCAGTTTGGTGAAGGCAGTTTTAAGTGTGTTAAGGTTTATACGGTTTTAAGGACTCTCTCCTCAAAGCAATTTCTGCAGCGTCTCAGTGCCTGGCTGTAGATGGTGTTTCTTGGGGTGTTTCGGGGAAGGAATTGGATCTGTGAAGATTAGGGTGGCGATCTCTGGGTTTCTTGTATATAATTGTCTGTAGGGTTCATCGGTGCGAACTCCGTGGGCTGGAGCACCCAAGGAGAAATTTAATGGATGCAGAGTGTCCACAGGCAGCTAAGCTTTCCCCTCAGCTGCTCCACTCAATGCCTCTTATACACTGGTGGCCCTGCTGACCAATTCCTCCCTCCCCAGCACGGGTGAAAGTAACTTAAATCTCTTACAGGTAATGCCCTATAAAAACCTGCTCCCCTTGCGGGGAGGACTTCAGATGGGTGAGGGGGAGTTGCAGGAGTTAGGGCAGGTGGCTGTGGATGTAAGGGGTACAGGAGTCAGAGTTAGGATGTATGAGGGCTCAGAGCTGGGGGTAGGTGTGTGGGGGCGCGGGAGGCAGGGCAGGGAGCTGAGGGTATGGGGAGAGTGTATGGGAGGGCTCTTGGGCTGGGTTACCTTCCTTAGCTGGGGCTAGACCACTACAGCTGGGCAGCCATAGCTGGACAGAGGCCAGGAAAGTATCACCACAGCTGGCTCATGGTCAATTTTGCCTTCCCTCCTACCCCCACTACAGCAGGACCAGGGCTGTCGCTAGCCTCTCCCATGGCCAGATTGGGGCTGGACTATGGAGCCTACCCCATGGGACCTACCCCAGGATTGGGGCCTGAGACAGGCTGCTGCAGCCAGATGGTGCTGCAACTGGAACTGTGTTGGCCAGATAGTGGCCAGGACTGGGCCAGAGCAGCTGAGACTGGGCCACTGTAGCCAGGCGGCCATGGCTGGAGTCAGGCTACTGGGTCCAGGCCACTACAGCAGTAACCGGGACTGGAACAGACCATGGGGCTTGCCCCAGGAGCAGGGCAGCCGGGTACAGACTGTGGTGGCCAAATGGGAGCCATAGCTGGGCCACTATGGCCAGTTGGGAGCCATTGCAGCCAGCCCCTCCCAGTTCACTGGCTGGGAATTCCCTACAGCCTGCCCCCAGCTGCCCCTTTAAACCTGCCTTCCTCCTGTGCTGAGCGCCCCAACTGGCTCTTGCCAGATAGCAGCTGGCTCTTACTGGAGCAGTGAACTGGGATTCATGTAGGCTGTGGAATCTCCATCTCTGGAGATATTTAAGAGCAGGCTAGACAGACACCTATTAGGAATTGTCTAGACAGTACTGGGTCTTGCCATGAGGGGACTGGACTTGATGACCTCTCAAGGTCCCTTCCAGTCCTAGTAGTCTATGCTTCTATGACCTTTCACCTCTGCTCCCCGGTACTTCTGGAGTGCCATGAGAATTCTAGTAGACACAGAAGATGACACGGATAATAATTCAATGTAGAGGATACAGACGAACAAAACACCATATTTCTCTCCCCAAAATTGAATTGAAGCCTACTAGGTTGACACTGCGGGAGACAGAAGTTTTTCTGCACAGCAACAGACAAGTGTAACGCAAGCAGCAGTAATCATTCCCCTCATATTGTCTCAGCCCTTCCCATGAAGGGATGTGATTTTAGTCAATTTTAAAAGCCAGTAAATTTGTTGAGATGACATCACCAGTTATGAGCATGATCCACTAACCATTGTGCATATTTGCTGTTGTTGAATTTAATGAGACAAGGACCTGAAGAAGAGCTCTGGGTAAGCTAGAAAGCTTGTTTGTCTCATCCACAGAAGCGGGTCCAATAAATGATATTACCTCACACCCGCCCCCTTGTGTCTTCAATATTGTGGGACCAGCATGGCTACAACACGGCGCACAGTTGTTTTCAATGGGAGGGTTGTGTGCCCAATTACTGCAGGTTGTCTCCAGGGTAGCAAGTTTTGTGGTAAACTTCTGAACTATTTCCATATGCAGGTTGTAGCAATCTCAGCAATTTACAGTCACTGCAAACCTGAGTGAGTGGGGTTTTAATCAGTGCAGTAAAGTTGAAAAAAATCCATATCCCATTGTTAATTCCCAGAGCTATCTAGTCCTCCTGACTCAGCATGTGCATGGGCAGAAAGAGATTAAAATGCAAGTATCACCCAGAAAGAGAGAGAATACAAAATTTAGGAGGATTATTCACAAGATGTCACAGCTAGGATTATCCTTTCCTGCTGTCTCTGTCAGAAAAAAGGATATACAAACAGATCTGCTCAGTGAAACTGCTACCAAAGGCAGCAGATAGTTAATGTGTACAGAATTCCATAGAGTCTGATATTAGCTGGATTTTATCATGCCACCAATTTTAGTTTTAGTGATCAGTTTTAGTTACTTTAATGGGGCAGAGGTCTACTCTTGCAAGTGGGAGCTTGCAGGATTAGGTAAATAGAGGCGCATCTGGCAATAACTACATTGTATTGGGGGCTATTAAGACTGGGCATCAGATTGGGGGCCTGGTTAAGAGGAGTGTTTGTAATTTTCATTTTGTTGTGTTTTCCATTTGCCTTTTTGGCTTTGTTTCAGATTTCAAAAACGGAAATATAACTAAAAGTCTGGGTTTTTTTTTATTTTTGTTTTTTAAATCTCGGAGAAATGTTTTGATTCAAATGAAAATTAAGGGAATATTTTAATTCCAAAATTTCCCACAATCTCAAAACATTTTGGGAAAAAAAGTTGACCAATAATGTTTGATTTGAAATGTTTTATAGGAGAAAAATGGTTCTTCATCCAGCTCTAACACTGGGTACATTTAACCTTAATGAGACTATACATTTGAATCTGTGATCTGTCTGCACTACAGTCTGAGAGGTGGTTGCAAAAGGGGATGTCACACCGTAAGAGCCTGATTGGCGGTTGCGTGGCTAGAATAGAAGTGAAGGCACTGTGGTACTAAACACAGCATGGGCTAGAAATGTGAGAACGGACCCAAATTTCTGGGTAGGTTTCTTGTAGCCTGTGCCGTTGTGTCGCCTCTGCTATTTTGAGCTCAACTGCCTAGATTAAAGCTATTCCAGGTCGGACTACTTGACCTGTAATCACACCTCCAACTGCTGTGTAGACATACCCAGAGAAGGGGAGCTGACTCAGCCAGTCTATTTTGAAATTATGATACTGAACTAGACCTCTTAAAGCAATAAATAAGTACACCTTGATCCCTGCTATCTTCTTAGTTATAAAAGCAAGATATACACACTTCCATAACCTTAAAAAATAAGCCAGAAATTCCTATCATTCTGATCAAACTTTCATGCTTTTGATCATTGATTTTTTTGTTACTGTATTTAACTTAGGCCTACTTAGATATATCAGTAAAATGATGTACTAGTTACTAAAATATTAAGATAATTATACAATGAATGTTACACAGTTAATATATAATATGCCATTTTCCACGACCATTCCTAGTTAAGTAGCACCATGTATTTATAGTCAGCCATGTCAAAATGACTAGCATAATTCTTGAAATTAATAAAGATCAAGTCCAGATCTTGTGATTTTGTTTCTTCTAGCTACATTCCTCTACATTGCTATTTTTCTGTATTTGCTGGATAATTTTGTTTTGTAATGTACAGGGAATAAATGTGTCCCGTATTTTAAAATATCTTTTGACTTTAATACATGATCTTAGTAGAATTCAGATGTACATATAATTAGCACATACCATGGCACAAGGCTGGCTGCAATTGTACAATGGTCTTGGTCTATGACTAAGGTTCCCAGGAGGAGGTATGGTAAGATCAATAGTACATCGTCGGAATAACCATTTCATGCTGCAAAGGAAACTCTTGGCCTCCCTGTGCATTCTTCAGAAACCAGGCACCATCCAGACAGAATGCTTCCTGCAGTAGTAGTAATAATTCAACATGCAGTGCAATTTGGCTTCAGATGTGTCTGAATCCCCATATACTTGGGAGTTTGCTAGCTTCTGCCAGAAGGTGCAGGCTGTTCCTTTTAATATCAGGTGAGAGGAGCTTATTTTTGGTGGTGTGTCATTTTCGGCTACATCTAGACTGCAGCGCTTTTCGAAGATACCAGAAAAAAAAAAAATTAGAAAAGCGGATATGTTCTTTCACCATCCCTATAAACCTCATTTTATGAGGTATAAGGGATGTGCTGAAAGAGGAGTTTTTTTCAAAATTTGGTGCTGTGTAGACTCACCAAATTTCAGAAAAGCTTCTTTCGGAAGAAAAGTGGAAAAAGATATGCAAATTGCAGTTTGCAATTTGCATATCTTTTTCCGATTTTTCTTTGTAGTGTAGACATAGCCTCACTCTCAGAGTGTGTCTGGACTACATGGCTCCATTGACGGAGCTATGTAGATTAGCCGCTTCATTTACATCAAAATGGCCTCCACGCTGTGCCGATCAGCTGATTGTCAGCACAGCGCGGTAGTGTAGATGGGAATCAGTCGACCCCAGAACGCTTTGTCGTCAGATCCTGTAAGCCTCTTTTCTTACTGGTATTCATATTGATTCATTTCTTCTTTTTAACCACATTTTTCACAAGTTCCCTGGAATTTCTGGTAAGAAACAATTTTCTAGCAATTGATGCACCCTCAACAGCTGGTGTCTAGAGCTAATCCACACATTTATGGCATCTGGTTTATTTAAAAATAGATGCAATATATATTTGATTAGCTGTTTAATCTTTGTAGAACTATATGTATATTAAAAACAATTCCAAATGAGCAGTTTATCTAAATAGGCCTTTTTCTGCTCGTGGAGTATCTATGAACAGATGATGATTTTCCCCAAATGTCTTATTCATTAAAATAAATTATTTATCTTTGTTACTGTGGTTTCGTTGAACACTTGCATAGGTGACTTGTGGTGCACATTCCCTCTGTACCCCTGCCAAAATTCTAATGCTAAATAGGGTGTCCCTTCATGCCCCTTCCCCTCCTCCTACCTGCCCCCCTTCCCCTGCAGCATCAGTCACTTATGAACTCTTGATCGATTGACCAGCAATTCTGTATGTGTTTTTCTTCATTTGAGCTGTTTGGATTAGTTGTGAATGGCTAATTATTTCATTGTGGTGGTGTTTCTACTTCCAGAGTGGATTGCACAACAAATATTTTCCCATGAAAATATAAAATTCAGCTTCCCTGGATAATTTAGGTTTGCACTTTTTGAAAACTTGTCTGCCCAGAGTGGGAATACAATGAGATGTAGGAAAGACATAGCAAATTCATTTCAGAATTGAAGTGTGCCTACATGAAAACCTTCTATAAGAATCCACAAAGACAGAATACATAGAATATGGCTGGTATTAAAAGCACTGATCTGTACAAATGGTCATAGGAAAACCTAACCTGGTTGATTTTTATACAGAACTAGCACATGTATTAAAAGGACAACGTGTTTCAGATTAACTATGACCATGTCTGAGTCTGGTGTTCAGAAGCACTGAACACTCATAACTTTAATTAATACTGATAGGGCTGCAGCTCTCACTGGCAACGGGTCAGGGTGGACATTCAGGAGGTGTCAAAAAAGGTAAATGTTGTATTAAGAATTGGGCAGAAAATTATCTTGGAAATATGGGCCCATATACAAATAACCTTACTTAGGGCAGCATGTATGTACATGATGAAGTCTGATTAACTTCAATGGGACTTAAGCTCATGTGTTCTCAGGTGTTGTGCTGACTAGGGATGACGTAAACACCTACGTAAATGCTTCCGTGAAAGAGAGCCACAAGGAATACTGCAATCACTCCTGAGTCTATGATCGCCGAATAGATCTAGCAGAGCTGGAAAAATGACAGGACAGTGTAATGCCCATTGGTAGAGCCTGAGACATGGACATTTTTTCACATGAGAAGGAAGATGTTCTCAGATTGGTGTTATTTGCCGTTTACTGTCTTCTAGGCACCCGTTTAAAGTGTCTTGGTTGGCCAATCAGGGAGCAGAAACAAGGGGGTATGATTCAGGTCTCTTTTCCCCACAAACAACGCATGGTGAGCTGTTCAAATGAACTCTGTGCTGACTGGGAACATGTGTCCTCCAGACTGCGAGGAGAACCCTATAGAATCCTTAATCCATTCAAAGACAATCAAGATTCTGGGTCTAAAAATGAGTGGGGATGGTGGTTTTGTAACAAATTATATAAATAGTTGAGTCAACTGCATCATTAAAAAACCACAAAAATGTCCATTGGGAGATCCCAGCACAGGTTTTAATCCTTGGAGGTTCAGCTCAGCTCTTCAGACCCATGATGCCGATCAGTTGAATACTCATTGTGGATCATTAGTATGAGACCGTAACAATTTCTCTTGGGAAGTAGAGCAGAATTTGGTGGGAGTGGGGGCAATCAGTGACTGTTATACCAGTGTAAATGAACAGCATTGTTCGGGTGCTTGACATGCAGTGAGGAATAAAAAGCAACAATCGGTGAACGCTCGAATCACCAGCTTACTTTTTTCATGCTCGGTTTAAAATAAATGAGGTAGGGGGAACAGAAATGGGAACAAACTGATAAGCAGAATTGCTTTTAAACAGAATGTGCCTTGGTATTTCCCAGGTCTTAAATGCGATAGCAAGTGCATGGGAATTTTAATTTTCTATTTGGTATCTGATTAGAAGGAACACCACAGGAACCCTGCTCTTCCTCTCAGATTGATGTCCTGAATCCCGACGTTAAAGGCATGAACACTGACATTTTAGAAAGGAAATATAAATGGATTTGCTCTAAATATTTAAAATTCACGGAATACTTTGTGACTGGTTAATGCCTGTGTTCCTTCTTCCCTGTGAAAAACACCTAATGCTCTAGGGCAGGGATTTTATATTAAATTGAACATATCAGAGGCCCATCGAGTCAGAAAGGAAATTATTTTTGAAATCTTGAATATTTTAATGCCATTGTATCATATGCAATTTGGATTATCGCGTTACTAAGATCCCATTGCTCTTTCCTCCTCTGGTGGTCTTTTCCTCTGTATTGGTTTCTATTTAGTGGTTGGAGGTGGGATTACATGCACAACCTTGTTATTGGTAACACACTTGGTTCTAATGCCTAATTGTTTTCCTCTGTACTCACTAAGGGCCAGATTTTGTCCTGCTGCTCTGCCAAGGCGAAAAACATCCCTGTGCAGCATGAGGACACATCTGCTGACCCTGCAGCACAGAATGTGTTCTGGGTCATGGTTTTCCAAGCAGAAAGAAATCTATAAAATGCTTTCTGTCTTTTTTCTTTTTTTCTTTCATGGAGAAACATAGATATTCCCTTCTTCTGTACAGCTGCTATTTCTCCTCATGCTTTTAACGGAAAAGTTTTTCCGTTAAAAGCATTTGCGGAAAAGAGCGTCTAGATTGGCACCTTTAGGATCCCGGCTGCATTTTCCTGCCTCACAAAGACTTGACTCCTAGAATGCTAGAAAGGTTACTCCTTAATCATCATTTTTCCATGCCTCAACTTTCTGCCTCTGCAACAATTCCAACAGCTGGCGATGCACCAGCCTGTCTGACTAACTTAGACTGAAATGGCGCAATCCCCAGGACTCCGGTTCTGGCTTTTCAATTTAGGTTGATTGTGTCTCCCAACTGCTGGCCAGAGTAGAGCAGACTTATTAATAGAGGATTCCAACTGATCCTCTATATTTGTCTCCTCAGATGGGAGTCCAGCTGGGACCTTTGTGGCTAATAGGCAGCAAACAGTGAGCGTCACTCTATCTGGGCCACTAGGTGTGGTGCTAAATGCATCTTGGCTATGAGCAGCTCTTGCCATCTATTGCATTTTAGCTCAGTCCCCGCTGCAAATTGCACGTGTAACCATAATACATTGAAGGGACGGCCATATTGTCGGTAGGTTTCCTAATATGATAGTGTGTGTAGTATAAAGGACCCTGTGTGTACCAGAAACGGGCCTCACTCTTGTCCCTGCTTGGGTTGCTTTGCACTTGGTGTGGAGCAGTCAAGAAATGGAGGGAACTGTTTCCTTGGCGATTTGCCTTCTGTGGGGGCAGAGGAGAGGGGCAGGATGTGTGGAGATGCTGAGGGGGCGCTATACCCCTCCCAGCCCACCTCAGTACAGGTGGTGTTCTGAAAGAATAGGAGACATGGCTACCTCCCGGCTGCCAGGATGCTCCCTTGAGACCTGCAGGCTGCTCTAACTTACATTGGAGGTGGAGCCACACCTGGCCTGCCTCAAGACTGGGAGAACGAAAAGGTGATTTAAAGCCACCTTGATTGTCTGATCCACTAAGGATGGCTTGGCCAGAGCAGACAGCCAGGCCCAGTGCATGGAAGTGAAGCAGGTAACAAGGTAACTCCAGGGTTTTTTTATTTGTCTTTGATAACACAGTGGCTGCACCCAGACTGGCAAGTTTTTCTGCAAAAGCAAGCGCTGTCAGCTGTCTGCACTGGCCGCTTGAATTTCCGTAAGAACACTGACGATCTCATGTAAGATTGTCAGAGTTCTTGTGGAAATACTATGCTGCTCTCGTTCGGGCAAAAGCCCTCTTGTGCAAATACTTTTGCGCATGAGGGCCAGTGTAGACAACGCGGTATTGTTTTGTGCAAAACCACATCTAGATTGGCACGGACTCTTTTCCGTAAAAAGTGCTTTTGCAGAAAAGTGTCCGTGCCAATCTAGACGCTCTTTTCCGCAAATGCTTTTAACGGAAAAACGTTTCCGTTAAAAGCATTTGCAGAAAACCATGCCTGTCTAGACGTAGCCAGTAAGTACAATGTAGCACTGTTAATATCCCCCCAATAAATGCAGGTGAGTGGCAGTATCTGGAGTACCCCACTGATGCTAACTAGCTCAGAGGTGGATGAATGGGGAAGTCTTTAATGACAACCATTTTGCTCTTGCTCTTTATCTCTATCAGTACATGGCCAGGGTAGTTCACTCACCCACCACCAGTTGGACACTGTCGCTAATCTATTTTGTCCTTAGATTTTTATTTCCATGTAACCATTGCCAGCGCCATAATAAATTTAATTCAAGAATGAAACTTTTAATCATTTAGATGCAAACAATGTAATTCTAAATACACTTTAGCGGAGTTTACTCCACAGTCCCTCGTCTGTTAGATTGCTGGCTAAGTTGCACAAATGGTCCTTTTCTTTCATGCTAATGATCTAAAACTGAAATGTATTAAATCAGAGCAAGCGTTAATGTTTAATAAATCATGTCTTCAGAGGTTTTAGTTGAACTTCATGATAAATACTGGGCTTAAATCACAGTTTGTTAAATGCAGGCAGATGTGCAGGGTTCTTTCCCCATCAAGGTTATGCAGAGGGTAAGTGACCTGCTGGTTTCTCATAGCACTGTCCATAGGGGGCACGCTTCGAGGAGCGTGCTGAATGGAGATGCATGGAGTGTGCCGTGTGTGGGATGGAGATGCATGGAGTGTGCTGTGTGTGGGATGGAGACACGTGGCACGAATGCGGGAGAAGTAGAGCAAGTGCCCGAAAATATAACCCAGTTCAGCAACCTACAGAATGCTCCCTTGAGACCCACAGACTGCTCTGAATTGCAGCAGAAGTGGAGACAGTCATTTCTGCCATTTTGTTCAGAGCGTCCCAGACTTGTGTTAGGTGCTTCAAAAAACAAGAAAAAACCTGATCTCTGCCTATTATTGCATGTACAACATCTAGGACCTTGGATTCTTGTTGCCTGGCTGAGGGTCCTTAGATAGAATCATAGAGCATTAACTGGAAGTGACCTCAAAAGGTCATCAAGTCCAGTCCCCTGCCCTCATGGCAGGACTCAGTACCATCTAGACCATCCCTTATATACATCTATTTAACCTGCTCCTAAATATCTTCAGAGATGGAGATTCCACAACCTCCCTAGGCAACTTATTCCAGGGTTTAATCACCCTGACAGTTAGGAAGATTTTCCTAATGTCCAACCTACGCTTTCCTTGCTTCAGTTTAAGCCCATTGCTTCCTGTCCTATTCTCAGGAGAACAATTTTTCTCCTTCCTCCTTGTGACACCCTTTTAGATACCTGAAAACCGCTATCATGTCCCCTCTCAGTCTTCTTCTTTCCAAACGAAACAAGCCCAATTCTTTCAGTCTTCCCTCATAGCTCATGTTCTCTAGACCTTTATTCATTCTTGTTGCTCTTCTCTGGACCTTCTCCAATTTCTCCACATCTTTCTTGAAATGCGGTGCCCAGAACTGGACACAATACTCCCATTGAGGCCTAATCAGCACAGAGTAGAGCGGAAGAATGACTTCTCATGGTAGTACTGCAATTGCCATAATCGACTGCTTGGGGCAATCACCAGCAGTCTGCATGGATTTACTGTGAACCAATGATGCCAATGCAGCTTGATTTCCTCCATTGATAAGGTAACTGGTTTGGTGGATAGGGAAAGGGAAAGGACAAAATATACTTGCCTCTAGCAAGTCTGCTGACACAGTTCCACATGCCGTTCTGATAAGCAAGCTGGAGAAGTGCTTGCACAGTGAAACTACCATTAAGTAAATACATAGCTGGTTAACCAATCACAAACTTTCCATTCATTAATGGAATGAAATCCGATTTGAAGGTGATCTCAAGTGTGGGTCCAGAGGGATCTATTCTTGGTCTGCTGCTTGCTAATCTTTATGAATGACCATCTTGTCGTGTAGACATGGCCCAAGGGCTAGTATGCAATGTAGTTGTAGGTGTGCTGGTCTCAGGACTTTAGAGACAAGGTGGGGGAGGTAAAATCTTTTACTGGACCAACTTCTGTTGGCGAGAGAAGAAAGCTTTAGAGCCTCACAGAGTCCTAGGCTCACACAAATTCCAGCCACTCATCTAGCTGGCCATTTGCACATGCAAATACACTGCTTGCCCCAGATGTGACAATTGCCTAGATGGAGTTGGTGTTCTGGAGCCAGGTCCACTCTGTTCCCAGTTAAGGTTATAGCGAGAGTGGGAGAATGACAATTCTTAGCATAGGAGGGTCTGGAACTGTAGGGATCTGACTTAAAATGGAGTCTTGCTCCTTTTTAAAGTGTGTGCCCTGTGGCTGCTCCTCTTTCTGACTTGTAATCTAGTGGCCAAGTTGCGCAAATAGATGGTTATGGTGGTGAGACCTACTGGTATCTCTTGGCTTTCCCAGAGGGGCTAGAAGAAAGGGTGAGAGACTCTGGCTGAAGGAAAGGAACTGGACTCTGGTTTCTTCCTTTGCCAAAGGTTGATGTGGTGATACCTGCTGGAGCCTCCTGGCCCTCAGTTTTCTAGTGGTAAAAATGTAACTCTTCCTCAGAGTTCGCTTACTCTTTGAATTAAACCAATGCCCTTGCAATAATCAGGCCGCCGCTGCTCTCGCCTGTGAGTTATAAGGCTGTTCAGAGTTACCCAGGATTCAAATGATTTCAGTGTTTTTCAACTCCACAGAGCTCTGCACAATGGCAAAGCAAAGTGTGTTTATGAAGGGAACTTCCAAGGGCCGGGGTGGATGGGGACCACCCCAGCCTGGGAGCAGGGAATGGAGCAGCTCCGTAATTGGAGCTCTGACCCTGCACTTCATTGGGACTGCAGCCTTCATGTACCCCCAGCATGGAGGGGTGTGTGTAAGCCTTGTGGACTGGAGTCGTTACAAAGCCAGTTGCCATGGCTGCAGACACACATGCTCCACCCCTGATATAGGGCACTCAGCTTTGCAATGGACCAAACCCATTGGGAGCTCACCATCCCACAGTCCAAATGGTGGCTGTCCTCCTGCTTGAGGGACCTTTGCTGTCCTCCAACAGGAGAGGAATTCCGGACGTGCTAAGCTCAAGATGCTGGATTTTAGCTTCTGCTCCTACTCTCTGTTTGTTCTCCCATTTCTCTTCCATGGCTCCTTTAGCTTCATGGACTGCAAGTGGATACAGCATTGTAGAGCATTGGCTCTTTAGCTTGAGTTGTAGCACACGCTCCCCTATTCTTCATTGGATGATGACTAAATAAAATGAGGCCAGTGCATTAAAACTTGACTCGACTTTGCAAGCTGTCACACCCTAGCTTGATTAATGGTGGTGGTCTTGATTAATTACGCTTCCTTTCCCTAGAAACTAATGACTCCACGACTAAGTAAAAGTGTTTTCCTTAAAGTGAATATAGTTTTAGCATACTGCAGTTGTATAATCCAGAAGTACAAGGCAACTTCTGTCAGTGGGGCAGGCCGTTGTTTCTCCTAAAGCAGTATTGTGAGGGAGTGACAGAAGGGCCTGGCAGTGCAGGGGCCAAACAAAGCCTTTTTGCCCAAGTAGTCCCCCCCCCTCCCGTTTTACCTGCAGCCAATACCAGGCCTGGAGGGAGGATAAAAGAGAGGAACCTGGCTCAGTTAGGGTATGTCTAGACTGCATCCCTCTGTCAGTAGAGGGATGCAGATTAGGCAGGTCGACATTGCAAATGAGGCAGGGATTTAAATATCCCGTGCCTAATTTACATAAAAATGGCCGCCATGTTTTGCCGACTCAGCACTTTGTCTGCAAAAAGCGGCAGTCTAGAGGGGGATCTGTCGAGAAAGAAAGCGTTTTTCGACAGATCCCTTATGCCTCCTGCAAGGAGGTTTACAGGACCTGTCGAAAAAGGGACCTAACCATTAGGCCACCCTGCTGCCTGGGAGACTCCTATAAATTAGGAAAAAGCACAACAGAAATAATTCAAGAGTGATACCTGTGTCATTGTTTTTGAACGGTTCAAGTCATCCCCCAAGCTACAGAATTCCAATTGCTTTGGTATTGGATTGTATAACGTTCCAATAGGTCTGAAAAAGGAGTTTCTGCTCCCCATGATACATTCAGCTTATGGGAAGGTTAATTGTGTATGAAATTCATAGCACCTCTGGTAGAATCTGCAGCAATCAATAGTCTGGGTGGCTTTTAAATAGTACCCATTGACCTGTCTTCATGAAGATACATTTTCCTGCTGGGGAAAAGAAGTCCTTCAATGGAATTCATGTTCAATCAGTTTCAACAGTAGAGTGGAAATGATGAGACTTCAGAACCCATAGTTGACTCATGTCAGATCCTTAGCTGGGACGTTCCTTGCTGCTGATGTTAGAGTACCCAAAGTACATGAAGGGGAGAGGCATAAAGGGAGAGATGTTTTGTTTAGGGGGGTAACCTCAGGTCTTTCTGTTCCTTTCCCTGTACCCCTGTTGACCACAGCTGATACACAGTGAACTATTGCCAAAAAGTGACCTGTGTCTAATGAAACCACAGAGTTCTGTGTTTAAGGCAGCGGTTCCTTCTGCTTACTCACTTTCTTGGTGTAAATAAAACCACCCTGGGTTATTTCATTTTCAGCGCTCACTAGAGCACTACGCTAATGTAACAGAAATCCACATGTGGTGCAGTCACGGGTATCACTCACGTAGGAAGCCGGAACCAGAATCCTAAGGCTATGTCTAGACTGCAAGCCTCTTTCGAAAGATACTTTCGAAAGAGCCTCTTTCGAAAGAGAGCGTCTAGACTGCACGCGGAATTTCGAAAAAGCAAGCCGCTTTTTCGAAAGAAAGCACCCAGTGAGTCTGGATGCTCTCTTTCTAAAAAGCCTGTTTGCTTTCAAGAACGCCTTCTTTCGAAAGAGCACTTTCGAAAGAAGGCGTTCTTCCTCGTGGAATTAGGTTTACCACCGTCGAAAGAAAAGCCGCATTCTTTCGATTTAATTTCGAAAGAACGCGGCTGCAGTCTAGACACAGGTGAAGTTTTTTCGAAAAAAGGCTACTTTTTTCGAAAAAACCCCTGAGTCTGGACACAGCCTAAATGTCCAGCTCCAAAAACACAGGCCTCAGCCACTTGACCTAAATGACTCCATTAGCTGGTGGTCATGAAAAGTCCTTTATCTTCTCCCTACATCCCCCCCATGAAAGCTCAGAGCCTGTAGAGTAGTGATTCTCAGTGGTCCCTCAACCCACTCCTGCACCCAACCTCCTGCTCAGACGCCACACCCTCAGCCTGCTCCTGCACCCATTTTGTCATCATAGGTGTTTAGCTATATGGTCCTCAGGCTGGAGTTGAGTGGGGTGGCCAAAAATTGTGAGAACCACTGCTGTAGCTGAAAACTAAATCCCTGCACCCATGTTGAAGCTAACTGTGGATGTAATTATGTCACACAACCAGCTTTGAGGTGAAAACATGGTAGCTGATTCATTTATTATTTGTATTGTAACCACCACCAGGTGGAGTTGAACCTGGGACCTCTGGAGCTTAGTATAGGAGTCTCTACCCTCACAGCTAAAAGCCAGCTGGCTCCCAGCCTGTGCTGTAGAGGTCTCTTAATTTTAGCTGTTGCTGAGGTTCGGTGTGTGGGTTACAGTAGCACCCATAGGTACCCACCCATATCTGTGCTGGAGTGGGTTAGGCAGAAGGCACACCCATAATGAGAGAAAGCCCCTGACATTTTCCAGTCTAAATAGACACAGAAGACAGGAAGTGGGCAGGGAGATAGTGGCCTGAGGCGCTTAAATAGCTCGTTCACTAACATGATTATCACGTTTATTTTCCCCATTCACACACTCAGACATTTGACAATGTTGTATAACATGGCTAGACCAACACTGGTCTTACACTGCGCGATATTTGTAGTATCAAAGGGCCTGGATGAAGTCAGGCTTGTAAAGAGCTTTCAGAGCCTCTTCTGACAGAAGCACTTTTAGTCTGAAGGCAAAAGAGGAAAATGGAGGAGGCTGCGGCCATTTTCCCCATTGCCCATTCTGTGTGCAGGGGTTTACATTTGCACTAAGTTGTAAGGTGCTACTGTTCAGATTTGGTTGCATTTTCCACCCATTGCACACAGGTGTCACTGACAGACTGGGTGGGCCCCTGGGTAAGGCCTGGGAGGTGGCACTGCGCTCCCAGAAGGGGCAGCGCCTCAGGCAGAAGAGAGGGAGTTTGGGGGCAGCATGCTGTGCAATTTAAAGGGCCCCGGCTGATGTTGCTGCTACTGCAGCAGTGGTGTTAGCCGAAGTCCCAGGCCCTTTTGAATCGCGGGGCTCTGGAGCAATTGCTCCTCCTTCCCCACTTCCCTTCCCCACCTGCTCGGCAGGCCTGGTAACTGAGTATGCAGGAGGCAAGGCCCGTTGGCACATCAGACCAGTGTTGACTCCATCCCCGCCATAACATTTCTTCATCACCCCCTGTGGTCGTCACAAATGGACCCTTAATGCTTCTCCACCAAACTCTACAGTACAGGCTACCCGACATGGCTGTTAATCACAAGAACTTCAAAGAAAGCAATCTACTCACTCCGGGCGATAAAGAGGTAAGAAACATGCCAGCTGAGCTGTCTCATTAGTGCTTGTGTATTGAACATGTTACTCTGCTATGAAGTACAACCACAGGAAATATACTTAACCCCAAACGAGTCATGTACCGGAGAAGGATTCCTTTTGCTGCAGTCTCTCCAGCTCTGGGAGAAAGAAAGAGGGTGGAGTAGGAAAGTAGAAGGGAAGGCTAGCTATCCAACTATTATTACTTTCTTCTAAGAGTTGACATATACAGGCTTATTATTACATTATGTTTTATTCAACAAAATAACTTTAATGTTGTAGCTTAAATTGAATTCGCTAAGACATCTTCATCTTGTGGCTAATGCATCTCAAGTATCTGCTTGGCATTTGCATTTTCCTCAGAGTGATCGCAGCAAAGCTCTGGAAACAGCAAAATTATATACAATCTGCAAAACAATGTAGTGGTAATGGGGTAATCGGCCTTGAGCGTAATTAAAGAAACATTCCCTCATCAGAGTGAGTCTGTCAGAGACCGATGGGCTCTCATTGTACAAATCATCCACTTAGTCAAAAAATCTGATGAGTCGCATTTGAAATCAGTTTATGCAAATAGATTTGCTTATTGAATAGCAAAAACAAAAACAAAATTACAAAAGTTTTAATATCCAGGTGATTAAACAACCCAGCTTTCTGCGGGTCTAGGGAGGAGTGTAATTGTTTTTGTCCAATGGGATCCTGCTCAATTTATCAAATAAGATCTTTCGCAAGAGGGAAGAGGCGCACCCAAACGGACAGTGTGATAGTCCGGGGAAAATGCTGCAAATTGTAGTAAAACCACAGGAAAGTATCACACTCAGATCTGGGATATGACACTGAGATTCTCGCCCACCCCTCCCCCAATCTATGCAGCATCAGAGCGGACTCCCATGTAACAGGGACATGCCAGGGCTAGCATGAGCCAGTGTAAATCACTGCAGCTCTGTTGACTTCCATGGTCGTACACTGTTTAGCTCAGCGGTTCTCAAACTTTTTGGGCTCCAGAGCCCTTTACATGCGTAAAAATTTATGCGGAGCCCCAGCGGTCCATTGATTGTATGTGCTGTACCTATCGATGTTTCCAGTTTGTCAACCTCGCGGAGCCCCTGGAGATGTCTTGTAGAGCCCTGGGTCTTTATATAAATCCATGGTACGCCCACGTCTTGAATACTGTGTACAGATGTGGTCTCTTCATCTCAAAAAAGATACACTGGCATTAGAAAAGGTACAGAGAAGGGCAACTAAAATGATTAGGGGTTTGGAACAGGTTCCATATGAGGAGAGATTAAAGAGACTGGGACTTTTCAGCTTGGAAAAGAGGAGACTAAGGGGGGATAGGATAGAGGTCTATAAAATCATGAGTGGAGTGGAGAAAGTGAATAATGAAAAGTTATTTACTTGTTCTCATAATATAAGAACTAGGGGTCACCAAATGAAATTAACAGGCAGCAGGTTTAAAACAAATAAAACAAGTTCTTCTTCACACAGCACACAGTCAACCTGTGGAACTCCTTGCCTGAGGAGGTTGTGAAGGCTAGGACTATAAGAGGGTTTAAAAGAGAACTAGATAAATTCATGGAGGTTAAGTACACTAATCGCTATTAGCCAGGATTGGTACGGAATGGTGTCCCTAGCCTCTGTGTGCCAGAGCGTGGAGATGGATGTCAGGAGAGAGATTGCTTGATCACTTCTTGTTTGGTTCGCTCCCTCTGGGGCACCTGGCATTGGCCACTGTTGGCAGACAGGATACTGAGATGGATGGACCTTTGGTCTGACCCAGTATGGCCGTTCTTATGTTCTTATTTTGGCAACCATTGCCCTGGCTGATAGTAAACCAGAACGCTATTCCATTACTCCAGGCTAAATCAGGAATAAATCCTGATTGTATTTACATTAGTGTAAAAGTGGTCAGGGCTTATAGCTTCAATTTGTGCTCTTGCACATAATGGTGATGTATTGTAAGGTCTTGGGCCAAATGCTTGGCTGGGACCACTTAAGTCAATGGCCTGAAGGTTTGGCCCCATCACTACACTTCCCATGTGGAGGAGAAAGCTAATTACAAAGTCAAGAGGGGCTTAGGACGTGGAGGGAATGTGGGACTGGGACCTCAGCGTATGTCCACACTGCTACAAATGATCCCGCATGCAGCTATGGCTGGATTGGGTAAGCTGACTGGGCTCAGAGAGTACGTCTACACTGCTAATGTAGGCATTCGAACTTGCAAATGAAGCCAGGATTTAAATATCCTGGGCTTCATTTGCATGTTCCCAGGTGCCGCCATTTTTAAATGGCCCGTAGTTCGAACTACCTGCCCGCGGCTACACGCGGCACGGACTAGGTAGTTCAAATTAAAGCTCCTAATTCGAACTACCGTTATTCCCATGCGCAGATCGCCCGAACCCGGCGCTTCCGGGTTACAATCTACTCACTCGTGGATTGTATTATTTGTCGAGCCCTGGTTATTCCTTCTGCAAGGAGGTTTAATGGTAGTTCGAATTAGGAGCTTTAATTTGAACTACCTACTCCGTGCCACGTGTAGCCGCGGGCAGGTAGTTTGAACAACGGGGCATGTAAAAATGGCGGCGCCTGGGAACATGCAAATGAAGCCCGGGATATTTAAATCCCGGGCTTCATTTGCAAGTTCGAATGCCTACATTAGCCACCCTAGTTCGAACTAGGGTGGCAGTGTAGACAGACCCTGAGGGCTATCAAACTGCAGTGCAGATGTTCAGCCCCCTGAGATCCTGCAAGGGGGCGGGGTGAGTTTCAGAGCCTGGGCTACAGCCCAAGCCCCAAATGTCCACATGGTTATTTTCAGCCCCCAGCCTGAGTCCCATGAGTCTGACTTGGACGCCAAGTGCTGTGGGTTTTAGACATACTGTAAGAGCCCCAGACTGTTATATCAATGGCGTTACTGCATATTGCTGAAGAGCTATGGTGTTCCTCCCCAGAGAGTGCATTTCAGTGGAGTGATTTAAAGTGCTTTGGGATGCCGTATAGTTGGGACGGGGGAATATACACCCTGAAGGGGACCACAGCCCACTGAGGTCCCAAAAGGGAGGCTTGGACAACCAAGGCAGACCTGGGTATACAAGGGTTAAATCCCAGGATTTCCAGCTGCTGGACCTGATTCTGCTGTTGTTTACTCCGGTTTTATCCCAGTCTACCTGCATGGAGAGGCAGTGTGGTCTAGCAGCTAGGACATTGCCTTACCACTTGGAAACAAGGGTTCTCTCCCTCACTTTGCTGGTGCCTCTGCTGTTTTCCCGCCCAGCCTTTGCCCGTCTGTCCTGTTCTTGAATTGAAATTCATCAGGGCAGGGACTGTTTTAGTGTCATTTTAAAAAAAATGTGTTTGTGCAGAGAAAAGGCACAACCTCGTGGTAGGCACTTGCCAGACCTATAGTTGAAGGGACCCCCTGAAAGCCAGAGCCAGCCTGCTGAGTGGTAGCTGTTCCATTCGGCTCTGTGCTGCCTGGGGGTCTCAAAATGACATCCTTTGTACAGGGGGACCTTGCAAGGTTAGAGGTTGGGTTGGCTGCAGGGGCCTCCCTCGGGATAAACAATGCCAGGGACAGGGACAAGAATAACTTCAGGGAGGGTATATCCAGCGTTACGCCAGTGTCACAGAGGACAGTCACCACCTATCCCTTGAAGAGTCCCTTTTTGCGATGCTGAGCTCTGGGTGAAAGGAGCATGAGGTGTTTATGCCCATGGTGATTAGATGCAGTTGAACTAATTAAAAAGGGCTTGGCTCTCAGCAATGTTTGAGACTAGAGAGGGGTTTAATGTAAGGGAGGCAGGAAAACTGCCCTGCTCATGTGCTGGGTTATAGTTCAAGGACTGTTAAGCTGCACACAGAGGAGAGGGACTGATGTTTTGCTGCTTTGTTCTATTTTGTTTGCGTCAGAAAAACACCTGACTATGAGAGATTCCCCCCATTCGCTGCTTAATTTGGGACCCCTGCTGAGTTTCTACCTGGTGATTACCCTCTAATCCTGCCATTGCCAGGTAGTACGACTTGATTGTATTTACTGTACAGAACTGAGCAGAAATGTACATATCTGAAAATTGCACTAAATCTGCAGGAGCTGAATTTCAGTTGATTCAAGTAAAAGTGAAATTGACAATAATGATCAGCCTCTTTCATGCGCCAATAAACATTCAATAGTAAACTTTCAATGTGGTGTGAAGCCTCATAATTCCCATTAGTGTTAATTGGAATTCCATAACTACAAGCTTCAGGCACAATAACCTGGCAAATGAGGAAGACTCAAATAAAGAAATCCTTTCTTTTGTCTCTCACCATTATGAACTTTCTTCTTTCACTATTATGTCTTTGTGTAAGGGGACTGTTAGCCCCTTACTAAAACTCAGTGGGAGTTTTTGATTCGCCAGCTCCCAGTGTCAAAAGGGGAAGGGTCCATGAGACTAACAGACCCCAGAGACAATGGAAAGCAGCCAACACTCCAGCTCGGCCTGATTGACAGGTTGGACAGGCCAGTGAGGAAAGCAAGAGGCCAGGCCCCGTCCTCCCTGTGAGCTGGGTTTTGTTCTGGGTCTCTCTGAGCAAGGAGAGAGCTGAGAGACAGCTAAGAGCAGTGCAAGCTGTGTGCAGAAGAAGTTCTGCAGCTACAGAGCCAGACTCAGACAGCCCAAGGAGGGCAAGCTGTGTGGAGAGGCAGTTTTTCAGCAATAGAGCCAGGCACACACAGCTCAAGGAGCGCAGACCCTGTGTTGAGCAGCAGACTGGCAGTGCTCAGAGAGCCAAAAGGGACAGAGAAGCAACACAAGGAGCTGGAGACTGACAAGGCAGCACAGCCTACAGCTGGGTGTGGTGAGCAGCTGGGACCTGCAAAGTGTGGGGAGAGGCTCTGGGCAGGGAGATATCACCAGCCAGGAGGCCCAGCAGGCCAGACTGGGAGAGGGGTCTGGCTACTTAGAGCTTGAGGCTGTGTGGTCACTGCCAGAGCAAGTGTGTCCAGCCTGCAGCCCCCCTGCAGCACATCCAGGGCCTCTAAGGGGCCTATAAGGAAGAGACTGTGAACTGTCCTTACACTCTGCAGGCTGCTGTTTTGATGTCCCCGTGCTACAGAGCAGGACTGTGTGTTCTCATTTAACCATTCTCATTTTTTTCTTTTTCTTTTCTCTTTAATCAGTTGGGGCTCGTCTACACTGGCCCCTTTTCCGGAAGGGGCATGTTAATTTCACCTATCGTAGTAGGGAAATCCACGGGGGATTTAAATATCCCCCGCGGCATTTAAATAAAAATGTCCGCCGCTTTTTTCCGGCTTTTAAAAAAGCCGGAAAAGAGCGTCTACACTGGCCCCGATCCTCCGGAAAAAGCGCCCTTTTCCGGAGGCTCTTATTCCTACTTTGAAGTACTTTCAAAGTAGGAATAAGAGCCTCCGGAAAAGGGCGCTTTTTCCGGAGGATCGGGGCCAGTGTAGACGCTCTTTTCCGGCTTTTTTAAAAGCCGGAAAAAAGCGGCGGACATTTTTATTTAAATGCCGCGGGGGATATTTAAATCCCCCGCGGATTTCCCTACTACGATAGGTGAAATTAACATGCCCCTTCCGGAAAAGGGGCCAGTGTAGACGTAGCCTTGATGTTTAATAAATTGTATTTGCTTTGAACCTTATGAAGTGATCACTGGGCCAAGAAGGCCTGCAGTGTAAAGAGAGCACCTCGGAGTGGGGACACCCTAACTCCTGCCCCTAATGACTACAAGGTCGGGGATTAAGCCCCAAGAAACCTGGGCCCAGCCTTGTTGGGGTTTCGAGGACTCTGCTACTCAGGAGAGTGGAGGGGGAACCCTCAGGATCAGGGAAGCCATGGGGTAAAGGAAGTGGGAGAGGGGACTCAGATCCTTTTGCTGGTCCATTTCACTGGGGTGGTATATAAGCCAGGAAAGTTCCCCACAATAGCGGGACCATTCCCCCGCTTACATTTGGAGAGAGTACATGTATATTGAAAAGAGTTTAAAAACAATTAAAATTATTCATCTGGCTATTCAATTGTGGACTTGAAAGTAGGCCAAGTATTCTGTTTATTTTAACAAGGATGAAATATTAAAGCTAAGTGGTGGGAAAGTGACTGGGTATTCTAGTTCTGATTCTACCACAGATTTGCTTTGTAACTCTGAGCAAGTCAAAGGGTTGCAACTGCTTTGGAGGATAGGGTCATAATTCAAAATGATTTGGACAAACTGGAGAAATGGTCTGAGGTAAATAGGATGAAGTTTAATAAGGACAAATGCAAAGTATGCCACTTAGGAACAATCAGTCTCACACATTCAGAATGGGAAGCGACTGTCTAGGAAGGAGTGTGCAGAAAGAGATGTAGGGGTCATAGTGGATCACAAGCTAAATATAAGTCAACAGTATGATGCTGTCGCCAAAAAAGCAAACATGATTCTGAGATGCATTAACAGGAGCGTTGTGAGCAAGACACGAGTCATTCTTTCGCTCCACTCTGCACTGATTGGCTACGTCTAGACTGGCCCCTTCTTCGGAAAAGGCATGCTAATTTCTAACTTTGGAATAGGGAAATCCGTGGGGGATTTAAATATCCCCCACGGGATTTAAATAAACATGGCTGCCGCTTTTTTTCCGGCTTGGGGAAAAGCCGGAAAAGAGCGTCCAGACTGGTGCGATCCTCCAGAATAAAGCCCTATTCCGGAGGATCTCTTATTCCTACTTGCAAGTATCAATCACTAAGTACTCTCCAGAACTAAAACTCTGTTTTGCTGTGGCCTTCTCTACACTAGATGATGAATTTTCTACAGGTGCTACCACCACTGTAGCAGTAGTGGAGCATTTTAACCAATTATTTGAGCATGTGCAGACGATGCAGTGGTTAAAAGGATAATGGCCAACCTATAGCTGGACCTATATTTCTGTCTAGAGAAAACCTAGCACCAGTTATAGTCACTAATTAGTGTGCACATGGAATGATTCCCAATATGTATTTTGCATAAGAAAGGTGGGAAAAGCAGAACTCCAGAAAAGCCTGCCTCCTCCAGGGTACATCTGCTGCTTCCTCATTCTGCCTGAGCAGCACCATTGGGACATTAGCAGTAACCAGGCACTCATGGCTCTGTCTTCCCAAGAATGCAAATAAATTAGAGGGGCTCTATGGCCTTGGTTGTAGAGCCATGGCCAGGTATAATGTTGGCCTTCACAGCATCCCCTGGCAATGAGTTCCACAGGTTGTCTGCAAGAGCTGTGAAGAACTACTTCCTTAGCCTTTAAATCTACTGCCCATGAATGTCATTAGGTAACTAATGAGGTAAAATCCTAGTGAAAATAAGGCAGAATGTAGTTTGAACATGAGTAAGGTGGTGGAGATAAGCCCTAGGTTCCTTCACAGTTAATTACTGTGGCCTCTAAGATCCCTGTCATATGAATCTTCAAATATTGACTTTCAAACATCAAACAAATACAAAGTGATATTGACTTTGTTATGCAGAAGCTTAGTAAATAACAATATCAGGGTCACATCTGCAAGAAGGTTACAACACATCTAATTGATTTCAATAATTTATTCCCCTCAGAACTCTCTCACCTCTATGTTGCTGTCTACCTAAATACCTTGCCCTTTCAAGTACAGATGTGCTGGAGTGACTACCCTCAAGTTTTCCTAACTGGATGGCTTGAAAAGAGGAATTTTATTTATTTTACTATTGTTTATTTCTGTGTCAGTCTCAGGGACACTCAGAGGTAGGTCAACACTACAGTCCTTTGTCAGAAAAAGCTACGCAAATTGTGCTGGGCAATTTGTGTAGTGTTTCCCGATCACTTTTCCAGAAGAGGCTTTTCCGCCATTTGGCCCACTCTAGACAGGACCAAATGGCGGAAAATCCTCCTTTTTTGGTGGAGCTCTTATCCCTTGTAAAATATTGTGAGCTCAATCCCCAATAGGGCCATTTAGAGATCTGGGGAAAATCTGTCAGGGATGGTACTTGGTCCTGCTGTGATGGCAGGGGACTGGACTCAATGACCTCTCAAGGACCCTTCCAGCGCTACGAGATTGGACTAAGTTAATATATGGAGATATTCCTGTGTTTCACCACCCTGACAGCAAGTAAGTTTCTCCTAATGTCTAACCTAAATTTGCCTTGCTGCAGTTTGAGCCCGTTGTTTCTTGTTCTATCCTCAGAGGCCCAGGAGAACAATTTTTCTCCCACCTCCTTGTGACACCCGTTTAGATACCTGAGAACCACCATCATGTCCCCTCTCAATCTTCTCTCTCAAAATTTTCATTTTCAAAATTTAAACATGTTTAAAAGTGTTCAGTCATCAAAATGAAAAGCCGGTCTTTCCCTTTTCTTGTTCAAAACCACGAACAAACCAACAAAGAAAAGCCAGACTTGCCCTCTCCTAGATCTGATTGGCAGAAGTATTGAGCCCTATAGCTCAAGCCTCTCTTATCCTTGCCAGACTCTGCTTTTCTCCCTTTGGTGAGAAGGACCCCAGGCAAAACAGCCCCTGTCTGTCATGTGGGGACAGCCAGTCTTCCCCTTAGAAGCAGGTTAGCATGATAGTCTGTTTGGAGAGGGAGCCTAACCTCTCTTCCTGGAGCTTCTTCCCCATTCTGTTTCTCACTCTAATTATGGCTATAGCTGCAGCTCTTTCATGCCAGCTAACCAGGGAGGCTTTTAAAAGGTCTCTGGCAGGCCTGAAGTAGAGTCAGCTGGCCCTAATTGAATCAAGGTAGCTATCTCAGCTGATCCCTAATCTGCCTGAGCTAGTGCCTTACCAGCTGCTCCTAACTGGCCCACTCCTGGTTAACAAGGGGACTGGCTTTTTCTTTCCCTCTTTGGGCTTCTTTCCCTTCCCCCCCACCTCTCACTTCCTGATTGCTTCCTGCTGACCTGACTTGTCACAGCACTAAGAGGAGCCACTGAAGTCAACGAGAGCTGTGGTCTGAACAAACAGTGGTATGTTTTGTTTGAATTTGAGGTCATATGCATCTCAAAGTGGACATCAAAACTAGGGGATACTTTTGATTGACATTGTGTGCCTGTGCCCCCATTTGCATCTGGGAAAAGGGGGATGAGACTAGCTCACCTCATGGGGCTGTTGTAAGGCATGTTTGTGACGCTTGCTGATGATTCAATGATGGGCACAATGGAAAAACCAAAAAAGAAATCACTATTTCTGTCTTCAGAGGAGGGTGTCTTGTGTGGCTTGGCAGATCTGGGGCCAGCCACTGAACAACGAGGGTGAAAGGAAATACTAAATACCTGCTCATTCCATGGGCATGGCCTATTCTGTGTGCTGAATGCAATAATTTCTGATCATGTAATTAAAGACTCTCACAATGAACATGCATAAGGAGCTAAAGTTTGCATGGGCAAGCTGAGTTTCTTAAGCTGAAAGCTTGACTTTGCTGCTTTAATTTTCTTTGCGTGAAGATTGGTGTGTATATATATATTTATTTTACACAATCTTCTTGGTTCATGGGATGGATGTATAAGGCTAGTATAGTCTCAGTGCCGTTATGCGGTAACACAGTGAGATGTTTATGCTACTGATCATGTACGTGTAATTCAGGATGTTGTTTGGTATTGTAGTTAATATATCTGGTAAGGAGGAGACTCCAGAAAGCATCTGAGACAATGTCATTCTTTCCCACCTTGCCTCTATACAGAAGTAACCTCAGATGTGGAACTGTAATTATAAGCACATCTCCAAAACTTCCTGTATGTCCTTCATTTAGTTTAGTCTCAAAGCCTATCATGTTCCACCAAAGTAATTTTACTATAGAAAATTAACATGTGCAATAAAGGATCACATAACTGAGTTTACACTAAAGGAAGTTCCCTGCATGAATAACTCTGCGCCCTTCATTTTGGTGGTTCCCTAAACATTTCATCCAATATTTGATCAAGTTGAGAACTATGTCAAAAGATGGACAGGCGAAATCTGAGCCTGCTCTGTTGAGGGTGTGCGGGAGGCGAGACTGGGAAATTCCTTGGTAGTATGGCAGTTTAAAATAATCCAGATACTTCTGAAATCATCTCTTTGAAAATCCCCTTTCTAGTTATATGTTAGAATCAAATCCTTGTACAGTTTAAAAATGTTTTAAAGGGTTCTAGGATAAACTTTTTGCTTTGTTACATTTTGTACAACGGCAAATGCCACCCATGTACTGTAACTGAAATATCCCATCTAGTCTGTCTAGCCACTCTTGCTCCAAATTAATGACCAATTAATGACTAATTACATCTGGTTTTCAATTTGATTTTAAGTTGAAACTTGTTAGGCATAATGAAGGTCCTGATTTGCCAATGTACTACACACAGGCAGATCTTGGCAGTCTTAGCATTGTAATTCTCTAGACATTCAGGTGCCTAAAACTGATTACACTTAGGTACAAGTGGGATTTTCAAATTTGCTGAAACGGATTAGGTGCTTAGCTCCTCTTGATATCACTGTGAACTAGGGCGCTACTAGACATCCCACTCTATCTTCTGGAATCTAAATTCCTCAAAAAAAATCTGGCCCCTGGTATCTTATTGATGCAAGATACACTTTAACTGATACTTTACCTTTGGCATTTTGACTGTTGAAAATACTGAGTTGCCCATATGGGACCACAAAATACATGCACAAATAGCAGCTTTATGGCTTATTTATTTCTGCCACTTAAGTTCTTCATGTGCCTGGGCCATGACCAGGTTCTGAGCTGAAGGAATATATTCCCAAAGTGACCTGCAGGCATGGCAGACTCGGGATAATGTGAGAGGGTCTTGGTGGAGGTGTGTGTGTGTGTGTGGGTTTTTTTTTTTTTTTTTGGACAGGGAAGCAAAATATTTAGAATTTTCCTTTTCAGTAGGGCAGATGTATGCAGGGGCTACAGGGTAAGCCTACTCAGTGGATTTGCCAAGGCCTAACATTATTCAGTGTTCAGATCTGTGGTGAACACTGAATTCTATACTAAGTACAAGGCATGATAGGAAAGAGTGATTGATAGAAAAATGATTTAATGGGATAGAAAAGCTAGGAGGAGAGAAAAATCCCTTACCTGTGTGTAGCTGTGGACTGTTTCTTGTTCAGTGGAAGGGGCAATGGATTGTCTGTCCCTGAATCTTCTCTGTATGTGATGCATTGTGTTTGGAGCTACACAGGAAATAGCAGTTTGGGTCTTGTAAGCAGAAAGAGACCATTTACATTAAGTGGGTGCTTAAAAAGGATGTGGTAATCTAAGCATGTCAGAGGAATAGATACTAACTTGATGTGGTTAGGAGAGAAGAGCACTGTTTGGGAAGCACCCACTGAAGTGAGCTTTTACTCCCCTGGATAATTGAGTTTGTTTCAATAAATGAGACTGTACTTGTATTAGTTTCTTTGCCCAGAATCATTGGTAGGGTAGAAATGATGAGGAACAAACCTGTGTTTAGATACACTGTATCCAGTTAAGCACCACTCACTCATTCAATGGATTCCTTAACTTGCGCAAAAGGATTATTTAGTAACATGTGGTGTATGGTTTTATCTAGGACCATACTATGTGTTTAAGGAAACTAGATTTTTGCTTTTTATATTTTGGAGATGACTAATTTCCCCCCCTTCTCTCCCCATTGTAGGTTGTACACTTACCTACCAAACAATGTGCCATGGATTGCTGCTTTCTTCAGGCTGTTGCCTCTAATTTCCGGTGATTATAGCTGCATTTGTACACTTTGCATTGAAAACAAACCCTGGTGTTTCTGCCAATTGTCTTTTTTCTTTTTTTAACAACCCAACTTTCACCCTAGAAAAGGGAGTCTATTTAGATAATGACAATCCATACTGCTGTTGCAAGGGAGAAGGAAAACCTTAAGTAACCTTATCCTTAAAATCATAAAGCTGGCTGTTTCATGGCACTGACGATGCCTTTTTTCCTAACGAGGAATGCAGAGTATACGATGTTCTGCTGGCTGCTCTAGTGGACAGGCAGGTTTGTGGAACTGAGCAATGAGGCTGGCTGGGCATTTTTTATTGACATGTTATTTCATTGGAAAATGCTGATTTGTTGAAAATGAGGGCGGAGGGGAGAGTCCATCCCAGAGTAATTAATAGGTCAGTGGTGAGGACACTCAGCTGGGAGCTGGGATGCTCAGGTTTTAGTCCCTGGTCCAAATGGGGCAAAGCAGGGACTTACCTGGGATGTGGGAGATCGATGATTAAGTGCCTGGCTATTGGCTATTTTGGTGCCTGTCCTGCTCTTGTCTTTCCCCACCCCAAAATACACCTCTCAAGGCCTTGGCTTCATTCAGTATCAGAATGGAAACAGATGCCAAAAGCCTCAACTTTTCCCAAAATGGAATTCTTGGTTTTTGGACCGTTCAAGTGAACAGAGTGTATGGACCCCTGGGGATTCTAAGGAGACTAATTGAAGGTTCCCAGTGGACTCTGTTGGTATTTGGCATCTGTGAAGCATCACGGATTATCCACATCGTACCACCTGACGTCATTCCTCTCTGTCTCAGCCTAAATAATGATTTCTCCATTAACAAATCCATTCTCATATTAGAATGGGTCTTCAAAACTTGATTTGCAGTTGTGGCCTCAAGGGACTACAAAAATGATGCCATCTAACAATTGATCTGGGCACAATTAATGGGTAATGTCCTAAACTTTACTGATGGGGGGGGGGGAAGAGAACCCCACAAAACCCCAAGACTTTGCTAGCTAATAGCACAGAGCCAATGCAGCTACATAAGGGCTTGTGTCTCATATATGCAAGTTGTGATGATATTGTCCTCAAAACTGAATGTACAGACCTTTTGACTGATGCTGTAAAAGAACATAATCTGGGGAAAATCATGCTGAATGAGTAACTTAAATCAACTTTTTTTTTTTTTTTAACACAAGACCTCTTGTGATAATGAGTGATAAAAGCAGTTTGGTGATGTTTTGGAGGTGAGGGAAAAGAATATCTTCTAAAAAAGGAAAATTGAGCTGTTTCTAGCTTTTCTGGTTGCAGAGCCAAGCTTGGTAGAGTGACCCAATCATATTCAAAAGGCTTACATCAGAAGGCAAATAAACGAAATGATTTTAAAAACAAGGTTGCACCTCTAAAATCCGGGATTCTCAGGTCCGGCAATATCTAGGGTCTGGCATGACCTTGGATGTTCCAGGACCAGAGAGTCCCACTGCGCTGTAGGGATGTATGGGCCCGAGAGCCAGTGTATGGCTCAGCTGGGCTGCTGGGGGCCAGTGCACAGCTCAGGTAGGCTGGGCGGGGTGGGCAGGAAGCTGGTGTGTGGCTCGGCTGAGCTGTGGGAGATGGTGCGAGGCTCAGCTGGGCTGTAGGGGGAGCCAGGAAGCAGGGAGATAGGGGCGACACGACTTCTCCTGGTCCGGAAAAATCCGTCATCCGGGAACAGTCAGGTCCTGAGGTTACTGGACCAGGGAGGTCCAACCTGTATTTTTTCTTTAACGCCTGTTTTTTTTAATGCATGGTATTGACAATACTGTCTTTCCTTACAGCTCCTCACACCATAATTATCCTTATTCAGCAATGTGCCTTGTGTCTGGCTCCTAATGAAATACAGTCATAATTCTTTGATTTGGGTAACAAAATAGAATGTTTGTCTCCAAAGGCATACTTGGAGACTACTGGAAAAACCACCAGGTATGAATGATTTGGGCATTTCTTCTCTCCCCATCCCCCCGCTTTTGTGAATAAAATTCACAGTAAATTTGTCTCCCCGCCTATGGTAAGAATAAAAACGGAAAGAACTACTGGAAGGTTTGTTTTTTAGTATTATATTTTTCATGCCAGTTAAGCAAGATGTGAAAAGAATATATGGCTTAAAACATGCCACACATTTTAATAGCTGCTGGTTTTCTTTGTTGTCCTGTGTTCTATTGTACCTATTCTCCAAGAGCTAATTTCCTCAGCTACATTATCTCTGAGCAATGTCAAATCTCTCCCTATTAAAATGCAAGATAGGAATATTTTTGCATGATTTTTTTTTTAAGGGTAGAGAGCATCTTTTGTGAAGTGTGTTCAGGAAAAGCTGCCCCACATCTCCAAGCAAATGAGCAGAAACTACTAACCCATTCTAGTAGACACATAATTCAGCCATTTTCTCCTTATTCTTATGACTAGTGGGATGGACTGGTGAGATGGGGAAAACTAATTTATCTCTTTCCACATTCATTGATATGTAATGCTTTTGTCTATTTAACTTAGAACTAACTTCCTAGTACCTTAAAAGAAATACATTGTAGCGCTGAACTGTAAGTGCTTTCCTGTTTAAAAAAGTCTCATGTTGCCACTGTTAATGTGGCTGATAGCATCTTAACAAAAGTTTAGACCGTTGCCTCAAAGTCTGGAGACATCTGGGCTGTACATTTTCGGAATGACAGTACAGACAGCCTAAATCAAAGGTATGAAAAAAAATACTATTTAACACCCTGACTTGTTATTCCTTTTTGGCTGTGTCTAGACTGGCCAGTTTTTCCGGAAAATCAGCCACTTTTCTGGAAAAACTTGCCAGCTGTCTACGCCGGTTGCTTGAATTTTCACAAAAGCACTGACGATCTCATGTAAGATTGTCAGTGTTCTTGCGGAAATACTATGCTGCTCCCGTTCGGGCAAAAGTCCTTTTGCACAAAACTTTTGCACAAAAGGGCCAGTGTAGACAGCTCAGATTTGTTTTCCGCAAAAAAGCCCTGATCGCGAAAATGGCGATCGGGGCTTTTTTGCGGAAAAGCGCGTCTAGATTGGCACGGATGCTTTTCCGCAAAAGCACTTTTCTGTTAAAAGCATTTCCAGAAAATCATGCCAGTCTAGACGTAGCCTTTTTGTTTTGTGATGTAAGACACGCTGGCAGAAAGATGGACAAATCTTTGGATTTCTCAGGTAGCTAACTGTAACAAAGTAACAGTATTTTCTTGGGATCCCACTTGACAAGATGCTGATTCATGATTCATGCTTGCAAGTAACGCCTTAACTCCCGTATGTCCACAGGAGGTGGGAGTGACCCATAAAAGAGAAGGTGTGAATGGAACCCTAGGAACAGCCAAACCTGGTGCCAAAACACAAACAAACCTACCAACCTTAGGTTGAAATCTGTTACGTTGTTACTGGTCTGTGAAGAACGCTGGGCCTCAGCACGGGAGTTAGATTTGAGTCTTCACAGTGACAATTGTTGGAGAAGACTGAAACCGCTGTTCGCTAAATGCAGCTTTAAATGATCTGCGTCCCAGGGTTAAAAAAATTGCAGAGTTGGGGCCAAGATCGGTAGTGTATATCACAGCCATGAATATTGCCAGGCTGACATAAGCATGATAAATGTCGATCGCTTCAAATCTAGGAAATTCAGAGTTGTGAACTATTTGGGATTCCTTTCAATTACTCTGTGTGTGAGTCAGTCAGTCAGTCAGCTAGCTAGCTGGGAAGCCTGCCGGGGGTGGGAGGCACAGGTGATTACTGCAATGGACCGGACACCTCTGGCATGAAGCTATTTCTGGGGGCTGGAGGGGATGGCGGGCCCACGGACAGTTTCAAAAGCTTTGCTGAAATTGACAAGCTCCTGGGTAATGTTTCAATTCTGTTGAATCAGCATTTTTAGAAGGAAAGCTGTTCTGGTAGGGGAATTCTTTAACTGGCTCCACCTAGTCACCATCCTGTCCTCCCTGCCCATTCCTCATGCTCATTTTGTCCTTCCTCAAATTAGACTGTATGCTCTCAGGAGCAAAGGCCATTATTATTTGGTGCTGCCCAGGGCTACCACAATGCATTGGGTTCCCTGTGTTTGATTGTATTAGGTGCTGCACAAACACACGATTAACGGAGAGTCCTTGCCCCAAAGTCTGGTAGTTCAGCTGTGAGTATAAAATGATATCTTGGATCCTGATGGGCAATAAATCCACACAAATAATGATAGACCTTGTGACATTACATATTCTTTATGGAAATATGCTTGTCATAACTGAGAGATGCTTGATGCAAGATAATTTGTGTAAGATATCATTGGAAAGGTTATGATTTACTGAACATGATTATGCTCATTAGGCCTTCTGGTAGATGCTCCACATGGCTACTGACTCTCAGATGCTGTAATGTTGCAGAGTCAGGTGACCTGGTCACCTGATATGAACCTGCATCTTGGACTGCTGAATTGTTTCCTGGGGGTGGGAAGGAGAAGGCTCAGACAAATAATTCCTGATTTATGGAAATTCTATATAAAGGGGAGAAAAGCAATTGGGATCTTTAGTTTGCTTCACTTGTGCCTCCCCATGCTGAAGAGATACATGAAAACACCTGGAAACAAAAGGATAGTAATGGAAGAAGCAGGAGTGGGGGAAGAACTGCCGAATCTAGGTTAAAAGAATACATTTGGTGTGTGAAGGACTCTGCCTAAAACAATATCTAGGGTGAGAAATTATTACTTGTAACCAGTTTCTTTAGTGAATCAAGCTTAGTTTCCGTGCTTTGTGCTATTTTCTTAGTAATCTGCTTTGTTCTGTTTGCTATTCCATTAACCACTTAAAATACACCATTTAGGAGCTAACAATCTTCTTCCTTGTTTCTAATATAACCCATTTATGTAATCTCTAACTGGGTGTGGGAGAGAGAGCAGTGCATATCTTCCTCCACATTCAGGGAGGAGGTGAATTTCTTAAACTTTTGGATTTGTATCTGGGGAGTAGGGGGTGGGGTGAATACCTGGAGCTGAGAAAAGTCCAGCAAGTCCCTTAAACTGGGCCTTCCCTGAGCTGATCTCCGTGTCTGTCCTTTTGTGGCTCTGCCTGTGTGCTTGGCTGCAAGAGGCTTGTGAGGCTGGCCCAGCAAAACCAGGGAAAGGGGACCCAGGCTGGCAGAATAGGCTGATTCGGTGGCATCTCATTTCATCAGGTGGCATTTCAGGGGGTCTGAGTTATCATAGATCCCTGCCTCCATGTAGGCTGGCATGCCAATGTGGCACTCACCACTAGTCATTCCAAGTAGGCTTTATAAACAATCCATCTATACCGCCTATGCAAAGACACCTGCATGGAGATCTCTCGACATGGGGACCCTGCTGCTGATGAGCTTCCTGGGTGTCTGTGCTTGGGTGTGCAATAGCTGGTCTTCTTTCAAGGCACTGCTTGTGCTGATGCATGCTGTGCAGTGGGGGTGGATGGTGGTAAATGGAGGTGCTCTAAAAGACATGTCCTGGAGGACCAAAGAACACTTAGTGAGTTCAGTTTACAGCTGTGCACTTTTGTGATGTGCCCCCTATGGAAGAAATTCAGAGAGCAGCGAGACAACCATAATATTGACTTGTTGCAGGTGAAACAGAGACTAGTGGGTGATTTTGCTGCCTTCAGAGGCCTGGATAGATTTTTGTGAATAAAACCCTGAGCAAAACATTTCTCTTCCACCCGAAAGGTGTTTTTGTCCTTGTGCGGGTAGCACTCATTGCTACATTATTGAGTGACTGCAGGGAAGCACTTCTCTATTGCCAGAGGGGTAGAAGCAAGAATAGATTCCACCAGTTGGTTTTATTGAGTCAGGGAGAAAGTATAACACAAAAGTGAGATTGAGAGATAGGAGGAGTTGGGGTTTGTTGAAAGTGCGCATTCAGGACTGTGCTAATGGGGAGACCGAATGTTGGGTCAGTTAACTGTTGTTGGTTTTGCAACATTTGCAAATGAATTGCAAAATGCGTGAAGAGAATGAAGAGTTCATTCCAACTGCAGCCCTGAGCCAGGCAGAAGGACTAGCCAGAAGGGGCTACATTGCTCAGTCTGGGGCTGCTGAGGGCTGGCAGGAGACAGAACGCCATTAGGACTGCTCTAAATTATTCTCTGGCTGCAAAGACCTTTTTGAACTTTTCTAGCCCCTGAGGGAGACAGCAATAGTTCACAAGCGACCCCTAATTCCCTCATCTCTGTACGCATTCAGCACAGGGATTACCTGTGGGGGATAGGAGTTGTCAAGCTGGCTAAGAGTATACATCAGAGGAGAAATAGGGACTTAAAGCTGCTTTGTGGCTAGTATATTTGGCATAGAAGTCTGCTGATTAGCCCTGGTTCGAAATACATTGGTGTGTTATACAGCAATAAAACTTTTTCTTTCTTTTTTTTTAACAGTCTCGAATACAAAACAACACTTAACATGTTCATACTACTTCCAATGGACTTGGTTCCCTAGTTTCCATTATACAAAAATCTGAAACTGGGATTTTGTTTCTTTGGGATGAGTGAATTGTACTTCATAGAAGTTGCCACTTTTTTAATTAACTATTGATTTGGAGGATTGGTATACTGAGGTTAATCGGGTGTGACAAGAATAGATAACATTGCTTGGCTTTTTCAAATTTGAGGTATATAAATCTGAGGCAGTGTATCCATAGATTAGAAATGGAATTTCCTGCTAGGAACAATCAATACAGCCCTGGAGCTAGGAATTCAAACTACACCTCAACTCTACTGTATAGGAGTCTTGTTATTCAAAAGGGTTTGTTTTTGTCTGTTTGGTTTTTTTCGGTGGCAAAAAGGAGTTTAATCTTAAAACAGATTACATTAGCATGACCATGGATATGCATTAACACAACTCTTTCTCCAAGGAATGCAGACTCCATTTTTCGTTAAAGATTGTATTCCCAAAGTTAGCTGAAGCCTCCAGTCTACTTTTGAAGGAAGTGTACATAGCTCTTCAAATATGAGTGGGACCTTTCTTTGACATTCTGTTTTATGAAGCCAACTTGCAATAAACCCATGTTTGCAGGGTCAATCACTTCTGGAGAGCAGAGACCAGAACCATTGCCCTTCAATGTCAAAACCACAGCATTGACAACATGTGGTGAAGGAAACTACCTCCTGTGGCTGATGGTAGTAGGTCTTTTATCCTTGCTGTCAGTCAGCACTCTGTTCTGCACACAATCCAGTATGCTACATGCTTTGATGGATAACTCATTTGCCTAATTAATGGTTCTCTGTTTTGGTTAAATAGCACTTAAATGCAGTGCTATTTAAGGTGAGGGGAATAAACTTAAAGGGTACATGCACAAAATACTACTTGATCCTCTTCATATGTCTGAGTTGTATGCCTTCCCCACCCTATCCACTTTATTTCCTTCTGGTCCAGCACTTGTAACAACAGTTATAAAAATTTCCATGCAGGGTTAGGAAGTTGGTGATCTGGTGGACAGAAGGAGGTGGGAAGAAGGAAAATCAATTTGGAAAGGAAGAGGAGAAAAAAAGTTAAAATGTTCATATTAGTCAAATATGTCAGATGATTGAGGGTTTGATTCTTTTGTTCTACCCCATCTCCAAAGACTAGTCAGACTTTTTAAAAGGCAGGAATTAGTATTACTTATGCTGCAGCCTTCTTTGGCATTTCACCAATTGCAAAAGCTGTTTATTGCTACTTCGAGCACCAGGAACATTATCCGTTAATTACCAAATGCTCCAAATGTACTCTCTTTAGTTTCATTATAAATGACTTGGATAATGCATGCTCGTTTAGCAATTCTTTATGAAATGGAAAGTCCTCCGCCTAAAGCAAATGACTGTTTGTTTTTGTGAAAAGTGACGAGTAACTTTTGGTGGATGTCAGTTTTTATTAGCTTAACTGAAGACCCTTCCTCTGACTGAGAGAGCTAAGCCCTGTGAAAATTTGACCTCTTTTAGGTCCTTCAAGTTGGGTTTCAAAAACAAAGGTTTCCAAAATAACTACTGGTTGAATCTCTTTAGTCCAATACTCTTTGGTCCAGCAACATCCGTAGTCCAGAATGATTTTAGTCGGCTGGAAGTCTACATAGCATGGGTGTAACCAAGTTTCCCACAGCCCCATAAAGTTTGTTTATGGCCACCAGTCCTGGCTCTCAGTGCTCTATGCTGTTCTTTTGATCTAATTTACCCTCTAAATGTCTTCCAAGAGCCTGGTAAGCAGTGGAAGTGTTGGTAATGCTGCTAGATAGTTTTGTCCTCCCACAGTTTGGCAAATTCTCTGGTTCAGCACCAGTTGGGTCCTGAGAGTGCTGGACTAGAGAGGTTCAATCTGTAGTCACGTTTGAAAGTCTTGGCCAATATGCTTGTACTGATTAACTAGGTGTATCTGTTTACTAACTTATTCCTAATTAGTCATTCATAAAAAAGAGCAAAAATCTCAGAACATGTTTGACACCAAGATGCCCGTCTTTGTGGTAAGCTTTCTTATCTTTAAATACCTCACAGGTGAACTGTGTTGTGTGTTATGTACCCATGATGAACTGGGTAGGATTTTTAAAGGAGCTGACGTCTGAATAAGTCACTGCAGGATCAGTAGCAAAGTGTTGCCATTTGTCTAAGGGGAAAGTTTATGCTAGCTTCCAAATGATTGTGTTCTTCTAATGGCCCAGTTCAGTACTTCTAGTCAATGGGGTTTGGGCACCTAATTTCCATGGGCATTGAAAAATCACATGCATTAATGCTAAATTCGAACCCAGACTTTATAAAGAATCAAGGTATTGACATTGCTAGGCCGAACGAAAATAGAGCTATGTGATAGGGCAGTGTTTCTTAAAATGTGTTCTACTGGTGTGGCATGAGGTAGTCAGAGGTGGGCTGTGGAGAACAGAATTCAAAATGGCCACCCTTAAACGGGCAGACGAGTGTTTTTTTTTTTTTCTCTCTAACTCCTCCTCCTCCCAACTTTTTTTTTTTTTTATTTTGCTAACAAAAAATCCTTGGTGTTCCTCATTTAAAAAAAATATTTTGGTGTTCCTCAGTCTTAAAAAGGTTAAGAAACACTATGATAGGGTGACTTGTCCTGTGGACTGGAGAACCTGGGGCTAAGCTGGTCCTGATTATGGAATGGGGACTATCTGAGAGGGATTAGGTGTTCCTGTGTGAAAGGAGTCCAATGTAAGTGGTGATAGCGCCTCGCAGGAAGAGAAGGCAGGGATCAAGACTGCTTTTGGTGAGAGCTGTGATGACAGGCCTTCCTGTGAGGGGAGTGCATAGTGGTCAGGGTCACTATTACAAGCTGGAAAAGAGCTTTTTAAAATCATCTTGTCAAAACCAAGTCTACAGTCCATTCTTGAGTATTTTGGCCACTTTGCAGTCAGAAACCAAGCATAGAAATGGGATTCCTACCACTTTCCTTGAGAGGCTAATTATTCCAGTCTAATAGAGCTCACTGAAACTATCTGATCTAAAGTCTGACTCCATTAATTGTATTAATATTGTACCATGAAGTCCTCAAGAAATCTTCTCCCTTCTCAGTGTTACAGCCTCCACATAGTTGTAGGTTATCATTCCCCTGTCAGTTACTATTTAATCAAGGTATTAATCATAATCTGTTATTGCAGTTTCTTCTAAAGAAATCTCTCCAGCCTAATTCTAGTCTAAGTATTTGTGCTTATTAACCAAAGTGCATCTTCTGTATGAAGGGCTAGGGCTTTTGCAAAATAAAGATGCTGCAAATCAGAATGTGCTCTCTACAGTATCCACACATTCCTATTCTTAGGCCAACCTGACGATTGGTAGAGTCATCTTGTTACCTGACAGTTCATACACCATCTCCTTTTTGTCTTACTGTAATAAACTCAATAGGTTAGTGCTTAACTTCATGCATTAGGTAGATCTGTGACATCTCACGTTATTCTTAATGAAGCATCTGTGTAAGTCATTGTAGGATCAGCTGCTAAGTCTTAGTTTGGTGATACTTCTAGCTAAAAGGGAAGTAGGCGTTCCAGATTTTCACTCTGGGGACACAGTGATGTGGAAGGGAACATCCCACTATGGAATTTTTCTGTCTTGTTCCAAAAGAACCAAACTAAACTGCCCAATTAAGCCACACTCTGAGCCCCTCAAAGGATTGCCTATCTCTCCGCAAGTTTGTTTATCTCAGTTTGCAAATTCCTAGACCAGTGTTTGGAAGGAATAACAGGTTATCTTTGCCATTTAGTAGAACACATTTGACTTGGGGTTCTAGTCCTGTTAATGGCATTAACTTTGCCCATGGCATTGGGGAAGCACTTGAAATTAATGGGATCTGAAGGTATTTGGTATCTTTAAAACTCAGGCAATTAAAATATCTCCTTGCTAACTCATCAGGAGAGATCATCGGGGAGCCTGTTATGGTGCTCCAGCCCCCTGCTATCCCACTGCAGGGCTGAAGCACACAAAATCGATGAGGCTGGACCCTGCCTCCCCAGGTTCTGGTGGGCATAGGGAATGTGGGGGAGCGTTTTTCTCCTCTTTTTGGGGCCATGTCAGTAAGGGGGTGTGATGGATGTTTTTTTTTGCTTCTTCCGGGTGTACAGCCCCTAGACAATTTTTTTTTTTTTTGTGGGTCAGCGGCCTCTGACCCAAAAAACCATTCCCCACTCCTCATGTAAGCCATTGCTCATCTTGGAGAAATTTAACTACCATCTGGTGGTTAAGAGGGAGTTAAGAACATTTTTTAAGACAAGAGGCCAGCTCACCAAATAAGAAGTTTTTGTTGGAATATGTGTATCTCTCCGATGTAAGGATTGTTTGCTCATCTTTGTGGTGCACCCTAACCTGAAGATCAGGAGCAACCTTTTTTTAAAGTTAATGGAGTTATTCTTTTTTTTTTGCCCTGTGAATTGAGATATGTAGCCACAAGTCTGCGCTATGCTATAACAGTCCCATGGCCAAAGGATGAACTCAGATGAGCTACCTGGCCAATAAAACTGCACATGCACTAACCAAGTATGGTTGATGATGGATGCTAATGACCTAACAGACTGTCTAAAGCAGAATTATTAGCTGTAATACCAACATTAACAATAATGGTTCTACATTGGGGTCCTTTCAGGAAGTCCCATTGCTACACTAAAGGGATTCATTTGTCACACATGATATTGGTGTTGTAGTTCAGGCTCTGAATTGGGCTTTCCAGGTCAAACAGAAAAGCAATCAGAGAGAATTTTTTCAAACAAGCTAGAAACCCTTTTTACATCTTGTTTCTTGTCAAGAAATAATCACTTAAATAGCTAACCCTGAGAGAACCGAGTTTACAAATCCCAGAGCTCAGGTTCTCCCCCTCCCACCCGATCCCCCCCTGAAGGATTAATTGATAGCTTGCTGAGAAGAACAATAATATGATGGTTGCCATTGTGGCATGGTAATCAACTACCACAGCCAGCATGATGCGGTGTAATGAAACCCAACAATAGAAGGTAATATTTCCAGAGCTTGCCTTTGCAAAGTGTACAGCTGTGAACCTCCCTATCACAGGGGAATTAGAAATGAAGCGTCTATTTAATATAACCTTTTCCCTTGCAGTTGTGGCCTTGAATAGGTCAAGTATGCACACATTTCTAGACTTAGAATTATAGAAAACTAGAACTGGAAGGGACCTCAAGAGGTCATCAAGTCCAGTCCCCTGCCCTCGTGGCAGGACTAAGCACCATCTAAACCGTCCCTGATAGAGGTCTGTCTAATCTGCTCTTGAATATCTTCAGTGATAGCGTTTCCACCACCTCCTTAGGCAACCTATTCCAGTGTTTAACTACCCTTACAGTTAGGAAGTTTGTCCTAATGTCCAACCTAAACCTTCCTATCTTTAGGGTTAACAGGAACAAGGAGCTAACTTCCAGTTCTGGGGAAAGCTGATAGAGGGAAACAGGTTCTATAGCTCACTCATGCCAGCATACCTTTTTAATATGGTGACTGACTTAACATAAGGTGTAGCTCAAATAAAAAATCATTTTTATTTCCTTCCACAGATCCTTTGTCCTGCTCTGTATACAGCAGGAAGTGATAGCAAAAATGGGAAAACCCATTCCATACATTTCATAACTTTGGGCTTTAGAAGTCAGTCTCCATTAGAAGTTCTGATGGTCAGGCAAGGGGGAATTTCAGTATCAACTGAACTGCCTAATACATGCAAAATACTTTCCAGAAAGACACTATTATCAATGGCCATCACTCATGTCTTAAGAAATGTTCTTAATTAACTCCCTCTTAACTCATCTGGTGGTGGCTAAAGTTCTCCAGTATGGGCAAAGCTTGCTGTAGTTATCCATAAAGAGGTTCATGTTGATCAGTATCTAAACTTACCTGCTGTAGTGGATAGAATGCTAGACTAGGTGTCCGAAGACTGATAGTTGCATCATAAAGGTACAGTCTGTTCTTGGCTATGACACTACTCAGATATCACCTTTCTGTGACTGCGTATCCCTACTTATAAGATGAAGATAATGATGCCCACAAAGTGAATTTCAGACCAATGGATGAAAAGCAGTATGTGATATGAAACTGGGGTTGAGGATACAGAAAAAGAACACCACATACTAGAAGACATGATGGAAAGACTAGTTCTGGAGGAATGGATTGTAGTATCACTTAGTTTTCCTCTGGGAGAACATTTACACGAGACTACTCCCTACAATAACAAGTTAAGGTCTTGCTGTCATTTCTTATCTCAGTGGGCCAGACCCTCAAAGGGTATAAATCTGTCTCCTTCCATTGAAATCAGTCTGGGTATGTCTAGAGTACATGCCTCTGCTGACAGAGGCATGTAAAATAGGCTACCCGACATAGTCAATGAAGCGGGGATTTAAATATCCCCGGCTTCATTGAAATAAAAATGGCTGCCGCGCTGTTCCGGCTCAGCTGATTGTTGGCACAGCGCGGCAGTCAAGATGCGGATCAGTCGACAGGGGAAGCCTTTGTCGACCACTCCCTTATGCCTTGTGAAACGAGGTTTACAGGAGCAGTTGACAAAGGCTTCCCCTGTCGACCGATCCACGTCTTGACTGCCACGCTGTGCCGACGATCAGCTGAGCTGGCACAGCACGGTGGCCATTTTTATTTTAATGAAGCCGGGGATATTTACATCCCTGCTTCATTGACTATGTGGGGTAGCCTATTTTACATGGCTCTGTCGGCAGATGCATGTAGTCTAGACATACCCCCTCTGAGGACATGGCCCTTGGATTTCAGTAGGACTGCATGAGGCACTCCCCTTTGAGTAAGTGTGGTGGAATCAGTGTTACTCTATTGTGTGTTGATATGTATGCAGAGAAGACATTGATGTGGGTTATTGTTGCCCAAAACAACATAAGGCTGTGTTAGTGCTAAGTCTTTTGCAGCCAAATGGCTGTCCCCTCAGAACTTCACACATAACCCTGGGTTACCTAGCTGTTCAGGGAACAATCAGCCATGCATTCCCAAATGCTGTACACGCTATCGCAGTCTCTTTTTTGTGAAAGCAGCTTCTCCCTACAGCTTCAAATGGAGGGTGGTTTCTGTGACATTTAATGACTTGCCTGTGTGCTTTGAATCATAAAGGTACAGCTGTTTAAACAGGAGCAGATGACTGTTTTGCGGGGCCCCGGGCAGCGTAACTCCGTGGGGCCTCCCCTTTGCCACGGCACATGTGCGGTGGTGCCACGGCGCATGCGCGGGGCTTTTTTAAGCACGGGGCCCGGGGCGGCCACCCCGTTCGCCCTGCCCTATATCCGCCCCTGTGTTTAAATTATGGCAGCGAGTTACTAAAAAAAGGGAGAGCTTCTAAATACATGGGTAGTGAGCATGTATCTAGAATGAAGTAGACCAGTACAATTTATGATTAAAATGTGTTCATTTTGTCCTCCAGATGTGACATGAGGGTCACGTGGTTGAGTTGGTGGTTCAGGTTTTGATGAGGGATGTTTATAGTCACCTGTGAAATGCAGAACTTCTGGTTACATGGTATTGTGAAGATGTCATTGGATGACTGGCTTCTGTGGCCTACGGCCAGGTTATGCTCCCCTTGGTGTCCATGACAATTCTTCAATGGGAGAGGGTGCGGTCCAAGAACCTCGCACTGCAAAACGATACCAGGAACTAAACATGCATATGTTCATCTTTTATTCTCCTGACAGAATAAATCAAACCCTCAGAATGGATGCTGAAATGCTCAGTATATAAATATGAATCCCCAGCAGAGCAGTGTTATAAGATTTAATTGGAGAGATCCCAATATCTTCCCTAGGGAAATAAAAAAGAATTTTAGCTTTTTATTTTTTATTTTTTCAAAATCTATAGCTTTGTATTTTCAATGGAAAAAACTATAAAGTTTTCTGAAAACCATTCTTAGTATTTTTAAACAAAGATTTCAATTAAAAATCTTAGAAAAATAAGATGAAAATAAGTTTTTTTTTGTTTTTTTAAGATGGAAAATCAAAAACGTAAATTCTTGATTTTCTTGTTTTGGACAAAATCTGGAAATGTTAAATCAAAACAAATTTCATTTTCACTGAAAAGCAGTCTTTCAGTGGAAACATTTTGATTAATTTATTTTCAGACAAATATATTGAGGTTTGCTCTCCAGATTATACAATGGCCATAATACTGAAACGCTGCATGTGATGTGAGGACGGAGAAGGGAAAACATTTTTGTAGTTTCAGGTCATCTGTTTTGAGAGAGAGAAATTAGTAACCATGTGGTGAAATATTGCTGTTGCGCTTTGGGATGTGGACAGCATGGATGCCACTGAAGGACTGCAAAAACAGCAGAGTCCAGTAGCAACTTAAAGTTGAGTAATTTTATTAAGGTATAAGCTTTGTGAGTTAAGATGCAGTGATCAGATGGTAGAGATACAGAGATGAGTGTTATATCACTATTAATTTAATCAGGGTGGATTCCTCTCACACCTGGCTGGTGAGCTCCCTTCACCAGTCAGATGTGAGAGGCTAGCACAGAATGCATGCACTTTCCCCTCACTCCCTTAGCGTTCAGGGAACAGGATGAACAGCTAGCTGCATCCCGGAGCGCATGGCTGCTGCCCCCTCTATGTACCCGAAATGGTGCTGTGTTAGTCGGTATCTGCAAACAGAGTCCTGTGGCATCTTAGGGTACGTCTGACACAGCAGCACTATTTTGGAATAACTAACTTTATTCCTGAATAACCAAGAACATGTCTACATTACAAACATGTATTCTGAAATAATGTCGAGCTGGAGAACTTCTTACTCCAACTCCTGGTAACTCCTGTTTCATGAGGAATAAGGGAAGTTGAAGGACTAGTGTTCTTCCTTTAACTTCCTGCTGTGTAGACAGCGCCTAAAGTTGAGTTAAGCTATTTCGACTTCAGCCACCCAATTGATGTAGAAATTGCGTAGTTTAATTCTACTTTAGCCCTGCTGTGATGTACCCTTAGAACCGTGGTCCCCAACACGGTGCCCGTGGGCGCCATGGCGCCCGCGGGGGCATTTCAATGCGCCCGCCAGGTGCTCGGGGCTGACCTGGCGCCGGGCACATGGCGCAAGGGCGCTTGCGGGGGGAGCGCGCTTGGCGGGGGGAGCGCCGGGCGCGCGGCACTCGGCGGGAGGGGGCGGGGGGGAGCGCCGGCCCCGGGCGCACGGCACTCGGCGGGGGGGGGGGAGAGTGCCGGCCCCGGGCGCGCGGCTAGGCGGGCCCTGCCCCCAAGCGCGCGGCTGGGGGGGGGCCGCCCCCGGGCGCGCAAGTGTCCCCGCCCCCTGGCGCCTGGCGGGCAAACGGCCACGCCCCCTGGCGCCCGACAACCTCAAAAGGTTGGGGACCACTGCCTTAGAGACTAACAGATTTATTAGGGCATAAGCTTTTGTGGGTAAAACTCACTTCATCAGATGAATTGGAGTGGAAATTACAGAGGCAGGGGTGTGTGTATATATAAGAAAAGAAGGAAGTTACTTATCAAGTGTAGGGACAGTGTCAATAAGGCCAGTTAAGTCAGGGTGGATGTGGCTCATTCATAGCAGTTCATGAGCTAGTGTGAATACCAAGACAGGAAATCACCAATTTAAATCCTTATCAGTCTTAATTTGATTATATTGAATTTTCAAATAAAATTGCAGCTCAGCAGTTTTACATTGCAGTCTGGTTTTGTTTTGTTGTTTTTTGCTTAAGGATGGCAACTTTCAAGTCTGTAACTGTGTATCCTGGGAGGTTAAAATGTTCTCCTGCTGGTTTCTGTAAGTTACCAATTATACCACTATAAATTCTGGCTGGGATTTTCCAAAGCACTCAGCTGTGATGTCTCTCTTCTCCCTTTGAAGTTATTAGTAAAGTACCCCATGACTTTCAGTGGGAACTGCATTGGGCCAATACTAAATGCCCTGGAAAAATCCCAACGTGAGTGACTGCAGTCAGAAGTGAAACAGTAGAATATGTAGATATACAACAGGTCACTTTGATTATGCTAGCTCAAATAACAATATGAGGGATGCTGCTCCCAGGATCCTGGCTGTCCATTCAAGTGGCCTATGCTGCCACATTATTTGCTCTAGGTAACTCAGGTATGTCTAGATATGCTGCAGTGTACACCTTGGACTGCATGTGCAGACATGCTTAGTTTCATAGCTTTTTGCAGTTGTGTTTTATAGCTGGATAAGCGCAGGCAGGGGCTAAGTGAGATGCCAAGGTCACTTGGGGGGAGAGGGAGAGGAAAGCTGAGGTCATTTCTCTTAGTTCTGTGCTACCCCTCCTGCTCTCTTATTTTGTCTCTGTTCTCCATGTAGACAAGATGGCTGTGAACTGTTGTGTAACACATTTCTGGTACCTCTGTTGTTGAGAATGGATGGCCAATCCCAGACCACTGGGGATAGTCCCATAAATCCACAGGACAATAGATGTTCACTATGTTAAAAAAAAATCAAAATCACTACGAATGAAACAAGAACAACCAACACCCCACTGCTGGCTGCAAATCACTGAAGTCAGCTTAAGCAAACATGCAGCATTTCCCTGGCTCGGAGATCCCTGAAATAAATCAGTTACACTATTTTATGACACCCACTGTTATAGCCCCTGGAGCAGCAATCAAAAAGCTGGGATTAAATCTCATTTTGTGAATAGATGACAGACACAATATGAAGTGTTTTTATTACAGGCAGAATTGGAACACTCCTATCCCAAGTTGTGACTGTTTCTAGACGCAGGCTTTCGCTGAGGGCAGGTCAACACTAACAGCTGCAGTTGATCTAATCTACGTGACTTCAGCTATGCAAATAGTGTAGTTGAAGTCAGTCTTCTTACCACGGCACCTTGTGTGCAGTAAAGTTGGTGGGGGCTGCTCTCCCGTTGATGCCGGCTACTCTTCTTGTCCAGATGGATTGCTGGGAAAGCGCTCAGAGGTCGATTTATTGCATCTAAGCAGACAATATAAATTGATAGCCGATGGATTGATCGCTGTAGCGTAGCTCACCAGCCTAGTGGAGACAAGCCCCGAGTAACCTTGACCACCACCAGATAGGGCCTCATTTAGTGGTCCTTGCAGTCCAAGTGATTGTGCTATTGGAGCTTGGAAGGAAAAAGAAAAGTCAGAGGTGCCCTGGTGGAGAATCTCCTCTTAATGTCAGGTGATGTCCCTGCTGGGAAGTGTCAACTGTTCCTTTACCCTGCTGCACAAGGGAGGAGTGATTATCTGTACTGATCTGGGGCAGGGGCAGGGAACCTTTTTTGGGGCCAGTGGCCAATGAGTTGGGGGCCGTACACAAGTGAGAAGTAAAAAAAACAAAACCCCTCACTGAGGAGAGAGACACTCCCCACATTCCCCTCCCTCACCAGAGCATAGCAGGGCCCAGCCTAATACATTGTGTGTGGGGCAGTGGAAGGGCTGGAGTGCCAGTGCAGGCTCCCCAATGCTGGGGGTGGGCCCTGAGCTTTGGCGGCCAGATCCAGGCAAGCCGAGGGCCTCATCCGGCCCTTGGGCCTGAGGTTCCCTACCCCTGATCTATGCCATGGGCTGAGCAATGCAAGAGAGGAAGTCAAGGAGCAGGCAAGCCTGGGGAAAAGACTTGGGTAGAATTTTGTTTGGCCTTTCAAGTTGTAGTGAACAGACCCAAACCCCAGGAGGGCAATAAGGTCTGAGCCAGTTCATCTTGTGTTGACTGCTTTGAAGTAGACTAGGGAAAGTTATCTGCTTGCAGCTGTGGAAATAAGCCTACTGCTCTGTTACAACTACAGGCAGTCCCCGGGTTACGTACAAGATAGGGACTGTAGGTTTGTTCTTAAGTTGAATTTGTATGCAAGTCGGAACTGGTACATATTGTAGGGGAAACTCTAGCCAAACATTTCTCCAGAGCTCAGTTTTATTCTGCCACACCTCACTTCCCTCAGTACTTTATTCTCAAGCTGAGGTGTCTGCTGAGAAAAGCCGCTCCGCGTCTCCCTGGTCTGCTGGGGCGTGGAAGGGGGGGCGCTAGCTTTGTGTCTCCCTGGTCTGCTGCGGGGAAGCAGCTAGTGCGGGGTTGCCTCACCCCGTTTGTACGTAGGGATCCGATGTAAGTCGGATCCATGTAACCCGGGGACTGCCTGTATTGTCAGGAAAACCAGTTCTCTCATCTGAAAGTATCTTACCAATAATTGCTATTTTATGTACTTCTATATGTGGCACTAGTCTTCACTCGCCAATTAGCCTATCAATAATTGAAATATTTATATAGATGGTTGGCGGTAGAAGTACAACAGATTCTCTGCATTTTTAACACAATAGTTGGCTTTTATTCCTTTATTATCTAGCTTCCAGCCATGAAGACAAAGTTCACTCGCCCTCCCTCATATCATGAAAGCAAGTACATGAAAGCAAGAAAAGTCAGGGTGAATGTGCCCATTCTGCCATTGACTCACAGGGCCAAATGCAGCAGAGGGATAAGATAAAACATCTCCATTGAAGTTCAGTGGTACCTGCTTACTTCAGGTTAGAATTTGGCCTGATGGGCATGGCTCTTACTGCAAATCCAATCATAAGTCACTGCAAGATGATAGCATCTGCTGACCAAGCACGGCGCAGTGTGTGGGGGTGGGAACAGATCATCTTTTGCTCCCCTTAAGTCAGACCCTTCCCATTACTCAAATGCGGCAGTTTGTACCGTGATAAATTTAGCTCTTGAAAAGCTCGCTGAGGGGAAACTGTGTTCCTCAATCTATGAATCGGCAGGACACGTGCAAGCCGAAAGTGGAAACCAAGAGGCTGGCTGAAGTTAGAAAAGTAAGCACTTTCCGAAAGAGCTGGTGCAGCAGAACACCGCAGAAGCAAGGTACCGCTTCACTGAAACCATTTTTGTGAGCCTTTCCCCTGATTCTGTTTGTTTACTGCTTATGAAAAGCAATTTATAATTGTCATGGACACATTGATTTAGCAACACCTGTGGCCGAAGGGCACATCATGACAGCAAAACTAAATGGAACTAATTTAACTTAAAGCATACACCAAAGCAGTATGCTCTGCAGTCACTGAACAGGCGTTTCCAGTACAGTGAAACCCAAGTATTCGGTCTCCTTCATCATAGTCAGCAACTCAAGGATCTGACTGACTACCCAGTATTTGAAACGAAAATGAGGTGGGGTAGAATTACCGGCCCTGGAGGAGGTTATACCTCTTTCTGGAGACTGCTATGCTCTTCCTATCAAATGTGGCCTGAACTCTTTCTCCAAAAGATAATTCTAACAGTTTTGCCTTTATAATGCATTGCCCAGTATAAACTGGCATATCTCTTCAGTGTTCACCCATGCAGGGATGCTGCAGGATTCCATGCAAAGATTTCCTCCTCTGCTTTTCTCCCCCTGAAACACCTTCCTTGCAAATTGCTCATTACTATTGCTGCTGGGTTTACACTGAAGCATAACTTGAAATAAGATACGCAATTTGAGCTACACACATTGCGTTATCTTATTTTGATATAGCTCGTTTTGACATTTGGCGCTATTTACACAGCACCAAATTTTGAAATAAAGCGCTATTCCGAAACGTCCCGTATTCCTTGTAGAATGAGGTTTATAGGGATGTCGGAATAGCAAGCTTGAAATAATGGGCTTGCTGTGAAGACGTGGGATAGCTATTTCGGGATACTTTGATATCCTGAAATAGCGTCGCCATAGTTAGAAACAGGCCCAGCGAAAAGAGCTGGCTTTGGTCTCGCCTGCTCAAATGACGATGCCAATGAAGCTGTGAGCACAGGCTAACCATGCTGGTATGTACCCCTTGTCTTGGGCACACTTGTATTATTGCAGGTTCGTTAGTGTTGGCATTCTGCGGGCAGTGCAGATGTACTCTGAGAACATTTTGCTCCAGTCCTTTCTAAAAATTTGTTCTAGGAAGCAGGAGCAGAAGCCTCTCCAGCTGACTGCAGTTAGTGATTATGGGAACCAGATTCTAGAGAAACTGCTTTCTATAAGCTATTTAGGGCTTTAAAATTCAAGGGGGACTTTTCAAGGGTAAGCTAGTTGGATGCCCAAATGCCATTGAAAGGCAACTGGAGTAGAGGCTTAAGCGAACTGTGCCTTTCAAAATCTCCCCTTGCACAAACGATGTGGTAACTAAGCGTCCACTGAAGCAAATGGGAGTTTTGCCACTGGTACTTGAGGAGTTATGACTTGACCCTCTATGTATATTATGCAATGCGTGTATATATTACATACTTTTATAAACATGCCACAGAATATAGGGCCTGAGTCTCTTCTCTCTGACAGAGGTGTAAATAAGGTGTGACTTGACTAGTCAGGTGTAACGCCAATTAGGAAATCGGCTGTCTGGTCCCAACTTTGTGACTAACTTGATTCTGCTCCATAATGGAAAAGGCTTTGACATTTTGGGAGCGTGGCACCAAGAGACGTGCACCCCATTATTCATGTTATGAGATCATGACTCCATTGTGCTAAGTGTTGTACTTCTAGGTACTGTCGGTAGTCAGAACTGCCAGTGGGGGGGGGGGGGGGGGGGGCAAACTAACTGCCCTATGGCCCATTGATTCAAAAGTGTCCAGGGCTCCCAGCCAGAGCCCTGAACCCTTTAAATTGCCTCTGGAACCCCAGGTGGCGTGCTCTGGGATGTGCTAAGAGCTAGCCGGGGAGTGGGGGCACACAGTGCTAAGGCAAGAGCAGGGCTGTCTAAGGCAACCCTCCACCCCCCTAAGCAACACAGTGAGAGGGATTGGGGGGGCGGGTCTGGAGTAGAAGGACAGCAGGTGTTGCCCTCTGCCATGTGGGTGGCTGGAAATGGAATGGCCCAGCAGCCTGCGTCACCCCGCTGTGCTGCCCTCTCCCTGGCCCACTGTGCCCTGCTTCTCTGCGGCAAGGAGGGGGAACCGGAGTGCCCTGGGGCTGGTGCACTCTGCTTCTTGCCGCCACAGGGAAGCTGAGAGCAGCAGGCTGGGAGAGGGCAGTGCTGGGCTGCTATGGCTCCCGCTGCCCATGTGGTGAGTGGTGGGGGTTGATCTCTGCTGTCACCCTGCATCAAGCCCCCATAAGACCCTAGGTCCTTCCTTCCCTAGGACAGTTGGAGCGACCACTGCAGGGGCGTAAAAAGCAAATGTCCTCTTCCCCCCCCCCCCCCCTTGGCACCCAAGGGATGCAGCCTCAGGGACTGGTGGGGGGCTGTTTTGGGTGACATCAGTGGTTGGCCCCCACCGCACTTCCCACAGCAGCTGGAGCCGTGGGGAAGCAAAGCACAGTGGAGCAAGTACACTCCATAAGTGAGCTCAGCTTCCCCATAGTTCCTGCCACCGCGGGGAGTGTGGAGGGTTTCCAGTAATCCCTGAGGCCACATCCCTCAGGGAACATGGTGCCATGAGGGGGAAAAGGTGGGGGCAATGGCGGGAAGGGGGATTCAGATTGGGGGATGAGACAGGACAGGCAGCCCTCTCCCACCTGGGCCCACCAGGACTCCTGGGCCAGATTACAAAACTGCTCTGTGGATGACTCAGGCTGGGGGTTTGAGACCCCTGAGATGGGGAGGGAGCGGCATGGTTCAGGCAGCAGTAAGGGCTGCCCCTTCCAGGAGTGCAGAGCCATCCCCCACCTTGTGCAGGGGCCCAGCAATTCTGTCAGCGCCCCCGTATGTAGTCTCTACCCTGAAATGCTTACGGTCTAAACAAACAAGACAGAAACCAGGAAAAATGTGGGTTTTTAAAAAAATTATAAATAGGTGAATTTCTTTCCACAACATTTGTTTGGCTAAAAACAGATTTGGCAATGTCGTTTTTTCTGTGTAGTTAGTTCAGTTTTGCCAAAATCTGTTTTTGAAAAAAACTGTTTAAAAAAAAAATTAATTTTGACATTTCCTAAATGAAAGTTTCAACTTTTTGGTTTGAAATGACCGTTTACAATTTTGTTTTAGGTTTTTGTTTTTTAAAAATCAAATACTTAAAGGCATATAAATATCTTCTTACAATTGTCAGAAAATTTAGTTCAGTCAGAAAGAGGCTAAGGAACCAAAACATCCATTACTTAGCCAGCCGAATTTGTTATATATTTATGGTACAGATAAGGAACTGAGGCTACGTCTAGACTGCAGGCTTCTTGTGCAAGAAGTTTTTGTCAGAAGAGATCGTCCACAAAAACTTCTGCTCAATAGTGTGTCCACACTGCAAAAAAGCATCGAAAAAGTGACGTGCTTTTGCAAAAGACTGTATGGATGCTCTCTCACAAGTAAGCTCTGATTGCTATGCACAGAATAGCCATCAGGGCACTTATGCTTTTTCCTCTTTCATCTTTTTGTGCAAAAAATCCCTCTTCCCCATCCACACACACCTTTCTATGAAAGAGCTCTTTTGCAAAAAGGCGTTCTTCCTCGTAGAATGAGGAATACCTATGCTGGAAAAACCCCTCTGTTCTTCAAAAAAAAATTTTCTTTTGCACAAAAACATGCCTGAGGTGTAGATGCTTCACGAGGGTTTTTTTTTTTTTTAATGGCCGTTTTTCCGGGGGAAAAAACCCTCTGTAGTGTAGACATAGCTTGAGTTCCTGAGAACCAATTTACCTGAGACAGTGCAAGAAGCTTGAGACAAATGGAAGAAAAAATAATTTGAGTTTGCATTCAAAGCCTCAACACCTTCATTCTAAGACACTCACAGTCTCTTCCTTATTCGTAATCTGAGGAGATCAGAGTCAAGATATTGAGAACTAGTTAGTTGTAATTTTTTCTAAATCTTCACTTGCGCTTTGCTTCTCAACCAAGTCTTCAGCTGGCTGGAAATCTCTTGAAGTACTTTTCAGTAATGTTTCTTTGTTTCTGGCCTTGTGGTGTTGTCTTGTGAATAAAAGGGATGGGCCAAAGTTATCTCTGCTATAACTCTGGTCATGTCAATGGGACTACACCAGCTTTGAGGTCAGTTCTATAACTAGAATTCACCTTCCCTGCATCTCATTGTGTGTAGCGTTGCCAGATGGTTTAACTAAAAATACCGACACCCCCCCTCAAAAAAAAAAAAACAAAAAAAAACCAAAAAAAAAAACACGGGGGGGAAAAATTCTGTGGAGGAGGAAAAAAAAGGGGAGACCAAAGTTGTTGAGCAAACCCCCCCCAAAACAAAAAGGACCCTGAGAGTTGCTAAGCAAAAAAAATTAAAAAAATAAAAAGCGTGGCCCCTTTAAAAAGGGCTTTTGAGGCTTTTTGACCCTAACAGGCTGCCGGCGGCTATCTGCCATCTTGTCTCCCTGTGGAACCCAGTAAGCACCTGGGATTTTCGCCTCCTGGACAGGGAAAAGTTAGAAAATACCAGACATTTTAGGTGTCTGGTATTTTCTGAATTTTTTTACCGGACTGTCCGGGTCAATACTGGACACCTGACAACCCTAGGTGTGTGCGTATGTGTCTTAGATCACCACATCAAAACCTCCGATCCAGTTGCTTGTCTCATTGCAGGGTCAGCCAGGGATCCACGTCGGTGTCCATTAAAGTTTTGAGCTATTTTTTTTCATAATTTCAGGTTCCATCACCGTCTGTCAGATCCTCAGCTGATGCAAATTGCGATAGTGCCGTTGATGTTGCTTACAGCCACTGAAGATCATGCCCATGAGCTGAATAAGGCATCTGGGAGACTAATCTATGACACCGATGCTTTCTTGTTGGTGTGCTCCCTCCCAAAACATTTGTGGTTCATCATTGTCTCTGCCCTTCTTGAGACAGATTTTTAACCTTTTCAGAAGCGGTTCCCTGTGATGTAACTTGTGTGACTTCTCTATCAATGAATCATTAGAGTAGCATAATATTGCTGCCTTTCCTGAAGCCCCTCTCCTGTAAATGAAGTATACTTCCTTTCCTTTATCTTCCAGGCCTGCAATGGTACGGTGGTTTCCATTCACTGTCTAAGCAGAACAAATACGGCACACTTACAATTGGTTCCATTTCATAGAGAATGTTAGACTGATTTATTCAAATCAATTCATGTTAGCAACCGTAAAAGTGAGCATGAGAGCTTATAATTCTATTTCTTAGGAAAATACATGCTGACAGTTTAGAGCATTAGTTGATTAAAGGTAAGCCATTACACGGTGCAAAGACCCACAGTGCGAAAGGGGAAAGGAGCATTAGAATTGAAATGTCTTTCCTTTCCTCTGCCGCCCCCCATATGTCTTTAAAGATATTTATTTCACCTTGGCTACTTTTTTAAAACATAAAATACCAGTAAAATAAGGGATACTAAGAATGAGCAATGGACGCGTAAAAGGATCAAGAGTATTTTTTATCTGCAATACTAGATTCATGCGAAAGCGGATGTGAACAGTAATACGTTAACCTTTTCTCCTACCCTGGAGTAGGATTTAAACACTAACCCTTTACACCATCCTATCTAATGGCAGGAGGAAGCAAACTAGGAGTGTGGCTCTAGCTCCTGTATTTTATTATTTTTAATCGGGGTGAAAAATGCTTGATCCCTTGTCTTGTGCATTTCTGCAGTACTGGAAGAAATTGTTTATCCAGTGCCCTAGGCATCCCAGATGCATGCTGTGCAGCAGCGTAGATTGATAGCCAACAGAATGGAACCGCCACCAAACACACAGTCCCTCTCTTCCCCCTCCCTGGCCCTACTTCTGCATCTAACCCTGGAGGTCAGCTTCTTTCTGCATCACAACCAAGGCAAGGATCTAGACTGCCACGTGCAGTCAACACGGTGGCTTTGTCAACAGTTTGGCCACTCTGGATGCGCAGCCCTTGAGGAGGACAGTCTGGGAGAGATGACGGAGATGAAAAAGGCAGGTGGCTTATCTAATAAGGCTCACTGGGTCTTGGCTGCTCTTGGGTGTATTTATTTTTTCTCCTTATGGTGAGAAGGTTGCATCCTTCTCTTGAGGATGTGAGCATTGGCCTAGTAATTCACGCCACTGTCCCCTCCAGATGGAGTTACTCCAGTCCACTCTGCTGAAGACCTCTGAAATGCCAGCGAGTTAAGCTGCTTATTTAGCGCTGTTTCCATAGAAGTTTCACCTTTGGCCTGTAGACTGTGTTGGCTTCCTTGTCCTTTCCGGTTGAAATTTACAAAGAGACTTTGTTAATTTCAACACTATCGTGGTGCCTATAGGAGCCCTGACTGAGATCAGGGTCTCATTGTGCTGGCTGTTTTAAAGAAATGTTACGTGTGTGGTGGCGGAGGGTGGGGAGGTAAGCAAGTGGCAAGGGGAAGAAAGAGCAGAGCAGGGAGAACAGTAGGAGTTGGACTGAGGTTGGGGAGGGTAGCAACAATGGCAGGAATAGATTGAAGAATGTTCAGAATTCGCTGACGTGGATGTCCAAACATCTGTGCAACAGTGACTTTTGTCTCTTCCTGCTTCTGAATCTCCGCCCCCTCCTCCCAGCTGCAAAACTAGATTCTTGTATGAGACTTGCAGAGAGGCGAGGCTGTCAGGTCATAATGCTCTGGATGAGGGGCTCTCCCTAAATGTGTGTAGGGGGAGAGGTAAGCTCATTTCCCTGCCACTCCTTTAGTGCTGTTGTAGATACCACAGAGACAACTTTTCTGGTTTTGCTTGATGCTGTCAGTCCAGATTTGCTAGGATTTGCTTCGCTCTCCCCATTGGCAAGGCATTTTCAATAGTCAGGAAATTGTCGCCTCTCAGGGTTCGTCTACACTGTGGCGCTAGCTCAAAATAAGCTACGCAATTTGAGCTATGCGAATTGCGTAGCTTATTTCGAGAGAGCACCACATTTCAAAATAGACTATCTACACAGACCGCTATTCCGACAAGTCCCTTAATCCTTGTGGATTGAAGTTTACTGGGATATCAGACTAGAATGCCTGTTATTTCAAATGTATTTTGAAATAACGGGTGTGCTGTAAAGAGCCAGAAAATGCTATTTTAGGATACCAGACGTATCCCGAAATAGTGCCGCAGTGTGGACGTACCCTCAGTGTCCCAGCGGAAGGTAAATTGGTGGATCTTCAAATTGCAAGTCCTATCTAGCTTTTCTAGGCTCTGAGTGATGGGGTGGATTGAGAGATTTGTCTGGAATGAAGAGTGTGTGTGGGAGTTTTCTAAACTCTGATTGTGTATTGTAGCAGGTGGTCTCTTCTGTGTGTGTGACTAGAAGAGTCCAACAAATTAAGAAAAAAAAATGTAAACCGTAATCCCTTTAACGAGACTTTCACACGTTTCCAGCAACAATGAGGATAGTTTCCAGTGCAGTGACATTAGGATCTGTTCCTGCTCTATCAAGAAGGATGAGGCACCTGGGAGGATGAAATAGCAAAAAGAATTTGCTTACTGAGGGCTCTGTAGAGCCGTTTGTCAAACTGTTTTTGAGTTGCCAGTTACTTTTCTTACCATCCTTTTTGCTTTACAGTTGTTCGTGGATGCACTAGAGAGTTTGGGACGTAACTCAGAGCTGTAAAATGGATTTTGGTGCAAAGATTCATGAGAACAGAACAAATCAGAGCCTCCAAAGTCTGAGCTCCTTCAGACAAGTACCTTAGTAATACAAATAAGTTTATTTCAATGTGTGGCAGCTGTTGCTGCCACAAGTTCTGAAGCGTGGCGCTAGCATGAAATCTAATGATAAATGAAATTTCAAGATCTGGGACTGCCAGTACATTATTAGGGCTCAGACACAGATGGCAGGATATGAGAGGGCGGAGGACATATGGCCAGGAGTACAGAGTAGCAAAACAAAGCCAAAAAGACTTTGGGTACATCGCAGAGGATTTGAACCTTAATCTTGGGCAAAAAGATCATTTGTGCATTTGCTTATGCACTGTTCTCCTGAGCTCCTTCCTATGAAGGAGCCAGACAAGCTATTGCATATGGTTAATACTCACTAAGTAGAGTTTCAGCAAGCCAGCCTTTCTCCTGGTCACTGTTGCTGCAATTTCTCCCAGCTGCAGCTGATCCAAGACTTTCAGATCATGGCCAAGTGGAGGAAATTGCCACAGGAAAAAGTCGCTTCTCAGCATTTTTTTAACCTGTCGTTGCAGTTATCCTGAAACATAATGAAGAAGCAGAGCATGAGGCCTGTACTGCAGAGAAGGGGCAGTCTTTGGTACAAGAGGTAACTAGCTAAAAGGTCAGAATGTGGAAGAAAGACATTGCGAACATCAATAAAACCTCCGCGATCTGTGATAATTCAGATTTTTACAGTTTTTTGGTGCTTAAGCAGTGCTGTGTAAGGCCTGGCCAGGCTGCTCCACAGTTAACTGGTTCAACATAGTGTTTAACTGGTTAACGTCTTAAACAGTTTATATCCCTAAAAGTCACACTCCTCAATGACTCAGTTAAGCCAGCCAACCAACCGCAGTGTAGACAGTGCGAGGTCAGTGGGAAAATTCCCCCCGTTATCCTAGCTGCCACCTCTCAGGGAGTTGGGTTATTTATGCCACTGGGAATTGTCCTGTTGGTGTAGGTACCCTCTTCCCTGTAGCTCTGCAGTGACGCAGCCTTGCTGCTGTGCTTTAAGTGTCAACAACTCCTGGGTTGTCGGGTTTGTAAATATTTCCTTCTCGGACGGAGGTCCAAGTTCTCTGCTGATCTTCTGAGAAGCAGCTCAAAGCGTGAACCGATCTTGGCACCTTCCAAATTCTAGATGACATGGCGGGGGAGGGGTCAAGACTGTCTCCAGAGTAATTTTAGAGCAGCTGGAGGCTGACACTCCAGAGTGCTATTTTCATGTCTAGATGTGATGGGAAGTTAACCCTTTGAGCTCTAGTAGCTCAACAGGCTTTTGGTTGCCAGAAACCACCTTGTGTCTGCTTCTGAGATCTGCAGGAGGCATTGTGGCCAGCAAAAGCCACATCACCTCCACCCAACTCTAAAGACTCAATTTTAGCAATATTAAATTAAAAGTGAACCTTTTTAAAGAAGCTTTGTTGGTTTGTAAAATATGAATGGATGCCTTTCTAAGTCTTGGAGCAGATCAGGAGGATTGTAAATTAGTTCATTAGAACTAATAATATTGTTTTCCTGTGTAATGAAGATACCATGTAGCACATGCTTTGAAATGAGCACGCATCGTATATTGCCACACCTTTGGCCTGGCTTGCGCAACAGTGAAAATGAATTTTTACACGAATTGCCCTGAGCAGCTACCACGTTACAGATCTCAGGCTTCGTGGCTAATTATGTTAAATTATAGTCATGCTGCCTGCAGCGTTCCCTGTAAGCTGAGCGCTTGAGCAGCCATCCAGGAGAGATTCAGATGCTACCCAACTGATTAGCAGAGTGCCCATGGTATCCACAGCATGCAGCATGTGTTTCTACTGGTGGTGCACCTCCACACATACAGCAGTGCACATAACACAATTTATTCTACACATGGATGGCAAAAATTAGAAGGAGCATTGGCTGCCTGGATTTGGGCACTGTGGAGGAAATGTACCTCTGCAAAGAAACCCAGCACACCCCTGTGCTGCATTTAAGTCCCAGAAAACAGGATTGAAGTCCTTATGTTGGGCAAATAAGGAATTTATTAGGTTTGATGGCAGTTCTGAAAAGCCGGGGGAGAAAGATCTTTTAGGTCTAATGACCTGTGCAGCTCAAAGCAAAAACCCAAATACTGGGTCAGGCATTTTAAAAAAATATTGTTAGTAAAGTAAAGGAAACTTTTAAACAAGATTATTTTGAACACAATTTGAAATCTTTTGTTTTGAAAATGTCAGAATGATTTTTTTTTTTTCCCCTACACTGTTTGAAACTGACACAAATTCCCATAACGTTTTGATGTAATTGAATCTGCATTTTTTTTTTTTTTTTTTTTTGCTTGGTGGATGTGTGTATGTGGTGAGAGTGGGGATGTCAGACATAACGTTTTGCCAGTTCTAGTTGAATAAACCCAATGCTGACCTATAGCAAATGAGAACATGAGAGTCTATCTGGCCCAGTATCCTGGGCTTGCTGTATAGCCTCTGATGAATTTGTTTAAACCCTTATGCTACAGGTGGATCTAAATGTCTTCCTATTTTAGGATAGTTTTAATATGAACCTCATAGCTCAGCCCTATGGCCAGAACAATTCAAAGTGGTCTACGACAGTAGAACACTATCCCATATAAATGCTCAGTAACAGAATACTCACAAATCTCTTTGCTATTTATTACATACTTGAACTGATCTGATTTCTGCTACTCTGAATAGGCAAAAAAACCCGAGAAGTCCTGTGCCACCTTATAGACAATCAGATTTATTGGAGCATAAGCTTTCATGGGCAAAAACCCACTGCATCTGATGAAGTTGGTCTTTGCCCACGAAAGCTTATGCTCCAATAAATCTGTTAGTCTATAAAGTGCCACAGGACTTCTTGTTGTTTTTGCAGATTCAGACTAACATGGCTACCCCTCTGATACGCTGAATAAGGCTTCTCTAAGAACATGCTTAAGCATGTGCTTAAGTTTATGCTTATAATTAGGTAAATTTCTGAGTAAGGGGCCTTAGACAGTAAGGGTGAGTCTACACAGCACCCTTAGTTTGAAATATGCTACTGAATTTGAGCTACTCAAATTGTGTAGCTTATTTTGAGTCCATTTCTAAATAGCTTATTTCATAATTTGTCTATACAGCGCCAAATTTCAAAATAAATTGCTATTCTGAAATATCCCTTAATCTTCACAGAATGAGGTTCACGGGGATGTTGGAATAGCATTGTCAAGATGCGGAATAGCTATTTCAGAAATAGCATGACAGTGTAGAGATGTACCCTAATGTGGCAAGAGAAGCAATAACCTATCAATAGTTTACTATAATGTATAGACTTGAAAGTTTTGCCACTGAAAATGCAAGCAGAATTTTCCCCAAAGGGCACAAGAACAGACAATAAAGTGCTATATTATAAATGCTTATCCAATTTACAGGATATAGTCAAATTATCTAGGAGCACAGCCCAGTAAGAAAGACTGGACTTAAAATATGTGCATCTGTGCCAAAAAGAGCTTCAAAGTTTCCTCTGGTCTGTATAAACATGGAATTCTATTTGCTTAAATTCTTCCCTGCTGGCAGTGAACAGCTACAGGTTTCTGAATGAATAAGTGAAGTTTTAAGTCCTAAGGGAACCATCATTAATAGTCGTGAGCCATTAAAACAACAAATACTTGTTACCTTGCAAGGAAAGTTCGTCTTTCTTGTTGATGGGTTTTTTGTTGTGGGAATAGATGCAAGACCACCTTCCCTTTCCCACCAAGCTCATGCCCATGCAGAAGTTGCTGAATTATTTGGCTATTTCAAATACTCTTTCAGAAGAGGGAGAGCTGTTAATTTTGTTTTGGGTGGTTTTACCACTGTGGTGGTTTCCTGAAACAATCATCCCTTGGACTTTTTTTTAATAATAAAAATTAAAAAATGACAGCTGGGGAAATATAGACCTAAAAGCAAGATTCTACTTTGCGGTACAGTGGTGTAAATCTGGAGAAATTCTACTGTATAGGAGGCCCCTGACTTGAAACCCCCCGAGTTCCGACTCCCCTGCACTTACAACCATTTTTGTAAGTGCGGAAGGGGCCGGAAACCCTTGACTTATGTCCTCGCCCTGCACTTACGACAGTGCACGGTGCCTATTGTAAATGTGGGTTCGAGTTACGATGCCCCCGACCTGCGACGCTTCCCCCGGAACCAATCGTGTTGCAAATCGGGGGTCTCTTGTGTTTTTAAATATATATTAGTGTAACAGATTTTTTGGCTTGTGATCTTTTAATATAAAAGCCACTTTACAGATAAGAATTTGTATTTCCTCTAAAACCAGAGGCTGATATTATTGTAGTTAGGTGGGCATTTGACATCTGAATCCTGTAGGAGGTTTTGATTACCAATTCCCATTTAACATTGAAACCTTTAGATTGCTTTGAAAATCTCAGCCGGAAGGCCAGTGTACCATTCCTATAGTCTTAGCTAGTCGTTGTCCACCTTTAATGGATGCTTTGATAAACCTACTAAAAGAAAGTTGCTTGATAGACCACTGTCCAAGATGGAGACAGTATATTCCACAGACATTGTTTTCTTAATGTGGCTGGACAATTGAAAAGACCACAATTACTTTCCACCATTCAATTTGCAACTACATTCAGTACCCAGACAAGTAATTTAGACACATTTGAACCTCTCTAGTCCGGCACCCTAGGTACCTGACTGGCTAAATGAGAGAATTTGCCAAACCATGGGAGATCAATATTGTCTAGCAGCATTACCAACACTTCCACTGCTTACTGGGCTCTGAAGACATTTAAGGGTAAATCAGAGCTAAATTGCAGTATGAAACGCTGAGAGCCAGGACTGGTGGCTCTAAATAAAACTTTCGGGGACCACAGAAAACTTGGCCACACCCTTAAGTGGACATCTGGCTAACTAAAATCATGCTGCTCCATGGATGTTGCCGGAACAGAGAGGTTCAAACAATATTTAAACAAACCACCCCAGAATTGGTTAGAAACACTAATATAGCACTGGAAAATAAAACAGGAATAATCTAACTCAAGACGGTATGATTTGAAAGGGGGATTTCTCATGGTACAGCTAAGGGCAGAGAAATGCCACCATTGTAATGGCATGGTAGCAGGAATATTAAAAAGTAGCCGAAGGTTCAGAGAAATGCAGGCTACTAGGGATAGGTAAACTTGTTAGGCTCAGCTTCAAATCTGTTGGAAGATGGCAGATTGGAAAGGTTGATTCTAGATGCAATGATGTTGGACTCACACTTAGGACTGATGGAAAAAAATGGATGACCATGAACACAGTAGCGCACACGCTGATTGTTCCACAATAGCATTGGGGTAATGGAGGCTCTTCTCTGCCAAGCATGGAGCACATGCTCCCTTTTAGCTAGGAAAACATGTTCCTGCGTTGCTTGGGCAGTGGTTCGTAATTGGATCATCTTGGAGGTTAAAATGTCCTTTGTGAACAGTAGTTTTCCAAAAGGTTCCCTGAGTCTTGAAGTCCACAAGGATCTATCATCCCTACCACTTTGTGGTCTAGAAAGGACAGCAAATGCTCCCTGAACCTTTGCATGCCTTTAACTCACTATGAAGCAGAATAAAGGTTGGTATCAACTAGAGACTCAGGCATGTCTTGTCAAATGATCCTGATAGTAGGACGTTGGGCTGTCACCGGTCAGTCATGGCAGGTGCTGAAATGCAGATTGATAGACCATTCTGTGTAGTAAACAACAGCTGGCAGACTTCAAGAGTCTCTCACGGCATCACTGGCCAAATGCCTGAGAGGCGTAAACCTTGGCGTGTTTCTGATTATTTTTTCCCTATTGGCAATGGTTGTACTACACTGTAAGTGAACCATGTGTTTAATTGCAGAATATAAGCGAGAATCTTTTCATCAAGGGTGGTCTGAAGTGACCATACATCTTCTGTCCTGTGGCTGAAGTCCTGCCATGTTCTGCTAGCTATTGAATGGGAGCATTGATGAGTGTGATAAGTTCAAAAGGGTATAATAGTTCATGACACACATTAGCAGAGGAGTGTTCCTTCCATAGGCTCCCTTTTAGCATAAATCCAACTCCTGGGTGCAGGCAGTCATGAAGGCAGGTCTGTGGGTTCTATGGTACCCGCCGAGTCATTTATGTGTGTCCACCTAGTGACCAGGGCCAGCCTGTGGGTTCTATGGTACCCGCCGAGTCATTTATGCTGTGAAGTTGCTAGAAATGGGGAACAACCTCTCTGGAGCTCATCCATGGAGGTGCACATCTTTAGTGCATCACCACAGGTGGGCAGGATGGGGCTGTGTTTACCCAGGTACATTGTCCATTCTGCTTGAGAGGTCGGATGCCAGACACAAGGCCTGCTTGTCAAAAATGCTAAGCCCCCAAAGGATCCCATTCTGTTTAAGTGCTGGGGTGGTTGTTTGGGACTTCTGAAAATGAGGCCTGTGGAGTCTGATACAAGAACTGTAAAAGTCCCTTGGTGAAACAGATCATTTCTATCACACTGTCCCCACCATAGTACCCAGTAAGATGATGAGGAAACCTGAACACACGATCTTCCAAGTTGCCTGGGGAGGCTGAAATGTATAAAGGAAAACACACTAATGTTTTTCCACTCAGATTCACCAGGCCTCTCCGTCCTCAAGGGAATCCTGTAGGAAGCTCTGCCCTCTAGGTCCCCCACTGAGATGCATCACCATAAACCTTTCATCAAAATAATTTTATCTGTGCCATTTGAATGTGTGTGCCCCCTGCTAGTTCATAGCGAATGCTGTTTTGAGAGCTTGCATGCTCCCGCTTTCATGGTTCACGCCACTGTGGAGACTAATTGCATCAACCGGCAAACAAAATGGTCTCTGCTCTGGAGAACACAAGGGAAAACTAAATAAAGAAGAAGGCAAAGCAGGTAGGGGCAAAACGTTTCTTTCAAATGAACAAAGTCAAAACGATGCCTTGAGAAGGATAGCATCACCGCGGATAGTCTAGGACAGTGGTCCGCAACCTTTTGGGGCTGCCGGGTGCCCGGGGGTGGGGCCGTGCACGTGCCGTGTGCCTGGGGCGGCGGCCGTGCATGTACTGTGCACCCAGGTTAGGGGCCACGCATGCGCCGGGTGCAAGAATGGCTCAGGCTGGCCCTGGTCACTAGGTGGACACACATAAATGACTCGGCGGGTACCATAGAACCCACAGGCACCGTATTGGGGACCACTGGTCTAGGATGACTAGACCTAGTTGATCATTTAATAGCCCAGCCAGGTCCACTGTTGCCTCAAACTAGAGAGGACCAGTCTAGAATTAATACTTGTGCCAACCAAAGTAAGGTGAACGTGTGTGTGTGTGTGTGTGTGTGTGTGTGTGTACACACTGTGACAGACCCTGGGCAGCTGGCAACTACAGTTTGATGGAGGGCAGACTGAATTAATGGTTTTCTGTTTCCTGAATAAACTGCCTGAGACTGCGGCCAGGCAACCAAGGCAGGCAGGCACCTGAGGCTAATTAAGAGCTTGCCTGAAGTAGCAGGCTAATCAGGCACCTGCAGCCAATTACGGCTTCATGGGCTACTTTAAAAGGTTCCTCCCAGGTGAGGGAGGGGAAAAGCGAAGGACTGAGAGGAGAATGTGTGTTACTGGAGGACTGAGAAAGGAAAGTGTTTGTGCTGAAGCAGGCAAGATTTGCTCAGGTACTAGGGAGAAGGTACTAGGGGAGCATTTGGGGAAGTGGCCCAGGGAAAAAGCTGCTGTATTGGGACTAGAGGAAAAACTCGACGGCTATGTTTACACTTCTTGCACAAGTATGGCTGTTCTTGCACAAGTATCTGCAGAGCGTCCACACTGCCCGCCTGCTCTTGCGCAAGGAAATTTACAGTACGGTGTGGTAAGAGGGCTTCTTGTGCAAGAGCTATGCTCTTTTTTAACAGGTGTAAGCCCTTTTGCGCAGGAGCTCTTGCGCAAGAGGGCAGTGTGGACGCTCGGCAGGGATTTCTTGCGCAAGAAAGCCCTATGGCTAAAATGGCCATCAGAGCTTTCTCGCACAAGAGAGCGTCCACACTGCCATGGGTGCTCTTGTGCAAAAGCACAGCTCGCACATGGCAGTGTGGATGTTTTCTTGCGCAAGACTTCTTGCACAAGAACCTTTGCACAAGATGTTCTTGAACAAGAAGCTGCCAGTGTAGACCTAGCGCATCAGTTGCTGCTACCTAGGGTCCCTGGGCCAGAACTCAGAGTAGTGGGTGAGTCTGGGGTTCCCCCCAACCCAACCCAACCCACCCCACCCCACTAAAGAGCCTGCTCCTGGAAAGGGAGGCCACTATTATGGAGGAATCTCCTCCCAATCCTTTGAGTTTGCCAATGATAAGAATGACTCAGTAAGCTGTGACCCTGGCCTCTGGAAAAGGTAAGAGGCAGTGTGGAGGGTCACAGTGAGCCTCTGAGAAGTATAAAAACCACCTAGAAGTGCAGGACCCACAGGACATGGCCAGAGCTTTGCTGCATCCTCCACCCACACAAACAAAATATGGAATAATATTCAGGAAACAGAAAACCATTCACTCAACTCACAGTAAGTTTACCCTCCACCAAAACACTTTAGGCTGTTTTCACACATGGATATTTTAGGTCTCATCTCATGGCTTTCTGTGCTCAAAATTCTGACAAACTCTTAACTGGCTGAATCAAGCTAAAGGAAGGGAATGAAGACCACACCAGGGAGCAGGGCACTACCAAATGCTGCAGTGCTTCAAGCTTATGAATAATGGGAGTCTTTGTTATTTGAGACCCCTCTAGTCCAAAGGTTGGAAGTTGTCATATAAACAAGCTAGTAATAGAGATGTTCCTGTCATGTTCACTCTAAGCTATAAACAATACAATCAGTGTCTCCAATGTTTGTCAGTGAACATAAAACATTTTAACAAGGGATAATGAAATATTTACAAGCTTTTTAGAAGTGATTAGGAAAATGTGATGCAGAATTTAAAGTGGAAGCTAGTATAAGTAAACTAAGTATATAAAATTAAGTTTTCATTTATGTTAATTCATTTTCAATCCTATCTCTAGACCATCTGCCTTCTGTTTAGCAGTAAGAGATGCCAAGCTACCTGATAAACTTAAATGTTATAGTTGATTTTTTTTTCATTCTCTGGACCAGTTTACACAAGTGTAGGTCCACTGATTTTGGTGGTGTTACCCTTATTTTACTTGGGTACAAGCACTTGATATACTGCGTGTCTTTGGATAGGTGCTTTGGTTTGCCCTGAATGCAGGCTATAGAGCAGAGGTGGACAATAAAATGGTGGTGGTTCACCAGGGTTAGTCCCTGCTGGGCCGCTGCCACTATATTTATCTGCACCTCTGCAGCTCCCATTGGCTGGAACGATGTCCACAGCCAATGGGAGCTGTGATTCCCTGTACTTGTGGAGGCACTGAGGGACTAACTCTGGCAGACTGGGTCTGGCTTGTAGGCTGTTGTTTTCCCCACCTCTGCTATAGAGCCTGTGTTGTTCACTGGAAGGTTCTACATGGAGCAGTTTTGTATCACGTGGTGGCAAGAGCTGAGATCCATTGCATTTCCTCAGTGTGTGTTCCACCAGACTCAACCCCATGCTGATCTAAGTGAGCTGTCATTATATGGCACTTCCTTCTTGATACTCCCTGTTGAGATATGGAGAGCCATGTGTGGATACAAAATTGTGTATCCGCATCTGCAAAAATGAGCCGCAGATATCCGGTTACCTGCAGCTGTAAAGAGGAGTTCTGCAAATGTGAAGGGTTCTAAATACAACATTTGTATCTATCTCCATAGCCACAAAAATGAGCTGGGGAGATCCGAATCCACCTCCACAAAAGGCAGCCATGGGTGGAATTTTCAAAAGCACCCTGCATTAGCCCAACTCTACTTGCATTGGAATCAGTGGGGATCCTCTCATTGCTTTCAACAGGAGCAACATCAGGCCAAGGCAAAGCTGTTGGAAAACCCCACTCACTGTGTCCCTGATTGCAAGCCTGCCCCTGACTTTCTTTAGGTGAAATTCACACCCATACAGAGGCCCACCATAAGTCCCATGTAACTCTTAAATGCTGATTTGAGGGCTGGGTTGAAAAGAACACGACATCAACACAATTAGCATAAGAAGAGATGCCCATTTAGCATCACTGAACAGTGGGGAGGGAACAGGTCAAACTAGTCCAAACAGGGGAAGCCAGGTAGACTCCAGACCCCAGTCTTCCCTCATCTCTGACCTTCATGGAGTGATGAAAAGCCCCTGCATTTGCAAGATTCTTTCTGCTAGCTGAATTTTAGCTTCCCTGGCATTTAATTTAAACATAATTTGTGACCCAGCACTAGCTAAGTTGATTACAATGAGCAAAATGCCACTCTATCTGTTGAATAGCTAACACATGTAAGGAAAGCAGGGGCAAATTGTATGTGCATAGACACACCCAGGGTTTCTTGCCTGTTCCAGCTGGCTGTAATGGAAGAATTCTTTCAGATCCCACTTACACATAGGCTGTGTCTAGACTGCATCCCTTTTCCATAAAAAGGATGCAAGTTAGACCTATCGCAATGCAAATGAAGCGGGGATTTAAATCCCCCCGCTTCATTAGCATAAAAATGGCTGCCGCTTTTTTCCGGCTCGGAGCTTTGCCAGAAAAAAGCGCCAGTCTAGACGCGGATCTTTCGGAAAATAAAGCCTTTTCTGAAAGATCCCTTATCCCTCTTAAAATAAGATTTAAATCCCCGCTTCATTTGCAATTGCGATAGATCTAATTTGCATCCCTTTTACGGAAAAGGGATGCAGCCATAGACTCAGTGCTGCCCCCCCTTGGCTAAAGTGAATTTCACCCTTGAAACTTCAATAATTCAGCCGCTCAGTACTTTCATTTGCTCGTCTGTAAAATGGACATCATAGCACTTTGGTAGCACATAAGCTGTTCTGAGTGTTAGCAGGCATTTGGGAGCTGTTTTGAATAGACCTGGTGAAATTTTTTCAATGGACAATATAGTGCAAAAGGCACCTAAAGACACTACATACCTTTTTGCACAATGGTGGGGATTTGTGTTTTGGGGTTTTGCTTGTTTTTTTCTCTAGCATTATTACTGTGTGTAATAGCTGCCACCTCAGCTAATGAGGAGGACATAGTAGCTGAATTGCTGTGTAAAGTGGAAGAGGGTTTTGCTAACCACTGAGGCAAAAGTTGTGTACAATGCATAAAGAATCCTCTGCATTGAAAGTCTAGTTCTGACACAGAGAAAATTTTTTAAATCTGAGTCTTTGCTTGAAGAAAAGCAAGGAGAAAGTAGGTCTAAAAGTGAAATGCCCAAGACTGGCACTTGATGAGGCACTGCAAAATAATTTGCATATTCTTAATGTAATAAGTAAATGTAAAACCAGAATAAATCTTGTACAAAGCACCCAAGACCAACTGTGGAGCTGATAAATGAGGTTTCTTATGGTTATATGGAGCAAAAAGGATATCAGAGTAATTTATAGGTGCCAGGCATAGGGATCAACAATAATTACAAATAAATTTACAGCTGACAGGCTACAAGCAAAAGCACTTATTGTTTGCTATGGTGCTCATGAAATGTCACGAGAAGTCTGAATGAGGTGAAAAGGATGGAATGCTCTTGTTTTTAATGATGAGATATGAATCCCAATTACTCCATTCAGAGAAGGTACTGTTCTGAATACACTAGTGATTGCTCTGGATGACTCATTGCAAATATCTGCATAGTGACTGGAGAAAGAGGTTAATAGGCCAGTATGCAAAAAGGAACCAGGGAGAGGTTAACTATTGTTCTTGAAACCTGGACATCTGTGGTAATGAGGTGTGCTTATGTATCTCATTGGACACTTACTGCTCTTGTGGTGGTATTTCAGTGTGCATACTGAAGCCCTCTCTTACAGTCGGTGGATTCCCTGTTGTTCTAGTATTTGAATTACTCCTAGTGTGCAGCTTGATTTGCGTGCAGGCGAGGTGGGGATGGGAGGAAATGGGGAGCGTAATGTTGAAAGGAAAAGGACTGGCCAACAACCAATTTGCAGGAGAGGTGGAATTCTCTCATGGAGTGACTCTTTTCTTTCTACCCATCATGTGTATTGAAACCAGAATTGCTGGTGGCACACTGTAATGCAGAGAGAGAACTGGGCACTAGCGCTTTCCATCACTGTAAATGGAGCTTAATCATTCCCAGTCAGCAGGAGGCAAATTCTGGGTGCAGGGACTTCCAGGTGCAGCAGGACTGGTACAGAGTCTGTGTGAAGGAATGTGGAGAGTGCAGCCTGGGCCGGCTGTAGTGCACCTGGGATCCTCCTCCTGCCCTGGATGGCATGCCCCAGGGGTGGGGACATGTGATGGGGAGCTAGGGCAGGTGGAGAGTCTGAGGTGCCTCACAGTGGCCTGAGATTTGTGGAAGGCTCTTACTGTGGCCCAGCTCCGGCTTCTGGCCTGGCCAGGGGATGGGACTCCATAGGGAAGAAGAGGACCAGGGGGTAGAGCCACACTTCCAGCTTCAGTTGCCCCCTCCCACTTCTACCCAGATTTCAGTGCCCCTGTATTGGGCCCCCAATTGCACGCATGCTGGTATATTTATGCTGCTTTGGTCCCTAGAGTGTAGGCATGGCCCATACCACTCCTCGCAATACTAGCTTCATGGGCATTACTTTTGGTTGGGATACCAGCAAAAATAACTCCACACTTCTGTAAAGAAAGCTGTTTACATTATATGACCATACATCGTATTCTGTGGGTCCCTTTACAGCAGTGTTTCTCAGAGTGGTCTGCGGACCCTCTCTGAGAGAGCTGCTCCCAGGCCACTCCAGTTTGTTACTCACCAGCTCCACAGCTACGGAGCTTCGTGGCTCCCATTGTCTGTGGTTCACCATTGCAGCGGGAAGCTGCATGACCCGAGCTGCTGCTTCCTGTGGTTGCAGAGCCGGTAAGTAAGTAAACTGGAGTGGCCTGGTAGCAGCTTTCCCAGAGAAGGCCCACGGACCGCTTTGAGAAACACTGCCTTACAGTTAGAGGCTCCTCAGGATGGTCCAACTAGTCCACTCTAGGTCTTGATTAAAAGTAAATTTGGAATGTCAGTCTTGGTACTTTTCAGTTCTTGCTTACTGATTGCCTTAGTACAGGGCCTTTGAATACTTGATGTGAAGATAAAATGGGCTAGGTAATATCTTTTATTGAACCAATCCCGTTGGTGGGACTGGGAGTGAGAAGCTTTTGAGCTACACAGAGTTCTTCAGAACTTCAACAGAACTTTCTCCAATAAAAGGTATTTCCTCAACCTCCTTCTCTTTCTAATATCCTGGGACTAACAAAGCAATAGCAACACTGCAAACCACAGCAATGTGAAGATTGAATTATACTATACTATACTATACTATACTATACTATACTATACTATACTATACTATACTATACTATACTAAACAATTAGCCTGAGATCAAATGAGCTTTGGCAAAACTTCTGGGGCTGTTCTATTCTTTGTCAATATTCTTGCAATTTTAGTGATGGTTTGAAGTCTAAATAACTTGGAAACCAAGTCATACAGTCTTCAAAACACCTTGCCTCTTAGATTTAGATCTTCACTTTGGTTAACCTATTTGAAGTGGGCGCTAATACTGAGCAAGCTATGCCTATTGCATTATTTGATTGCACTTAGTCTTGTAAATAGAGCAGAAGGTAGGAGCATGGTACTTGGAATCTGGAAATGCTCATTTGGTAGCAAGTGCTTTCTTTCAAAATGTAAGGTCAAATACTGACACTTAAGGAAAAAAGTGTTGGAATTTCGCTAAAAGCACTAGCTATTAAACTATGCAGTTGAGGTTGAAGGTGACTCAGTAAAGTGAGACTGACAGTAACACTTATGCCAAGAGCACAGCTAGCTTGAATAAAAGGAACAAATAAATGTTGCTGTTGCAATGTCTCTTATCCTAGACTGGTCATTTTATCTATCCTCTGCCAGTAGTAATGACTTCATTTATTTAGGCCCTGATCCTGGTATGAAATCTCTGTGTAAGATCACTGCCCCAGTATAAAAGTTAACTCAAGACTGAGTGAACTGAAGTGGTGCTTCGAGACCCTAAGTAAAATCAGGGTGTCATAGTGTTAGATGCTAGAGAAACGTAAGATACGTAACAAGAGACCATATCAGCACGGAAGATCTGAACGAGTTGTGAAAAGAAATAGAATATAGACAGCTGGTGCAAAAGGAAAAAAAAAGGAAATTCCTGGTTTTAAAGAAATTCAAAATTTGTTTAAATTTTTGTGTCAAAACAAAACTTTCTGAAATATTTTATGAAATGGAATATTTGAAGGAAAAAAATCTGCTTTGGGAGAATTGAAACAAAATTTCCAGGAGCTAGATAGGTGGGTAGGTGGCCAGGAAAGCAGCCAGCTTGCCAGTCTGGTTTCTGTCCAAAATTTTGATGGGCCTGATTCTTTGCCCTAGACTATTTTAATGCTGCTGAATTGGCATTTTCCAATGGAAAATTGTTGTCAGAAAACCTTTTGACCAGCTCAAATAACAATCAAAGTGAGCAATGGAAGAGTCTGAAAACAGTGTGTGTGTTCAAAATTATTTCTCTCTTGGGCTACGTCTACACTGGCATGATTTTCCGGAAATGCTTAAAACGGAACAGTTTTCCATTATAAGTATTTCCGGAAAAAGCGCGTCTACATTGGCAGGATGCTTTTCCGGAAAAGCACTTTTTCCGGAAAAGCGTCCGTGCCAATGTAGACGCTCTTTTCTGCAAAAAAGCCCCGATTGTCATTTTCGCAATCGGGGCTTTTTTTGCGGAAAAGAAATCTGTGCTGTCTACACTGGCCCTTTTCCGGAACAGTTTTCCGGAAAAGGACTTTTGCCCGAATGGGAGCAGCATAGTTTTTCTGGAAAAGCACTGATGATTTTATAGTAGATCGTCAGTGCTTTTCCGGAAATTCAAGGGGCCAGTGTAGACACAGCCTTAGTGTATTGGGTGAGGTTCGGCTTTGAGGGATTAAGTTATGCAGAAAATTGAAGGAAGAGAGCAAGGACATGGAGGCAGGGGGTAAGCGTGGTAAGGGAAGGCAGGAGGTGCATTGCTAAGGCACAAGGAGCCTGTATTTAATGATGAAAATACCTTTATTTGAAAGCTGCATAACCCCACTGTGAGAACCTGCTACAACAGAACCCTACCTTTCAAAATGGAGTATGACCTGAGCTCTGTAGCCAATAGTGGCAGAACAATTACAGCTGCAGGAGGAGAGTGTGAAGAGCCGGTGGAATGAGGCTGGAGGAGGAGCGGTTGGGAGGCATTGAGGCAAGCAGGAGAAGAATACTAATTTTTCCAACTCGGATGGGTAGACAGCATTTGGACACTGATGTCATCCCTGTCCAAAGAACCTTGCTTGCAGTGGCTGAATTTCTGAATGGTCTATCCCAGCCGTTTCTTTTTCCCTGACCTCAAGTGGCTGTGGCCTGGTGTCTCCAGAATAGAAGTGTCCTTTATGTATTCTGTGTTAGAGGGTTGCTGAGAAAAGGGGAAGGAGGAATAATCCCGGTTGGTTGCCAGCTCCTGCCTTACTTGCTGTAAATGCTTGTCTGTGCTTCTGCTGACAGAATTCTTATCCCTGCAGGTTATTTTTTTTTCTGTCTAATTAGTCCGGATGGGTGCACTGTACAAATGGTTAGGGAATGCAGTGAAGGTAGCGTAGTGTATGTTGGGAGATACAGTAAGTGTGTGTGTGTGTGTGTGTGTGTGTGTGTGTGTGTGCGTGCGCGCGCTCATTCTGGAAGTTGAGCAATTTTTTAAAAACCGTTCATCCTGTTTGGCCTATCTCCATGTCTAATTATTGTACCAACCTACACAGCTGAAGCAGTCAGGTGTTACCATATTTCACAGAGGGGAAACTACGTCCATTTATTTTGGGTGCCTCCATTTTTGCATGCTCAGCAGTTTGACAACTTGGGTCTGATGTTCAAAGGTGCTAAGTATCTGCAGTGCCAGTATGGGTGTGAGTTCTCCTTACCTTTGAAGTAAGACCTGAAGGGTCTCAAGTTACAGATATGGATATTAACTGGGTATCTAAATATGAACTTAGGAACTTAACTTAGTGATAGAAATGTAGCCGTGTTAGTCTGGGGTAGTTGAAGCAAAATGCAGGACAATGTAGCACTTTAAAGACTAACAAGATGGTTTATTAGATGATGAGCTTTCGTGGGCCAGACCCACTTCCTCAGATCAAATAGTGGAAGAAAGTAGTCACAACCATATATACCAAAGGATCCTTTGGTATATATGGTTGTGACTACTTTCTTCCACTATTTGATCTGAGGAAGTGGGTCTGGCCCACGAAAGCTCATCATCTAATAAACCATCTTGTTAGTCTTTAAAGTGCTACATTGAACTTAACTTAGGCCCTCACTTGTAAAAATCATGGCCTTTACTCCTAATATTCTGTGCAGAACATCTCCAGATGTTTGTGGATAGCTCCAGAGGGGCTTAATTCTTTTCTGCAGGCTATAAACAACTTTCACTCAGGCTACGTCTAGACTGCAGCCTTCTTGCGCAAGAAGCTTTTATCGGAAGAAATTTGCTGCAAAAACTTCTTGCACAGGAGCGCGTCCACACTGCAAAAGTGCATCGAAAAAAGCGATGCGCTTTTGCGAAAGAGAGCATCCAGATGCTTGGACACTCTCACGCAAGTAAGCTCTGATTGCTATGTACAGACTGGCCACCAGGCCACCGCTGCTTTTCCTTTTTCCTCTTTTCGCGCAAAAACTCCCTCTTCCCCATCCACACACACCTTTTTGTGGAAGAGCTATTTTGCAAAAAGGCGTTCTTCCTCGTAGAATGAGGAATACCTACGCCGGAAAAAAACCTCTGTTCTTTCAATTTTTTTGCGCAAAAAAGCACTTGAGGTATGGACGCTCTGCGAATTTTTAGGAAAAATGGCTGTTTTTCCGAAAAAACTCTGTAGTGTAGACATAGGTTAAGTCTATGGGAACTAGCACAGGGAGAACAGAGGTCTTTTTATTACTCAGGATTGTTGCCTCTGCTACTTTGACTGTCAGATGACCAAGGAGGAGGCAAATGTTATGGCTTTTGCAAGTTAGTGGGGAAGGGACAGAACAGTTATGAACAGGGCAATGCTCAAATATGGGATACGAACTTCTGAAATTCACAGCAAATTTGTAAAGTAAGGGATGAGGCTGGAGGAAGAAACCTGCAGGGAGGTGGGTTGAAATTAATGTTGCATGGCACCAAACCCTCCACAGTTATTTTTCACAGTTAATCATGTTCCGTGTCACTATGAGTGTATTAGAACAGTGCATTCCTCTGAGACTGTGGAGAAGTTGGGTCTACAGAGAGGTGCAGGAGATGACCCCGCAGTGTGCTGTATTTTAAGGAAAGTTAATTTCCTTGGAGCAGGACAAACATAAATACAAGGATTTGGGCAAAGTGAGCAGCAGGAGAAATGTGCATGCAACCAGGTTATTGCTGTCTGAGGGAGACAGAGGAACGGAGAGAGAAGCTTGTGTGCAGTATGTTGTTGAAATTGCAGTGATGAGGGAACAGTGCTGGCCAGCCCCCAGCAGAGGGCGGTAGAGAAATAGAAGTGGTGTGTGTAAATCCTGTAAAGGCTTTTGAAACCCTAGTTAAATGTTGAAAAGAAGAGCGAGAGCGCATCACAGAGCTCTCAGAAGCCACAGCTCCTCCAGAGAGGCAGTTTCAGCAGGCCACATAAAAAAGTGCTCAGCATTTTAAAACAATGTCTAATCTGTCTGGCAGCCCAGAGGATGTGGTGAAGCAGAGAGGCAGAGATGGCAAGATGAGAAGGGAGGACCTGGAGGATTCCCAACCCGAGGGGAAGAGGCTGAAGCTGGGGAATGAAGGAAGAAACAGTGGGAAGGAAGGAGCAGCAGCAGAAGAAATCATGCCATGTTTGGGCAGAGAAGAGCCTGCCACCCAAGCAGGTGGTGAAGGCAAAACTGTAAGTGAGGATGTTTTCCTGGCTCTGACTTGGAAAGGGGAGCGGGGTTGAGGGCTGTGAGGATGGCTTAGTCAACTTCAGGGTGACAGAAGATTTCAACTGGTATCAAGTAGTGTAGGTGGAACTTGTCCCATCTCCCTGAGAGCGGAAGACAGTAACTGTTTTATCTCCTGGTTAGATTCCTTTAGGTGCTGGAATTTGTACCCTCGCCTGGATGCAGCATGTTTGACACATGATTTTTGGGAAGGATATTCTCTGATAACACCTGCTGTCATCTTCCTACTACCCCGTAGGGATGGCAAAAGGAGGGGTTTAGGATGGGCATCTCAAGTTATGAGTCTATGCATTTAAGTTACCTGTAGTCATTTTGGGGAATGTTGTGTTACAGCATGGGGAAGAACCCCAAGGAACATAGGACAGTTTAAATGACAGCAACACATTGAAAAATCATCACAGTGAAAAAATGCATCTGTTGAGGCTTTGCAAAAAAAAAACCCCACCCCAAGCTCCCCCAAAACCCAGCCCCCGTCTTGTTAGATCTGCCCGGTTGTCAGATCTTTATATGACTCTAAGTTTTTTCAGTTTTGTCTGACTGTCTGCTTACTTCAGGTGCTGTGGTTGACAGCAAGTGTTTGAGACATTGCAGAAAGTGTATATATTAAAAAGAGAAGGCAGATGGATTTCCACCCAGCTTAGAGATTTCCTCCTGTGATGGTCAGGCAAAGGTTTTTTGGAGGGAGGGTTGCATGAGTTGTACATGTTTCCCCTGTGAAGATTTTTCCTATTTGAGTCACTGTCACAATTGGGAACCCAAGGCTGCTAGAGTTGACTTGATGGAAGTTTGTTGTGTTGTTTTCATTTTGAAGTGATCTCTCTTTACTAGCGTGTTCCTTTCTGGCATTGCCTTCCTGAATTAAGATGCTCTTCCCTGTCAGATAAGGAATCAATTGACTGCTCCACACTTCAGTGGGATTTACAATCTCGCTAATTTGGAAGGCAGAGCAGTTGGCCTGATGCATCTGGGAGGAGGGCTTATTTCTCTAAATGCAAGAGTTTGTCTGACTTGACAGATACAACTGGCTTGGAAAATCTAGCTGCATGCACGCGAGAGTCTCCTTGTTTTATCAGCTGCACCTTGGACACAACAGGGGATAAGATTGGATACTGTAATTATAGTGCATCATAAACGCATTGCATGCTTAATGTTGTGTTGCCAAACTGTGTATTTCTGTAATCGCTAACTGAAGATGTGTAACATACTGAGGTCAGCAAATTATCCAAACCAGGCAAAATCTGTGATATTCTTGGGAAAAAAAAATCCATAGAAGGTTTATTATGAGCACATTGTAATAGGATATTAGCCGAACACTCACGAAGAGAGTAGAGTATTTGATACTTCTGATATGCATTTCTTGCTAATAATATCTGTTTGCTTAGAAAATTAACACAGACAAAGTTTTCTTTAAAGATCCTCCCTTTCCCTTTTTATAGCTGAACACAAACAACCAAAAAAAACCGTGCAGCGTATTTTTCCCTTGAGTTTGAGTATCTTCTTTAAATTATCAGAAAAGAGAAGAGGAGCTCCTACAGGTCAAATTAATTTCATTTTGGTAATGAGCTTACTCAAATAAACAGTCTTATTGACCCTTTAAGCAACAGATGAAATGTGTGTTGGCTTTTAAACTGAAGATGAATGAAACTTTTTCTTCGTATTTAGGGATCTCTAAATTCTAATCTTACACAGAGTTCTCTCATTTGTGCCTGTTTTCTTCCTGTGTAATGTAGGATCTAAGGTTTCTGTGCTCAATATTCCGATGCCTAACTGATTTAGGAGCCTAAAAACCATTGACTTAAAATAGGATTGCAGTTTGTCTGAATCCCACTTGAAAATATTGAGGCTCCTTAATCAGTTAGGTATTGCAATGCTGAGTGCAGCAATACCTAAATACTTAAATGAAAAAGAGTCGGGCCGTAATACCCAGCACCATGCTTACAATTCCACTGGGTAAAATTTTCAAAAGGTGAAATGTGCAATGTTGTAGCCACCATCCTGCTGGACATTAAACAAGGGTGGATGAGGTTATATCTTATATTGAAACAAAAAACAGGACTATGTAGCACTTTAAAGACTAACAAGGTGGTTTATTAGGTGATGAGCTTTCGTGGGCCAGACCCACTTCCTCAGATCAAATAGTGGAAGAAAATTGATTTGATCTGAGGAAGTGGGTCTGGCCCACGAAAGCTCATCACCTAATAAACCACCTTGTTAGTCTTTAGAGTGCTACATAGTCCTGTTTTTTGTTTCAGCTACACCGGACTAACACGGCTACATTTCTATCACTATATCTTATATTGGATTGACTTCTGAGGCCAGGCCTACACTAAAAGGAAATGTCAAATCAAGATACACAACTCCAGCTATGTAAATACATAGCTGGAATTTGAGTTTCCCCACCGTCCCCACAGCACAAGACCGATGGGAGCAAATGCTTCCATCGGCTTCCCTTTCTCCTCGTAGGAGCATGGTGCCCTCTGAGTTTGATTTAGCAAGTCTTAACTAGACTCACTAAATCAAACTCCAGAAGATAGCAGCAATGTCGATCGTCCATTGAGCGAAGACCTGGCTTGAGAGCCTTTAACATGCCTAATTCACTGTTAAAAGTATATCTTAGTCTATGTCTACACCACACGTAAATAACATAGCTGGAGTCAACATATCCTTAGGCCGAGGTTAGTGCTGTCTCCACAGCGGGAGGTCGATGGAAGAAATGCTAAATCAATCCCAGAAGATTGATCACTAGAGTGTTGATCCACTGGTAAGTGGAGACATAGTCTTGATCTCCAAAGTCTCTTAGGGCTTGATCTATAAAGGTATTGAAGTGCTTGGCTCCCACAAATCTTGTCTCTAAACACTTTTGAAAATGTAACCTGTTGTATCAAAATAAACACTAAGCTTGCTCACAAGTCTTGCCAGGATTCGGCCCATACCTAGGAAGAAATCTTGACTCCTGTTTTTGGCTTTGATATTCTGATAAACTTCCCATAGCCTCCTGGAAAAATGCTGTGGAGATGAATAGCTTTCTAATGGGTTTTGTATGAATTTTCAAGAATGTAATTGAACCCGAGTGCTCCAGCGCTGTATTCCGCCTGACTTTTCCAAAGGGGGTATGTTAAAAACACTAAAGAAACAAATTAGTTCATTTTGTTGGTAAGCAGGTTGTACTTTTGCTAGAAGCAAATTGCTCTTATGCAGCAGGGAACATGTTAAACTCTGTTACCAACAAAATCTCCTTTTATTTTTATATTTTAACTTGTCCAGCAATTACTGGACGTGACTGTGATGTTCTTAGTTGTTTGTCATTTTTGCAGAAAACAAGCCATGGGAAAAGACGGACTCCAATCCCCTTAGGAAGTATTGGAATGACTTCAGTTCAGTGTTTAGAAGAAGCTTTAATAGGCTTAGCAGTATGGGTAATCAATGCCTGCACTGGAAGAACATTCCTTAATAGTCCATAATGACTTCTATTTTAAAGAAGTACATTAAAAAAATTATAGTCTTTCACTCTTCATTGGACTGGTAGTAAAAAATCAGCACAATCAGAGTGCGATTTCTTTATATTTATTTCATTATTGTTTGCCTGACTTAGCAGCCATTCTTTGGATTTAGAAGAAAAGACTTCTCGGGTCATCAAATCTAGCTCATTGTTCCACTTGGTATGAAATCCTGTATTATGGGGGACTGCGGAGACCATCTGTATTTCATGCTTGTGAAAGGATGAATAATGCTGGAGGGTATTTATTTGGCATTGTCCGTTGAACCACCGCTATTTAGAACTATGAGTTGGTTGCAGAAGGGCAGTTTTGCTATTAGCTCTGTTGGATATAGTTGTTTTGTATTTGCCATTAAGATCAAGCCTACATTTTGCAGAGAGTACCACTCTGTGATATCTGGAGTGGTTCTTTCCCCTCTTTTGTTGGGAACAGGCATTATTTTGTGGTGGTTCAGCCAATTTTGGCTTGTTAGCAGGATCCAATAGACCTCCTTATTCTTTTTTCTTCCGGCATTTATTTACTTGTAATTTCTGCATAATGAACAAATTGAATAATCTCAATGAATTGTGACAAAAGCCTTTAAAGAGGCTTAATAGCATTGTACAAATCTGTTCAAAGGCACTGGAATGAGTTCATCTCTACTGTAATAGCATTGCCTTCAGTGGAATGGCATTAAGTGTAACGTTCTGAAGTTATTTTGATGACACGCTTAGGCCTGTTTTCTTGCAGGTTTGTCTCTACCTTGTCATTGTTGAATGGTTGCACACAGAGTCGGGCAAGCCATAGCCAGCAAACAATCTATCAAATGAATGTAGCGGCCCTTTGTTCTGTTAGGGCAAAATTAATCATTGTGCAAAAAGTGACTGAGCAGCCCAAGTACCAGTGTGGGACTTAGGAGCCACACAAGGCCTTCTGGATTTCTCTCTTATTGTGTTAGTTACAAAGAGATCTATTTTGTATGAACTGCTTTATAATTTGAAATTTTCCATCTTTAATTAGTGATTAACTATTCAGCAAGATTATTGTGTAAACAGTGCACTCTATACACCTAAATTGCATGGTAGTGTTTCTGCTCCTTGGCTAAACAGCTTGCCAACTTCAGCTGGCCAAGTGAATACTTCTGGTAGGAATATGCAAATGCATATCCACACAAGTATTTACAATACTTCTCCTTGCAAACTAAAAAATTACTCATCCAGTTGTTGGCAGAAGTGGATGAAGGGAGGTAGTAATAAGTCAAAACAAATTCATGAGGTTTAGTACAAGTACTTTTTTTGTAGTGATCATGCAGCTACAGCTATCCCTAAAATACTTTCTGATCTACAGAGTAACAAATCTAGAAGGTTGGTAATACAAAAGAAAGTTCCCAAGTGCTGGAATTTCCACAACGTCGGGCACTTACCAGGTAGCTCTTTTTTATCTTCCTATCCACCCTGAAGAGGTCAATGATGCGGCATGCAGATGGAGGAGGAGGATTGGTGCACATGTTAGGGTAGAGCCGCCTCACCCAGAAAGAATCCTTAGCTTTTCCTTCCGTTGTTTACACTTTTGCCGATGCCAACATTTCCAGATCCTGCCTGGATGTGCCAAAAACACCAGCCACAAGAGACTTTTCTAGTCTGAGGAGGAATCTCAGGGAAGTGTGTTCCTCAGCATTTTCAGCCCATTTTTGTCCGAGATTCAGATAGTTTGAAAAAACTTGATCAAGCACCCAAACTACAAAGTGCTTAGTTGAACTGAAGTGTTTGAAGATTTCACATGGATAAGTTTCTGCCATCCTCTCCCTAAAGCATTTCTCCCTATTAAACATCTATTTCAAAACTGTGAGAGCATAAAACAGCAAGCACGCTCTTCATATCTTTCCTACGCCACTCGGGTCATGCACCTGCAATCTTAATTTCAACCCTCCACCCTAAAAATACGTGGCCAAAGTTATTTTAAACTTTCAAAAAATGCGAAGCTAAGAGTAAGGTGACTAACAGAGCTCTGTGCTAGGAACTACTAAGGGTGGATCCTCAGCTGACATCAATGGAGCCCTGATAATTAACATGAGCTGTGGATCTGCCAAGGAGATCTCTTCCTAACAAACTCGTATTTGATTATTGCAGTTGCTAAGGAGGGAACCACGGCCTGGTGCCTTTAGGAGCTGTGTTGCTGGGGATGTCACAGCCTTATCCCTGTCCCCGGACATAAGCATCTTGATGCCATCTCTAATTACATGATCACATGCTGATTTAGCACTGTGTTACTTAACAGATACTACGTAAATTCACAGAGCTGCTAAATTTTCTTGCTGCATTTTTTGTCAATAAATGCCTTTTAGATTTGGTAGATGTTGGGGGGGGGGGGAGGGGGAATGTGAAAACTTTTTTCATTCTTCTCGGATCCCCCACACAACTGTGCCTACTTGTTCCCAAACCATAATAAACGTCACTCTGCCTATATCACTCCAAAACTTTTCAGTGGGTTCACAAACTCTTTTATTCTAAATGGGGGGTGGGGCTTGTGATGAATGCACCCTGATTGCTGTGTTAATCAAAGTCTGTGTTCACACAAGGGATGTTACAGTATAGTTGATTAACCAATAAGCAAAAGCTTATCAGTTAATGCTATAGATCACATGCATCCTGGCTCAGTCCTGGCTTGTGCTGGGTCTGGGACCTATCCCTGTTGCAGCTCTGCATTTAAAGTGCATTAGGAGCAGGTGGGCAGGCAGCCTGGCTTTGTTCTGGCTTGTGCCGGGTCCAGGAACTCAGACCATCCCCCTGGACAGGGGTTGCTGCTACCCCGCACTGCTGCCTCCGTATCAGAGGCAGCAGCGCAGGGCGACAGGCAGCTGGTCCACGAGGGGAGCTGGTTTTTAAACTGGCTCCCCTTATAAACTAGCTCCTGCCTGGCACCCCACGCTGCTGCCTCTGATACAGAGGCAGCAGCACGTAGTGACGGGGGCTCCTTGGGAGTGGGGCTGGAGTGCACTGGCTGCTGGCCCTCCTCCTGGGGACTATAGAATAGTCGGGTACCGATAAGAATTAATGAGGTTAATCGACTATTCAATTAACCGATATTTAACATCCCTTGTTCACACTCACTCAGAAGTTTGTGGTCAGTGCAGCCACCAGTATGTCTCTACATATCGCTATATTGATTTTGAATGCAATCTTAGATGTAACTGTGCAGCAGCATATGTTGTTTGGTTCTACTCTGCTTATGCCAAATGGTGCTCAGGAGAATTACTTGTTTAAAAAGTACCATAAACTTCACTTACATAACATACTGCACATTAAAGAAATAGCCAAGTCTCCACTCGTGTAAAATGGTCGTGACTCTTCAGCACGTCTATGGACCTGCCACAATTTTACATCAGCTGAAAATATGCCCTTCTGGATGTGATCCCAAATCTGTGTAAATCAGCGGATACTTGCCTGTTGCCATAAATGGGCTTTGGATCCGACCCTGAGGGTACAAGCCAGAATAAGCGTGCACACTAGAGATCTGTGCTGCAAAATTTAAAGCTCCGACCAGTGGGAGAGGTGGTGTATAGCTGCGCTGTCCAAGAGGTATTGTTTCTCAGATTGTCACTGTTATTCCCTTCTGCTCTCATGCCAGGCAAGTAACTGATTTCACATCTTCTCCACTGCTGCCTGGTTGGTGTAAAGATTCAGTCCACTTCCTGCCTTCTTCCAACCCATTTATTTCCATAACTTGTGTGCAGATGCTGCTCTCTTTCCCACTTATCGATAGCCCCAATCTGGGAGAGTCCACTATGGCTATGCAGTGGGTGGCCATGCCTAGGAGGGCCTTATTCCTATACATGATTGCATAGGACCTAGCTGAGTGTTACATCTGTAGCTGGTTCCTCTTGTCAGCTGCACCTGAAGGAAGCTGGTTCAAAAGAGACTGTGCTCACTCCATGGGTGCTGACAAAATTATTAGAGAGAAGAGAGCTTGTCATACAAGCACTCAGTCAGTAGGAGAGGAAGAAGGGTTTAGGGGTTATGGTACTAGCCCGGAGCTTGGAATATCTGAGTTCAGTTGGTGGCTCTGCCACAGCTTTCCTGTGGGACCTTAGTCAAATCACTTGAGCCTTGGTTCCCCAGCTGTAAAAGTGGGATAACAGCACTTCTTTACCTCACAGGAGAGTTGTGCAGATAAATGCATTAGGTTATGAGGTGCTCAGATACAATGGTAATTGTGGGGGAAGGGTGTGTAAGTCTCTAGTAGGGGTTCCAAGGTTTTGTTTTTGGCAAGCTGGGAGCATTGCAGCAGAAGGACAAATCATTTCTTGGATATATCTATTGTGTATATTGCGATAGCTCCTAAGGACCCCAAAAAAGACTGAGGTTCCATTGTGCTAAGTGTTGTGCAGACACTTGAAGTACCCAGCATTCCCTCACTTGTGCTCCCAGCCCTTTTTGGCCCGAGGTCTCTAGGCTCAAGCACTGGGTCTGAATTTGCTATTATACCTATGTAAAAATGAATGGATGCCATATAAGTCCCTGATATAGTAAAGGTATGGTGGCCAATTAGACTTTGAAATAGTTTTAGTAGAGACAAATAAACATACAAGTTGATTCATGTGTATTCCAAGTGATAAGAAAAATGAGCGACTGTACTTGAGCAATAGTTTGTGGCCTAATATTTCAGGACTGCTTTATGACAGGTGTGCAGCAGAGGTCAGTTAAGGTTGTGCTGTCAAGGTTAAACTTTGGCAGTTTATGGCTTTTGACTGCCAATCTATATAACCCTTACATGATGTTATTGTGTAGCTTCATCATACAGAATAAGTTTAGCGTAGAAATTTATATAGTTTAAGTGTGTGTGTGTGTGTGTGTGTGTGTGTGTGTGTGTGTGTGTGTGTGTAATAGTAAATGCTCTGGATTGAGTTTGTGAATATTCTTTGGAGAAAGCATCACAGTGGTCAGAGATAGGAAAGACCTTAATAAATCAGCCAGACCATCTCCTAGCTAATGAAGGATGGTTCCCTGTAAGTACATTTCCCTTTATGTTGTCTAGTCTAATTTTAAAAATACCAAAAGATGGGGCTTTCACCGCTTCCCTTGGGAGGTTGCTCCACAGTCTAATAAATCTTGCTGTCCTATTTTACATTTTGCAGTGCCATTTATTTTGAAGCTAAGGTACAACAGTCAGACAAAAGAATTTGAAACGACTGAGCTTTTGTCTAAAATTCTTACAGAAATGTATTAATATTTTTCAAGTGTGCAAAGCAAAACTCAAATAAGTTGACTTCGGACACATTTCTACTTTACCTGTACAGGCTGTTACAGACCAAGACGACAAAATACCATTGATGGAGGGAGAAACTATTCCCAATTGCTTGAATTAGAATTCTATGGGACTGGGTGAAACCTGCCTGTCTTGGTTAAAAAGAAATTTCACCCAGGCTACTTTGTTAGACCTCGCTGAGGGCTTGTGTACACCACGGAGAAGTTTGATGCAGTTGCAGTCAATCTTCCAGGGTTGGAATTAGTGGATCTAGTGAAGACCCACTAATTTGAACTGAGAGGGTGCTCTTGTCAGTGCCGGTAGTCCTGCTCCTCGTGAGGAGTAAGGGAAGTTGACAGGAGTGTTTGCGCCCATCTATCTCCTGCGCCAAAATGCAATTTAAGATACTTTGTCTCTGGCTATGTAATTAATGTAGCTGGAGTTGCGTATCTTAAGTTGATATTCCCTTTTAGTGAGGACCTGAGACTTAAAAGCCAATAGACTTACATTTATGGGCATTTAAAAATAATGATTTTTTTTTTCTCCACAGATATATTAGAATTTTTTCCTATCAATTGGCAAGATAGCTAAATTTACAAACTTAGTAAGCTAAACAATCCTTTATGAAGTAACTCAAAGTAATTGAGGGGCTCTGTGTAGCGCTTACATGATCCTCAGTAGAAGGCTGCCAGACATGTTGAATAGATCTATGTCTTTTTTAAAAAAAACAAACAAACTACAAAATACAGGCACTTGTTACTGGAATGTGACTTTAAGGTTGACATATTGGCTGTGTCTACGCTGCACTGTAAACTCAAAATACAAACTGCGTAGCTTATTTCAAGTTTATTTTGAAATAGGCTATTTCGAAATTTGGTGCTATTTATACAGCACCAAATTTTGAAATAAGGGATGTCTCAAAACAGCGCTTTAACATTTGTGGAATGAGGGTTACCAGAGCCGAAATAGCACACCCGTTTTTTTGAAAAATATTTTGAAATAACGGGTGGCTTGTGAAGACATGGGATATCCTGAAATAACTTTGATGTGTAGACATACCCATTAAGTAGCAAGACAGGTAACCTCAGAAGTTAAGGTTGCTTCTTGAATGCTAACTGGGTCATGATACAGGCCAACTTAAAGAACATTGCAGCACTACAAAAGGCTGATGGGAAGGAGAAAGAAGGCTGCAATCATTTATGCAGGGAAGTCACATGGAAAAACTATGGACCAGCCAGAATTTTTGAGATGAGCACCCACATTGTAAAGTCAGAGAATCTCAGCTAGGAAAAGTGCAGGAGAGCATCTCTCAAGGTAATATTCCAGGAAGAAAGGGAATAGGCCAAAGCAAATTTTAAGTCCTGAAAAAACAGGCTCATAAAAATGCAGCAAAAATGTATATAAAACAAAGGGCAAATCAATGAGAGAAGAGATGAGAAAATGTAGGGATAACATCACTTTAAAAAAAAACCTGGAGCACTTTAAGAACCCAGCAAGGTTCTGACTGGTAAACTTATACCAATCAGAGGGCCAGTTAAGGATAAACTAACAAGGGAAGACCTTAGAAGGGGGGAAAATCCCCAAAGAGAGCAACAAGCGTTTTATCACCTCTATTTGTCCCTGTCATAGAGAAAAAGTGCTACAACGCAGGGATTGTACATAGGAACATAAGAATGGCCATTCTGGGTCAGACCAAAAGTCCATTTAGCCCAATATCTTGTCTTCCAACAGGGGCCAATGCCCCAGAGGGAGAACAAAACAGGGAATCATCAAGTGATCCCTCTCCTATCATCCATTTCCAGGTTCTGACAAACAGAGGCTAGGGACACCATTCCAACCCATCCTGGCTAGTATATATTGATGGACCTAACCTCCATGAATGTATCTAGTTCTTCTTTGAATCCTGTTAAAGTCCTGGTCTTCACCACAACCTCTGGCAAGGAGTTCCACAGGCTGACTGTGTGCTGCATGAAGAAAAACTTCTTTTTCTTTGTTTTAAACCTGCTACCTATTAATTTCATTTGGTGACCCCAATTTCTTGTTATGGGAACAAATAAATAACTTTTCCTTATGCACTTCTTCCATTCCTGTCATGGTTTTATAGACCTCTGTCATATCCCCCCATAGTCTCCTCTTTTCTAAGTTGAAAAGTCCCAGTCTTTTTAATCTCTTTTCAAAATGGCACCCGTTCCAAATCCCTAATCATTTTGTTGCCCTTTCTAGAACCTTTTCTAACGCCAAGAGAGCCTTTTTGAGATGAAATGACCACATTACAGTATTCAAGATGTGAATGTACCATGGATTTATATAGAGGCAGTAAGATATTCTCTGTCTTATTCTCTATTCCTTTTAAAAATGATTCATAACATTCTGTTTATTATGGTATGGCATAAGAGTACACTAGAGGATCTAGAGTTTGCTGATGCCCTAGCCATACTGATGTGCAAATAAAAACTGAAAGAAGGCAGGGTTAACAGGCAGTTATAAGAGGAACAAACCCTGACAATCTAATGACAAGTCCAACACATTCAACTCAAGCATTACATCAGAATGCAAAGGAATAAAAGAGGTGAGTCAACTGACATACTATTACATATATGTACAAGCCACGGAGAGTGTCCAAAGGAAACTGTGTAAAAGGAGCAGCTGCACTGGGCATCTTAAACAGTATTTGCTCATTGAAGATCTCCAATTTACAGTCCAAACTGAATCTTAAACTGAAATGTTATTTCAGCCCTTAGCATATGGATGTGAATACTGGAAATCAACCAACGCTCCATGAAAAATGCCTCTGAAAGCAAATGCCTTGGCGTAGGTACTAGAACTAGGAATGCTGTACCCCTAGGCTTAAATGACATCCATCATATACAGGGTTTGCTGTTGGGTTCAGTGCTTTTCAGCACTCCATGCCTCAGGTATTAAATGGAATGAATTTCTGGCACATCTTTATATTTGTGTTCACTGATCCCATATCTCCAATTATCCAGAAGAAAAGATGGAAATATCTGTGTATTGAGAATGAAGCCAAAGGATTTGTTGTGGCATGCATAACATTGGGCAGCAGATAGAACAGGCAAAAGGGATTGATGGAAAGAATCCACTAAACAGTACTTAGGCCTGGTGCATGCTAGAAAATGAGATGGGTTAACTACATTGGTAAGGGTGTGAAATGCACAACCCTGAGCAACATAGTTAAGCCAATTTAAATCACCATGGCAACCAGTGGTAGGCAACCTGTGGCTCATGGGCTACATGAGGCCCATCAGGATTCTGTCGCCCATGAGACGTTTTGTTTACCGTTTCCCATGCACAGAGTTGTCAGATTCCTATGATTTCTGCCCACGTAGTTTTTTTCCTACTAGTATTACTAACATGACATGCACGTAAAGCAAGAGCACATGAAGTGAGGTGCGTGCTGATTGTGCATAACGTGGTCTGCGAGAGCCGTATACCCCAGTCAAAACGCTGCTATGGTTCAAACAGCACACCCCACAAATCATAGGTTTGCAAGCACAGTAAGCAAAACCACCCTGGCCTGGAAGATTGTCTCGATTACAACGATCTTGAGAGCCAGTCCTGCAACCCACTCGCTAGCCTAGTTTGCCCTTCACTGATGTAGATGGCGCTAAATTGACAGAAGGAGTCTTCCCTCCGCTTGGCCATTGGCTCTTGGAAAGGTGGATTCTCTAGGGTGATGGGAGAAATCCCCCTGTTGGCATAGGTAGTGTCTACACTGACATGCTACAAGAGCACAGTGGTGCATAGATGTTCTAGCAAAGAACTTTGTGGACACTATATGAAGACCCAGCAAAACACAGCATACTGTTTGATATGCAGCAAGGAAGCATCCATATCTTTCAGAATTAGCAATTCCTATAGGCTTACATGAACTGTCCAACTGCAATGACATAACTTTTTTAAGCTTGTGTGAAATTGTAAAAAATATATTGTGAAGTTTTCAGCAGTTTCATTTTTATCTATTTACATGCTTGCAACACTTCCCAAAAACACTCAGCAATTTCTACTGCTGGAACATTCAAAAATTCACGTTTTAGTAAAGAACTCTTTGCAAGCGTTTTGCAAAAACAGGACCAGTTTTGAGGTCTCCGTGTACTGTAAAACAGTGGAAGAGAGTACATCTGAAGGGCAAGAGAAAGAAGAGAGATTTTTCAGCAATTGGTCAGGAGATAGGGAGAGGACAGTATACATGAGGAGCTCATATGCACTTGTCAAATCCTGCCGTCTGATTTTTTTCACCACTTTTTTCCATTGCTTTCCTTTTCTAGTATTGCTCTCCAGAAATCTAGAGTCCATACAAAGGCTTGCTCGCAAAATTAGTGTTTTTATGTAATATGCTGCACCTCTGCTTGCTTGGTTGGCCTTGAGAACAGACTTGGCTTTGATCTATGGGTGGAGCTCACGAGGACATTTATTGACAAAAGTTCTAAACACCCACCGCCTACATTTGGGACAAGCCATCCCTGAGGGACAATGAGGGACGAAGACGTAGATGGACCATGAAGACTGATGAGGGACCAGGTCAGGGGGAGCATTGGCTTCTTGTACCGGATGGACTGTGCCTAATTTTTGTTTCAGGTAGACCACCCGACGGAAGAGGATGCAGGATGGACCGCACCGTGAGGGCCTGTTCCACTCATGGACTTTTGAATTGTGTTAGAGACAAAGGCTCTATTTTCCTTTATGGGTGGTGCCCCCAAGGACATTTATGGACTATGCCTTAAATACTTCTCCCCCCCCAATCCAGAACAAGGCAGGTTTTGCCTGTTGCTTTTACACCTTCTGTGCTTGCTTGTTCTCGCTGTAACCCACCCTAGACCCCCAGATTCACTGCAGCTTATCTTGTTACATTTGTCTTTGCTTTCAATTTGTTTTAAACGTTCACTTAATAAAACTCTTCTATTTAAGAGGAGGTATTTTAGTTGCCAGTCCTTAAGTCCCTAATCCAAAGCCTTTTGATGTCAATGGGAGTCTTTCCTGTCACTCAGTGGGCTTTGGATTAGGCTTCAAGGGCTCCTGCAAGGATGGCGTTGTAGGATTGTGTTTATTGGCTGAAAGTCTTCACTGCTAAATTGAAAGGCTGAAGTCCTGGACACCTAGAGACAGATTTCTTAAAGGCACGTAGGCACTTAATGGATTTTCAAAAGCATGTAGGTGTCTAAAAATCACTATTAGGCACCTTGATGCTTTCTGAAAAATTCCCGAATTGTTGTCCCTTTTCAACCTAAGCAGCTGGTCAAAGTCAGGGCCCTGGTGATGTTCCAGTTGGAACTGGAAATCAGTGACGTTTTATTTTTTTTAATGCAGTCTTGTTTATGTACAAGAAATATAGCAAGTCCCTGCTCCTGTGAATGCAAGAGGAACCAAGAACAAAAGGAGCAGTTTCTTATCTCCCAATGTTTTTATCCAACAAAGACCCCAAAGCAATCTTTAGCTTTTTCCAGGAACACACCGTGATCACTGTCTACTTCGTGGCTTTCTTGCTTTCTTCCTCTCCCCCCCCCTCCCCCCCCCCCACCACTTCTGCTGCTTTCTCTTCCTGTCCTGTACTTGGTTTGATTTTCTTCTCCCTCCCACCCCGGGTCATAATAACTAGTGGAACTCTGTGCCCACCTGGTGCTAGTTTCTGGGCAGATTCCATTAGGCCTTGTTTTAGGTATGGTCCCTTAAGTGTTTCTTGCAGCCTTTCTGAAGTGAACGCCCGTTGGGTTGAATGAATCAGTTTTAACTTGATCCACATTGCGCTTTCACCTAGCTCCCATCAAAATCTCTGAAAACCTAGCCTATGATGCCTACTGAGTGATCCCAAAGAGGAGGAGGTGGACTGTGGTTGTAAGGAAGGAAGAAAAAGATGGGGCTTATTTGTAGGTTGGAAAAGAACAGCTTTAATATTTAAAATAACGTCTAAAATTGTTGCCGCAGTTTGTGCTTTTTCAAGAGTAGCACGGTTTGTGTATTGATTCGGAGTGAATGTTGTTTCGATGGCAGTGCCACATCAGGTGCGTTTTAATATGGAAGGCAGCGCCACTACACAAACTGTCTTGGTGCCACCAAATATTCCAGAAGATGTATTTATGTAGGCTACGGTTTTTGAAGAAATCTAGAGCTGTTACGGACCCAAATCCATCATGTCTATATAAAAGTGAACTATCTGATTCAAACACCCGGCACATTGCATTTCCTCTGTAGATCCAGGAACTTATTTTCTTGCAAGGGTCCAAGTTTTGCCATTTGATCCATGTAAATGTTTTTTAGCCCACAGTGATGTATCAAAAGCAATATAGTCCATGGACTTCAGCCTAGCTATCTAGAATTTGGCCGTTTTATAGGCTATCAAATGATCCGCTCTTTTTGACAGCCATTAAAGGCACTTATGTGGCATTGCAGGGTGTTTGCTGCTAAATTGGTCTTCAGGAAAAAGCAGACCAGGTAGATAGCCCATTTTCTATTAAAGCATTTTGTGAGCTTCCAAAACCTGGTAGGGAGGGACCTTTTGGACTCTGAAAGTTTCTAAATTATAAATTGTTGGCCTAATAAAAGGCCTCGCTATCTCTCATATCCTGCCTGCTGAACTGACTTGTAGACTTTGACAACACGGTAAATGGTCTGCTCAACAGTGCTGATGCACTGCAATGTCATTTAACTGCAAACAACTTAGAGGCACTTCCAAAGGGATTTCATGGCCAGTTTCCTTCATATCAGTTTCCAAACATTTATGAAAATTGCCATCTTCAATAACCATTTGTAAAAGACGGCAGATGAGCTAGACAAAACTGCAAACGTTATGCAGATGGTTACAAATCATTTTCTGGCTCACTGCAAGTATTTGCAAACGGCCGGGAGATACTTTGCAATACATAAATATATTCGTAGACAATTTTGTCAGCCTCCTTTTGATACTGATGGATAAATCAGAGGTACAGTTTTAAAGGCTGCTGTTACAGTTTTCATAAAATCATAGGACAGGAAGGGACCTCACGGCAGGACCAAGCACCATCTAGATCATCCCTGGTAGATGTCTATCCAACCTGCTCTTAAATGTCTCCACTGAGGGAGATGCTACAACCTGTCTAAGCAATTTATTCCAGTGTTTCACCGCCCTGACAGTTAGGAATTTTTTCCTGATCTCCAACCTAAACCCACTTGCTGCAGTTTAAGCCCATTGCTGCTTGTCCTATCATCAGAGGCCAAGGAGAACAATTTTTCTCCCTTCTCCACAATGACCCCTGGATCCCTCTCTGCACTCATTTCCCATTTTGTATATGTGCTGCTGATTGTTTCTTTCTAAGGGAATATTTAACATTTGTCCTTATTGAATTTCATTCTGTTTACCTCAGACTGTTTTTCCAGTTTGTCTAGATCATTTGAATTAATATTGTATCATCCTAAGCACTTGCAACCCCCTTTGGATGGTATCATCTGCACACTTTATAAACATACTCTGTGCCATTATTTAATAATTAATGAAGATATTCAACAGAACTGGTCCCCAAACTGATCTCTTCAGAACCCCACTCATTATGCCCCTCAAGCATGACTGTGAACCATTGATAACTACTCTCTGGGAATGGTTATGCAACCAGTTATGTACCCATCTTGTTTGCATTATTCCATCTAGGTTGCATTTCCCAAGATAGTTAATGAGAAGGTCATGTGAAACCGTATTAGAAGCCTTGCTGAAGTCTAGATTTACCACATCTACCACTTCCCCCCCGTCCACAAAGCTTGTTATCCTATCAAAGAAGGCTATCAGGTTGGTCTGACATGATTTGTTCTTGACAAATCCATGCTAACTATTACTTACCACCTTATTATCTTCTAGTTGTCTGAAAATAGATTCTTTAATTATTTGCTCCATTATCTTTCCTGGTAAGAAGTTAAGCTAACTGGTCGGTAATTCCCTGGGCTGTCCTTATTTCCATTTTTATAGATGGGTGCTATATTGTTGGTTTTATTAAAATGCTGGGAAATTAATTGGTTGTTTATATCAAATCCTAAGTTTTTTTTTCTCTTAGAAACATAAAAGTGTCTGGAGCAATAGCATGAACAGTCATAAAATACTGTTTACAAATGCCTGTTGCCTTTTTACAGATTGTAGCCAATTGTATTCAATGGGAGAGGCTTCTAGGAGGCTAGAGCAGAGGGATATAGAATCATAGAATACTAAGACTGGAAGGGACCTTGAGAGGTCATCAAGTTCAGTCCCCTGACCCCATGGCAGGACCAAATACTGTCTAGACCATTCCTGATAGACATTTATCTAACCTACTCTTAAATACCTCCAGAGATGGGGATTCCACAACCTCCGTGGGCAATTTATTCCAGTGTTTAACTACCCTGACAGTTAGGAACTTTTTCCTAATGTCCAACCTAAACCTCCCTTGCTGCCGTTTAAGCCCATTGCTTCTTGTTCTATCCTCAGAGGCCAAGATGAACAAGTTTTCTCCCTCCTCCTTATGACATCCGTTTAGATAGCCGTTTTCAGGTATCATGTCCCCCCTCAATCTTCTCTCTTCTAAACTAAACAAACCCAATTCTTTCAGCCTTCCTTCATAGGTCATGTTCTCTAGATCTTTAATCATTCTTGTTACTCTTCTCTGGACCCTCTCCAATTTCTCCACATCTTTCTTGAAATGCGGTGCCCAGAACTGGACACAATACTCCAATTGAGGCCTACCCAGCACAGAGTAGAGCGGAAGAATGACTTCTCATATCTTGCTCACAACATACCTGTTAATGCATCCCAGAATCATGTTTGCTTTTTTTCAACAGCATCACACTTCTGATTCATATTCATAACCCCTAAATCGCTTTCTGCCGTACTCCCTCCTTGACAGTCGCTTCCCATTCTGTATGTGTGAAACTGATTGTTCCTTCCTAAGTAGAGCACTTTGCATTGTCTTTTTTAAACTTCATCCTGTTTAGCTCAGACCATTTTTCCAATTAGTCCAGATCATTTTGAATTATGACCCTATCCTCCAGAGCAAGGAGGTAAGGAGTAGAGGCATGTTCCCGCGTGGCCTAGTGAATAGGGCTCCCACCTGGGGAGGACACAACCCCTCCCAGTTTGGTATCATCTGCAAACTTAATAAGCATACTTTCTATGCCAATATCTAAATTGTTGATGAAGATTTTGAACAGAGCAGGTCCCAAAACAGACCCCTGCAGAACCCCACTTGTTATACCTTTCCAGCAGAATTGTGAACCATTAATAACTACTCTCTGAGTATAGTTAGCCAGCCAGTTATGCACCCACCTTATAGTAGCCCCATCTAAGTTGTGGTTGCCTAGTTCATTGATAAGAATATCATGTGAGACCGTATCAAACACCTTACTAAAGTCTAGGTATACCATGTCTACCGCTTCTCCCTTATCCACAAGACTCGTTATCCTATTAAAGAAAGCTATTAGATTGGTTTGACATGATTTATTCTTTACAAATCCATGCTGGCTGTTCTCTATCACCTTGCCACCTTCCAAGTGTTTACAGATGATTTCCTTAATTACTTGCTCCATTATCTTCCCTGGCACAGAAGTTAAACTAACTGGTCTGTAGTTTCCTGAGCTGTTCTTATTTCCCTTTTTATAAATGGGCACAATATTTGTCCTTTTCCAGTCTTCTGGAATCTCTCCTGTCTCCCATGATTTTCCAAAGATGATAGCTAGATGCTCCAATACCTCCTCTATCAGCTCCTTGAGTATTCTAGGATGCATTTCATCAGGCCCTGGTGACTTGCAGGCATCTAACTTTTTTAGGTGATTTTTAACTTGTTCTTTTTTTATTTTATCTTCTAAACCTACCACCTTCCCACTAGCATTCACTATGTTAGGCATTCCTTCAGACTTCTTGGTGAAGACAGAAACAAAGAAGTCATTAAGCATCTCTGCCATTTCCAAGTTTCCTGTTACAGTTTCTCCCTCTTCACTGACCAGTGGGCTTACCCTCTTCTTGGTCTTCCTCTTGCTTCTAATGTATTTATAAAAAGTCTTCTTGTTTCCCTTTATTCCCGTAGCTAGTTTGAGCTCATTTTGTGCCTTTGCCTTTCTAATCTTGCCCCTGCATTCCTGTGTTGTTTGCCTATATTCATCCTTTGTAATTTGTCCTACTTTCCATTTTTTATGTGACTCCTTTTTTATTTTTAGATCATGCAAGATCTCGTGGTTAAGTCAAGGCGGTCTTTTGCCATATTTTCTATCTTTCCGACGCAGCGGAATAGCTTGCTTTTGGGCCCTTAACAATGTCCCTTTGAAAAACAGCTCTCCTCAGTTGTTTGTCCCCTCAGTCTTGATTCCCATGGGACCTTACCTATCAGCTCTCTGAGCTTACTAAAATCCACCTTCCTGAAATTCATTGTCTCTATTTTGCTGTTCTCCCTTCTATCCATCCTTAGAATTGTGAACTCTATGATTTCTTGATCACTTTCACCCAAGCTGCCTTCTACTTTCAAATTCTCAATCAGTTCCTCTCTATTTGTTAGGATCAAATCTAGAACAGCTTCCCCCAGTAGCTTTTTCAACCATCTGAAATAAAAAGTTGTCTCCAGTGCAGTCCAAGAACTTATTGGATAGTCTGTGCCCCACTGTGTTATTTTCTCAACATATATCTGAATAGTTGAAGTCCCCAATCACCACCAAATCTTGGGCTTTGGATGATTTTGTTATTTTTTTTTAAAAAAAAGCCTAATCCACTTCTTCCACCTGGATAGGTGGCCTGTAGTAGACTCCAAGCATGACATCACCCTTGGTTTTTAATCCCTTTTAGCCTAACCGAGACTCTCAACACTTCCGTCTCCTATGTCCATCTCCACCTCACTCCAAGTGTGTTCATTTTTAATAGATAAGGCAACACCTCCTCCCTTTTTTCCCTGTCTATCCTTCCTGAGCAAGCTGTACCCTTCCATACAAACATTCCAGTTGTGTGTTATCTCACAAGTTTCTGTGATGCCAACAAAGTCATAATTGTACTTATTTATTAGCAATTCCAGTTCTTCCTGCTTATTACCCATACTTCTTGCATTTGTATATAGGCATCTAAGATACTGATTTGACCTTGCCTCCACGGCAAGGATATACAGGAGCAAGGATGCCAACACTATGCATGAGGCTTTCATTAACTTCCATGTATGTCTGGATCAGACCCTTAATGAATAACCCAGTATCAATATCTTTGTAGCTGGCTATTGGCTTCACAACGACAATGGCAGATAGAAAATAAGCATTGTGCCTATTACTATGCCTTCTATACAAGGATCTTCACTTTCTTTAGGACACAATTCAACAGGAAGTGCAGGGGCTGAGGTCTGTGATTAAATCATCCCCCAGGTATCTGAGAAGTCATTGGGTGCTTCTGTAAATTTTGACTCATGCACTCAATGGTACAGCTAGAAATACATCCCCTATCTCTTCTGAGTACTAGTTCTGTGCCTTCATGAAAAGCCCATCACAGGTAATATCTTTCCATTTGCAGAGGGAAAGAGAGCCTGATGTATATCATTTTTCTCTTCAGTCCCCAGGAGCACACTGCTTGCCTTATTATTAAGAGAATGACCTTAATCTCCTGTACCTGGTAAGATGGGAAAACTGACATCTCCCCGATAAAGATATTACTGGATTTCTTACTGTAATTTAGTTTCAGGTGCCCAAGTGCACACCTTTAGCCCTGTCTTTTGCAGCCTTTATGCTCATCAAATATAAAATGTAAAAACCTTTAGGGGCTTTGAAACAGCTTTAAAAGAACTGATACAGGAACGTGATTAAAAACAAACAAACCGTAATTAAACTGAATGCATTGGTGCACTTGGTAAAGAGGTTAACGGCATCTGAGAAAAACCAAATAAACAGAACATCTCACTGCAGGAAGCCTTTTCTAAATGGATTTTATTTTAGTCTCAGAAAAAGCTTCTTTAGAAACAAGGAAGTAGGTGATCTTGGGGTTTTAATATGTCTTTAATTGGGATGACAAGGTGGTTCGGTAAACAAATAATCCAATCGGATAGATCCTTTGGGCTAACTGTTCAAAGTGTTTAAAAACAAGTATATGCACACACATTGCATATTAAAAATGGGGATTGGTGTGAGCACCTCTTCAGAGTAGTTTCCTTCTGAATCCCTGGCTGGGTCACAGGTAATATTTGTGGTGCCTGATTTGATTGTGAATGCATTGATTTCTTATTAGAAGAAGCTATAATACAAGTGAACTTACTATAGTTAACAGTGAGCACAGGCTAAGTTATTGTCAGTATCAGCTGAAAATGCCATGGTTTGCCTGTTTATTTCGGTGTCCAGAAACAATCTGTCCCAAGGCTACAAGAAGTCAAAAGCAGAGCTTGAATCTTGCATACACCACGGAAACATAGGAGTGTTTTAGATTGCAAGAAGAGGTTTATCCAATGAGCTCAGATGCAATTAGAGAATCCACTGATTGGTAAGCTGCCTACGAGGAAAAGAGGAGTAAGCAAGCTAGGATGGAAGGCTACTCACCTTTGTATATGCTGAAGATGCTTTCATTTTCTGCATTGCAGAGAAACCCTGGCAAATGGATTTTAAGAGTGTGGACCAATCAGCTGCTTGGATAACTAGCTTTTGTATTGTTTATGTCAAGTGAAATTCTTTTGCCTTATGGTACTCCCTCTATCTAGCTTATGGATAAAAGTATCATTCCCAAATCCTCAGACACCACCGAGAGTAGGTTTTTATTCTAACAAATTATCAGCGTGTCTCACTGTTCTGTTGACATTTAGTGTTGCCAAAGCAGGGTGCGTATTTTGAATTTTAGTGCACAATCACTAAAAATTACTGACAACAATTAAAAGCTCATGTTAAAACAAGCTTTTGAGGGCACTTTGGAAAGAATAAGTTTCTTTTTCCTAATGGGTTAGTGCTATTTTTGTGACCCATTAATCAAGGTGGTAGCAAATATAACTGACAGACTGTGTTCATGACTTTGATTATCTACTTCAGCAGCTACCTCATGTGTTAATAGTTAAAAATATTCACTGATTGGGAGACCACATGGTACCACATTCAACATATTAATAGTGCTATGTAATATATCCGTATAGCAAACACACAAAGCTGTGTATTCTTCCCCATCCTAAGAGACTTTCCCATTTCAATTTGATGTGCTTTGACTGACTCACTGACTCTGCAATGTGCTTAGTGATGCTTAAGCTGAAGGACACAATATAAAAGTAAATTGCATTGTGTTGTATTTGGAGTTCAGTAGATGGTAAATGGTAAACATTACTCTTAATGTAGTTTTGTTTTTTTCATAATAAAAGAGCAAGAGTAAAATAACTGGAGTCACCTTAACCTACTGACATTTAAAAAAATTTAATATTGGCAGAGATGAAACACAGTGTGTCGTGGTGCCCCTTTGCCTTTCTGGGCACTGAAGAAGTGAACCTTATTAAAGGGAGTGTCAAAAATGAAAGTGGTAGTCTTGTATGCGACATTTAGGAGAGGTTCTCTCACGGCTTTCAAGTCAAATGTAAGATGCTGGTTGTGACTTAGCAAGCTGATAAACAGCTTGGAATAGCCCTGCTACAGGGACCACCTCTCCCTTCATACCATACTGTTGCAGTTTGTGTTGGTGGAAGCTCCCAAGGGTGTTCTCTCAATTTGTAGAAAGGGAAACTGCTGACTGGAGATTCTCTATGAGGGTCATGGAGGCCTGAAATAGCTCCAAATGTCTTGATTTTCCAAACATTTTATCCGCTATTGCACGTTTGCAGGCTTAGGCTGGAGGGGAGGGAGACATTATTAACTATTGGCTATTAACTATTGGCTAGTGCTTTTGTTGACATGTAGCCTGATCTATCCACTGGAGTTGGTGGTTTTATTATAAAAGTGATGATGACTGAATGTTAAGACGACAACCAGGGCTGTCATAGCCTGGGACAGAGACTTCTGGATGCAAAGAAATAAAAAAAATCTCCGTCAAGCTCATTTGAACAATTGTAGAAATAGGATCTCTTAGCAAACAAAGAATTGTTTTCAAAGTTGGTTTTCTCTTCTGACAGGCCTTCATCAGGCTCAGAAAAATTTTCAAGAACCAAGTGTCGAGGAATGATCTTGGCAAATATTTTACAAAAACTATCCAGCATCTGATCAAAAGCCTAGTAAAATCAAAGGAAAGGCCCCTATAGATGTCCATGGGCTTTGGAGCATTCCTTATCTGAACAAAAGTAATTGTGTATTGACTGCTTTACTGCCTGCTAGCCCCAATTCTGATACCCTTTTTTATGTGATTTTTCAACAGAACTGACTGAGTTAAGGTACCACACAAGTCAGAGTGCTGAACTAGGCCCACCACCCGGGGAGCAGAAAGGAGGGGGTAGTTGTCCTGGAGCCTGGTAATTCAGAGGGGCCCAGGGCTGCTTGGGCAATCCAGAGAGGCCCGCTGTGGCAGTGACCATAGCCCCTAGCCCTTTAAATCACTGCCAGAGCTCCATGCTGTGGTCTCCGGGCAGCCCTAAGGGCTGGGAGAGGCACACCACATTCCAGGCAGGGCTGAGGGCTGCCTGGCGGTTGTTGTGGTATGCTTGGATGGCGCTGAGGACTGGTGGCTCAAGGCCCCACCCCTTCTTCCTGATGCCCCGCCCCTTCTGGAGCACTGAGCCTCCCCCCCACCTTGCCTAGGGGCCCACAAAGACTGTTGGCTCCCCTGGGCAGAACTGGCCCTTCCTGATGATGACCTCACTTCAACATTTCCTTGCAGTTACGTAAACAGGTCACTAGATGGCAGATGATAAATGCACAATATAAAGTAAAAAGCAAAAAGCTGGTTGGCTGGTGAGACTCCATTTACTTCAGGTGCTTCACTAGTACCCAAGGGAAACGTTAACTCTCACTATTGATGGAGAATTGCAGAGGATTGCTGGCTAGAGTAAATGTTGGAGATGAGTTACTTTAATATTATTTAGAAGTAACTACCAAAAGCTATTAAATACTTGTCCAGTAGAGAGGAAGACACTGTCCTGTCCCACAGAATAACTGTTATTGAGGTGTATTCTCATCACTACATGAAAAGATGTGTGCATCTTCCATTACTGGACCATTTTTCTGTACCCTGAGAGAGTGTATATTGTGTAATCATATGGAATGCCCTGAAGGTAGGAAGGCATAGTGGGTTCTGGAGTTGCCTAGTTCATAGGGTATTTGCCTGAAGAGCACAGGGGGGTCAGTTCAAATCCCCTCTGCTCACCTAGGCAGCTACTGGGGGGCCAACACCTCTGATCCTAGAGATACCCCCCACGGTCTATGAAGAACATGCTCTTATTTCAAATGTTCATGGCTTGCAAAAGTTTCTTTTTTCTAATATTTGAACGAGAAAAGTTAATATTGGGATGTCTATAGTCCTAGGCTTGATTTCTCAATAAAACAAAGAAGAATGGAGCTATATGAAGCTCAGACAGAGAAACGTTTAATAGGCCAGAGGTTCACCAACTCTTCTACTATATGAATCACTTAAAGAAATACTCTCATGGTTTGCTTCTTAATCGCTGTCCCATTGCTGCTTTGTGCATTCTGCTAAGAAGTGCTGTGCACACCACTGTTATCCCAAGGAATATAACGGCCAGCCAGTCAATCCAGCGGCATAGCTGGTGAAGCTGTCTAGAGTGGCTCAGGAGTAAGATGCTAACCTCAGGGCAGACTGCTAAGAACCAGAGCACAAACCCCAAATTGGTTGAGAGTTTTATACTTAGAATTCACTAATCAAGCATCAAGTGTTAACTCCTCAGACACCATAACAGCCTAACCTCATGGTCACAGACAGTTCTCTTGGGTACTCTGGTCTCTCTTGCCACCACGCAAGTATGCCTTTTTGATAGCTGGTTTCTTATGCCAATAAAAATAATAATAAAAAAATAATCACGGTAATATTCAAGTTACTTCCAGTCCTAAAAGACTAGTCTCTTACCCAACATCCATTGCACTTTAGATCTTGCACCAAATAAAACTCTAGTAGCCCCTCTTATAAAAGAATGATCTAATGTTTTATTAGCTAAGAAAAATAAATGAGTTGTTTACAAGGTTAAAACAGATTAACCTGCAACATGTGTGTGTGTGTTTGATTCCAAAAGGTGACAGAAGCTGCTGTAATATAGAAGTTCTGTATGAACATTAGGAGTAACCCAGGCTAAGCTGTTTGGGATTCCTTGCTTATGCTTGGAAATCTTGGCCACCCACTGTGTAGTACGTCTACACTGCACACTTATTTAGAAATAAGCTATTTCAGAAGAAATATTCCAGAATAGCTTATTTTGAAATAGCACGTCTATACTACGGGGAAGTCTCAAAATTAGTCTCAGGCAGGTTTCCCTAATGTGGACATGCTACCTCGAATTAGAGCCCCAAGAGGCACTGGGGAGGAGCTATTTCGAAATAGCAGCAGTGGAGTGTCCACAATACAGCTATTTCAGAATAGGCATTATTCCTTATGGAATGAGGTTTACAGAAGTTGGGATAAGCCATCTGTTATTTTGAAATAACTGTGCTGTGTAGATGCACCCCCAATGTCCAAGCAGCATGGACCCTGAGCTCAAGTTAGTGGGATGAGTTGATACGCATGTTTCCTCTTAGCGCGTGGGCGGTGCAAGCAATACAATTCACCAAGTCTTTGTTCATAACGAGGCATACAGATAGTTCGGAGTAGGCTTCCTAGTCTGAACTATCTAGTTCGTGCCGCGTGTAGCCGCGGGCACGGAGTCCGCACTAGCGGACATTTAAAAATGGCGGCGCCCGGCAACCTGCAAATGAAGCCCGGGAAATTCAAATCCCGGGCTTCATTTGCAAGTTCGTATGACTACATTAACCACCCTAGTTCGAACTAGGGTGGTAGTGTAGACATACCCTATGTTAGGTAGGCCAGACTGCTTTCAGCTATGTCTCTGCCATTTCAGCTATGAATCTGTACATGTCATGCCTAGGGGCACCTGGTTTGCAAGGAACGCTCCCCCCCTCCCCCCAATGTTTCTAGGCCTTCATCCAAATTGGTTTTAAACAGTGAGGCTTCCAACTGCTTGCCTTGGGAGGCTATTCTGAAGTTAAATAATTTTACCACTTTAGGAATCCTAAATTATTCCTTTTGTTTATTATTCTCTAAGACTTTTTTTCTATCTTCCTTTGTACCATCCTAAGCAATGACTAACCCTAATATCATTCTTCTGCATTCATAAAGCATGCAGTTTGCAGGCAAGGAAATTGCAGGTCCTTTGCTGTAACAAAATACAGCTGCTGAGTGGTTTAACACAATGTTATTGATTGTAAAGCTGTGGTCAATTGAGTAATTTTCAGTTAGTTACAATGGGAGTTAGATGCTAAAGGTCATTTAACATTTTGCATATCACTGCGGAGAGGCAGAAGACAGAAGAGGACATGTCAGTTGCCTTGCCAGTGGCAGCTAGGAATGTAAAATGCCTGATGCTAGTTCCTGTGGAAGAGAAATATACCACTTGAGTTGAATACAAATTTAGCAATAAATTTTCTTAGACAATGTGGGTCATTGCCCACAGCAGCTTATGCCCAAATAAATCTGTTAGTCTTTAAAGTGCCACAGGGCTTCCCTTTATTGTCAGGCGCACTGGTTATTTAGTAATTAGTTGCTCCATGTTTTGAAAGTTGTCGCAAGTATTCCTGCATGGCGAGTCCAGGTTTTTGTTAAAAGTTGCGAAGAAAAATGAGTTGTTTGTTCAATTCAAGTTGTTCATGGAGGAATCATCTTGAATATCGAGAAATATGAGAGTATTTAGTCGGATGAGACTTTCAAATGAAGAACTATTTTAGAAAAAGCAGCCCTTTTAATAACCTTGTTGACTTGGGCCACTCAAAGCCACTTAACTTTTGAGTTGCCTCAGAAGATGCTTCCATTTAAAGACATGTTGACCTACCAATCACTTCCCTAGGAATGCTGTGCGTTCTTTAAGCATCACACACATTTGTTGTAAAATGAATCAATGTTTTAGATTTAATGCTTTCCAGAGGACACTGAACCTTTTCCGTTTGGAGCTAGCATACAAACACCGAGCGAAAATAATCACAAATAGTATTAGTGAGGGTGATGAAGAGCCTTTGACATTACAAATAATATAAAGCATCAAAAAACATTGGATGGAAAATGTATTAATAGAAAATGCACCGAATAGAGCTCTTCTCTGGACACTAGCCCATTGCATCTGTCAAACACATGACAACTTTAGAGACACCTTACTGATCCCAGGAACAGCGTGAACTACATTTGGACGACTGACTTGAATAAATAAAGGACTGTACCAGTTGTCATTGCTGGCAAAGGATCCCTCTAATCACACTTGCACAAAAGCTAATTTTAAGCATGTCTTGCTGGTTGACAGCAATAAAAAAGGCTTTTTGATATTATTCACCCTTCCTTTTCTGGATGGAAAAGAAAATTATTTTTCGGCAGGCTGTTAACCTACTAAGTCCTTCCTACATAGGACTTAACGATACCTCTTCGAGCAGTAGCAATGCTTGCATCTGAACAACCCAAACCAATAATTTTATTTAAAAAAAGACACCATAACACCGACACTTCTGTAGTCTCCTCTGTTTTTATTGTAAAAAGATTTTATGTCGTGGAAGGATTTTCTTCTTCCCAAGCAAGCTTATTCAGAAGCAGATCCCATCTGTTCTCAAGCCAAGAGTTTAGGTGGGTGACATTTGTTGTGTTTAAGAGTTCTTTCTCCCACAAAATACTAATGAAGAATGACGTCTGGATTGAGCAGGCAGATTGACTTTTGATCCATGAGTGAACCACCCATACTTCTTAAAAATTCATGTCCCCTTCTGCAGCTCTTGGGACGAGGTTGCTCACCATCCAGAATTGTCCTGAAATCTCCAGAAATTAAAGATGAATCTTTAATTAAAGATTGTCATGGGATGGAATCTCCAGGAATACATCCTGCCAAAACTGGCAACCCTACCCCAGGAGTTCTTCTCTAATGATGTTTTGCTTTTCCTTGGCAAATGTGTCTAGTCCATTCTTAATAGTTTGGGTCATGCTGTGGTTTATTCCTGTGTCATTAGTGTTAGGTTTATTTTTTAGCTTAGTAGTGTGTAAATTGTCAGAGCTGCTTGAATGCAATGGGTGAAATTGTGGCTCTTTTGAAATCAATGATAAAACTTTCATAGACTTCCAAAGGGGCAGGATCTCACCTAGTAAGCTGGATGGGAGCCTGCAGCTGGTGGATCAGTAATTTAACTGTGTTATGTCTGCTTTCCTCCAATGGGTGGCACAGGAAATGTATTGGTTACAGGTTTATCCCGTTTCCCATGCACATTCCAAATCACCAGCACGTAGCAGGACATGAGAGTCTGTCGCTGCTCTGAAGAAGTCCAAGGGAGCAACTGCAATAGCAAAATTCTTTTGGCAATCTTGTGGATGACCAGGACATAATAGAAATATCGCTACAATTCAGTATAAAGACACATTCGAAGAGCTGTCCGTAGGCACAGAACTGCAACACTGGGAGAGTTGTTAGTTGCTTTTCAGGCACATTGGTAGAGTGGGTTGTGAGAAGCTACACAGTCACTGTTCATATTTACTGCGGTCAGTCTTTAATGTGTATATACAAATCCTAATTGGATTTTTAGAATGAATTATTCTTGTTTTATATTGCAGCAGGAATCCTTCCCCTCTAATTGCGGTACGTGTTTTGATCTGGCTTTTCCTTGGTTTGAATTGATATAATACATATAAATTGCCTTGTACCATCATAGTGTAAATTTTTATTATCTCGTTTTACTAGTTGAAATGTACAGTGTATTCAATTCTAATTGTGTTACAATATTTCCAGTGAATTTTCTTTGTTTTCAAAATTAAACGCTTTAATCACACAAAAATAATTGGATTTAGTTTGTATGATTCATAACTGTCACTAAGATGTGATTAAATTACATTTCCTTGAAGTGGACTATAACTAAATTGACCGTAAGTATTCTGATCAATACATGTATCGGAGAAGTAAAATCTGCTTTGAGACGCTGAGAGGTTTTTGTTTTGTTTTTGTTTAACTAAGATCTATATTTTAACTCAGGAAAAAATCCATTCACTTTCCCCAGCGGGTGAAATTGTTGACTGTGGTTGTGTTTAGAAACTGTCTCTGAGTAAAAAGTCCATATAAATGAATGGAATGTCACTTCAGCAATTAATCCCTTGTGCTTAATTTAAAACAGATAATGTTTTAAGAGCAGTGACTGTAAGAGCCAGATTAGAACAAGCTCAGCCCTAATAAATAAATGAAACGTTCCCATCACCTAATTCCATGCATGAGGCAGTTTCTGAATATCAAAAAGGACAGTTGTTTTTTCCACTTGTAAGTGCACAGTAGATCAGAACATTGCCCTGTCAGCAACTAATGTTTAAACCCACCTTTCACATAGATTTTTAAGGTCAGCTGGGAATGTTCTGATCGTGTGGCATGACCCCATACAAAGCTCAGGCCAGAGACTTCCACTCGGCCACTCGGTTATTTCTGCATCAAGCCCATAACTTCTGCTGGGAGTGAGAGCAAGAGAATCTCTTTTTAGAGAGACCTGATACTGATTTAAAGACTTCAAGTTGTGGTGAATCCACCTGGTCCCTACCTCAGTTGTGTTCCCTTTTAATCCTCCCCCCCGCCCCACACACTTTTGTGGAATGACTCTTGTTATGTGCATCCATATGGAAGTGAGGTATGACACCTCACCTTCGTATTTGTGCACATAACAGCATTCATATGGTAGGGCAGCGCTGAAGGGTTTGGAGTGTGGGAGGGGACAGAGAGTTGGAGATGAGGTTTCTGGCTGGAGATGCAGGCTCTGGGTTGGGACCGAGGGCTGAGGGATTTGGGGTGCAGACTGTCCCGGGGCTATGGCAGGGAGAAAGAACTCCACCCAGCTCCTCTTTCTGCAGCAGCACCTGGGCTGTGGGGGAGAAGCACTTCTCCCTCCTGGGGGTGAGTTGATGCCAGGAGAGGGAGGGGTGCCTCTCCCAAAGCCACGGTAAGACATGGCCGGGGCCAGCTGCAGGGGAGAGAGGTTCTCTTCCCCTGGTTGCACCAGAGTCTGGCCTGAGGCTGACTGTGGGAAGGAGAGCTCCCCTCTGCCAGCCATGTCAGATCCTGGCCACGCAGCTTCCCTAATGCCTGCTTAGAGCTTACTAGGTTGCTGCACAGGTTACAGGGTGCTCGGGTTGTGCCAATGGCTGATTACCTTCACTGCTAAAAATGTGCTTTATTTCCAGAGCTAGTTACATATTCCAGCTTCTGGACCCTCATGGTGTGATGCCCACACTAGCCTCTTACTGCCAGCTGGGCACGTCCTCCTCAGGAGGCTACCTCCAGCTGCAGAGGGGTAGTGTTGGGGACTGACAGTCAGGGCTCTCTGCTCCTCGGGGCTCCCCCCCAACCGCTCAACTGTGCTCCCACCCGCAGCGGAGGAGGGGGCAGCCACCCAGGCCTTCTCGCCTTCATTGGAGAGATCCATTCCTGGAGTCCAGTCAGCTGCTGAGGTCCCCAGGGGGAACAAGAAGCCAAGGCCCTAGGAAGCAGCAGGGTTCCCTGCATGGAGCCAGGGCCCCAGAGGCTCAACTCAGCCAGGAGCCTTGATGGCAGCCTGGCTTGGAGCGGAGATGGGGTCGCAGCCCCGCTCGGGAGCCAACTTTCTTACAAAAGTCAAATTGCCACGACTTTCAGCTGCTGGTGTAAGGAGCGCAGTGCTGGCATGAGTCTGGGAGAGGTAGCCATGTTAGTCTGTTTCAGCAAAAATGAAGAGTCCTGTGACACCTTAAAGATTAACAAACGTATCATTCAGGGCACAGGCTTTCGTGGGGTGCGGGTCACTTTGTCAGATGCATGAAGCAGACACTTCATTTTGGCAGGGTTTATACATCCATCTAGAGATGGGAGTGTCACAGCCAGGCTAATGAGGCTAAGTCACTCGGTGGATGTGGCCCACTTCCAACAATTGATAAGAAGGTGAGATTACTTAAAAGGGAAAATTATTTGTTCAGACCTGTTCCAATGGTGTCAAGTTTGCTTGCGAGTTCCAGCTCCACAGTTTTACATTGCAATCGGCTTTTGAAGTTTTTTTTGCTCAAATAGGGCAACTTTCAAGTCTGTTACTGAGTGTCCAGAGAGCTGAAGTGCTCTGCTACTGGCTTTTTGGTATTACCTTTCTTGATGTCTGATTTGTCTCTTTTGCGCTGACAGAGCCTGATTTGTCCAAAGTACATGGCAGAGGGGCTTTGCTGAAACGTGATGACATATAACTCGTTTGTACATGTACAGGTGAATGAGCCCCTGACGGTGTGGCTGATGTGGTTAGGTCCTATAATGGTGTCACTAGGGTAAATGTGTGGACAGAGATGGCAATGGGGTTTGTTGCAGGGATTGTTCATGAGTTAGTGTGTGTGGTGTGTAATTGCTGGTGAGTATTTGTTTCAGATTGAGGGACCGTCTCTATGCAAGGACTGGCTTGCCTCACAAGATTTGTGAAACTGAGGGATCATCATCTAGGAGAGGTTGTAGATCCTTGATGTGTTGTAGAGGTTTTAGTTGGGGGCGGTAGGTATTGCCAGTGGCAATCTGTTGCTTTCTTTGTTGGATCTGTTCTGCCCTGGCTCTATCAATTTGTTTCTTCACTTCCCCACATAGGTATTATAGTTTTAAGAATGCTGGATAGAGATCCTATAGGTGTTTATCTCTGCACACAGATTGAAGCAAATGTGGTTGTATATTAGGGTTGTAAATAATAGATCGTGAGATGTGTTCTTGATGAAAGCTAGAGGTGTGTAGGTAAGTATACTGGACAGCAGGTTGCCTGTATAGGGTGGTGCTTATGTGTCTACGCTAATGTAAAGCCTATGCCTCTTGTTGAGGTGGTTTTATGATGTTGGCAAAGCAAGAGAGTTACATCGTCGGGAGAACCATTTCACTGTGCTGCCACTGTTTTGTTGACAACAGTTGACTTTAGTTGACCAAATTTTGTAGTATAGAGAAGGCCTATGCATGTTTTCCAGACCTTGAATTGTTATTGCTGCTCTTTTGTGAATTCTTTCTAATTTCTTCAACCACATTTTTGGGGCATGAACGCTGGAACTGGACACGTTGTCTCAATAATGGGCACAGGTAAAAATGGGCCTATTTAGGCCGGCATGGAATACCAGCAAGAGCCAGCCGCTGGTAGGAGCCCATACATGGCTGACGTTAACGTGAAAGCACTTTAAGTTGCTTCTCCTTTTACTCCTCTCCCCCCCCCCCCGATGCAGCCCTGCAGATAGGGTTGGGAGCCCTAGGCCATTCTGATCATCACTGGAGTCTTGGCTGCCTCCTCAGGCTGGCTAGGGAAGTCTGCCCTCAACCACAGCCTTCTACCCACAGCCCCGCCCCTTCCCGAGACCCAGAACCCCTCCCCCCCATCTTGCCAGGGACCCTGACATACTGCTAAGTCCTGGCAGTTACTTTTACTCCTAGTAATAGGCTCACAGATGCCACATGTAGAGGTAATATCACCTCCCTACTCCCATCTGATATTCCTCTGCTTACACTAGCTGAGTTTGTTCTCTTAATCATTTCACTCGTAATCACCCTAGAAACTCATGTTCATTTCTTTATCCACCATAATCCCTGCATACTGTTCAGAGATACCGCTTTCCTGGGTAAAGTTCCTGACTTTTGCGTGACCTGTAATTTTTTATCCTAGATGTAGGATCTTGCATTTGGCTATACTGAAAATGTATGTTCTTCAAAGAAGGCCAGTTTACCAAGCAATTCACATATTCTGTATAATTGACCTGGTTTTATCATTTGCCACTCTACCAATGGTTATGCCATCTGCAAACTTTATCAGCAAGAACTGTATTTGCTTCCAGGTCATTGATGAAGATACTGACTAGAACTAGTTCAAGAACCTGTGCGACCCCCCCTAGAAATTCCCCAGTGGGATGGTGACTCTATTTATTTATCTATCATTTCTCAGCCATTTTAAAATCAATTTTATACATGTTCCCTTCATTTTTGTACTATGCTAATTTCTTAACCTGAATACCATAATTTACCAACTCAAATGCCTTATAGAAACCCATGAGGAAAACAGTCATTTTTATCGATAAAATTTGTAATCTCATAAAGTCAGGTTTGTTTGAGTAGACCTATGTTCCGTAAACCCCATGTTAATGTACACTAATTATGCTGACAATTTTTTTATTCTCTTTTATTCCATATCAGCTTGGATCAGCATCAGGCCAACCATCTGAATGGTTGACTTCCTCAACGTGGCCATGACTTTACATTGCATTTCATTGCATTGGTACCCAGAGATGTAAATTATGCTCATGCTCACATTGTGCTAGCTACTGTATGTACAAATACTAAGCATAGCAAGGACTGACTTTCCGAGACCTCAAACCTTCCTACTTCCAGGGCCTTTTTACCCATTTTGGGGCTAACAGACAAATGATCTGGCATTTGTCCAGAAATAATATCTGCTGCTGAACGAGTTCATATAGACGACATTTATATTGGACAATTGATATCTATAGGACTAAATTGCTTCTTACTGGGTATTACCTAGACTGGCTGTACATTTCATTAACAGTTTTGAAGACTGACTAATAATTAGTAATGCAATAATGTGACCCCCCTGCTGAATGACCTTCCAAGTGTACTGGAGTCTGCTTCTCAGGGGGGAAAAAAAATCCCACCATTATGATTGCTAGGAACTGGAACCATTGTTGGAAGTCTCACCAGGTGAAGCAAAGGTTGAATGAGCACAGAGATTAGTGAGGGACTGCCAGTGTATCAGGATCTGGTCCAGTTTGGCTAAGCATCTGATAATTTGGCTTCTGATATGTACTTTTAAGCTTTCAAGTACCTAAAAGGGTGTTAGAAGGAGGAGGGAGTAACACTGTTCTCCTTAGCCACTGATGAAAGGACAAGAAGCAATGGGCTGAAATTACAGCAAGAGAGGTTTAGACATTAGGAAAAACTTTCTATCAGAGTGGCTAACCACTGGAATAAATTGCCAAGCGAGGTTGTGGGATCTGCATCATTGGCGATATTTAAGAGCAGGTTAGATAAACACCTGTCAGGGATGATATCAATAAGAAGTGGGCAATAATTTTTAAAGGGAGCCACTTTGCAAATGTCTGAAGAGGCTCTGGGCCACCCTGGAAGGGACGGGGCGGAACGGCCAGGGCCAGGAGACTTCTAGTGCTGCTGTCATGATAATGAGGATTAGCCAGCAGTCTGGGAACGAAGAGGTTAACTATACCAAACACAGGTAGAGTTGGCTAATAGGAATGTAAGTAGGAATTTCAAACTGGGACAAAGGAATTTTGGGGTTTTTCCCTCCTTTGGTCTCTGGGGCAGTTTCTCTCCAGCTACTGAGGGAGAAAGACAGAATGTCTCCCTCCAATAATAGACTCTTCATTCTCCTGTAAGCAGGGTAAAGTGTAGATAAATCCATTAGGTTTTAGTGTTTTATGGTTTGGGAAATGGGATCTGATGTCTGTGCATTTAAAATGGGTTTTTCTCTCTTTTGCAACTAAGTTTTGGCCCATGGTGGAATTCCCCATGAGTATATTACTTTGTGACTTTTGCATCTAGTCATTATGCTTGCAACAGGAATATTGTGGTGACAATAAAAGTTCTTTCTCTTTTCTTTTATTAACCCTGGTATTGGTTAATTTTTGTGTCCTGGTTTTTACTTTAGGGGTGAGATTTCCCAAGTGATCTCACTCCTAGTTTTCTTATCATTACTTGAGTGGTAGCAGTGGAGTTTTTATCTTCACAATCTAGGTTGTTAAGATTTTGGGGGGATGTTTTTTACCAAAGCCTGGAAAGGTAAGGTTTTGGGGTACTTTTGTGGGCCCCCACTTCTGCATTTATCATGCCAGAGTGGGGAAAGAACCTTGACAGCTCCTCTGCCCACAGACCCTGACTGGCCTAGGGGTGGCGGAGTGCGTGAAATCTTTGCCTCCTGCACCCGGTGTCTAGAGAGAATCGCCAGCTGTTTTAAAACACCTGGCAGGTCCCTCTAGGTGCCACGGCAGGAGGAGACTTTGCGTGCTCCCCCCTGCCCTCAGGTTATTCAGGACTTGGGGGTGGGAAGAACGCACAAAGTCTCCCGCTCTTGGCCCCCGCCCCTGTGCGACGACTAGAGAGAACCACTGGCTATTTTAAAACAGCAGGCAGTTCCCTCTGGTGCTGCATGCCCCTAGTGGGGGGAGGAGATTTTGTGCACTCTCCCATCTCCAGGTCTAAATTGGCCTAGGGGCAGGGGTTGGCAGTGTGGGCTGGATCCACCAGCTAGATGGGCTGCACCCGGCCCACGGAGTCTCTCTTGCCCACCCCTGACCTAGATGATGATTGGTTCGGCTGTGAGGGCAGGGGGCTGGACTTGATGACCCCCTTGAGGTCCCCTCCACTTCTAGTATTCTGTGATTCTATGTTTGAGAGGATTACGGACAGTGTCCTTATTCAATGTGTTATTTTTTTGATTTTGAGGCCCGGCAGCTTGCAACCTGCTTCCCATGCAAACCAAGCTGACCCACAGAGTTTCAACAATTCTTCTGCTGAAACCTACTGAGCTGTAATTTGAAAGTTTCTCTCTCTGAATTTATTCTGTGCTTCTGAGATCACTACAATGTCCTCTCAGCACACCAGGGAAGGCAGTTCGAGTGCATGCTTTAAAATCAGTTTGACAGCTCCGCAGGATCCTGTGGAGCACTTACTGCACCAGGGCAGAGGGCTGGGCTGCCTGGTCACTCAAAGACGACAAAAATACGCGTGTGCTATACATCAGGAAACCTGCAATCCCCACAACACCAGTGCCTTTCATCTGTAACGGGCCGAAAGATTTGTGAGGCACGTAGAGGTGTGCCATGTAACTTTCTGTATCACGCACACACACACACACACCCCTATTTTGTGAGGATGTCAGTAGCTCAGAGGCTATGGGCCTCTGCAGGAGAGGCAGGTGAGTGAGGCTCTTCTAGCCTTAAATTCTGTGAGTGGGAGGCCTTGTCTATACCAGTGGTATTCAATGTATGGGTTGCGACCCAGAATTGAGCTGCAGAGTGTCAGGTACTAGGCCTCCTTGCGGTAGGGTGACCAGTGGGGATGCTTCCTGCCTGTCCTGGCACTGCGGACCACACTGCCCCCTGGAAATGGCCAACAGGTCTGGTTCCTAGGCGGGTGGGGAAGGCACGAGCTTCTGCACACTGCCACTGCCCTGAGCTCTGGCTCTGCACTCCCATTGGCTAAGAAGTGACCACTGGGAGCTGGAGGAGGCGGTGCCTGTGGGCAAGAGCAGCGCACAGAGCTGCTTGCCCACCTCTGCCTTGGAGCTGGACATGCTGCTGGCTGCGTCCAGGGTGGGCCACACTGCCAGAACAGGCAGGACACCTGTCTTAGCACGTCCACTGTGCTGCTGACCAGGAGCCACTGGAGGTAATCTCTGGCCTCAATTCCCTGTACCCATCCTGAGCCCCTTCAAACTCAAAGACTCCCAAACCTCTTATCCCTGGCCTCACTTCAGAGCCTACACTCAAGTGAAAATATATATTGGATCACTGACATCAACTAGGTCTCAAGAAAAAAAGTCTGAAAACCACTGGTCTACAGTACCAAGTTGTGTCACCAAAAACTGCCTTTTGGTGACAAAACAGTGAGCGCGTACACCCTGTAATTTTTGTTTGGAAAAATGCCCAGTTTGGGTGACCAAAACCTCCCCCCACTCGTCTCACTGGGAACCTTTTTCTTTGCCCCTTCATTTCTTGTCAACAGAACTGGCTTCTGCCAGTATCCCACAATGCTTGTCCCATTGTTATGCACAGTGTTCGGATCTCTGCTGCCCTGCAGGCATGCGCCTCTCTCCTTTAAAATTTCCAGGAAGCATCTGACAGCTGAGGGTGCTGCTCCTGTTGGAGGACAAAGAGCAGATCATAGGAATGAAACTCTGCTGCCCTGCACCGGGGAGTACAGTAGCAGGCAGCCTGCTGTAGCAGAGGGGGCCAGGGTAGAGATGGCTGTGCTGCTTTGACATGCCTCAGCACAGAGAGCTCACAGAGCTACTCAAGCTGTGTCCAGGCTTTTCCCCACTCTGGCATGACAAATGCAAAAGCGGGGGCCCGCAAAACCACCCCAAAACCTTATCTATTCAGACTTTGGTACAAAAACTTCCCCCAAAATCCTAATACTCGGATTTTGGAGAATAAAAACTGTTCTGACTCAGACAAAGGAGGGATAAGATAAAAATTCCTTTGTCCCAGTTGGAAATCCCTACCTGCATTGTTATTGGCTGACCAAATACCTGGCTAGGTTAACCCCTTAGCCGTCAGGCTGGTAGTCAGCCCTCATGGTTATGACATGCTGCCATCTCCAGCAGCTGAGAAGGCTGTAGGAGAACTCGGCAGGAATCCCAAGTCCATTGTTCGTACTGTCGATAATGGTGTCCCCAGCGTGGATGTGATCTGTCAACAGACGGAGCAAATATGAACACCCTCTGGCGATGTTTGTTTTGTCAGCTTTTGGATATCAACGTAAGTTTTATAGACAAAACTTGGCAGCGTAGACAAGCCTTAAGAATTGTCAGGTCAGGTAACCATGTAAGGCAGGATGAATGAATCATTAAAAGACCAGCTGAAAATGATCAATTTCAGTGAAAGACCTGGAAAAGCAATGGGAGTCACAATGAGTGAACTGACATCTATCTAAAGGGTAAATTCAAGCATGTGAACTCAGAAAGAGTCAGCAGAAGGAGGCAGATGAACTCAGAGATGATAGGGGTTAAGATCTCAGCAGCTCTCACATGGAACTGACAGAGCCAGAAATGATTCCATAGCAGCTTGACTGATACTGGCCTGGCCAGTAAGGACTATATTTTAGCCATTACTGCTTGATTTTGTCCTAAGGACTTCCTGATACTTTGCTCCAGTTGGCTAATAAATTCTACTCTGATTAGAAAAGAAAGCTGAGGTGCATTGGAGCCTGAATTGTGTATTTTAAAAAAATCAGACCAGGAGACTTAAGTTAGACTTGCTGGGCGGAGCTCATGGTCGGTCTGGCACAGTGAAGGGGTTGCTCCCAGGAACTCTTTAAAAGTTGGGGCATAGCACAGAGTCTGTAGATCTGCCAGACCAGGGGAGCAGCTTTCACCTGTCTTCTAAAAATTTGGACAGTTTATTAATACTCCTAGCAATTAATTGGTGGCCTTGAAAGTGATTAACCCACATTCATTCAGCCTGGGTTTTCATTCCTCTGAAATGGTTGACTGTGCTTTGGCCTCCGTGCTCGTGGATTTGATCTTTTCGTTAAAAGAATAGAGGCCTGTGTTGCCTCTTTTTAGATTGAGATTTCAAGTTCAGTTCCTACAGATGACCTAAAGAGGGCTCACTCACTCTTTCCCCCTTCAGCTTGGTTGACTTATACATTCCTTCACCTCAGGGACCCCTGTTCTCAAAATGGCTGGAGCTTAGCACAGCTTTTCAAGGACCAGTTGTATAAGGCTGGGCAAGCCACTTGAATTCTGAGTCTAGGTTTATCCATTAAAAAAAATATTGAAGTATGCAGGGAACTATTAACTTTAAAGCTTAATTAAAATTTTAAAGCACCCTAAATTCCTTGTGGTCAATGTAAATGAGTAGTGGGGATGGTGGTGTTAATGATAAAATTGTTTCTTTCTCAGGTTTTACACAGTAAGGTACATCTAGAGGATGACTTGAAGTCATATTCGGTATAACTTTCATTGGATAGTAGCACAGCCCTCAAAAGGCCAGGTAAACTCCCCCACCTCCAAAATCGGTTTTCCAGTACTACTGCAGTAGAATCTGACTTGCAAATATAGCTATTTTTTCTTAGTTTAGGGCTGTGGGATGCAGTTGTTCTCCCTGCAGAATTTATAAGCCAGATTCTGAGCACTTTTAGTTGGAGACAGATCTGGAGAATGTCTGCTAAATTCAGTAACATCGTTCCAAATTTGCCATAAAGTAAAAGACAGAATCTGCCCCCACAACCTCTGTGACTACTAATCTCCAACCCTTAAACCCTGTTACCATCTCTGAACCTTAACAGATGAGAGAAGTGAGCAAGTGCGCCTGCATTATTAAAGGCCCACTGGCACCTTCCAGAGAACTGGCAAAGAAATGTTTCCTTGAATGAATAAACAGCTCTGTCTGCTATATAGTCCCTGTGCTGCTTTTTCTTTGTTCTTTTATTGTATGAGGTGTTTGCATGAAAATTAGAGTTTGAAGAGTTCTTCTGCTCCTGCTGCTTTTTCCCCACCTGAAGGCATAATCCTCACTTGGACATCGCAATTAGTTGCTGCGTGAAGGATTACAGTGTCAAAGTGAGGATTAGAGCTTTGGCTTCTGAGTGAGCCCAGAGAGATAATGAATCATCATAATAAAACAAATAGCAAATTTTAAAAAGTATTTTAATTAAAAAAAATTAAAAACAAAACACCCCCCCCCCCCCCCACATACCACCATGTATGACCAGAAGGAGACAGAAGCCAGAAGATGTCTTAGCGGAGTTGTTTCTAAATAATTTTTTAAAAAAAAGCTTTCCAGGAGGCATTGTCAGCAGCATGTCTTTTACCAGAACTATGGCAAATTTGGGACCAAGCTGTACCTGCCCACAGGGATGAGGGAATGGATCCCGAGGGAGCCAGGAGGTGACATCATGGAGTTCTTGACAACTTTATGCTTGTGGGTTTGGAATTCTACATACAAAACCAGGGAGATTGCTTCCCAGCCTGATGCAGTTCCCAGGATCCATAGGAAAGGAGATCTCCATTACCTCAGAGGGGTGGTCCCACCACTATTCCCTTAGGAACCATTTTGTGATTAGGCAGGTAACATGAGTATCCCCAAACCCTGTCTCTCTGAGAGAGGATGCTGGTAAGAGCTTGAGTTAGTACCAGTGGAAATGGCATTAGTTTAGCTGTGGATTTCCCTTCAGAATTCTCTACCTCAGAAAATAAGCAACAGACTACACATAAATATATCCACCTCAGCTCACTCTCCTCAGCAGGCTTAGAAGAGACAGACATCTTCCTGTGGCAGCTACTCTGGCAGCGGAGGGACTGAGCCAGGCAGCACTGGCCCCCGGCTATATCAGTCTGGTGAACAGACACATCAGAGGGTTGCGATAAAGCATAGACCAGAATACCACATGAAAATCGAAGAGGGGGGAGGGAGGGTTAAGCTGCATGCTGAGTCTCAGGCTTAAAAATGCATTTTATTTTATCATCGCTTTTCTTTTCACAGCATGCTTGGCATTTATACTTCGGAGGGGTTAGGAAATAGAGTGTCATATAGGAAAGGGTTGGGGATGGGGTGGAAAGTGCAATACAAGGTTGAGGAATTTGAAGCAACATTATAGATGAGCAGATGTCAAACAATCTGAGATTGATAGATGGACCTCTTGAGCCATAAGCTCTCTGCATGTTATGTTTGGTCAGCATTAAGTTTTCAACTGAGGGATTTAGATAATGTGAAGGAACAAGTCTGACGTTCCTCTGTAAGAACGTTGAACTCTGCCAAAGCCTGGTTTGAGACCCACTGGAATCAATGGGAATCAGTCCCTATGGTGGGGAGTTTGGATCAGGCCTGGATAGCACATGGCAGACAGCCACATAAAACCCAGGGTGCTGAGGAAAATGATTCCTGAGCAGGTCAGAAAGGGATACATTTGGTGAACAAATTGTTCATTGTAAACTGTTTGCTCAGCTCTACTAGTCACCTGGGTGTTGAAGATGGATTGGTTTTAATCCTTATTTATTTGTATAGTGGTAGCACCAAGGAGCTCCAGTCACAAACCCAGACCCACTGCTGCTAAGGCACTGTGCAAACACAGAACAAAAAGACATCCCCTGACCCAACGTGCTTTTATAATTGAAATATATATTAAAAGATGGCTGTTGGAGGCAGGCAGATGGGGGAATACAAAGAAACAATGAGACAAATAAAAGCTATTTTTGAACATGCTGGTGCTATAGACATCTTTCATATTAGTGAGAGGATATTTTTCATCACAGTCCAAGGGTCTAAGCCTACGTGGTACTGAGTACCAATGGGGACACTGCATCATTGAGGAATTAGCCGTCCTGACGAGGAGGCAAAATGTTCAGTAAGTGCAATGAAAGGATGTCTGATTATGCAAATATAGGGATAGGTCTGATCCCAAAATAACACCAGGAGCTTTGATACCCAAAGCAAGTACTGAGAGCATTATGAAACTACCTTCAATTAGGGAACAAATCAATGTTGCTCTTAGGCTGTCCTTCCTCTGGTTGTTTCGTGATCGGCAGAAATCTTTAGGGATTAAGTTTTCCTGTTTGTAGCTTTTCAGTTGGTGTTTTTTTCTCCTCCTCCTCCTTTGAATGGGGGATGCAGTGTATACCAGCCAGCACAGTTCCTTTGGGTTTTGGTTTCACCTCTAAGCCTTCTTCAGTTGCTAGAAGAAAGAACACTTCTGATTAAGGAACTGACTGACTTACCTCAGGGGCTGAGTCACCTGTGAGATGCATGAATCCTTGTCTTTCCAAGTAATTAAGGAGTGTGAATTCTGACCTTGGTTTTATGTGGTAGGTGTCTGCTTGCTGCTGCTTTGCTTTATTTCAATAAATACTAGACAACAGTTTAGCTTCTCAGTGAGGGTTATGAAGAGCTGCAGTGGGAAGGAAAAATACCTAGTATTACGTGCTCTGTAGAGAAAAAGAATTAAACTTTTTGGGGGCTGTTAGTCCAATCTTTCATCTTCTTCTCTGGGTTAAATAAACATACCGGCTAGAGGATTTTCTATTGGAATAAGGCAGGTTTTGGCCAGTTTGGCTGGCTGAATCCCAAAATATCAATAGCCTTTACATTTGACAATGAATCACTGAAAAGTAACAAAGTAATGTAGTGTAATCAATAGAGAACATCCTTCTTCAAACAGAAGCACCACCTTCCTCCTTGAAAAGTTACCAGATTGTCTTAAAAATCATGACATTAATAAAAAACAACAATGTTGGGTTCCTTTCTTTTGTCTTCTGGATTTTAAACCTTTCGGTTATACTCAATCTTATTTTCAAGCTTTTCTTTGAATACCAAGGGAACTAGAAACTTTCAGTGAGCAAGTCTGGAATAATCCCACCCACAATAAATAATTTACCCTGGTGTTTCTCAGCTATTTCAGGTTGGCAAAACCCTTGTTTGACCATTTTCAAGACCCCATTTTATAGTAAATGTAAGTGTGAAAAATGTATCAGTGCTAAGCTCATATAATTTGGAAGGGCAGGGAGCCTGCTAATGGTCCGACTATGGTGAGGGAGGATTGTGTGAAGGGGAAATAAAATATTCCTTGCTTTAGGTTGTAATTGTTGATGCCACACAATCCCCAGATTGCCTTTCGTGACTACTTAATTGAGAAAAGTGTATTTAATTTAAAGAACATGGATTGTATATAGAGCCAAGTAGCAGCAAATGCAAAGCAGCAACTTAAAATACAAATTATGCCTTCCAAATTGTATGAAAATATTAGTGAGGTTGACATTTTATCATTATTTGGAGAAGAACCGAGGGAAAGCCTGTATCACTTTAGAGTGCAAGAGAGATTAAAAATGCAAGATCTGGTTCAAATGGTCCTTATACACATGAAACTCCCATGTAAAATCAGTGGAAGGTCTACTTGATTAGGAATGGTAAGATCAGGCTTTGTGATGATGGATGACTTTGCATGTCCTTTGTATTAATAACCTGTATTAAAGTTACAAGTCTGACTTTTTTTGCAACCTAAGCTTTCCGTGCTGGAGTTGAATGTGTGGTTTCAGCAACTGCAGTTCGTTCAATGGATTATAAACAAGCATCTTAAAAATAATAATACTTGTATTGCCCTTTTCATAAGCTGCCTCCAAAGCACTTTACAAAGGTGGGTGAGCACCTGCATTTTGAATTTGGGGAAACTGAGGCACACTGAGGAGTCATGACTTGCACCAATCAGGCCAGCAGCAGATCTGGGAATAGAATCCCAGTCTCTCAAATCTCAGTCCAGTGATTGCTACACATGCTTTCAGTTGCACATCCAATTTCCTATTCAGCAGGATTCCAAGTCTTCTGTAGTATTTGGGCTTTGTAACCTTCCAAGTAAAAGCAACTGGAGCATTATCTGTGAGTTCACATGACTTTCTGAATAAGCACAAGTGATAAAATATTATTGCCCCTGTTTTGAATGTGCTGTTCCATTAGCCATAATGTTGCAATAGATAAACTTTGCATATTACATTTTGCATGTTCAAGTTCATTAGTAATAACATGAGTGGTTTTGTTGCTGACTACAAAATTCTTTGCTATGTGTAAGGTTCTTTGGAAAAGAGATTATTAAGGGGGGATATAACAGAGGTCTATAAAATAATGATTGGTATGGAAAAAGTGAATAAGGAAATGTTAATTACTCCTTCCCATAACACCAGAACTAGGGGTCCCCAAATGAAATGAATAGGCAGCAGTTTTAATACAAACAAAAGGAAGAATTTCTTCACACTGCACACAGTCAACCTGTGGAACTCCCTGCCAGAGGATCTTGTGAAAGTCAAGACTATATAAGGGCTAAAAAAAACACCACCCTAGATGGGTAGGGAGAGGGATAGCATCTGTTTGTCATGGCTGAGAATGGGCAATAGAGGATTGATCACTTGATGATTACATGTTCTGTTCATTGCTTTTGGAGCAACTGGCATTGGTCACGGTCGGAAGACAGGATACCAGGCTAGGTGGACCTTTGGTCTGACCATATATGGGAATTTTAATGTTGTTATGAATGAATTAACAGTTTGGTTTACCACTCAGATTAGACAATCACATCTTTCCTCTCTTCTTCGGTGCATCTTTAAGGGTAAAATGTGTTTTACATAGAGTGAAATATTATTATTATTTATTATTAAAGTTATTGCAATATCACAGTAGAGTAATTATGACCCAGAGTAGAATATAACAAATGTAGGCATTGATCCTGCAATTGATTGTTCACCTGCACTCTGTCAATGGTAGGATTGGTATCTCAGAAGCCTCAGGGATGAGAAAAGGCTGCATACATCTGTTTCACAAAGAGAATAGCTCAGATTCTTCTTCTGCCATCAAATCAAACACATTAATATAACATTTTCACTTTTACCAAGAGAGAAAAGCATGTATTTCAAACAAAAATGCCGTGCTTGGAAGGTGAAAGTCTCTGGTTGAAATACACAAGCAAGCAGTCCAACTCCCTCCCCTGCTTTTTAAAAAACTATCCCATCACGAAAAAAGGGAAAACAATGCAAATGGAGGAAGAAATCTCAGAAGGAAATGTATCACCAGCAACACATTCCTCTTTCCATTGCAGTTAAAATCCTTTATTGTATGGCATTGCCCTTCCAAATAAAACAATCCTTGGTCCTCTGGGTTTAGCCTCAGAGCATACCCTAAATCCTAGCAGGCATCGGGGATGGAACGAGGGGTGCTGCTGCCACACCCCTGGCTTGAAAGGGGTGCTATCCTAGATAGGGTTTCCAATTAAGTTCAGTGACACTTAGCACCTCCCTATACAAATTGTTCCAGTGCTCCTGCTTGCAGTAACCCTTCCCCCCTCGTCCATTGCTTTTTAGAATGTTACATCATCATTCTCCATGCAAAGTGCAAAGCATCTTTGTTACAAAGTGAAAGTCCATCGAAAGCTTCCAAAGTATCAGACGTAGATTTTTCAAAAGTGGCTAGTGAGTTTTGGGTGTCATTGTAAGACCTCTCAAAGGGCTTATTTTTCCCAGGGAGTGCACTACACCCACCTTTCGAAAATCAGGCCCCTTTCAGGTATTTAAACTAGAGTTCTGAAACATTTGGAATCACTAGTAACTTTTGAAAATCTTGGCCTCACAGTGTCAGTGTTTCCTAGAGTTGCTGTGTCTAGGTCCATATTTCCTCTGTTTTGTCTGTGTTCACTCTGTCTGTGGCAGTCAGTGCACGGTCTCTTCTCAGTATTTTGACTTGCAAACAAGTGATCATGGAACTTAATTTTTCCTATAATTTCTCCACTGACAGCGCACTGGTTTGACCATGTTGTCACAATACTGGGATAATGGCAACTCTGACCCCTTTCCTGGCTGCCTTCAGGTAACCCATTGAGGTGTCAAGCCTCCAGCAGTCAGCCTGTTTCACCCAGTGTCACACACCTTGCTCACAGACACTGTGGGAGGTTTCAAAGTCTTTCCAGAAGGGCTTTGCCATCTTGGTTAAAGTCTCATGTCCGCTCTTCAGAGTGAGTAAGAGCCAAGACTCCTCTACATCAGACTTCCCACTTGAAACAATTCTCTGTCCTTTATCTGCAGGGCTCCTTGAACCTGGTCCAAAACAGTATTTGAAATCCCTCCTAAGGGTGGGTTTTATTGCAATTTTGTTTCCCTGTCTAGAGATGTGCAGTAGTTACCCTTTAGTTCCTGATACTTCATTGGTGCTGAGTGACTTCCCCTCAGTCACTACAGTGCTTGTTTTGTTTCAAGAAAAAAGTTAACCCAATTATCCCTGTTGGTAACAATACAAGGTAAGGGAAAACAGAGTCATACACGTTTTTTTCATAAAAATAAATGAGACGCGTCCCAGCTTTCCACACTTAGTAAAAAGGCAATATCCTCATCTTGCTAAAATCACAAGCTTTGATTCAGAAAAGCACCTGTGTGCTTAAATTAAGTCCTATTCAGTATAGAATTTAAGCATACGCTTGACTGTAAACATATGCATACAGTCCCATAGAAGCAAATGGAATTTAAGCATGTTCTTTAAATTGGGGGTGGATTTAAACACCTGCTTATAAAGTGCTTTGTTGAATTGGTTCCATAATGGTGTGCATGCTGCGAAGATCAAATTCCTCCTCTTCCTAGGGCCTGGATACATCACCAGAGAAACTAATAGCAACATAAACCAAATTCTAGCCCAACCCTTACCAGCTTGGGCTGTTCCTGTTGGACTTCTCTGTTTCAGTCCGTACTGTGATACCGGCAGACCAGGTGCCAACACATAACAGGTGCCAGTTCATACCAAGGTCTCCATGTCACAAATGAACACTAATGACCATGGCTTGCATGACTTCAAGTGGCGTTGAAGGACATTGGGGAACCCCTGGTGGATAGGGAGGAGTTTGTTATCCTCAATTAGCCAGACTTCCTGGATTAGTTCTCACATAAAAAACAATGTTTGTAGCTAAGGTGCAGTTGACCTGGGAGAAGTGAGTGGGATGATCCTGAATTTAGCTGTGATTCTTCATATAACAGGCCATCACAAAAGTATGCTCCCTTGGTGGCAGGATGTATTGGAGTACCCGAGGGGTCTGCCTATTTAGGCTGTTCTGCTGTCTGAGGAGTTTATACTCAATGACAGGTAAAATCCTAGTATAGAATTCCCAACCAGTTTGGAGTGTTTGCCTTGGTTCTCAACAAATTTGCCTTGAGATGGAAACCCACCCTCTTAAGTCACTGCAGGCTGTGTTACACCTGTGTCCCTCTGCTTCAAGTTGCATGTACAGCATGTAACATGAGAGCACTCCACGCCTGTAAAACTAAATGGACTTTTTATGAAGAGAACTATGGACAGCAGAGCCTCATCGGTAGCTAACCCTCAGCCACATGCACGCAGACTGACATCTTGGGTCTTCTCCAAACCCTTCCCTCCTGCAACCTGTGCTCTTCCCTCCAAGAGCCAGGCAGAAACTGGTTGTTACACCTAACTGAGTCCTCTCCTCTCCCACATATCTTGTTTGCTGGGTGGGGTTGTAATAAACCGCACTTCCCCAAGGAGGGCCTGATCAAAAGACCCTGGGTGTCAGTGGAAAGATTGCTGTTGACTTGAATAAGATGCCACAGGCACTGACTTTCAAAATTACCAGGGGTGCCTGATCCTGGCTCTGCACCAGGCCGCACCCCCACTTCACCCCTTTCATTTTTGAAAGGGTGCATGATCGGCACAGTTCCCGAACATGAGTATGCAAATGATGCCTGGGATATTTAAATCCCGGGCTCATTTGCACTTTCAAAGTGCCTAATCTACATCCCTCTGTCAGCAGAGGGATGTAGTTTAGACACACCCTAGCTATGTCTACACTGGCAGCTGTTTGCGCAAGAACAACCGTTCTTGCACAAAACTTGCCTGCTGTCTACACTGCATGCGCGAGAGCTCTTCCACAAGAGGGCAGTGTAGGCAGGCAACATGAATTTCTTGCGCAAGAAGTCCCTATGGTTAAAATGGCCGTCAGACCTTTCTTGTGCAAGAGAGTGTCCACACTGCCATGGATGCTCTTGTGCAAAAGCACATGCCAGTGTAGACATGTTCTTGTGGAAGACTTTTTGCGCAAGAACTCTGCCGCAAAACTGTTCTTGCGCAAGAAGCTGCCCGTGTAGAAGTAAGCCCCTGTGTCTGGTGTTTGTATGAAAAAAGATATTTCCAGCAATTAGCTCTGCTGACAGCGGGGAGCTTTTTCAGCAGATCCTGTATTCCTCACAGTCTAGACGTAGCCACATGTGAGAGGATGATCTTTGGTAAGTGACTCTAATACCTTCAGCAAAGCTAATTGCTGAAAATATCTTTTGGGAAAAATAACGTGTATGTAGTGTATGTGAAAGCAAACAGACACAATATGGGCAGCAGCACTGCATTACCTGCTTCTCCAGCCATCACACGGACATTTTGGGTACACAGAAAAGGAGTCTTTGATACTGCTGATGACAAGTCTACAATTAAAAACACTTCAGTGGTTAATAAAGCTTGAGTGCTTTACTGAAGGTGTAGTTAATCCACCCCCATGCGGGATTATGGGAGAAGCCCTCCTGTTGACGTAGGACTAGCTACACTGGGGGATTAAGTCAATATAACTGCATTGCTCAGGGGTATGGATATTTCATGCTTGCACTGATGGATGTTTATAGTGTAGACATAGCCTCAGAATACCAATAGTTCCTATTGTGATGCTTTCTTTTGCTTGGAGGAGAGAGCTATGTACTGTAGATTTGAAATTCCTAAACTATAGAGAGCCAAATTCATTCCCTAGTGAAATGACGTTGCAGTCTGGGACTTAAACCAAGGCTGAATTTTAGCGGGATGTTGCAATTAGCACCAGTATGGTCCAAATGCTTTTCTAGGATCCTCTGATATTCTTTCCTTATGTGGCCAGAACTTCAACTCATTGGAAGAGCAAAAGAATCCCGGAATCTTTGTTGTGCGAATTTAAATGACCAATATTGCTTTAAGAGTTCTTATTTTTCAGCCCCTGTAGTTTTATCATGGCATAATGCTGCTTTGAGATTTACTGTTTATTTCCTCAGGTTTAATATTGCAGCAGAAAGCTTCAGCTGACATTCAGCAGTGTTATTAAGCAAATGTCTGAGCATAAGGCATGATTTGTTTTTCTTGTGAGTGACATGACCATCCTTTCCATTAAATCAGAATGCAAATACTATCTTGGGATCTAATATTCTCCGATTTTTCTACTGTTGAGCAGGGAAGTCACTCTGGATTACAGTTGTTTTGCATTCATAGACTGGTGGCTTCTAAAATCTCTCGGTAGCTATTTAATTTCAGTTGCACAATCAGAATAATAGGCATATTGGGTCTGACCCAGATCCTAGAGAAAGCAGTGGTAAGGTTCCTATAATTGTCATTATCCAGAGGAAGTTACAAGCACTCTAAATAACAGATCATCTCAAACGTTGAACATTAAGGTTTAAAATATAACGGTTTTTTTTTGTGATGGGACAAGAAGCCTAATCGTTATTGGGTCCCCATTGTGTTTGGGATCCTGTAAATCAGAGGCCAGTGCAGGTTCGATTTCTGTAGTTTGGCAGCATCTGTTGCCTGGCATTCCTGTGGGTGCTCCCAGGCTGGAGCACTCCTGGGGAAAAGCTGGCTCCATGCTTAGCAACTCCTCCCCCACTCTCCCACCTCAAATCGCTCATTTGCAGACTCAAGCTCCAGGAGGGAGGAAAGGACACTGGGACGCTTGGTGGAAGAGGCAGGGTGCCTGTGGAGTCCCAAGGCCAGTGGCAGGGGCCAGTTCAGCTTGGTGGCTGGGGGCCGTGGCGAGTGGTAAAGCCAGGTACACATTTGCAAGGCTGCACTTCCAGCCCCCCAGCTCTGCAGCTGCCCTGCCTCTTCTACTGAGGTTCCCTCCCATCCACTCCCACTCGTCCAGCCCCTCTGCTGCCACTGGGGTGGAGCCCTGCAGCCAGTGGCAGCAGGGTGGCTGGCATTAAATTCCCTGGTCTGGCAGATGCCCTGGTTTGTGACCGGGCTGGTCCTAAGGGTGCTAGACCAGGGAGGTATAACCTGTATGGACCAATCTAGTCTGACCTCCTGTGAATTGCTGACCACTAAATTCCCCCTAATTTCCCTTGTACTGAGCCCTAGTAACACATGTTTTGGTTTGAGCATATTTTCCAGAAACTTGCTGAGTCTTGGCATGAAGGTGTCAAGTGATGGAGAACTCACCACACTCCCAGGCAGTTTGTTTCACTGGTTAATCTCCCTCATTGTAAACAAACCTACTCCTTATTTCTAATTCGAATTTGTCTGGCTTCCGCTCCCAGCGCTAAGTTGCTCACTGTAAGGCTTTCCCTCCAATCGTGAATCATTTTGATGGCTTTTTTCCACATGCTGTTCATTTGCTCAACGTGTTCAGCACCCTTTTAAAAATGGAGACTTGTACGCAGTATTCCACTGTGTGTTTTGCAGGTAGTGAACACGGGTGAAACCACCTTGCTCCTCCTACTCCCCTGTGCATACATCCGAGTTGGGGTGTGTGCCCCACCCTACTCTTGCAAGGCCTGAATTAGCCAGATGGGCCCAGTCAGCTAACTAGGCTGCAAACAGGGTAGCTTTAGGCTGGAGTCTGCTAATTAGCAAGAGGGTCCCTTCTGTAGGACCTGGTGGAGCCGGTATAAGCCAGGAGGCCGGCAACAGAAGGGGCAGCTGGGAAAGGCTGCAGTCACTCCTTGGACGAGGGAGGAATGTGGGGAGGCTGCAGAGACACGTGGCTTAAAGTGGAAGGAAGGAACTGGCAAACCCTGTGGAGTGGGAGAAGCCAGGAGTAGCTGAGGATTGGCAGCAACGTGCCAGCCTTTGGCTGATGTGTCCCTGAGCCAGAACTGGGTCTTGAGGAGGGGCCTGGGCTCCCCTACCAGCCGCTTCAGGAGTGGCCATGTAAGGCAGTGAAGCAGATGACTGCCTGGGACTACTGGAGAACAGGAACTTTGATGCCCTGTGCTCTGGAAGGGGAAACCACACCAGTGATCTGGCTGGAAGGCTGAGTCACGAAGGGGCCAGCTGCAGTTCTGAGAGCAAGAGGGGTGGCAGATGAGAAACTGATGGGCTGTAACTGCTGGAAGGGGCACTAGCCTTTACTGAGCTAATCCCTAGACCCACTAGCAAGTAGTACCACCCAGCAGGGGGGATAGCTAACCTCCTGCAGCATGCTATTGCAGGATCCCATTATTGCCTTTTGCCACAACATCATGCTGGGAGCACATGTTGTGTTGCTTGTCCACCGTGAGCCCTAAGCCTTTCTCAGATAGGTTTGCCAGATGGTGTCAGAAAAAATACCAAACAACCTCCCCCCCCCCCAAAAAAAAAACATACACCAGGAAAAAGTTTGTTGAGGAAAAAAAGTGGCCCCTTTAAAAACCACGTGATGTGGCTTTTTGGCCCTAACAAGCTGCCAGCAGCTGGCCACCATCTTGCCTCCCTGAGCCAGGCTGAACAGCTCCCCGGTAAGCACGAGGGTTGCCAGGCTGCCTACATATTGAGCCAGCCAGCCCTGGATTTTTGCCTCCTGGGCGGGAAAAATTCAGAAAGTAAAGACATTTTAGGTGTCTGGTATTTTCTGAATTTTTTACCGGACAGGAGGTGAAAATAATGGACTGTCCAGTTCAATACTGGACACCTGGCAACCCTATTCTCAGAGTCTCTTGCAGGGGGCTGTGTTAGACCCATACCAGCAACAGGGTTTTAGCTTACTAAGAGACCCTAATGACTCTGTATGACAGCCCTGCCCTTGTGACATTGCCTAAGAAGACTGAGTCTGTGCCCGAAGGAGCTTGCTGTTGAAGAGCAAGATTTTTAAGCCTGTTCCCATGGGAGTCAATGGTAAAACTCCATTGGCTGCAGTGGAAGCAGTGTCAGGCCAATGCCAAGTGCTTTTGAAAGTCTCACCCCAAGACTTGACCTTAAAACTACTTTTTATGTAAATAGGGGGAAAGAACTAAAATGCTGTGAGTTATCTAAGGGCCTGAACCTGAGGAGAGCTGAGCATTGTCGGCTCCCCTTCAAGTAAATAGAGTGAGGATCCTTGTGGGATCAGTCCCTAAATGATCACAATGTGAATGAGAGGCACCAGCAAGTAGCAAAATGCAAATAGGTGCTGAACAACATCCAGCTCTATCAAGGCATCTTTCTCTACTGTACTGTTGCTACTGTCTTGGGATTTGTTGGAATAAAGGCTATCCCTTGTGTTCAGCTCTATGGCTACGTCTAGACACATCAAAATTGCTAATGAAGCAGGGATTTAAATATCCCGTGCTTAATTAGCATAAACATAGCTGCTGCTTTTTTTCGAAATGGAGTTTTTTCGGAAAAAAACAGAAGTCTAGATGCGGATCTGTCAAAAATAAACCTTTTTTTGACAGATCCTGCACTCCTCAAAAAACGAGGTTTACAGGATCTGTCAAAGGGTTTATTTTCAACAGATCCGTGTATAGACTGCTGTTTTTGTTTTTTTTTTTTTAAAAAGCTCTGTTTAGAAAAATAGCGGTGGTCATTTTTATGCTAAATGAAGCATGGGATCCCTGCTTCATTAGCAATTTCGATGTGCCTAATCTACATTTCTGTCGACAGAGGTGTAGCCTAGACACAGTCTATGAAGTGATGAACATAGAATTATAGAATCATAGGCTTGGAAGTGATCTCAGGAGGTCGTCAAGTCCGGTCCCAACCCCTAAAGCAGGACTAACCCCCAAAGAACCAATGTGAATTACTCAAACAATAATCTTCTCCGATCTAATACAAATATCAAGCTATTTCCAGAGCTTAAAGGCTTCCATGTTCACCCCTCTGTCTCCAGTTCCTGCCTTACAACATTTTTATGAAAGAATAGAGTTAGGGTAAGTAAGTGCATTCAAAATGTTTGCAAATAGACCTGAACTGAAACCTGCTTTTGTGAAATGGACTCTGAATTTGTTAGGTGAAGTTTTGCTTTTGCTAATAACAGCGAGAAGTAATTGCAGGTGAAGTGGATAGTTCTTAAAGACCCGATTGTTAAAGCTCCTTTTTACTGCTTTGGCCACTTTAAAGCAAGCGAGCTACCTTTTAATACACTAGTACAATGTAAAGGGGCTTTAACATGAATGTAAATCAATGGAACCCCATAAAAGGTCCTTTTACAGCTCCTGAGCAGTGAATGAAGAGAATGGGAGAGGCTGGGTTGGAGCTTTTCCTCCAACCCTGTTGTTGTTCAGCACTTTCTGTTCTTATGGATGGGCAAATGTTAATAAATCATGCATGGAACTATGCTTTCATTGCAATCAATCTTAATAGGATTTATTGCTATGTAACCACATGGTAATATGTTCCCTCTTCATACTTTAATGACACTTGTATGATCCAGAAGTCATTACTGCTCGTTTACTCTTTGCTATGATTTAGAAGTCAAGCATAGGGCTTGCCTGCATAGGGAAATTGCTGCTCATTAAGGGTACATCTACTCTGCATGCTTATTTCAAAATAAGCTATTCCAGAATAGTTATTCCAATATAGCATGTCTACATTGCAGGGAAGCCTCAAAATTAGGGTACGTCTAGACTACCGCGTTTTGTCGACGGAAGTTTTGTCGACAGATACTGTCGACAAAACTTCCGTCGACAATTTGCGTCCAGACACATGGAGTTCTGTCGACAAAGCAAGCCGCTTTGTCGACAGAACTCCGTAGTCTGGACGCAGTGTTACAGGCAATAACACCTTCTGTCAACAGAGTTCTGTCGACAGAAAGTGTTATGCCTCGTAAAATGAGGTATACCAGCGTCAACAAAACCGCGGAGTTCTGTCGACGTTATGTCGACAGAACTCCGCGGTAGTGTAGACGCTGGTATTGTTTTGTCGACAAAAGTCCACTTTTGTCGACAAAACTAGGTAGTCTAGACACACCCTTAGTCCAAGGCAGGCTTCCCTAATGTAGACGTGCAACCTCGATTTAGAGCCCCAGGAGGCACTGGGGAGGAATAACTTAGAATGGCCCTGGTGAGGGGCTATTTCGAAATAGCAGCAATGGAGCATCTACACATGCCTTATTTTGAAATAGCTATTTCGGAATAGGCATTATTCCTCGTAGAATGAGGTTTACAGATTTTGGAATAAGCCATCCATTATTTCAAAATTATTTCCAAATAACGCAATGGCTGTGTAGACGCTCACATTGTTATTTCGAAATAATGCTAGTTATCTCGAAATAACAGTGCAGTATAGACTCACCCTAAGATATAGTGTGGAGTAGCAAGTGTACTTTTTAAATTCTCATTCTAACTCCCCCTATGGGCACTCTAAAAGTGTGCAGAGAGCTTTTGTGTGTGCATTAGTGTAATGCCCTCTGAAAGCGTGCTAAGCTAAACTACCTAAGTGCACTCTTCGGGTGCAGTAAGCGTCCACATGGGAATTAGTGTGGAACAGGTAGGACGCTTTAAATTTACATCCTATCTTAGTGAGTGCTAACTTCCCCATATAGAAAAGCCCTTGATCCTTTGACCTGTACTAAGTGCCCAGCAAGTATCATTTTACATGCATAATGTAATGGCTGGGTAATTAGTCAATAATAAACTAATAAAGAAATGGTAATAAGACTTTTGACCACGGAATTGAAATTGTCCATAAGCCGTGTTGCAACAGAATAGCCATCGTGCTTAACTTTGGTATGGGGAGACAGGTCATTTTTCCTATTTACCTTCTAACAGAGGGCTTACAAATTTTCTGTAGGATTCTCTCTGGCGGTGGTGTTAAATACCTGTTAGTTTAATTTAATCTCTTCAGGACCTGCCAAATCACTTTTAAATGAAAATGTAATGCTGCCTGGAGCTGATTTATCTCAGAGGATTGACTATTTATTACAACTTAAATCTTATGCGGATCCCTGGGACCTGGATTGAGGCCATTAACTCATTTAACATAGGCCAGTGAACACAAGGTAAAAGCTTTCTATGCCAACCAGCGCTGGAAATAAACCTTTGGGTAAAATGCTTTTCTCCCATTGTTGCTCAGAGCATCATTCACAATAGAAGAATCTTTTTGCTCGTATTTAGCTGAAAGCAAAGGTGAAGAGGAAAAAACGTATTACTGAATAATAATAATAGACAATGACATTGGAGCATTGCTGGGTAGGGCTACGTGGTACTAACCATGACTGCTTTAAAAACAAAGCAAAAGAGTGAATAATGCCATTGTGCACTGCCTCTAAATACTGAGGCGGTAGCAATAGTCAGTGGTCTGGAAGTGCTGGTATATCCAGAAGAGAGGGGATTTGTAATTCCCAGTATTTCTGCGAAAGTAGCTTTTGGATAAAATATACTCAACAGAAGGTTGTAGCTGTTGAGAAATGCAAAAGTGATAATTTCAGTTTGGCAAACTGATTAAAGAATCGTATTTCCATCTTAGTTTTTCATCTCGGCCCTTTTCCATGCTGTCGTTTGATCAAAGAAATTGTCTTATGATGCACTACTTTAAATAAATGCTGATAGTTAAGGGCAGTGGTTGTCTAGGTGATTTAGATTTATAATCCTACAGTCAAGGCATTTTGGCATAAATCTGTAGTAGACTTTGGTGATTTTGGTGTCTCAGTTTTGAGACATCTTAAAATGGCCTGTCTTTTTTTTTTTTCCCCAGACAAATAGGTTTCCACATCCTGTTTCTGGAACTTTTTGTTCAGAAACATAGGAATGCATACAAATGTTTAAACCGATCTTCTGAAGTTCAGAAAAGTCTAGATAAGTTCATATTGTAGCTGAATTCGCTCACCCATACACCCTCCCGCTACATGGACAGTCCTTGCTTTAATCTCTAGTGTTGTTTCCTTTGGAACTTGGCTGTTTCCAGGTCCAAAAGGAGGGTCTGCTCTTGGGAGGTGTAGGTTTTCAGCACCTCTGAGGACCAGGCCATAAATTTCAGATTTAAAGCTGTAGAAAAGCTCAGCGTTGCTTGAAAGCTAGTCTCTCTCACCAACAGAAGTTAGTTTCATAAAAAAATATGTTCTCACCTACTTGTGTAGTTTTAAAATCTAGTTGATTCAGTCTGAGCCGAACTTCTGGAAATAGCGTACATTTTCTCTTTCTTGTGTATTAACTTACCTGGGGGTAAATATTTTTCTCTTAGTAGGCTATTGAGCTAAATTACTCATAGGTTATGTAAAGCATAGAGAAGGGTCAGCGAATGGACAGCACAAGCACATTTCACCTCTGCTGCAAAAGAACAGTCTGATCTCTTAAAATGGAAAGCTCATCCAAACTTGCATCCATTCATATGATGACTTGACCCTCACCAGGGGATAGATGATTTATTTCAGAATTCAGCCTACTTAAGTCTTTTTCTTGTGGCTAACAAATGACGTGATCTTTATAAGTGATTATGTTGCCGCAACTGTCTTTTTATGGCCAGGGACCACCCTTCAGCCTTTGAAAGGGCATGTTGTGTGCTCTGATGGAAGCCCTGCAACCTCTGCCTGGCCGGGAGAGTGAAGAGCCTCATCTTCATCTCATCCCTCCCCTTCCCCCCCGTCAGGCCTCCTTTTCGGGGAAGACCAGCAGGGGAGGGTGGTTCTTCCCAGTTGATTGGCTGGCCTCCATATGGGAATGTATAGGGAGGCAGAAGATTCACTGCATCCACCAGCTCTGAAGCAGCCCAAAGCTTCTAGCAAGAAGTTGATTTCCCCCTTCAACTCCTCATGGGCAGTGATTCTGCCCCCACCCATCTGTAGTCCAAAGGCTGCACAGGCTGAGACAAGTCAATGTAGAGGTAGGTTTGTGTGTGAGAACACATTCTTACTATAATAGGGTATTTCTACAACGCAAAGTTATTTTGAAATAATAGCCGTTATTTTGAAATAACTTTACCAGCGTCTACACAGCCAAACCGCTATTTCGAAATTAAATCGAACTAGTGGAGGGCTTATTTCGAAATTGGTAAACCTCATTCCACGAGAAATAGCACCAATTTCAAAATTGCTATTTTGAAATAAGCGTTGTGTAGACACTTAATTTGAAATAGGGGGTCTCCAGCCCTTCCCAGGGTGCTCCGGTGGCCACTCTGGGCACAACCAAGAAAACTCCTCTCCCCCCCTTCCCCGGAGCCCTTAAAGGGGTAGACCCTGGCCACAGTGCTGCTCCCCAGGACCAGTCTGCCAGCTCCCAGGAGCCTGCCAGGGACTGGAAAAGGAGGGTGCCTTTCTGGTCCAGTGCGGAGATCAGGAACCTAATTCAGGTTTGGGGATGCCTCCAACGTCCATGATCTCTGCATTAAACAGAGGAATGCAACTGTCTACAGGTGGATGGCTGCCAGCCTGGCCACCAAAGGCCACATGTGAACCCAGGAGCAGGTTCGCATGAAAATAACGGAGCTGCGGCAGGCATATGCCAGGGCCACAGGGGGCAGCTCCCAACCAGGGACAGACTCAGACCCCTGCCCCTGTTTTGATGCTGTGGACTGCATCCAGGGGGGGCAGGATGGTCCGTGCCCCCCAGGTGGTCATTGACCCTGGGGCAGAGCTTGCTGCCTCCTGCTGCTCCAGCCCCTGCTGCCTCCCCAGCTAGCTCTCCACTTCTTCCTCCCCACCTTCCCCACATCCCCAGGGACACTGAGGCCCCCACACCCATGGGGCTGGGAGACAGTTGGGCTGGCGAGACCCACAACTCTGAGCCCTGAGTTTCTCATCCCCTTGCCTCCCCCTGCCAGCTCCCTCCTCCCAGGTTTCCCCCTCCCCTCTCCCACCCTCCCTCCTCCCCTCTCCCACCTTATTTCCACGATCTCACCTCAGTTTCATCCCCCCCCCCCAGTTTTGTTCAATAAAGAGGCTTTTGTTGTAATGAACACGTCTTTTATTGTACAGCAGGAAGGGAGCTTCGGGATGGGTAAGTGGAAGGACATGAGGGAGGAATGAGGCGCAAGCCCCCAGCGGGGCACACCAGGGAGACTGTTACTGCCTGCAGAATGTGCTGCCAGGCTCACAGCAACACGTCCAGGAGAAGCACCAGAGTGTCCAGGGGTGGCTCTGGCTCCATGCTGCAGAGTTCTGTGGTGTCCCAAGTGAGGCCAACCAGAGCACACAGAGGAAAAAAAATGCTTTGCTGTCCCTCAGCAAGGTAGGCAAGCAAGCAAGCAGGGAAACCTTAGAACCAGCTGTCCGGGGAGAGGGGGGTCCCTTTAAGCACAGGTCTCAGATAGCCTCAGGCAGCAGCCACACAAGGTAACTGCTGACCTGATGTCCTGCCAGAACTGGTTCTGGCCAGCCTTAAATGCGATTCAATGTCCAATCAGTGTGGACGCACTATTTTGAAATAGCAAAACGCTATTTCGAAATGCATTTTGTGTCTAGACGTGTTATTTCGAAATAACTATTTCAAAATTAGATATTTCGAAATAACGCTGTAGTGTAGACATACCCATACAGTGGAGAGACTCTTTTCTAGTTGGCATCTCACCAGAGGTTTGCACTAGACAGCAGAAATCTCACCCATGTACTCACCACTTGCTACCCAGAAAGTAACACCTGTAAGAACATGAGGGAGGAGAAATCTGGGTTCCTAATCAGTGGGCGTGAGGGTGCTTAGGCTCTCTTGTGGGCAGAGCCCCTGTTCTGAACAACGTATTACGGTGTCAGCATGAGCACTGGCGTTGTCACTCAAGCTTTATGTTTCCGACTTGGCATTGCTGGCAGGCTCATTAATTTCCTTATTTAAATGTATCCAATAATCATCAATCTGAAGGCTCAAAAGCCATTGATTTAATAGTGGGTGAAAGGACAAACATTGAGTTGATGATAACTCTGACTGTTAATTTTCTTGAAAGGGATATTCTGCCTCTCACATTCCCATGCTGGTCTTGAAGGTGAAAACAGCAAGAGCCTGGACCAGTGAAGGTCTAGTTTAGTTCTAAATGTCCGTAGCATGCAAGCTGCCTCTTATCCCCACCTGAACTACAGTGTGGGCCAACCCTTTTGATCTTGGTCTTTGTGGTGCTGATGAATTTCAGGTGGAAAAGAGTCAAGGAAGGGAAGCCTTAACCACAAGCGTCACTCGGTAGAGCTCTTAAGTGTTTTCCATTGTAACTCTCAGCCTTCGTTGGCCCCTGAGGGATCCTTTGTCTAAGGAAGCTGAAGAGGAAAATTCTTGGGAGATCCTTGCTGAAAAGCAAGGCCTGCAGGTGGCTGGATGAAGTAGTGCACACAGATTCTGGCTGCCTGCTAACTATTGTAAGCTGTGGCCTTTTGATGTGGGAATGGTCCCGTCAATGTGACCACTTCTATCATGGGACTCTGAGGGAGAGGTGGAAGGGTAAGAGAATGAAGCTGACGTGAGCAGAGGCAGTGTCTTGCTGGAGAAAGGTGATTACATAATACTCTGCTATTTCCCTTGTGCCGCTTGCATGCGAAAAGGAAAACACTAGGGCGAAGTGGGAGGATGCTCACACTGTGGTGTGAAATTGTTGTCCCAACTTGAACAGTGCAGAATGGTGTCCCCTGGGATCCGGTTACATCACACTGATACAATGGTGTCTCCCCCCACCTTCCCCTTCCTTGTCTTCATGATTAACAGCAATGGGAGATGCTCATAATTATTTTATCACAGCACCCAATTATTGACTAAAACGTTAGATGCTGTACAAACAGATTTTTGAGCTGAATGTTTTCACACACTGTGATGGTCTTTCTCCTTCCAGCCTGCCCATAGTCTTCTGTTCCTGCCTTCTTTGGGTCTGCCCTATCTTTGCTATACTTTGAGAAGAGAAACCTCCGAACAGGTCCTTTTAAGGGTCCTCATTCTGTTCCATCCCCTGGCAGCTCTCTATGGATGCATCTACACAGCACCATAAACTCAAAATAAGATACGCCATTTGCATTATGCTAATTGTGTAGCTTATTTCAAGTCTCTTTTGAAATAGCACCAAATTTCAAAATAGCCTATCTACACAGCAGCCAGTTTCGAAATAAAGTGTTATTTCGAGCCATTCCTTACTCCTCGTACAATGAGGTTTACAGGGATGGTGAAATAGCGCGTCTGTTATATTTTGGAATAGTGGACACATACCCTATGAGAGTAGGAAACACAAGCCCCTCGAAAGGTGAAGAGAACCCCACCTTTCTTTTTTCCCTCACAGCCATGATGGTACCCAGAGAACTTGATCATCCATTCTTAATGCCCCTTTACTGCTGGAATACATTTTGCCCGTGCTCTAGGGCTCTGCAACCAGTATATATTGTGTACCTCAAAGTCAATGTGATTTGGTGTCAGCAGTTGTTGGGAAGGTGCTGTAGACACTTTAGCTCACTTCATTGCACCCCTCACATGAGGTCCCAGAACTCCAGGCATAGAGAACTTCCAAACAGGATATTGATGGAGGTTGCTGAGGAACCAGCGGAGCTCAGCTGGAAGGTTGTGGTTCAGGATGGTAAGAACAGACAGGGCCTGTTTTGGAAGCCGTATGTGCGTCCATCCCTTAGGGTATGTCTAGACTACAGGCTTTTGTTGACAGAAGTTTTGTCGACAGATACTGTCGACAAAACTTCTGTCGACAAAGAGCGTCTATACTACATTCAGTTCTGTCGACAAAGCAAGCTGCTTTGTCGACATGGTAGTGTAGACGCAAAGGACAGTTTACATGCAATAACACCTTCTGTCGACAGAAACTCTGTCGACAGAATGCGTTATGCCTCGTAAAATGAGGTTTACCAGCGTCGACAAAACTGCTGAGTTCTGTCGACGTTATGTCGACAGAACTCAGCGGTAGTGTAGACGCAGGTATAGTTTTGTCGACAAAAGTCCACTTTTGTCGACAAAACTCTCTAGTCTAGACACACCCTTAGATACATATTTAAGGAAGGTACTTCAGGAAAAGCCTGTTTTATTTTGTGTTAATTCTGATATGCAATAGTGGAGAATACACATTAAAGAAGTTAACTAGCAATGGCTCAAAAAAGTTGCCAAGGGCAGAAAACACTCATTCTCCTTCTCTTTGGGAGGACACTCTTGATTCCAAGAGGTTGACATTTTTATAGTACTTTAAAATATATGCCTTCTGCATCAGTGTTAAGCACTGGTTGCAGGACATGACAATTGCAGTCCAGCTCCCTTTTTATAGGAGAATTCATTGCTATAAAATCCGATGACATCATGTTTGCTTAATGTTTTTATGATCCTCTAGAGGAAAAAAATATAGCCTGTTATAACATTCCCACCACACAAATCTGGGGGAGTTGATGTCTCATATATAGTATGACCTAGTACTTTGTAAAACATTCAATCATTGCTATAAAGGCCTCATCTATAAAAAGGGGAACAAAACCACTACACAAGCTCTTTCTATATAAAGCTCCAAACGTTCGTGGGATGAAGATGAAATAGTTTGGTTCCTGGCCAGCTGTTAGCTAGACTGTACACAATACATGTTCCACATACGTGATAACAACACTGGTTGTGCATTTCCAAAACACCTACGTGAATTGGGACCTTCGTCATTTTTTAAAATAAGGCCTTAGATGCTTAAGCGTATATCTCCTTGAAAGTTAATGGGACTTAAGTCACTTGAGCACTTCTGGAAAATGTTATGGAATATGTGGCTTTTACGCACTGTGTGGCTAGCACATTATTTTGTACCTTCCCAAAATATCAGTAGAGGTCTTACATTGGTCCTCCTTTTATAGCGATTAACCTCTTTCTTGCTTCACCTAATCTCCAGTGGAATTTGTCAATGGATTACATTGATGCTGAGTAGAAGTCAAATTTATGTAACTTAAATGATTCATAGGTTCTGGAAAGCATGTTTTAAATATAAGAATCCCTCTTCAGGGACTATCACTTAGAAATTCCCAATCACAATCAATTCAATAAAAAATAAAGACTGCAGCTTTTAGTTCAACCACCAGTTATTTGGCTCAGAGCAGGAATTAACAGAAGGAATTCTGTGGCCTCTTCCCTGCACGAGATAAAGAGATTAGACTGGATGACCCTAAGTGCCCCTTCTGATCTTAAAAACTACAGTACTTAACTTCCTACACATCCTGAAGCAAAGGGCAGCAACCAAATCAAAGTATGAGCCAACCCGCTGAGCGCCATAAAATCACCTATTTGCATTTGCTGTGCACGAAATTATGCTTTTTCTTTCCCTGGGACTGGGGGGAGAGAGGAAATAGGACAAAGGATAAATTTGATCATAACTTAATTTCTTCAGAATGATATTTGTCCAGAGAAAATTTTAAAGTTTAAACTGAAAAGAGAAATTAATTGATAAGGTCCAAAGCTGACATACTGTTGATATGTTAGTCCTTTAGGCTACCCAGAAAACATGCACAATGTTGGAGTTTTATAGGCACCTATAACTCAAAATATATTGCTTTTCTGACAGTACTGATGCAAGGGAATTAAAGGCTAACGTTGCAGTAGACATTACATAACTGAAGTGTTTCCAGTTATATCTTTTCTGAACATTAAATCAAGCCTGCTCTTGTGGAAAAATAAATAGGTAATCCTTCTGCATATATCTTTTGAGATGAGTAACTGTGTATGATGAACATAGTTGTGGTTGCCAGTTTTGGAGACAATTTATATCTTCAAGTCAGCTGCACGGCTGTGGGCACCTGCATGGCCCCATAATATGCCAACGTCTGTATGGCTGACCTCAAACAACGTTTCCTCAGCTCTTGCCCCCAGGACCCCTATTCTACTTATGCTACATTGACAACATCTTCATCATATGGACCCACAGGAAAGAGACCCTTGAAGAATTCCAAGGGGATTTCAACAACTTCCACCCCACCATCAACCTTAGCCTGGACCAGTCCACACAAGAGATCTATTTCCTTGACACTACAATAAATTAAATGACTTTTCCTCCACCTTATCTTGGAAACCTACCAACCATTATACTTACCTACATGCCTCTAGCTTCCATCCAAGACACATTTCCCAATTAACTGTTTACAGCCGGGCCTAAGATACAACCAGATTTGCTCCAATCCCATAGGAAGAGACAAAAACCTACAGGATCTCGATCAGGCATTCTTAAAACTTAAATACCCACCCAGGGAAATGAAAAAACAGATTGGCAGAGCCAGACGAGTACCCAGGCATCAACTTCAAGAGAGGCCCAACAAACAAAATAACAAAACACCAACAGTCATCACCTACAGCCCCCAACTTAAACCCTTCTAGCGCATCATTAACAATCTACATCCTACCCTGGAAAATGATCCCTCAATCCCACAGGCTTTGGGAGACAGGCCAATTCTCACCTCCAGACAACCCCCTGATCTGAAAGAAATTTGCAGCACACCACGCAGCATACCTCCATTATACTCGCCCAGGAACCCATCCCTGCAATCAACTCCAGAGCCAACTCTGTCCACACATCTATACAAGCAATATTATCACAGGACCTAACCACATAAACGACCACATCAGAGGCTCATACAACTGCACATACAATAATGTATGCCATCAAGTGCCAGCAATGTCCCTACGCCATGTATTTTGGCCAAAGTGGACAGTCTCTACAACAAAGGATTAATGGACACAAATCGGATATTCGAAATGGTAACACAGAGAAACCTGTTGGGGAACATTTTAATTTGCCTGGGCACTCACTAATGAATGTAGAAGTGACTGTACACGTATAAAGCAATTAAAAAAACCAGCTGGAGAGAGAAACTGTGGAACTTGCCTTCATATGTAAATTTGACACATTTAACCAGGGTTAGAACAGAAACATGAACTGGATGGGCTGTTATTTTCAACATCCAAATGACATCAAAAGCTAAGTATTGCGCACTTACAGCCTATTAGCCTCATTTAGCATGGACGCTCTAAATGACAAGATTTTTTTCCTTTTTCCCTCCCCATCTCCCCCCTTTTTCTGCTATTTATTTCATACCTATGGATCCTTTGCTCCATTCATCTGAAGAAGTGGGTTCTGCCCACAAAAGCTTAAGATGCTATCTACATTTTTTTGTTAGTCTCTAAGATGCTGCAGGACCATTCATTGTTTTTTAATTTTTTACAGTTACAGACTAACATGGTACCCCTCTGAGACTTTTAGATGTAAATGGCAGGCCAGTGCACAAAGTTTTCCCTTTCCATGAGAATGTTTGAGAGTTTGGGAAATTCTCTCACGTGCATAAGTTCTTTGCTAAATAATGGTATCCTGAATCAACGACTAAAACTGCCCGGGACCTATCACAAGATGTGTTCTTTTGTCTAACCACCTAAGGTATGTCTGTACTACGGCATTATTTTGAAATATCTTATTTTGAAATAGTTAATTCGAAATAAGTTATTTCAAAATAACGTGTCTACACATAAAATGCATTTTGAAATAGCGTTTTTCTAAATCGCATTTAAGGCTGGGTGGAACCAGTCCAGGAGGGCATCAGGTCAGGAGTTACTTTGTGTGGCTGCTGCCTGAGGCTGTCTGAGGCCTGTGCTTAAAAGGCTCCCCCCCTCCCCCCACCCCGGCAGCTAGTTCTCAGCTTTCCCTGCTTGATTGCCTACTTCGATGAGGGACAGCAGAGCATTTTGTCTCTGTGTGCTCTGGTTGCCCTCACTCGGGACATAACAGAACTCTGCAACATGGAGCCAGAGCTGCCTTTGGGCACTCTGGTGCTTCTTGTGGACATGTTGCTGAGAGCCTGGCTGCACTTTCTGCAGGCAGCCATCCAGGAGGTCCATCGGGGGGCTGTCAGCATCCAGGAGGCCCTGCGGGAGAGCTTCCACCCTGAGGAGCACTAAGAGCCTCCGTAGTCTGCCCCACTGGGGGCTTGTGCCTCATTCCTCCCTCATGTCCTTCCACTTACCTCTCCCTAACCCCTGTTCCTGATGTCAAATAAAATACATGTATTTTCATGTACACAAACTCTCTTTATTTAACAAAACTGGGGGTAAACGAAACTCTGGTGAGACTGGGGAAAGGAGGCGGGAGAGGGGAGAAGAGAGGGTGGGAAAAGGGAGGGAGAAACCCGGGAGGAGAGAGCTGAAAGGGGGAAGGAAGGGGAAGACGTGGGAGGGGAAGCTCAGGGTTGGGGGTCTTGCCAGACCAACTTGACTTTCATGCAAACCTGCTCCTGGGTTCACATGTGGCCTTTGGTGGCCAGGCTGACAGCTATCCTGCCATAGACGGCCACGTTCCTCCATCTAATGTGGAGATCATGGATGTTGGGGGCATCCCCCCCCAAAGCTGAATAAGTTCCATGATCTCCGCCCTGGACCAGGAAAGTGCCCGCCTTCTCTGGGCTCTGGCAGGCTCCTGGGAGCTGGCAGACTGCTCCTGGGGAGCTGTGGATGGCTGGCTGCCAGTGGCTTGCTGGCTCATGTTTTGGGGCCAATAGATCAGGGGCAGTGACTGCTGGCTCTGGGCTGGCAGGCTTGGAGCTGGCACAGGCACTGTGGCCAGAGTCCACCCCTTTAAGGGCTCCGGGGATGGGGGAGGGAGAGGAGTGTTCTCGGTTGAGGCTGGAGTGGCTACCAGGGCACCCTGGGAGGGCTGGAGGCCCCCTATTTTGATATAAGTGTCTACACAGCACTTATTTTGAAATAGCTATTACGAATTTGGCATTATTCCTCATGGAATGAGGTTTACCAAATTCGAAATAAGTAATTTCAAAATAGCAGTTTGGCTGTGTAGATGCTAGTAAAGTTATTTTGAAATAACGGCTGTGATTTCGAAATAACTTTGCCATGTAGACATACTCCTAGAGTAGAGTTTTTTGAGTGTGCGTTGCTTGACTTGTTGCAAAGCCCTGATCAGAACTACTGTCAAACTAGAGCGTTAGAACAGTGGTTCTCAGACTTCAATGCACCATTATCCTCTAATGACAATAAAAATTCCAACATGATCCTAGGATGTGGGACTGGAGTCCTATCCCGCTTTAGCACCCCCTCCACAGGTGTAGTGGGAACCCAAAGTTCAAGCCTCAATGCAGGGCAGGTTTGGGCAAAGCTGAAGCCCAGGGCTTCAGCCCCATGTAGTGGGGCAGGTCCCAGTGAGTCTAACTCCACCCCCATCGAGCCTATTAAAACAGGGTCCCAACTCCAGTGTGGGTTTAGCTCAGTCTTCTGGCCCTAGGTGGAGCTTGTCTTTCCCACAGGGAGCTTGCAGCCCCTTCTTCCAAGAAGTCAGTTGATAATCTTTCCCCTGAGCAGCCGTGAAGGGAGAGGAATGGGCTGAGCTATGGTTAATCCCCTTGTTCACCAGGGAGCAGACTCTGATCTCTAGTCATGCTTTGGGACACTTGCATTCACTGCTAATCCCAGACTGAAAGAACTAGGCAAACTGCTTCTCCAAACGCTCCTCCTACGTAGGGTAATTAGGGCAAGCAGAGTTGCAAATGAATATCCCGGGCTTCATTTGCATGTTCCCGGGTGCCGCCATTTTTAAATCCTCCTTAGTTCGAACTCCGTGCCCGCGGCTACACGCGGCATGGACTAGGTAGTTCGAATTAAAGATCCTAATTCGAACTACCGTTACTCCTCATTCCATGAGCTAGTGTAGACATACCTTTGGTTAGGGAGGGATAATTTTGGAAGATTCTTCCTGAAATGACAGATCTTTAGTCCCTGCTACAAACAGATTCTGTGCCCAGCTGTCTGCTGGCAGTCCCATAGGATTATGTCTGAGTGCTGAAGCCCTGCTGTCAAGTTACCTTTCTGAAAATGAAATCATTAAAATTTTAAACATACTGATTTTAATTCTCTTTAGGAAGCTTGAAACAGAAATGTATCATTACTGAATATTTCTCCCTCTGTTGTACCTGTGTAATGATCTCCTCCTGCCTCTTTGGCATGGAACCCAAAGCTGTAAAGCTCTACCAATGGAGCCAAATGAATAGCTGTATTTGAGGGACTTAGTAGTAGGCTCTTGACCTGTATGGGAACTTGAGAGTTGAGAGAGAGACATGTAGATACGTCCCTTCCTTGTGCATATGCTCAGGGGTAACTAAAGGAGATTCGGTCCTAAGAGCTATAAGAAAGCAAAGGGGGTCATTATCAATGAGGATTTATGCTCAAGAGGGGGATGTGATAGACTTGGACTGCTGGTTATTCTAGGATTTCTCATGAGTGCTGCTTGAAATTTTTGCTTTTAAAAATTAGAGCACTAAAATTCTTGACTCTTTGGGGAAAAGTTAAAGAGATAGGTGAACCTTGAACCTTGAATGGCTGACTAATCCAGCCAGGCTTGGATTACAACCTGGAAACCTGACTGCCTGGCATATGACTATATATTAAACTCTTCAGGTTGCAAAAAAATGGGAGGAAATATTGCGCCGCTTTTCAGAGTCTTTCAGTTCCATTCTAGAAGTGAATAAAGTGAGAGTTAGGGGTGATAGTTATACTGAACCGATTTGCTGGTTCCTTTAGTGATAAAAACATGATTTAGTTGCAAGGGCTTTGTCACCAAGTGCACGGGATCATCATTAAAAATGTTCCAATTTTGTCTTTGTATCTAGATGTTGTTACCCCTTCCCGATACTCAGAACAGGAGATGTTAAAAGGAGACTGTGCTGGTAACACTGTGTAGTTACAAAGGCAGCTGAAAACTTGATTAAAGGGCAACCCCAGTATATGAGAAGAAAGCAGGTCAAATGTTTGATCCATCCATGATGACAATGATCTCTATGTAAGCTTCCTTTGACTTCACATTGCTCTGAAACTCGAATCCCATTCTCCTGCCCTTCAGCATGTGTTCTGCCTTATGGGCGGAGGCTCATCTATTTGTGTCTTGCTTACTTCCCCTGGGGTCCCAATTCTTTCTCTTGAGTGTAGCGAGAACATAAACCTCCTATTGCCAACATGCTTGTCAAAATTGTCATAATGAGACAGGGGAATGAAAAATAAAAATCCAAACAGGCAAGCTATTTCATTCCTGTATTAAGAGTAAGGGATATTTCTAATATTTGGAAGTGGCTTTGATGCTTGCCTTACAATTTAAGAGCAGTCTCATCTGTTACCTAGAACCTGCAGCATTAATTTGATGTCATATTGTCAGCCAGTCTAAGCGCAAGTTATGCAGTGTGGACGTGAAGGAAAAATACTGTGCGGTGAGTGAATCTAGGCCACTATTTCAGGAAATGATATAAAAACAAACATGTTTGCTCTCAGTCACATGTAACGAGAGAAGAATTTGGTTCTAGTTCTAGTTAATGGCGTTTGCACCTGACCTGAGATTTATTCCTCCATGCTGCCATTTCATCTTTTTAATGGGATGGAAGAAATGGCCCAGATAAAAGTAGAATCAGTCCATGGGCTAGACTCTAGGCCAGGTCCCCAGCCATCACAGGTATAGTTCCACCATTGTAGTGCCTTTCTCATTGGGTTATCAGTGATGCTGATCCACCCTTTGTGGCTTTTTCAGAATACAGCAGCAGGACTGCTCATGGGTTCGAAACACTGGGATCACATTCAGCTTGTATCATGTTCTTTACACCGGCTGCCTATTCAGTTTAAATTAGCCCTTTGGGTAAATCATTAATCCTGAATTTGAATGAATCATAGAATCACAGAGCTGGAAGAGACCTCAGTCTAGCCCCCTGCCCAAGGTCATGTGCTCCAGTCCCCTAATCATTTTGGTTGTCGTTTGCTGGACCCTCTTCAATGTGTCCCCATCCTTTCTATAATGGGGGGCCCAGAACTGGACACAATACTCTAGATGTGGCCTCACCAGAGCTGAATAAAGGGGAATAATCACTTCTCTAGATCTGCTGGTAATGCTCCTCCTAATGCACCCTAATATGCCATTAGCCTGCTTGGCTTCAAGGGCACACTGTTGACTCATATCCAGCTTCTCATCCACTGTAATCCCCAGGTCCTTTTCTGCAGAACTGCTACTTAGCCAGTTGGTCCCCAGCCTGTAACAATGCTTGGGATTCTTCCGTCCCAAGTGCAGGACTCTACGCTTGTCCTTGTTGAATGGCTCTGGTTCCATTTGAGACTTCCCGCTGGAGCCTCCACCAAATACCATGTAGGGCTTAGGGGCTCTGCTATTGTGTCCAAAGTCAATCAATGATCCCACTTTGGCTGTGATTACAAATGCCTTGACAAACAGAAGTTTCTGTTAGTTCTACTGAAGACTGGAGATCATTCACAGCATTTTGGTGCTTTACTAAGCCAACATTTCTGAGGGTCCATCCATCACTGTTCTTGGTTAGGTACTGCTCAGGAGCCCACGTGCACGCAAGTACAATTGTAGACTTTTCAAAATGTTTCTACAATTGCATTAGCTAGTTCAGCAGAGAGATGTACTGGTTTGGTATTTTAGCATTCAGAAGGAATGGTTGTGTGTGATGTGTTAAAAATTCTCTTGTTAAGCTTCACTTAATTGGTGGTTCACTTTTATTTAGAGATGGCAATTATGCTGTTAACTTCTATTTCAGTGTCTTGTAACTTTTAAAAAAATACCTCTTGGGCTGCTTTTTCTTAGCCAAGAAATAGGTTTGTTTTTTTTAATGAACGGTTGGATGAAAATCCATTCATCTGCTTTAGAGTCAGCCAGGCTTGAAGAACAAGGTTATTCGACAGCTGAAAAAAATGTTCAGAATAATTTTTTTATAGAACTCAACACTCACATAATTCAAACATGGTTTGGTTTTAAAAGTTCAGTACTGTTGGGCACGTTACAGTCCATGAGACATCGAAGCTTTCCTAGGCTGGGAAACATCAGCTGAGGAATAGTTGAAATGAAAGTTGCATGCAGTATATACACAAGTGTGCCATTTTCCTTGAGGGACATGTTCTTTCCAATTCCCCTCATTCCTGAGGACTAGCACCCTGAAATAAGGTATTAATCAGTGTAAGTAATGGGACTGCAATTTGGCCCCTCATGGTCTGAGTGTCCAGGGTGAAACTCACTTCTGTACAGAAAGCCAGCACCAGGCTACCGATGCACCACTTACGTCCCACGTAGCCAAGGAAAATAGGGCTCAAAACTTGAGTGGAATCATCCTGCTGGACGTATGAATTTGCAGATATCAGCTTGCTGAAATAAATGCTCTGGTGTTTAGTGCATTGATCCCACATGGCAGTGAATGTGCCTCTCGGTCTGATTCTGTGATAGGGATGGGACGCTAACATAACACTGGGGCATAGGAGGTTGGAGCAGCATAGCCCGTTGCTAAGGATTTGGCTGACTGGGCACTACCTGATGTTGAGTTGGAGAGCTCTCCACCAAAGCTGCTTTGGGTTTGCTAAGCAGTAATAGGTTATTTTGGGTTGCAAGGCAGGTGGTCAGTAGGTAGTAGTCCCTTTGCTGTCAGGTAGCAAAGAATAGAGGCCCTTAACCTCTGCTCTTTAATGCATAGTCTCTCAAAGAAGGAAATCAGGTTGGTTTGGCATGATTTGTTCTTAATAAACCCCCATGCTGATGGTGAACAATTTCCTTTTTATCCTCCAGGTATATGCAAACTGGATACTTTACACATCGCTTGTTTCTCCGCAGGGAGTGAGGGCAGGGTGATGGGTCTATAGTTTCTTGTTTTCCCTCTTTTTTAAAAGATGGGCATGATGAAAGTCAGTGTGGCTCTGTGTCTGGACAGAGCCCTAATATTCAAGAGAGCTGAGAGATGCTTGCCATGAATGCCAGAACTTCAAATGTTTAAATATATTCACCCCCTCTCCTTTGTAATGTTACTCTAGTCTAGTAAAATATATTTATTGCAGGCATATATGTAATGTGAGAACTGTGTTTGCATTCTCAGGAACATGCCTCAATTTGCAAAGACTTTCTTCAAACAAAGCACTTTGTCAAAATTGTTAGCACTCGAAAGAGAAAAGGAGGCAGCTTAATAAAGCCAACATGACTTCAGTGGGATGGAAAGTGATACCTTCTTCAATCACAGGAAAGAAACTCCCACGTTGGCTAGTGACTTTTTTCAATTTTAAGCATAACACGCGCATCACTTTTTATGCTTGGTGTAATGTATTCATAACTGAGTGTGAAAATGAAACCTAAGTGTTACTATGATCTGTTAAACGTTAGGTACTCAGGAAAGCACTTCAAGTGGCTAAGTTTAATTGGCTTCAATGTGATTTTGGTAGGTTCTTAAGTTTTTAGCCGAGTGGGATGCAAGGTTCCCTCTAAGTTGCGCGGCAGCACAGCCCAGCAGCTGATTAATGAGTCCCTCCCCGCAGCCAGGTAGCAGCGCTGAGCCCCTGGGCAGGGCTTATTAAGCAGCTGTGGAGCCGGGCTGCCACACAGCTCAGAGGGAACCTTGGCAGGGTGCTTTGCAGAAATCAGGACCTAAATAAGGGTATGTCTACACTACAAAGTTAATTCGAACTAACGGACGTTAGTTCGAATTAACTTTGATAGGCGCTACACAAGCGCTCCGCTAGTTCGAACTTAATTCGAACTAGCGGAGCGCTTAATTCGAACTAGGTAAACCTCATTCCACGAGGACTAAGCCTAGTTCGAACTTACTAGTTCGAATTAAGGGGTGTGTAGCCCCTTAATTCGAACTAGTGGGAGGCTAGCCCTCCCCAGCTTTCCCTGGTGGCCACTCTGGCCAACACCAGGGAAACTCGTCTGCCCCCCTCCCGGCCCCAGCCCCCTTAAAGGGGCACGGGCTGGCTATGGTGCCCGTGCCAGGTGCAAGCCTGCCAGCACCCAGCTAGCAGACCCTGCACCTGGCACGGCTCGAGCCAGCCACCCGATGCCCCCCAGCCCTCCCCCTCTTCCTAGGACCAGGCTGGCGGTTCCCGGGAGCTTGCCCGGGACCGCAAGAGGCGGGCGCCCACCTGGTCTAGTGCGGACATCGTGGACCTCGTCCACGACCTCCGCACTAGGCACAGGAAAGTGGCCATCTAGGATAGGAGAGCTGCCAGCCTGGCCACCCAGGAGCAGGTGTGCATGAAAATAAAGGTGGTCCACTGAGACCCCCGACCCTGAGCCCTGAGCTTACAATGACCATACTGGGTCAGACCAAAGGTCCATCTATCCCAGTAGCCTGTCTGCCGACAGCGGCCAACCCTAGGAACCCTGGAGGGGATGGACCGAAGACAGTAACCAAGCCATTTGTCTCGTGCCATCCCTCTCCAGCTTTCCACAAACTTTGGGCAGGGACACCACTCCTACCCCTTGGCTAATAGCACTCCATGGACCCAACCTCCATGACTTGATCTCACTTCTCTTTAAACTCTGTTCTAGTTGTAGCCTTCACAGCCTCCTGCAGCAAGGAGTTCCACAGGTTGACTCTTTGCTTTGTGAAGAAGAACTTTCTGTTACTAGTTTGAAGCCTGCTACCCATTCCTTTCCTTTGGTGTCCTCTAGTCCTTCTTCATGGGAACTAATGAAGAACTTTTCTGTATGCACCCTCTCCACCCCACTCATGCTTTTAGAGACCTCTATACTGTCCCCCCTCCGTCTCCTCTTTTCTAAGCTGAAAAGTCCCAGTCTCTTTAGCCTCTCTTCATATGGGACCTGTTCCCAACTCCTGATAATTTTAGTTGCCCTCCCCTCTCCCAGCCTCTCTCTTCCCCTCTCCCACCTCCTTTTCCCAGTCTCCCCGAGTTTTATTCAATAAAGAGAAATTCTGTTTTTGACCACACGTTTTCTTTATTTTGTACATCAGGAAGGGGGGCTAGGGAAGGGTAAGTGGAAGGAGGTGAGGGAGGAATGGGGCACGAGCCCCCAATGGGGAGGACTGGGCTGGCTCTGCGGGCTTCTGGGGGTGGAAGCTCTCCTGCAGCCCCCCAATTGCCGCCTCTCCCCACATGGTAGCCTGCAGCAAGTGCAGCCGGTCTGATGGCCGAGTGCTGTGATGTGCCCAGTGTGGGCACTCAGGGCACTCCAAGCCAGGACTGCTTTGCAAGCGGGGCACCCCTGAGAACTGTCTGCCCGAGATGGGGGTCGGGTCACTTTAAGCACAGCCCTCGGCTAGCCTGAGGCAGCAGCTCCATGCTCTAAGTCCTCATCTGATGCCCTGCCGGCACTGCTTCCGGGCATCCTTAACCCCGGTTCAGGGTCCACTTAATGTGGACATGCTAGTTCGAATTAGCAAAATGCTAATTCGAACTAGTTTTTTAGTCTGGATGCGTTAGTTCGAATTAGTTTAGTTCGAATTAGCGCTGTAGTGTAGACATACCCTAAGAGAGAGAGTTGCAAATTGCACTACTTTTGCATGGTTCTCTTATGTCTTATCAACTTTAACACCAGAAGGGACCATCATGATCATCTAGTCTGACCTCCTGCACATCGAAGGCCACAGAACCTCACCCTCCCACTCCTGCAATAGGCCTGCCACCTCTGGCTGAGTGACTAAAGGACTCAAATCATGATTTAGAGAGCTCAGGTTACCGAGAATGTACCATTTACACCAGCTGAAACCTTCAAGTGACCCATGCCCCGTGTTGCAGAGGAAAGGTCTCTGCCAGTTGACCCAGGAGAAAATTCCTTCTGGACCAAAATATGACGATCAGTTAGACCTTGAGAAAGTAGGCAATACCCACCAACCAGATAGCTGGGAAATAATTATTTGTAATAACTCCGAGCCTTCCCTGTCTAGTGTCTAGTCACCAGGCATTAGAATTAGTTGCTGCTAGCAATCATCATTTGAAACACTCACATCTAACACTTCAGTTATGTCATTCTACAGCAGCCAGAGCTCCTAGGTCTTGCGATCTCTTCCTCAGCTTTGGCTGTCTGAAGCATTTCAGTGAGTTGGCTGTTCGGCACCACTGGGATGTTGAAAGGTTTGCACCTGAACAGTCATCAGTTCCCTGATGGATAAAATCTTCCCCACCGAGCTCTCTTCCATAGCATCAGGTTCTTCCGTCTTCCTCCAGAATCTTGGTCTGTAAAAACACGTCTGTTTTGTTTCCATCTCCTCTTCCCCTCTTCATCAAATGTCTGACTTTGATAACAATTTTTTCCTTTGGTAATAGAATCTGAGACGTTAGAGAGCTAGAAAAGAGACCTCTTCGTGAAACTACTCTGTGTCCTAAGCAGAACAGGGACGTTTTCTGTTGTGCATTTATTAGTGCTTTGTTCAGCCTATTTTAAATGTCCCTAGTGATGGAGCTTCTGTCAGTTCCTACAAGGAGGCAATTTCTCAGCCTAATGTGTGTCACCGGTGCAAAGTTTTCCTTTCCATTTAGGCTACGTGGTCCTGCATTAATTTTATCCCATTTTCCCTAGTAAACTCCCTGTGTTGCTCTAAGAGATTCCTTCCCTGTGTTAGTTATACCCTTCTGATGTTTGACCATGTCTCCTAGTCATCATTTAGCCCAAGCTGTGCATATGTAACTCTTTTTAAATCTTTCCGCCTAAATTAGTCTCTTCTGGTGTGCCATTAATTCAGTAATATTGTTTAAAAACAGGGAAAACTTGAGCTGAATATCAACTTGGCTTGTGAGTCACCAGTTTGCCTTGCCTGATTGAGTTCTTGGGTCTTGATGTGGTAATGCATGGTTATGCATCGGACTTCTACAGACTCCAAAGTTCTAAACTGTAGCAACTTTCTGTGCAGAGCCTGCCACATTCCCCTCTCTTGTTCAGCCAGAGATTGAGGACCAGCATATTCCCCAACGTGCCTCCTGCTCTTGCCAATCTTGGAAACATTAAGCAGAGCATCACATTTGGATTCCTGCGTGATAACACATCGTATCCTTATTAGGCACTTAGGCCTGGATGGAGCCTCAACTGCTATGAGAATTGGCATAGCTTCAGTGAAGTCAATATTGCTATAATTGACATAAGCTGAAGATCTGGCCTCTAGTCCTTGTGTACAAGTCTTTCTTCTAACAGTCTTGAGGCTGGAGTTAGTTTGCACATTCACCAGGTTACCAACCCACGGCCTTATCGATGGAACGGCGATGTGGAGAGTGGAATGGATTGCAATGTTATGTGTAATATCAGTAGTGGAGCATGACTCTAATGCCATTGGGATCCTTATCTCAGACTTGAGAATCTGTGAATTTAAATGAAACTTGCATGGCAACAGGTTTTCTTACCTTGAGTTTTGGGTGCTTACTGCTTCCATCTGAGCTGGAAATAGCACAGAAATAATCCCTGACAGTATTTTGGCACTTCCTATGGTCCCAGCTGGAAACAGCTAGTACGGAGCAACACAAAAATAAGGAAAAGATTTTTTCTGTGTCTCTAGTCTTTTTTTTTTTAATTTGCAACTTGTGTTAATGTTTAGATTCATCTTCATCTGAACTGGTTTGCCTTTCCCTAATGATTGGGTCAGATCCTTGGTGACTGTAGAATTTCTTTGCACTACTTTAGGAGTGTAAACAGATACAATGCACTTGGGGATTCATCCTGGTGGTTTTTATTGTAGTTTAGAGTGTCAGAAAGTTGCATTCCACTATATTTAAACTGCATCAGTGTTTCTTTACCTATCACCTTTGTGCACACCAGCTTTTTGGAATCTTTGATTCCCCTCACTTTTTTATTCAACTCATGTTGCGTTCCCTCTGTGTCTGCCTTATTAAAGTCCAATATCTCATGCTGCTACCTTTTGAACTTGAGTGCTAATGCATCTCAGATTTCATTATATTTAGGGCAGTTGGTTCCTTAATGTTCAATAACTTCCATGCTCTCTATCAAATCCTGTTTATTTCCGGTTTCCCAAGAATTCCTGCACTGCAGTTGGTTAGCAAACATCACAGAAAAAGATTGTGCTAGTTTCAGAAGCATGCCTGAGCCATTGTGCACTTCTGATGTCCTAGTACTTATTACGAATCCCATTGCAGACTTTTCCTTTCCCTCCTGCCTCATCCCCCAATTTTATTCATTTTTGATTTGGGCTTCCACTAGATCACAGGTTCCCAAACTGGGGTGTGTGCTCTCTTGGGAGGGGGGGCACGGCGACCCAGGTTCCCCCCCATCAAGTTTTGCTGCCCTGTTCAGTGTTTTTTTTGTTTTGTTTGCTCAACGAGTTTTGCTGCTATTTGGGGATGGGGGGGGGGGGGCATGAGGGTTTTTCAAAAATCAAAAAGGGGGACGTGATGCCAAAAAGTTTGGGAACCACTGCACTAGACACACCAACAGTTTCTGGCCGCCATGCGTGACTGTCCTGAGATTTGGAGCCATTTTGAATAGCCGCTATCTTACTGTCTTTCATTTCAGTCAAAAATGACCGGACTGCTGTAAGTCACCACTCTACTTAGAAAGAAACATCACCGTTCTTGAGCTATTTTCCAAAGCGGCGCTGTAAAATGCCATGCTGGCCAAGAGTTAAAGAAGGGAAAGAGGAGCGCCACAGGTTTTTGCTTGAATCTTCTATGCCTGTTAATATTTGACCTACTCTGATTGGTCTTGTGCTGCTGGCTCTAGAGAGGAGGCAGAGAGCCTTTCCCTAGCTAGGCTGTTACACAGAAGGCCTGCACTCCCTGATCATGGGAGTTGGGAGTGATCATAGTGCCAGATGTGTTCAGAGCCCTTAAGGGGACACAAGGTGCAATTGGGGCAATAGGCATGGTTGCCCCCCACCACTCTGAATGCACCAAGCAACACCTGGAAGACTGAATTGGGGAAAACCACAAGTTTTTTTCCAAAGGTCTGTTGGAATGGTCGGTAACCTGTGGGCCACATGTGGCCTCTCAGGGTTCTGTGTGTGGCCCATGAGATATTTTGTGTACTCATGTCCATGTGCAAGGTTACCAGATTCTGCTGGTTTCCATCTGCATTGCGTGTTTCCCACGGGCATTACTAAAGTGAAATGCCTGGGAAGAAAGGGCACATGAAGTGAGGTGTGTTCTGATGGCACACAACACTGACTGCAGGAGCTGTGCGTGCCCTCAGCCTATCTCTGGCTTCCAACTAGCTTAATGCACTCTGCCATCACAGCCTGGGTGATGTACCTTCCCTTCTTCCCCCACGGTTATCCTGATAGGCACCTTGATTTACATTTCTTGTGTTTCTGCAGCTTGCTAGTGTGCTTCCTTTACACATGCTAAGTGTTTCTCTCTGCTGCATTCACAGTTCCTTTCTCCAGACAGAGGTGCACCCCAGTGATTGGAAGGCTGTTGTGTTTGTTTAACGACAAGGACAGCAGTGCAGAAATCGTTGAGATGTGCCAGGCTGCACTTACTGTACTCTGGTTTGGCTACAGTGACATCTGAATGTCTTCTGTGAGAACTGCAATTAGCAAACCTCAGTTGTTCTCTCTCCTCTCTATGGAAGAGGTGCAGTGAGGTCAGTGGCGTTAAAAGTTTTCCCCGGACTATATACCTCAAATGGTGAGTTGGGTGAACCAGCCCAGGGATTGAGAAGAGTAGCTCGTTCAGACATTGGCCACTCTCCTGACACTAGCAAAAATGGTTTTGGTGGTTGCTTTTCCTGCCATATGGACACTTTGTTAGCGAGTTTGCTGCTCCAAGTTCCAGTGAGCAAAGTAACCAAACAGCGGTGAGAGGGTAGCAGTGCGTAATTTGTGCCAGAGCTGAGCCCTGGTATCTCTTGGCTTGCTGCATCACTTAAAAACAATTGCTTGAGGACCAATACCTCATTGTGTGAGCCAGAATACCTTTCCTTACAAATTAGGCGCTGCATGGTAGCATCTCAATATTTAAAAGTATTTTCTTGCTGGGAAAATCTTTGCCTTTTGGAATTGGGCCTCTCTGCATTTTGGTAGAAGATTCAAGAGCACTGGTTTCAAAGTTAAGAAGATATACATTAACAGTGAGGAACACACCAGTGCCTAGTCATTGAGACACTATACAAAATATTCATGTTATAGCTTGAAAAGCATTTGTTGTCTGGGATGCGAGAAGAGTTAAATCAGGGCTCCTCAACTTTGGAAGCCCAGGGGGCCACAGTGAAACTCACAGAACATGCTGAGGGCTGCAACTTGTGTTTGCATATACAGGCAGTCCCCGAGTTACGCGGATCCGACTTATGTCCGATCCGCAGTTACGAACGGGGATTTTCTCGCCCCGGAGGACTGGAGCGGCGGGACCAGCAGACCAGGGAGCCAGCAGACCAGGGAGACGGGGAGCAAAGCGGCGGAGGACCCGGGGCTGGACACGCGGTGCTTCCAGCTGATGACTACAGGAAGCCTGAGGCAGAGTTGCTCTGCCCCGGGCTTCCTGGAATCAACTGCTGATCAGTTTCAGCAGCAGCTGACTTGGGAACGCCTGGGGTTCTTAAATTGAATCTGTATGTAAGTCGGAACTGGTGTCCAGATTCAGCCGCTGTTGAAACTGATCAGTTCCGACTTACATACAGATTCAACTTAAGAACAAACCTACAGTCCCTATCTTGTACGTAACCCGGGGACTGCCTGTACATGCAAATATACGTGCAAATATATGAAAATAGCTTCTTTTTTACTGATGGGCATGAATACAAAGATTAAGGCAAGACTAAACAACACGCAGGCCCCATTTAAGTCAGTTCTGCTGATATTAATAAAGTGCAATATTTACCTGATTTCCACCCATATGACAACACTTTTAATGAGCAATGACAGCCCAGGAATTTAACCACTAAAATGCATATCAACAGAAGACCATTATATTGACTACTTTCTTGTTTTGGCTCCCACCTGCAGGCTGTGTGTTGAACCCCACATAGACCTAAACCACACTGTGGGCTGCAAACAAACGGGCCGTGGGCCGCGTGTCGAGTGGCTTTGAGTTAAATGGTCTCATAGGCAGGGCTCGACAAATTATACAATCTACTCGCCTGTGGCAAGTAGATTGTAACCTAGAAGAGCCGGGTTCTGGCAATCTGTGCATGCGCAGAACGATCTGAGCTGCGCAGATCGCCAGACAGCACGGCTGACGAGCGGGGCTTGCCGCAGTTCGGCCAGCCCTGCTCATAGGTATATGTGAATAGAAAAAAAGACATTCATCAGTGAATCAGCTTTTCAACCTATACTAGAGTTCTTAGGGGACTATAAGGACAGCTCCCTATAAACACACCACTTTCAACAGTATGTTGAATCCCAACGAGTTCAATGTAGCTGAGTTGACACCAGATGAGGATCTGGCTCTATTGGGAGAAACAGTAAGAGCTCTGGGTTGCTCTTCATTGGTGTTAATTGCATCTGTGTGCACAGTCAGGTACTGCAATTTGCCATACCCAACATCAGCATGAGATTAGCATTTTCGCTTTCATTTATTCTTGAAACTGGTTCAATCTAATCTGATCTCGCAGGTCCTCTGCTATGTTGGTTACAGCCTGATTAAATTCCAACTGTTCTTAGAACTGGGTCAGTAGCTGACATAATCTGCTGTGTTTGTATAGGTCTCCAGGGCAATGTGTTAGCAAAAGTAACCCACAGGCTGGTATGGCACAAGTTCCGATTCAACGTGTGCACTGGGTGTTTCTACGCAAAGCCTTTCCGAGGGTGTACAAAATTATTTTGACTGCTGCTTCTCCTGCATTTTGCTTTGCTGCCTACATGCCTTCGTTGATATGCAGAGCCGTTGCCTAGACTTTTGTCACATGAAAAAAAGATATTAACGTTGTTGAAACATCCAATTTTATGCTCTAATGCTAGGCGGGTGTGTGTTCTTCAGCTGGCTCTCGTTTTGGCTTTTTGATTTGTAACAAAATGTTTGTGGGCTGAGTGTAACTCTTATTCCATTAATAAAAGTATTATGCCTGGATTAGAGGAGAATGAGCCCCGCTGGCATGTAAAACCTTATATAAATGCATGTATTGGTCACATTTTCGTACATACAGGATTTGAGGAGGAAATACTGTACATAAAGTGACAAGGTGAACAAAGCTTTTGTCCTATGGGGATTTCACTTCAGGACATAATTAAACTTGCCAAAAACATTAATTTCAGTGGAAGAAAAAGTGTAGCTTAATTCTTCATGAATGGAGAGAGCCTCTTAAATTTCATAGAACAAAATGAGGCAAATTAGCAGGTATGGCGATGAGTTAATTCAGACTTTAACTTCTGGAGTCTTGGGTTTATCTGTCTGGTTAATGAAAGTATGTCATTAAACAGATTTCCCACATCCCCAACTCATAAAATGTAATACAGTCAGCAAGCTCTGTCAAAGGGCTTGCTGTAGCAAGGGTGGCTGCTGGTCTGAACTGAAATGCATTGGGTGGAGCTATCCTGGGCCTGACTTTAGGTTTCGCCTCTGCCATCTCACTTCTCTTTCAGTAAAGTGATTTTGGCCTAGTCTATGAACACAATTTGTAACATTCAAGTTGCATAGCTTCCCTCTGGTGGATGTGGTTATGCTGGTATAAAACTGCTTGTACTGGTATAATTTATTCCTGACCAGGAAAAGGATAAACTTTACTGGTATAAGGCCATGTCTTCACTTGCCATGCTGGAGATCTAGCTTCTGGTGTTTGATTTGGCGAGTCTAGTTAAGATCCACTAAATCAAATGCTCAGGGTGGCTCTGGTCAATGCCAGTACTCCTGAAAGTCGCAAGGAGTAAGGGAAGCTGACAGGAGTTTTTGCTCCTGTTGGCCTCCTGCTGTGAAGATGGTGCCAAGCTCCGCCTAAGGTAAGCCAAATCCAGCTATGTGTTTTGTGTCACTGGAATTGTGCACCTTTACCCAACCTTCCAGGTCTGCTGTAGACTAAGGATGTAAAAGACTAGTCAACTAGTTGATTATCTGATAAGCATTTGCTTATCAGATAGTATTTTGACTAGTTGACTAGTCAATAACCCCCCCCACCCCACTTTGCTGCCCAGGCGGTTTTTCAAAGGAGCAGACACTGTACAACTGATCTGCGGATCAGCTGTGTGATGGCTGCCCCTTTGAAATGGCCTGTGTGTGCCTTTCAAAGGGGAAGCTACCTCCCCACGGCATTTCCCCAGAACCTGGGATCAGCTGGAGACTCCCAGGTTCACCTGGGATCAGCTGATCCCGGGTTCCAGGGAAGTGCTGCGCAGAGCCCAGGGTCAGCTGGGGAGTTCCCAGCTTACCCTGGGCTCCATGGCTGCCACTTTAAAACGGGCAGAGGTGGCAGTTTCAAAGGGGAAGCCGCCGCACAGCTGATTAGGTGTGTGGCGACTTCCCCTTTGAAACTGCCACTTCCGCCTGTTTTAAAGGGGCAGTGGAGCCCGGGGTCAGCTGGGGACTCCCCAGTTGACCCCAGGTTTCGCACGACACTTCTCTGGAACCCGGGGTCAGCTGGGGACTCTGCAGCTGATCCCGGGTTCCAAGGAAATGCCGTGGGGAGCCCGGGGTCCCCAGCTGACCCCAGGCTCCTAGTGACATGAAGTGTAGCTGGGGACTCTTGTGCATTTCAAAGCAGGCATCCACGTGTAGCTCGGAGTCAGGACTTCCCGCTGGCCCCGGGCTTTACGTGGAGTTCCACATTCCTCCTTTGAAATGTACATTTCAAGAGGGGCTCTTGTACATTTCAAAGGAGGAAAGCGGAAGTGCCTATCGACTAGTGAGCTAGTCAATTAACCGCATTTTAACATCCTTAGTGTAGACCTGGCCTAAGGCACCTTTATGCTGATTGCCATAGGTCTAGCACTGTAACTGCCATTTTCTTGAAATAAATGCAGAAAAATGTCATCCCTGGGAGTCGTCCATTCCTCTATTTTGTCCCTGAGTGTGACTGTCATCCCAGCCTGAGCTAGTGTTTGATTTTTGGCTTTCTTTATGAGGCGTAGGAAACCTGATGATTTTACATGACATAATTACATGAACTGGATTTTACCCAGGACACTGTGGCTAACATGCCTACACTAAAACAGAATGCCCTGGATGACAGCTGCATAGACTACAAAAATGATGAGGAGGAAGAGGCACTTGAGTTGTGTCTCATCCAAAAGATGCTACTTTTAGCATCAGCAAGATGCATCTGTTCACAGCATGTTTTGGCTACAGTTACGCCTGCAGTGGAACCGGAAATGTGATTTGTACTGTGCGGAGTCATACTTGTGCTAGCTTGCTTAACAGTAGCAGACAGGACAGGGTAGCAGGGGCTTTGGAGGGGGCTGTCAAAGCCCGTCTGGCTCTCTCCCACGTCCATACTCGGGTTGCTACCCCCACACTGCCACCTCCTCGCTAGTTTCCAGTGAGCTAGCTAGAGGAAAGTTAGCATAGATATTGCTGCATGAGGTAGCAAATCCCCACTTCTGTGACAGTGAGGAGGATGAAGCCTAAGGTTCATTGGGAGGTCAGGCACATGGTGTGAGTTAGAGCCACTGTTAAAAAGTTAGGCCATGAACTTTCGAACCTAGTGACTAGTGCTACTGAAGTCAATAGGAGTTTTTGGGAGGTCCAAAGAGCTGGGCCACAACAGTGAAGGGACTGGGATGAGCAGGGTGAAGGGTGGATCTGGCCATTTTAATCTATCTTCCTCCCCCGGAGAGGTTACACAGGGAAGTAGTCCCATTATAGGGACTGTCTATAGGCACATGTTATACCGCTTGAATTGGACCCAGTATTGTTAAAGCGATACACCAGTCCCAGGCTATGTTTCCAGTAGAAAGGCTGGTGCTATGTTGTAGACTCTTTCTAAAGCAGTGGAAGAGTTAGTAAATCTACCTCTTTGAGAGGTGGTAGCTAGTGGGGTCAACAGCCACTGAGAGCCCCAGAGTAAGGTGTGTATACATGTGTGTCCCTGGGGGGTGGGGTGGGGGGTGGCTCCACCCATCAGAAGGGGCGGGGCCAAGGGCAGCCCTTTCCCAGACCTGAAGAAGGGTGCAATGTCAGCTCAAAGCTTATCTCTCACCAACAAAAGTTAGTCCAATAAAAGAGATGACTTCAGCCATCCATGCTGATAGAATTAAAGCAAGGTTTTGCAGAGGGAAGATCATGTGTGTTGATGTAAGGAGCTCACACTGATCACGGAGTTCTGTTTTTTCCCTCTTTTTTTTTTTTCTCTCCTCTAGAACTTTTATTTTGCTCTGTCTCCTTCCAGGTATTATCATGCCATTAATTTTAACAGCTGGAAAGCCTGTCGGAAAGGAGGCCAAATTCAGCTAGAATCATACTGGTGTAAAATTCAGAGTAATCCTTTTGAAGTCAAGCGTGTTACTGTGGATGTACATTGTGCAGAACAGGACTCCTGTGTTCTATTCTCAGCTCCATTACTGACTTGCTGTGTGAGCTGTGGCAAGTCACATAAACTCTCTATGCCTCAGCTCATCCATATGCTAAGTATTCTCCATCTCAGAGGGGTGCTTAGAGGGTTAGTTAATGTTTGTGAAGTGCTCCAAGATCCGTGGATGAAAGATATTAGGCAGGTGCAAAGGATTAGCTGCTTTGGACCCAATTCAGCAGCATACTTAAGTGCTTTACTGAAAAAGGATGGACCTAAGTATATGCATAACATTCCGTACGTGCTTAAGTGCAGTGTAGTGAATGCAGGCTGTGATGCAGGTGATATCCTGTATCTTCATCTCCAGATTATGTATTACTATTGATGACCTGAGAATTCCCATTTATCACTTTGAGGTTGACAAATTCTTGTCCCAAGATGAAACCCAGTAGGATTCAAATTTATTATATATAGCTAGGAGCCCTAATAAAGTGTTGCATCTGACAAAGTGGGTCTTTGCCCATGAAAGCTTATGCTCCAACACTTCAGTTAGTCTATAAGGTGCCACAGGACTCCTCGCTGCTTTTGCAGATTCAGACTAACACGGCTACCCCTCTGATACTAGGAGCCCTAATGTGCACAGTTGCAGTGCTCACTCTACAGGAATTAGTCTATGTTTATCAGCTAGCACATTTACCCAGTGTTGCTTGGATCATTGGGGATGGATCAGGAGAGGGGGCTAGAAATGGAGGGGGTGCAGGAGTCAGGGCAGGGACTTGGGGATGTTGGGGTCTCAAGGCAGAGGGCTGCTGTAGGGCTGCAGGAGCTGATGGGACAAAGCTGCATAGCTGTTGGCTCCCTGGGGCTGGATGGGGGAGGGGTGGCTAGCAACGGCCAGAGCTTTGCCCACCCAGTCTGCTACTCTCTTACCTGTGAGCCCTCCCCCCTGTGGTCATTCTGTAGTGTAAGTGTGTCTGCTAGCAGATCTCTCCCTTTGCATTTGATGAGAAACAGTTGTATTCCAGGCACCCCCCATTGTCCTGGTACAGCCAAACCCTGGCCTAGCTTATGGTAAGAGGAAGCTGTGTGCCGAATTTGGTGGTCCTAGCTCTTACCACTTAGGAGGAGTTCTTGAATGAACAGACTGACACATAGACAGATGCACAGACAGAGAAACTCTCTCAGATATGTAGTAGATAGTTTTATTAATACATTTAGCACAGTCACAATCGCTTCATGAATGCCATGAATACCATGAAGGCAAGGCAGTGTACGTTATAAAGGCAAGTGAGCCCTATTTTAGTCCTACCATTCGCTCTATAGGAGGCGGGATCAGTGGTATGGAACGCTATAAGCAAACAGAATGTAAGGGTACGTCGACACTACATGGCTCCATCGACGGAGCCATGTAGATTTGTTTATTGGGCAAAGCGCGCTAGTCTGGACACTCCCCTGCCGACATCAAAGCCCTTTGTCGGCAGCCCCGGTAAACCTCATCCCATGAGAAATAACGGGGCTGCCGACAAAGGGCTTTGATGTCGGCAGGGGAGCGTCCAGACTAGCGCGCTGAGCCGACAAACAGCTGATCAGCAGTTTGTTGGCTCAGCGCGGCAGCCATGTAAATTTAAATGAAGCGGCGATTATTTAAATCGCCGCTTCATTTCCCTTTGCCTACAACCCTTATCTACATGGCTCCATCGATGGAGCCATGTAGTCTAGACACAGCCTGTGTTACATGGACCTTTGGTCTTACCCAGCATGGCTGTGTTTTGTAGGCCCACATGAAGATATGGCATCTCTGCTTGTAATTCTGGTTAGCTCATTGAGTTCCTACCTGTAAGGCAGGAGGAAGTCAATGAGCCTTGGGTTTGATCTTGAGAGGCTAACCTGAATTGAAAGCAGCATTGCCACATTCTCACAACCTGAGTTAAGAATGCACCGTAGTCTGTAACAGCAGGAGTAGGAAGGCTAGAAGAACTAGGAGAGAGAAGCACTCAAATTAATCAGGTGCTTTTGGATTAACCGGATGTTAGTTTAGCTATGGGCAAGGAACAAGTGTAAAGGGAAAGTTCCCTTTCATTTTGAACATGGTTATTATGTGTGGAAAAGAATAAACTGAACATGCTATTCCAGAAATGGAGAGAAATGCCAACAAGCCCCGTGTTAAAAGTGCTTGGCATCTCTTGGCAGACAACTATCAATATAGCTTTAAATTGAGATTTGCAAATCTACATTTAATTAGTTATTGGACTGAATGCCAAATAAACACCAACTCATTAATAAACATGGAATTTATTGATATATAATAGATATGCCTAAAATTAATGTCTAGCAAACCTGAGTAAACCAGTTTTAAATCAGTTTCTTATCTAATCTATAAGAATTCTTCTTACAATTATAACCCATGTATGTAGGTGCCTTGATTTAGACAATTGCCTTAATGATTCCTAATGTTGTTTTAACAAATTCACCAATATTGCACATATCTGTGCATTTCATTTATGATACAATTGCAAGTGTAATATATGCATAGAACAAGCACTTACCCTTGGAATTCATTTAGCAGGGTACCTGTTTGTTATATACAGCAAATGAACCCACAGGCAATAAATTCAAGAACTTTTTAATTTACCAACCCACTGAACATTTTGCTTAAAAATCCTGGTTCATAAGGAAATTGAAAATATCACAGGCTGAGACAGAAAGTCTCAGCACTCTGTCCTCCCCACTGCCTATGATGTGTTGCTTTGCAGAACATGATGCCAATCAGTTGTCAGTCTGTGCTTTAAAAATCCTGCCCCAAAATTAAAGGTCAGTGTGTGATTCAATAAAATGCACTTTCAGCTTCCACAGGGTTCGGAAAATTGAGCGCTGATTAAGAGTTGCTGAAGTCAATGCACAAAAGTCAATTTTAAAAATATTGCTGCACTAAGGATCTCCAGTTCAGCGTGATCTCGCCATTTTGTGTGTCTGAGTGGCAAAGAACTAGCTTGCATCTGTAGATTAAAAACATACATCGATTCTTGGGAAGAGTCTATCCTGTTGATGGGCAGCAAGGGCTGTTGTCTGAGCTGGGAGGCATAGTCAGTGGCAGTTGTGACTCCTTTCCCCCCCACTTAAACACTTTACAATAGCAGGGCTAGAAATACTTAGTGATATATTCAGCACCCAAAAACAGATGTAAAGGAGCAAAAGTACACTGATATCGGAGAGCAGAAGAAAGCTATGGAAAAGGCTCAGCAGATCAGAAACTTCTCAGAAGCATTTTGCAATATGCACACAGCATGTGATCCTCCATTCATTTGTACCAGGGCTACCAAGAGCTGTCTGCTAGAGATAGGGGTTTTGGCAAAAGGGACTTCCTCAGCTTTTTTGGAAAAGGTCTCATACTTTCCCTGACATTCTCTTCCTAGACCTGAGGTAAAAAGCTGCCAATAATTAGAGGGGGTTAAATCTGGAAAAGTCTAGTGGTTATTTGTGTTTTGGGGTTTTTATTGTTTGTTTACTTGAGTGGGAGATTACCCAGGGAAGGAGCGAAAACTTGTACTGTACGTTCCGAGGGCTTCTATTATTCCTTATGGAGAGTTTCTCCCTGAGTTTTAATTGTGCTCTCATAAGGTATGAACATCCTTTCCTTTCTAGTTAATTTTTTTTTTCTTTCCAAGCTCTCTCAGCGTGAAACGTTTCCCCCTCTTCCTTGTTTAATTTGAGAGCGGATTTATTGCTCCCTCAAGTGAGGGTAGCATTGCACTGAATAAGTCAAGAGACTAAATCAAGTGCAGCTCTGATTCAGCAAAGTGCTTTGAACTGACGTCCCATGGAAGGAAGTGATGAAGTGAGTTGGTGAATAAGGAGGCTTCAGCTGGTGTACTGTGGCCACGACTGGCCACTGCACTTTAGGAAAGAGGTGGACAAATTGGAGGGAGTCCAGAAAAGAGCAGTAAAAGTTTAGAAAACCTGATAGCTGAGGGCAGGCTAAAGAAGAACTCCACGTATTTAGTCTGGTGGTGGGGGAAGAAAGACTGTGGTGGGGAATATGTTAAGGACTCTTCCAAGAGGACTGATAGATTTGTTCTCTATGACCACAGGAGGGAGGAGAAGAAATAACGGGCTTAGTCTGTAGCATGGTAGATTTAGATTAGCTCTCAGGAAACCTTTGTGAATATAAGGGTAATTTTAAGCTCTGGATTGAGCTTCGTAAGGAGGCTGTGAAATCCCCATTACTGGACATTTTAAAGAACAGGTTTGCTGTCAGGGTCTAGGGCAAGGGTGGGCAATCGTTTTTGAAGGGAGCCACTTCACAAATTTCGGAAGTGGCTGGGGTCAATCCAGAAGGGGCAGGGTTGAGATCTACCCTGGTGAGAGCTTTGCTTAGCCTGGGGTCCCTGCTCCCTGACTTCTGACCAATGGAAGGGACCTGGAGCAGAGAGGAGGGTGCTGGGGGCTTTTCGAATAGAAGCAGCTGAAAGGGCTCATGCCTCCCAGGCAGCTCCCAGGCAACGGGCCAGTGGGACTGAGAGCCACAAGCCCTTTCAGCTGATTCTGTTTAAAGGGCTTGTGCCTGTTGGATGGCTGCCAGATAATGCAACTGCCCAGCAAGCGTGAGCCCTTTAAATAGAAGCAGTTGAAAGGGCTCGCGCATCTCTGGCTCCCAGGCAACACGCTACAGGGTGGGGCCTGGAAGTGCCTCATGGGCCGGATCTGGCCCACAGAGAGGCTTTTACCCACTCCTGGTCTAGGGTTCCTTGGCCCTGGCACAGTGCAGGGGACTGGCCCTGACAACTTCTCAAAACCCCTTCCAGTGCTACATTTCTGTGCCTCAGTACAAGGCAAGTGTACATGTTTCTATAGTGTTTTAATAGTGTTTCATACTCTGCACTGGTTCAAATCACTGGACAAGGAGCAAAGCAAATTAGCGTCAGCCCAGGTGCACGTGGTTCAAAACATTCGGCCTTTAAGAAATTAGTCCCTGTCAGAAGAATATTTTTCCCCCATGGGCAAAAGCCCCAAATATTACATCTTCAGAGTGAAGGTACTTTACCAATGTACAATTCATCACTAAAGTGACAATACTTTAATGATGTATTACTAATGCATCTCTGAAGTGCTTTCACGCTGCTGATGTATTGCTGATCATAAACCATTGATGGGGCAGGAGTCTTGGAGACTCACATCCTGTAAGGTTTTTTTTTTCTGCCTTGCTGCTCTTTTCAAGCCTTTGAAATCATTTTTATGGGGGTCAGAAAGAATGACAAATGAGATTTCTGCCCCATTGTGTACATTTGTGCAGTGAGTACATGTACATTCTGCATTTCCAATGTGCTGCAAGGGCTTTTCTGAGACCTGTTGAACCCTTAGCCCGGCAGTGGAGAAGAAAGATAAGTTTGCTATGGAAACTCCTGACTTTTGATGACAGAGCCCCAAGCTATCTGGAGACTCTATATATTAGCCTTTAAATAGTGCAGAAGCTCTTAATAAAAGGTTTAGCTGCTGCAAGCCCAGGACTTTGTGCAGCTGTAAAAGTTTACAAGCTTACTTACACTTTGTAATGTACCTGGTAGACACTGAATTTCATGAGCGGTACTGACCTTGACACAGCAATAAACAGGGCCGCATGCCAACATCCCAGTGATTCTTGCTATTAAGTACCACAGTAGAAAAATGATATGCATTCTGATCTCACACAGCCCATGCTAACTTTGCTCTTCTCATCAGCTCACAATTTCTATGTTTTCGTTACAGTAGAACACCGTTTGGAGTCTCCCCCAATAGAGACAAAACAGGAGTCAGCCCAGTCATTTACATGTTGAAAGGGAGACGCAATGACCCTCTGATACCTCTGCCTCCAAATTCAAAAGCGTTTCAAATCAACTGAGGTGCTTCAGAAATTTGCAGTGCAGAGCCAAGGGAAAAAAAATCCACGTTCTGATTAGTTTTGTAGTAATCTACCCTCCAAACTTCTCCCAGGCAGAATTTCAAATCCAGGCTGCATTTGGTAAAACCTTAATCCAAAATTAATGCCCTCTGCCACATGGAAAAGTGACTGAGATTACATGTTTCAAATGATGGATGCCCCTATGGCTCATAATCTCATTGTTACTTTGTGCTCCATTTGTTGTATCCACCTGCTGTCTCTCATCATATATAAACTCTTTGTGGAAAGGACCAACTCTTCGTTTCTTTGTGTGTACAGTGCTCCAAGGGATTGGAGGTGGGCCTGTGGCCAACACCACAATTCAGATAATTAATAGTATGTGTATAGGATTGCCTCCAATTGAAAAAGAGTCTTATTTGGTGGCCACTGAAGAATTGGTGACCTTAGGTGGTGACCCAGGTGCAGTTATAGACTCTCAATATCTTGTAAATCACCTTGGCCAGAAAAAAATGCCATATATTGTTGTTGATGTGAGATCCCCAGCCTTTATCAGAGAAGGTAAGAGGAGATCTCCCCACCATAAGCACCTTGGCTTCTACAACCCTCTGAACTCTCTTCTGTTAATAGGAATATAATTGAGACAAAGGCTGAAACCACATGCAGTAACCAATTTTATCCCAACGTATGACTGACACACATTTAGTAACACCTGGGAGATTTTTTTATTAGCTCTCTCAACTAATTTATGCTTGATCAACCTTAGAAGCCTCCAAGAAGTCTAAGTATTTCAGCTTGCTACATTGTTCTTGTAGTTCTCAGGCCAAATTGTGATTCTTACATTGTTGCTTAACCTAGTGTAACTCCACTGCCTTAGGTGACCCTGTTCACATCTGTAATGTTAAACATATGCTTAAATGCTCTGCTGGATTTGGGCCAGCATTCCCAGTACCTTGCAGGGCTGAGCCCTGATTAAAAAGCTTCCCCTACCTGCATAAGTTGTCAATCAGCATTGCAATTGTAACTGGTTCCCATTCCAATTCACCCATCCATCCGATAGCTCTCAGTCTGAATACCATTGGTTATGCATCTTCTTTTGTTATGTTACGTACGTTGCTGGTAGCATTATGCCCATCTTCATGATACTGCTAGTCACGCACAGCCAGTTCCTAAAGGGGATTAGAAATGCGAGACAAATGAGTGGTGAGTATGTGTATTATTAATGTATCTCATGAATACTGTAGATAAATTGTCATTGAGAGCTCTAAGAGTCTGGCTCAGGTGTCTGTACGCAGTGTCTGGAATAGTCAAGTTGAGGAGTGGACTCTGTAGTGACATATTTTGGCAATCAAAGATGAGCTTAGTTCACCTGGGAACAGCAGAGCCAGAGGAAAATGACAGGAGTCTTTGACCAGCAGCCTCCGAACAGCTGCTGTTTGTCTGCAGCAACTGCATGCTGAGTTGCTCAGACTTTGCTGGGTGATAAAATTGGATTTTCTAAAAAAACGTAAAAACAAAACCCAGTTCTTAAGACACTAAACCCCGATTATGGCTGGGCCAGTGACGAGCATAATTACGAGGTGGGGACTAGCCCACAGGGAGGCTTTCTTCTAGAACAGCTCCGCCAAGGAGACATTTTGTCTCATCTCCAGGCTAGTGCTGACACTTGCCTGCCCAAAGGAGGTGAAGAAGGGTATGTCCAGCCACAGTGGGCCTATGTCTTTTGCTGCCCAGAAAGAAAATATATTTGGTGCCCTCTTCTCATGCTCTGAGCTGCTGTGTGTGTAGGGGGAAGCCAACTGAAGCACTTGAGTGATGGGTCCTTCTCCACTTTTCCCCCAGATGTCAGTTTGGTGCCCCAGGTTGACCTTTACAATAGTGCATCTCTACTACTGGCCTTTGGCCCATTGGGCCTACTTCCTTCTGCCCCTGGCCATGAAGAAAGGCTGCTCAGTCTTTCAGTCACAGGCCTGTTGGACATGAAGCACATGAGGTGCCTTAGCACGTTAAGTTACAGCATGTTGGGATTTTTGGCAGGGTCACTAGGGGCACTCACGGGGTCTTGTAGCTCAGCTTTTGAAAGAGACTTGTGGCAGTAGGTGCTTCGGTTTTTGGGTACCCAATTTTAAACATCCAAAAGAGGCCTACAGAAACCCTCGGCAGCACAAACAGCCATGGCTTCAGCTTTCTCTAAGACGGAGGACCTACACGTAATATAGATGTCTGCCTGTTCTGCGGTTCCCTAACCACACTGCTGGCGGAAAGTCACGGGCAGGCCTTCAGAAGACAAGTATATTTGCCAGTCTGCCCCTGAAGAAAAGACACATCTGCCTTGGTTTGTGCTTTTAGCTTAGCTTCCTGACATGTGCTCAGGCCAGTTCACCTTGGCACTTAATAAAGAGAGGTACAGCATGCCATACTATTCTTTGTATTTCATGGACCTTCCATATGCAAGCTAATGTCAATCTAAAGGCCGAGTGCCTGCAGAGACTTTTTTAAAACTTTACTCAATTTTAATTGTGCAAATCCCTTGGTATCAAGAACATCTGGCCCTACAACATGCAAACATTCTCCTCTTGTCTCCATGGTACCGGAGGTTCAGTAGACACGTTTTGCTGTATGCTTTCCTAAGCACCAGATTAATTACACAGTTCAGAGTGGATGGACTTCTTAAGAACTAGCTTCATTAGAATGTATCTCCTTGAAGCTTAGCAAAGTAAAATATACTTATTTGTATGTTAATAAGTTAACCTGAGCCCCGCGGAGCATGTAAAATAAGCTTCAAATATTTCTTAACTCTCTGCTATGAAAATATACATTATTTAAACTCATTCATGTCACTGCTTCTATTTCAGTAGCTCCCCACACCCTGGCATCCAGCAGGTGAGTCTCACATCTCTGTAGAGTCGCCCCAGTCTTCTTTTGTAAAATGAAAATTTAAATTGCATTCACTTAGTTGCACGGGGACCAGGTTTAACTTTCCTTTCTCATCCCCACAAGACGTGTATATATCACTAAAGTTAACGTGAGGAGCAAAGCATTAGTTGGCAGTATTAACCACCTAGCATTTCTGGATCATCGCCATGGCTCTAGAAAAGAGCAATATTTGGACCGCTAATGGATATTTTAGGATAGTGCTTGTATTTGGGATGCTGTTCTTATTTAAAGTCCTCTGCCTTGAGAGGGAGAATAACAACTAGAGGAAACGTTGCTGTTCTTACTTTTAACCCAGACTCATCTCCCACTGGCTTCATTGGGACTCTGAGATGAATGACTGTCCTGTTAGCATTAAGCTGCACAATAATAGTGGGCAATTTTTTATGAACTTTTTTTCATGGAAAAGTGCAGTTTTGGTGTCACCAAAACATTGCACAAATTCACGTGGATTTGGCCAGATTGTTTTAGTTGGAAAAAAAATGAAGAAAATCCTGAAAACCGTATTTTCTTTTAGGCTGTGTCTAGACTGGCCAGTTTTTCCGGAAAATCAGCCGCTTTTCCGGAAAAACTTGCCAGCTATCTACACTGGCCGCTTGAATTTCCTCAAAAGCACTGACTTCCTACTGTCTGAAATCAGTGCTTCTTGCGGAAATACTATTCTGCTCTGGTTCAGGCAAAAGTCCCTTTTGAGCAAAGCTTTTGCGCAAAAGGGCCAGTGTAGACAGCTCAGATTTGTTTTCCGCAAAAAAGCCCCGATCGCGAAAATGGCGATCGGGGCTTTTTTGCGGAAAAGTGCATCTAGATCGGCACGGACACTTTTCCGTCCATGCTTTTGCGGAAAAGTGTCCGTGTCAATCTAGATGCTCTGTTCTAAAAATGCTTTTAATGGGAAACTTTTCCGTTAAAAGCATTTCCGGAAAATCATGCCAATCTAGACGCAGCCTTAATATCTTGGTTCAAAATGATTTGGTTATGAAATTTCCTTTAATTGTTTATATACATTAAAATGCTCAGTTTAAAACATTTTCTTCAACCCCAAAGCTCTCATCAATTTTTGGCTAAAACTATTAATAGACTTGGTTTTTGGTTCGAATTTAATTTTTTTTTTAAAGTTGGAAATGTTAGTGAACTGAAAATTCCATTATTTGTACAGCTCATGATGTATGCACATAAGTCATGTTATCAGCCTTTTCTTGGATCGGCTGATTCCCCTTTGCATCCCAGTGGCCATGCAGCATTTCCAAAACTTAAAGCTAACTATACCACATTTAAACACAAAAGGAGTTCCGCAGGCATTAGTAAGGTGTTTTACAGGTCCAAAGTAATTTTTTTAGGCGGGTTGCAACAGGTCTGTGTGACATGCGATGAGCAGTTGTAATCACAAAGATAAACCCAGATTCATTGAGTTTCCTCAGAATGTTGTATCCCTCCTGAGTAACGAATTTTATGCGCTTTTTAGCGGGGTGCATTTAAACTGAAGAGATCTGACCTGTAATGGGAAAAAAGGTTTGTGCTTACCCATATAAACTGAATTTGCAGGTGGGATGCATATCTGAACTAAATGCTCCATGCCTCTGAGAATTTAAAGCTCTGATGTTAAGCAAGGATGCTACTCTTCATAGATGTTCATATAAGTGGCTGTATTTTACAGCCTCCAGTGTTCCATATGAATACAGGACAAAAGTTATCTCTTGCGTAACCCTTGTTGCTTCAGTGGGGTCACCGCAGAGAAAGCTGGCTCAGTAGATCTACAAAACAAAGGGAAGGTGGTGTCCATAAGCATGCAGCTCTATTAAAGTCAATAGAGTAACAAGGTTGAATTTAAAAAACAACAAATATTCTGGTAGCACTTTATAGACTAACAAAACATGTAGATGGTATCATGAGCTTTTGTGGGCACAGCCCACTTCTTCAGATGACCGGCTTATCTGAAGAAGTGGATGTGCTGCCGGTCATCTGAAGAAGTGGGCGGTGCCCATGAAAGCTCGTGATACCATCTATATGTTTTGTTACTTTAAAGTGCTACCTGACTATTTGTGGGTTTTTAAGTTTATTCTGTACAGACTAACTCGGCTACCCCTCTGAAGCTTTTGCAGGTTGAATTTGTCCTTCAAAGTTTAATTCTTGTCTCATGTGACCATGCTGATTACTATAGTCTCACGGTTTCCTTGTGCTCTGTCTGTCGGTTTCCCCTGTTCTTGCATATTATGCTTACATTTGTGAACTCTGTGGGGGTAGAAGGGTGGGTTTGTACAGTGCCTTGCACAACGGGCTCCCCAGCTATGGCTAGAGTTCCTGGTCACTCGAAGAAGATTGTGTCTTCAATTCCTAATATAATAACAGTGACGGGACCTACACCGCTGACATCAACGATTGCTTTGCCAACGACTTCAATGAGCACGAGGTCAAAGTAGACAGAGACTACAATCAAAAAATGTTTTATTACTGACTTGGGACATGCTTTATTTTTTAAAAAGATGGCTACACTAAAGCTGTTCAATTCAACCTTTCTTTCTCAAAGCGGACCCTGCCACCTCCCACTCATCTGCACTAAATCATAGTGGAGAAGCAGTTATGCTGCGAAACCAGCAAGGAGTCCACTGGTACCATAAGAAAATAGGCTTTAAGTGCCCCCGGATTTCTTGTTGGGTTTTGCTAAAGTAGACTGACGTGGCTGCCTCTACAATCAGTTGTGCTGTAGTTAAGGTGGAGAGTTGCTTGCTGTATAAAAGATGGCTCTTGCATGTGCTGTAAAATTCCTACGCAGCCTCAGGCTGCCTTGACATGTGCTGTGTGTCCTAGGATTGCTGTGTGCCACGAGTGATCCAAATTACGGGTCACGTGAGCAAAGAGTGCCCAAGATTCAGCCCTGCCCACCAAATTATGGTGACAAAATCACCTTTTGCTCAGACACTGTTTGGGTCACAGCCCCTGTAATCATCCCCAAACTGATGTCACACGCTGCCCCATAGGTGAAGTTTACTACTCCCCATGGGTAGACTGCAAGGGAGGATGTTCTGTGGCAAGCCAGCGGGTTTGCACAGGCAGTTTGCTGTCACGCTAGTGCAGCACAGTGTGACGTGGTTTGGCTACTAACGCTGAGCGTGCTCGTAAAGATTGAGCCTTACATGGGGCAGCTTCCCTAGACTGTAGCTGGTGCACCCTCTTCGCTTCCAGCGTGTCCTACTGTGCTCCTGGGCTCCCTTCCCACATGATCCATAGGGCCTGTGAGGGCAGAATGCTGGCATGTGCGTGGATCGGTGGAGCATGGAGGTGGAGTGTGACGCTTCCATGGGCTCATTTGGCAGCGTTTGTCCCGAGGTTGAAGTTTCTAGTCTGAAGGAAATTTTCAAGTGCTTTACAAGTGCTCTGGTTTGTACATGACCAATCCTGTCAAAGGAAAAGGCATGACGTGAGCAGGCAGAAGATGTACGATTAGTTTAAACTGTTAAGGTGATGTAATCATGACTCATGCACTTGGCACGTTTTTCTGAGCAAAAAAACCTGAGTGCGATCAAAAGAAAGCAAGTCGCCAGGTCAGGGAGTTCTTGATACCCTGCTGCGGACTGTGAGATGATAAGCGCTGCTCTGCAGAGCTGCAGCGGGAATTGCTCCAGGAGCTGACTTGAGCCGGCTCCGGAGCCGCCCGTGCTGTGGCTCTGCATTTTAAATGGGGTAAGAATCGCTGGACTCTTACTCCATTTAAAATGCAGAGGTGCAGCGATCAGTGTGAGCTGGGACTGCTTGGTCCCGGCTCGCCTGAGTTCAGCAGCCCCTGGTCACGGCGAACAGGGGCTGGTGCAGGAACAGCCTCTGCAGTGGCCAGGATTGCTACAGGCAGGGGCTGCTCAGACAACAGCCCCTGGCTGTGGTGAGCTCTGGCTGCCGCAAACCGGGGTTGCTTGGTGGCAACAGCCCCTGTCCGTGGAGGAGTGGGGGGAAATCGCGGCATTACTCTTACTCCATTTAAAATGCAGAGGTGCAGTGATCAGCGTGAGCCAGGACTGCTTGGTCCTGGCTCCCACTGAGTCCAGCAGCCCCTGTCCATGGCCAGCCCTGACTGCTGCAAACAGGGGTTGCTTGGCAGCAACAGCCCCGGTCCATGGGGGAGCCCAGCAGCGTCCCCTAACACCCGCCCCCCCCTGGATAGAGGCAGTGGGGTGGGGTGGGGCAGGCAGCATCCTGGAGACAGAGCTGCTCCTGTACCTCCCCTTGCTGCCTCATATAAAGGCAACGGGGGAGGAGGAGGAGGACGGCTTGAGTCCCCGCTTGCCCTGTGCTCCTTGGTGCACTTCTGCTTTTTAAATGTACACGAGCCCCACAGGGCTCTGGTACGTTTCAAAAGCAGAAATGCCCACAGCAGGAACCGGTGTGAGTGAGGCCTCAAGCAGTCCCTGCTCATGCAGGTTCCATGCTGTGCCTCTTTCTCCCCCGCCCACTGTAGAGACAGTGCCGGGGGGGCGGGGGGGAACCAGCTTAAAGCTGGTTCCCCTCTCCACACCGGCTCCTGCTCCCCCGCTTTTTGCCTCTTTCTGATAGAGGCAGCGGGGGGAGGGGGAAAGGAGTGACTACTCGAGTTGCTACTCAACCATCGGATAAGCATTTGAGGACTCGAAGCAGCGAGGGGGATTGCAGGGGGTGGTTATTATGGGATGCAGAAAGATATAAGAATAGGACCCCTTAAGACTTTGGCATAGCTACCGAGGGGCTAGAACAGCCCCCCAAACTTGAATACGGAGGTTAGGGTTGCCTAATAGTGCGTCTAGTCTCACTTAAACCTCTGAAAACCAGGGAAGGCAGAGTTAAGTCACACTCCACCTCCATGCTCCAGCGATCCACGCACATGCTGGCATTCTGCCCTCACAGGCCCTACGGATCATGTGGGAAGGGAGCCCAGGAGCACGGTAGGACACGCGTCTAACACCTCGTTGAGGCTAAGGCAAAACTTGGGTGTAGGGGAGGCCTCACAAACAGGAGCTACCTCCACTCAGCTTAAAGTCAAATGCTGAGACTTCGTTACACAAATTACTCCACACCAGCAAAACAGTATCACCACTAGGGTTGTAAGCGGCTAGTGGACTATCCGATAAGCAAATGCAGGGGAGCACCATCTCCGTGGGGGGGGGGGGGGGGGAGAGAAGCAGAGGCACAGCAGGGAAATGGCGTGATTTCCCCCCCCCCCCCCCCCCCCCGCCCAACCTTCCACAGACCGAGGCTGTTGCCACCAAGCAACCCCGGTTTGCGGCAGCCAAAGCACGCCACAGCCAGGGGCTGTTGTCTGAGCAGCCCCTGCCTGTAGCAATCCTGGCCACTGCAGAGGCTGTTCCTGCACCAGCCCCTGTTCGCTGTGAACAGGGGCTGCTGGACTCAACACGAGCCGGAACCAAGCAGTCCCAGCTCACGCTGATCACTGCGCCTCTGCATTTTAAATGGAGTAAAATTCCCAGCGACTCTCACTCCATTTAAAATGCAGAGCCGCAACACATGTGGGTCCAGAGCCGGCACAAGCCAGGACTGCTCAGTCCCAGCTCGAGTCAGCTCCTGGAGCTACCCCCTCTGCGGCTCTGCAGAGCAGCGCTTATCGACTAATCGTATAGCCGATATCAATTGTATCGACTGTACAGCTAGCCAGATAATTGCATTTTAGCATCCTTAATCACACCATGTTTTCCCTGAGGATTCCTTCAGAAATGCTTCCTTCTTACCATGGCTAAGCCTAAAGAGATGGCTGTGGTGTTTGCCATTGGTCTGCTGACTCTCCTCATGACAAGAAGAGCCCAATGCACCGATACTGGCACAACCTACAAAATTCAGGGCTGAAATCAGGCTCGTTCAATCCCTCAAGGTACGTGTGCACCTCTCCTTATAGTGACATCCTCTGCTCCAACTCCCAGCTCTGTGACTGCAACTGGAGTGCGTACAGATAAACACTGGAATTCAAATCTGCAGAACACAACAAGCAATGTCGCTTTCTCTTAGTCTTTCATGTGGCACGGTTCGCACTGAATGGGTGCTAGTGGCTATTGCTAGCTCCCAGGGGACAGACCTGAGGTTGCATTTGAGAGCTGGCTCATGTACGTTAACTCTTAATCTCCAGGTTTTCAGAGGCGTGTGTTTGGTTGAACTCAACATTTTGAATGGGCACGGGTTACTGCTGGATAATCTTAACTCCTTGTTAACAGTTTTGGGGCTTTTAATGGTTTAAATTTACAGTCTTTCAGTATCATGTTAAAGGAATAGGTTAGAAGCTAAATATCTATTTATCCTTGATATGCCAAACTAGTGGCAATTAGAACAGATCCCTGACCTTGACCGCACCAAACTTAATGCCTTCAGTTTGCTTCTGGTGTGTCTATGGCTGATGGTTTGGGCTTTGACTTCAGTGCAATCCCTGTTCTGTGTTTTGACAATGGTGTGTGAAAGACACATGACTCGGGATCAGGCTGTCAGATTGGAGTTAGCAAACAGAAGCCATGTATTTACTGGATTACTTTCTCAACTTAATTAAATGACCAGAATATTAAAAAACCAGTAACAGGGATAATATGTGCAAGAAGATCACTCAAGGAAAACAATTTCATCAGCACTTGAAAGAACAGCCTGCTGGCAGTGGGGGTGTTTGTTTACTAATTGGATTAACTACAGCTTAGTAGCAATTGCTTATTTGCTCACCACTTTCTTGAGTCTAATATTCATCTAATGCCTCATCCATGTCTGTTCATGCCAATAGCAAGTTTCCCTTTGGCTTTAGAGGGAATTGGGTTAGTCTGTTGGCTTGTAAGAGCTTTGTGGATTGTTTTTTTTTCATCTCTTCCTCTCCCCTCCCTCCCCCAAAGTAACTATCAGATAATGTTGGAATAGATCTCACTTCTCTTCATTCACATTTCAAAGATGCCCTCTACAAACAACAACTAGAAGGTAGGTTGAAAATTTGATAGTCCTATAGTGGATTTCAAAATCTGACAAAAGGGTTGACAAACTTTCATGGTACCTGTATTTTCAGGTTTCAGATTCAAGAAAAAAAAGGGGTTTAAATTATTCAACAATGAATGAAAATCTGTGCTTTTGTGTTTGAACAATTACCTTATTACTCCTCTCTTTTGTCTCCAGATTACTTATTGTTCTACTGAGTGAAATGTATTTTCTGTGCATGATTTTAACAGATCCATTAAGTAATTCACTGGGTCAATCGATTTCCTTAATAGCACCATGGACAGGGTCCACAGAAAAGTAACATTATAGACCTCTGCCCCAAAGAACTTACAATCTGCATTTTTAGAGCTGCTGTTCATGGTCTAGGATGTCTCTCTGTCTCACTCATTACAGCTTAAAAGATAAATGTAAGATGGGTAGATTCTGAGTCCTTTGCGCTCTGTTGGCATAGCTCAGACAACAGGAAGGGAGTAGAAACTGAGCACATCCCCTTGGCTGAGGATTCCCAGAGCCTGCATAGCCAATTGCTTTCCTGCTGTCCATGTGGGCCCGGGTGAAATGACAAATCGGGAGTGAGGGGTGGATGCCAGGAGCAAGGAGAAGGAGTAGCGGACAGATCATGCTGAACTCTTGTGACATGTGGCTCCTTGGGGACCTTTGCTGGCTGCTGAAACCAGGGTCAGACAGAGAACTGGTAGCTAACTCTGATGAATCCTCTTACTCCCATCTCTCTACTTCAAACGTATAGCGCTGAGAGAGCAATAGGTCCGCTGGCGGGGAAGAGGGGCAAAGGGGACAATTGCCTAAGGGCCCAGCATTCAAAAGGCCTGGGGCTCCTGGTTGCCACCACTGCTGCAGCCCTGAGCCCATTAAGTTGCCACCGGAGCACCACGCTCTGCGTGGCAATATGGCTGGGAGGAGGGGCATGGAGTGTGCTGTGTGGTACAGAGAGCTGGCTGTACCCAGTCCCGCCCCTTCCTCCCAAGGCCCCTCCCCTTTCAGGAGTGCAGAGCTGAGCTCCTCCTACCCCCCACCCAGGGGCTCACAAAGGCTATTGGCTTCCCTGGAGAATAGAAAGCGTAGGCGAGTCTCCATGAATGGGGTTATCCTGCTTCCATTATATTCTAGCCAGCAGAGAATACTTGCATCATTGGTACAATGTGCTAAATCCTAGATCTAGGATCTATTCAATCAATTGGAGTTGAAAGTGCTTTCACACTCACCCAGCAGATGTTCAGCCTCCTGCAAGAATCTAGTCTGCATTACCAGTCATTTCCCATAGTCTTGCTTCCTGTCCTATAAGGAAACACCTCTCCTTAATGAGAAACATTCTCATCTCATGCTCATCTCAAATGCATCATCTTTTCTTTATCCGTTTCTCCCCTCTCCCCATGGTTTGGTATCCTACCTAAAGATCAATGCAAGCCATGGTTCTTTACCCTTTCTGTCCTTTCGGAACTCAGCTGTTCATTCTGTAGAATTGGGGGTGTGCAGGGGGAAGTTTGGTGCTTTGCATTTATTCATACTTAAAATCTAAATCGTATTTCTTATTCTGGACACCTTCTATCTCCCTAACTTGTATCCTTCCTCTCTTTTGATCTGTATCATTAATGAGTTCATGTACTCTACGTCGCATTTAGCTTTTCTCTCTTCTTCCTCGAGTTTTACATTTCCTAAGACTATTAGTTGAATTTTTTTCCCTTGTCCCTCTGAGGTGGCCTCTTTTATTTATTTATTTTTCTCTCTTGTGCTTTGGTTTTTATTTTCGGGATTTATGTGTGAGTGATTATTTTCCCACCTACTTGATCAAGTTGTCGTCTTCCCCCAAGCAATTCTACCTGGCATATAGCCAGCGTTCAAAAAGGAAAACAGAACAAGGAGAGGAGCCACTTGCAAAAGAATTTTAAATGGAAAAGAAATCACTGGGAAAAAAAAGAAAAAAAGGTCTCCTGCAGCATTTTCTAGCACAAGAAGGAAAAGAGCAGAACATGCGCAAAATATTGATCTTAGTTTGGAAAACCTGCTGTGAAGTAAAGTAGATTTCAGTGTATTCAAGGAAGAGTGATGTGACCTGGTTGGACTAAAACGAGCCCTCTAGCTCTTTATCCAGAATTTCAAATAACCCTTCTTTTATGTTTATAATAAAAAATGAAATAGGTGGACTCCCCCTCTCTAGTCCTGAGAGTATTTCTGTGCCGCACTAAGAAACCAAGTCCAGTTGCAAACCTCTTGTGAGAGCTCTTGTTTGTGAGTGTCCTGCCCAATATGCTGTGTCTAGCTGGAATTCACCAGTTTACATCACAAAAAAAGCATTAAGCCATACGTGTCTGTCATGGGGCTAAGGCAGAGGAGCAACCAAAGTGATCTCTTCCACTGTTCACATCAAAATTCCCAACTCTGAAAGCAACAGGCAAGACGTGAACGTCACACTCTCGTGCACAGTGAAGACAGGTGCTTTCACAGAGCTGCTGTTCTATCACGCAGCATTAAATGGAACATGGAAGTGTTCAGTCAAAGATACCTCTCTTCTGGACCGTTACACAAGTGTCCAAAGACTAAAGAATGACATACACATAGTAAAAGAATATAGCTCATAATGTAAATAGACAAGTCAGATAAAGGAGGGAAAGAAGAAGGTTTATTATCGCCATTTTACAGGGGGGAAATACAGAGATTAAGTGATGTGCCCAAAGTCTCTTCAGAAAGCCCATTGCATAGCTAGGAATTTAACCCCGAGCTCTCAAATTGCTAATTTGCAGCTTTAACCAAAAGGCCAGCCTTTCTGTGCCATCTAAAGAAGGGATAAGATGCCAGGCATTGACTTTAGCTGTATGGCTCATCTACATGAAACAGTTTTAAGTAACCATGAGGAGGGGCATGTGCTGAAGGGTAATTGTGTCTTTTCCTCTTTGGGACACTATTGGGTTAGCTGGATGCTGGTGCTGTGCAGCATGATTAAGCCTTGCGAGGACCAGACCAGCTGATGTGGTCCGCTCCTCCCAGCAAGGAGTAGGCCTAAGCATTGGTGCATGCTGAGCAGATCTCTGCTCAGCTGGCTTCACAGTAAGGATCTGCACAAGCCCATCCCAAACTTCCTGCAGACTGATGTACCTTTTCACAGTCTCTTACTCCAGCCTGAAACTAGATGCCATAGTCGGGCCCTTTCTTTTGCTGTTGTCTGGTGCAGCAGGGGGACTCCAGGACTCTACTGTCCATTATTTTGATGTGGGGAGAGGTACTGTTGTCCATTACACCTTTTATTTGCCAAGATAATGAAACCAGCATGAGTGAGATTCTGGAGGTTTTTTTTTCAACCATGTCATTCATTCCCTATCTCTTCTCTGCTGTTCCCATTCCACATTTGCACAGTCAACCTGTGGGACTCCTTGCCAAAGGATGTGGTAAAGGCTAAGACTTTAACAGGGTTCAAAAAAGAGCTAGATAGATTCATGGAGGTTAGGTCCATCAATGGCTATTAGCCAGGATGTGTGGGAATGGTGTCCCTAGCCTCTGTTTGTCTGGCAATGAGTGACGGGGGAGGGATCACATGAGGATTACCTGTTATGTTCCCTCCCTGTGGGGCATCTGGCATTGGCCACTGTTGGAAGACAGGATACTGGGCTAGATAGACGTTTGGTCTGACCCAGTATGGCCTCTCTTATTTTCTTATATTCTTTTCATCAAGAGGCAGCCATGGGAACAAAGCTGGTACTGCAACTCTGGAGGGATGCAGCCATGATAGAAAGCTGAAAATTGCCTCTCCGGAGAAGCAGTGTTGTCTAATGGTTGGAACAGGGCATGGAGCATTGGCACTCCTGGCTTTCTGGGTGATTCACTTTCACCTCTGTGTGCCTTCATTCATTTGTCATTGGGCTCTAATGGTGCCTGGCTCCCTCACAAAGGTGATGTGTGCCGGTGGTGAGGAAGGACTAGTCCCAGGGCTGGAATGAAAATGTGGGACCTGACTGATCCAGGTTCAATTCACTGCCCTGCTGCAGACTCCTGGTCTAACTCTGGATGAATTGCTTACTTGCTCTGTGCCTCAGTTCCATGTCCTGAAAATAGAGATAGCAGCAGCGCTCTGTTTTTTAGGTGTGGTGTGAGCATAAATGCATTAAAGATTGCGAGGTTCCGCTAATGGGGGCCTGGTGAATACTTGAGTGATGAGGTTAAATTGATGGTTTTAAAAGGTTTGAGGTTCCTCTGATAAATGTTGCAACATTGAGTGCAAGGTCCTCTCTCATTTGTGGGTCTCATAATAGTGAGCATTTGCCAATACTCACATAGTCTCTGTGGTATCATGCTCTTTCTGATCTACATATGGATGAAATGCTGGCTTTTCCTATATTGCTGAGTGAGAACATGCACAAATGTTGATTCTTCCATGGTGACCACTCCAACCCATTATGCCTGTAAATGTGGAGAATCTGCTGGAAGATAGAGTCAGCATCTTTCAAAGAGTAATACTTCCAAAAGAGGGATGAAGCAGGGAAGGAAAGCCTTGGTAGATTGCACTAGTAGTTATCCAGCAACCATTTAACCAGAATTTCCTTTTGTTCTCTTGTCTCACTCCAGACTCTATGTTCCTTCTCACCAATCAGTATATTCATGCATGCTACAATTAGGAAGATGGGACATGCCATTCAGAAATATTGATCCCAGTGCTTTATTATAAAGTTAGATATGTTTAATTTCTTGTCAGTGTCATTGTGCCAGAAAAATCAATTCACCACTGTCTCTTTTCCATTATTCAATCTTCTAATGAGCTAGCTTGGAGTCTACTCAAAATCAAATTTTTGTGATAAATCACGGTGGAGTTGGAGAGTCCATGAACCCAGTTTTGTAAGGGGCAGTGACTCAAGCCTTTTTAAGAAGGGGAAACAAATTTCCTCCGATTAATACTCAACACTTGCCTACGCTAATCATTTTTATCTGTGCTGGGATTTTTTCCCCCATAGTTCAATTAAAAAGGTGCATGAGGCATTTGATTTTTGATCAACCAAGGCCATCTGGATAGGTAAAACCTTCCCCAGATCTACACTGCTAAATATATGGTTTTGTTTCCTGTCCTCAGCAGTAAGGCTCACAGACTCATTGTGTATTTTACTGGTTACAAAGGAAAACATCTTCCATGCAGTATTCTGCCATAAAATCCAAAACCTTATTGCCAAGCAGAATAAGCTCTCTGGGACTGTTTTTCCTTTTGATTCTTTTGACACTGCCTACCAGAAAGTCATTTTGATCTTCCAGCATGGTTTCTAAGTGCTGCTCTACAAGAAGAAATAAGATATGGGCAAGATGCAAGTATATTTATCACACCCATCTGTATGTAGGTTTTTCAGTGTAAACTACTGATGTTACATATCTCCCTCTACAGGCTTAGTCCATAAGAGAATGTGGGCTTATGTTACCAGCTAATGGTATGTTAGTTCAACAATACAGGTTCAAGCATTAATTAGAATGGAAGAATCCAATTTTAATCTCTACTAATAACATATAGCATTGGAAATGGCTTTTACAGTGGCAGATATTGACTATACCTCTTTTGGGGCGTCTCAAAAAGGAAACTAGTACTATATATTAAAATTAATATTGCTGAAACAATGGCTAGTCAGTTTGTATATTTGCTAATGTTACTTATTGCCTTCTCCAGTTTCTCCGCATTATTCTCAAGCAGTTTCACAATGCACTAATAATTAGTACACTAACTTCATAATGAATACATATTCCTAATAATTTAATTCACTTGCCAGTAATACTATTAGCCCTGACATCTTCAGGTTTAATTTAGACTCCATTGGTTTTGAATGGTTGCTGAATAAATAATACTAGTGCAAATGGAATCTTCAGATAATGTAATTGCAAAACTCTAGCAAGTCTTTCGAGTATGGGCAAACTAAATATTTTCAAAGGCTTATTACTTGGCCAAATTTGGGTGGATGTTCCAGGAGATGGTAAAAGACATCACCCTGATACAAAGGCCATCCTCTGCTAAATTTCAAATAGCTGTCCCCAAAGCACTAGAGATTTTAAGAGAAAAGGTCGCCAGAACTTTTTTGCATGGTCAAAATAAAATATTTTTTCCTACTCTCATTCTCAGAAACAGCTGACCCTTTTTTATTTATTTATTTTTTTAAGATGAGCAGCCTGAGAGAGATACCTGACTTGGAAATTTTCAGCCCAAACAGTTAGTCTGGCAAAACTATAAGCAACTGACCTCAAACCTTACATTTGGAAGTTTGTCAGACAATCTCAATAGTACAGAGTGGTACCAGCCTTGCCCATAATAATGAGGAAAAAGCATGGAGAAATACTAACCTACTGCAGAGAATTGATGGAAAAAATGTACTTGGCTTTCTATAAAAAAAGACTATATTGAAACTTTTTGCTGAATTAATCAGTAGAGCTGATTTAAATTTTTCTTAAAAAACCAAAACAAAACTGAAAACCAGACACCTTTTTACCTCTAATATAGTTTCCCCTGGTTGGTTTGCTTTCTGTTACACAATTAGCCAAGGAAAATGTTAGTTTTATTTTTGGCCTCAGAAGATACTGTTGTGCATTAAAATATTGGCATGTCTTTGAGATATTATGAATGGTTTTACCATACTGATAGATAAAATAACCCAATAAATCTCATTTCTCCACGTTGTCCTAATAAAATTCTAATAACAATTTGTATAAGTTATGGCATAATTGATTTGCAAACCATGACTTTGCACTGTTCAGCAATGAGAGGATTTTTATTCAGACATGAATTATAAAATAATGTTACGATGAGAGGGGTTGGTAACTTCCTGGGCCACAGACCCCTTTGAACTGTATATTCATACCCGGTCTTAATTACCATACCTGTCAGGGTAAATAAATCACAGACAGCCCAGCATAAGACAAAAGGGGTCACCCAGCATAAGACAAAAGGTATTTTGGACTGAGTGGGCAGAGTGTTGTTGACTATTGTTTGTGTAAGGCAGGTTGTGAGTAAAGGAAGGCAGAACACAAAGAATCATAGAATCATAGGACACTAGAACTGGAAGGGATCTTGAGAGGTCATCAATTCCAGTCCCCTGTCCTCATGGCAGGACAAAGTACTGTCTACATCATCCCTGAGAGGTATCTGTCTAACCTGCTCTTAAATATCTCCAGTGATGGAGATTCCACAACCCTCTTAGGCAATTTATTCCAGTGTTTCACCACCCTGACAGGCAAGAAGTTTTTCCTGATGTCTAACCTAAACCTCCCTTGCGGCAATTTAAGTCCATTGCCTCTTGTCCTATCCTTGAGGCCAAAGAGAACAATTTTTCTCCCTCCTCCTTATAAAAACCTTTTAGATACTTGAAAACTTCTATCATGTCCCCTCTAAGTCTTCTCTTTTCTAAACTAAACAAGCCCAGTTCTTTCAGTTTTCCCTCATAGCTCATGTTCTCTAGACCTTTAATCATTTTTGTTGTTCTTCTCTGGACCTTCTCCAGTTTCTCCACATCTTTCTTGAAATGCGGTGCCCAGAACTGGACACAAACTCCAATTGAGGCCTAATCAGTGCAGAGTAGAGTAGAAGAATGACTTCTTGTGTCTTGCTCACAACATACCTGTTAATGCATCCCAGAATCATGCTTGCTTTTTTTGTTACAGCATCAAACTGTTGATCATATTTAACTTTTGGTCCACTATGACCCCTACATCCCTTTCAGCAGTACTCCTTCCTAGACAATCACTTCCCATTCTGTATGTGTGAAACTGATTGTTCCTTCCTAACTGGAGTACTTTGCATTTGTCTTTATTAAACTTCATCCTATATACCTCAGACAATTTCTTTAGTTTTTCCAGATCATTTTGAATTTTGACCCTATCCTCCAAAGCACTTGCAACCCCTCCCAGCTTGGTATCACCTGCAAAATTAATAATTGTACTCTCTGTGCCATCATCTAAATCATTGATGAAGATATTGAACAGAATGGGCCCCAAAACAGACCCCTGCGGATACCCATTTCTTATGCCCTTCCAGCATGATTGTAAACTGTTAATAACTACTCTCTAGTTGTAGAAAAAGGAGAGAGCCACATGACAAGCAGGAAAAAGCAAAAAGGTAAAAGCATGATGTCTGATCCTGGAAGAAATCTGGAAAGATATTTCTGAGTCCAGGTGCATAGGGCTTAACTCATGCTGCATCTTGTGAGGGCTGTATTTTAAAGAAGCCATATTGAGGGTACAGGACCATACCATGCCGATGTGCAGAAAGAATAGCAAATATGGCAGGACACCAATTTGGCTTAACAGAGAAATCTTTGGTGAGCTTAAACACAGAAAGGAAGCTTATAAGAAGTGGAAATGTGGAGAGATGACAGGAAGGGGAATAGGAATATTGCTTGAGCATGCTGGGGCACAATCGGGAAGGCCAAAGTGCAATTGGAGTTGCAGCTAGCAAGGCATGTGAGGGTCAACAAGAAGCATTTCTACAGGCATGATAGCCACAAGAAGAAAGTCAGGAACGTATGGGACTCTTGCAAATGTGGAAAAAGCTGTGCTTTTTTTAGGGGTTTTTTTTTGTCTCAGTCTTCACAAACAAGGCCAGCTCCCAGACTGCTGCACTGGGCAGCACAGTAGGAGGTGGAAGTGAGCTGCCCTCAGAGGTAAAAGGACAGTTAAGGACTGGTAAGAAAAGCTGGACAAGCACAAATCCATGCAGCTGGATGCAGTACGTCCCTGGGTGCTGACATAGTTGCTTGATGTGATTGAAGTATCTTTGGCTGTTATCTTTGAACACTCATGGCAATTGAGGGAGGTCCCGAATGACTGGAAAAAAGGCAAATGTAGTGTCCATCTTTTTAAAAGGGAAGGAGGATCCAGGAAACTCCAGACCGGTCAGCCTCACTTTAGTCCACAGAAAAATCATGGAGCAAGTCCTCAAGGAATCAGTTTTGAAGCACTGGGAGGAGAGGAAAGTGATAAGGAAAAGTCAACATGTATTCACCAAGGGCAAGTCATGCCTGACCAACCAGATTGCCTTCTATGATGAGATAACTGGCTCTGTGGATATGGTGAAAGTGGTGGACATGATATACCTAGACATTAGCAGAAATTTTGAGATGATCTCCTGGGCTATGTCTACACTTGCGGCCTCTTGTGCAAGTAATATGCAAATGAGGCTAAGCGTGGAATATCGCCGAGTCTCATTTGCATACCTAATGAGCCACCATTTTTTTCAGAAGAGGCTCTTGTGCAAGAAGGAGCGTCTACACTGCCCCTTCTTGCGCAAGAAAAACATTCTTGCGCAACGCTGTTCTTCCTGAAAAGTAATAGGTGTAACGGCATTGCGCAAGAGGGTTTTTCTTGCGCAAGAAGGGGCAGTGTAGACAGCTTCTTCTTGCGCAAGAGCCTCTTCTGAAAAAAATGGTGGCTCATTAGGTATGCAAATGAGGCACGGCGATATTCCACGCTTAGACTCATTTGCATATTACTTGCGCAAGAAGCCGCGAGTGTAGACATAGCCCTGGACTATTCTTGACGGGAAGTTAAAGTAGTATGGATTGGATAAATAGACTATAAGGCTGATAAGAACCTAGTTAGATTGTCAGGCTTACTGGCTAGTGATCAATAGCTCAGTGTCTAGTTGGCAGCTGGTATCATAGGTCAGTCCTGTGGCCAGTTTTATTCAACATCTTCTTTAAAGACCTGGATGAGGGGATGGATTGCACTCTCAGCATGTTAGCAGATGACACTAAGCTGGGGGAGAGGTAGATACATTGGAGTGTAGGGATAGGGTCCAGAGTGAGCTAGAGAAATTGAAGAATTGGGCCAAGAGAAATCCAATGAGGTTCAAAAAGGACAAACGTAGATTTCTGCACTCAGGATGGAAGAATCCTATGCACTGCTACAGGCTAAGGGACAGTTCTGCAAAAAAGAACCTGGATATTTCAGTAGAAGGGAAGCTGGATACAAGTCATCAGTGTGCCCTTTTTTGCCAAGAAGGCATATTGGGCTGCATTAGTGGGAACACTAGCAGCAGATTGAGGGAAGTGATTATTCACATCTTCACTGCCGGTGAGGCCACATCTGGAATATTGCATCCCGTTTTGGAGGCCCTTCTATAGAAAGAATGTGGACCAATTGGAGAGAGTCCAGCAGAGGTCAACAGAAATGGTTAAGGGGCTGGGGCACATGACTTAGGAAGAGAGGATGAGGGAACGGAGCTTCTTTAGTCTGCAAAAGAGGAGAACGAGGGAGGGAGTTGCTAGTAGCCTTCTGCTACCTGAAGGGGGGTTGCAAAGAGGATGGAGAGGCTGTTTTCAGTGTTGAGAAATAACAAGAACAAGAAGCAATGGTCTCAAAATGCAGTGGGGGAGGTCTAGGTTGCATATTAGGAAAAAACGACTTCACTAGGAGGGTGAGTGAAGCACTGGAATGGATTACCTAGGGAGGTGATGGAGTCTCCATCCTTACACCCTGGCTGGAATTATTTAGTTGGGGTTAGTCCTGTTTGACCAAGAGGTTGAACTAGATAACTCCCGAGGTTTCTTCCAACGTAATCTATGATTCAAACAAATACAGAACACTGTTCTCTGATACATTTGGCCAGCTTGAAGGCTAAGCCACTATACTGTAGCTTATCTCCATTGACCAACCATCTGTATCTTTTGCATTTTTAGCATTAGTTTTCTTTAATCTTGTTTGATATGCACTGTAGATGCATGTGTGGTGTTGGAAGTGTTTCATAGTTTGTACCCCAGCCAAATAGCTCTTCTAGCCACATGGGAAATACTGCATAAATGCCACTCATTGACTTTTTATGTGACAGGAATTGGTATGGGTTGTCTGGCAGTACTGACAAACAAGACAAAAAGAGCAATGCTTTAGGCAGAAATAAAATCTCTGAAATATATTGGACGCATACAGAAAAAGCCTTCAGTGTGCTATAAAACCTAGCTATAAATGCATTTCAGGAACTAGGGGGAGGTTTAGCAATACTATTTGTATCAACTTACAAAAGTTTACAGTGCTGCAGAATTTAACTTACTGTATATAAAGCAGAGCACATAACACATTTAGATTCATAAAGATAACGTATATAATATTCACATAGCGCCCTGGCATTTTACATTCATGCTTATGGGACCTATAATGTGTCAGAATTGTTTTATAAATCAAGAAGGGCTATTCTATGGCTATGTTGACCCCACACTCTGCTGTTCTCTTTCATTTTAATAATGGTAATATTGGGATAAGTCTTGAATGATTGTAGTTCATAGATTTTTGTTGGTAAGGAAAGAAAAGATCATCCTGACCATCTACTCTGACCATCTGCATAAGCCAGGCCCTAATATTTTCCCTGGTTTTTCCTGTATCGAGTTGGACGTCTTCTCAAAAGCATCACTCCCTTGTCATATTGTCAGTAAAGCAGGAAATACAGAAGCAGGTTACTCTTGCCCAAAGAGTACTGTTGAGGTTTGTGTCTATATATATTGCAAAAACCAAGACTTTAACAGGGTTCAAAAAAGAGCTAGATAAATTCATGGAGGGTAGGTCCATCAATGCTTATTAGCCAGGATGCGTAGGAATAGTATCCCTAGTCTGTGTTTGTGAGAGGCTGGGAATAGGTGACGGGGAGGGATCACTTGACAATTACCTACTCTGTTCATTTCCTCTGGGGCACCTGGCACTGTGGGAAGAAAGGATACTGGGCTAGATGGACCTTTGGTCTGACCCAGTGTGGCTGTTCTGATGTTCTGTGTTCATTTTACTGCTGGAATATTGGTGTTTATAGTGTATATTAAGGATGTACACTAGGAGTATAAGAGCTATAAATCACAAATACCTAAACAAAATACCTGTAGAATGTGGCTCATTTTTAGAATATATAATTCTGAAGTATGTTATTTCTTCAAAAGCTACATATGGTCAGGAAAGTGGTTAAGTAAAAATGCCAGTCTAACTAAAAAGACTAGCTCCCTGAGGGTGTTCTGAGTTGTCACTGCTTGCTTTACTGGGGGGAAAAATAACCCTGAAGTTTTTAGTCCTCTTCATTCCTGCTGGCCTGGTAGAGCTTTTGGATGGCTGACCAATGGACATCTGGATTTTGTTAAATCTGAAATAAGCTCTTTGAGGCAGGGTCTATCTTCTTGTTCTGTGTTTGAATTGCAACTAGCACAATGGAGTACTGTCCATGTCTGGCATTCCTGGATGCTACCACAATATACGTCTACTATATATTTTGGAGAGTTTGTCAGCTTGATGAAGAACTCCTCCTAAATGGTAAGAGCTAGGACCATTAAGTTCAGTATACAGCTTCCTCTGATCATAACTTAATGCAGTGTAAGGGTTTGGTTGTGTCAGGAAAATGGGATGTTCCTGGAATGGGATTGCTTCACCTATAACCGAACAGAAAAGACAGCATTGCTAAATCAAGTACAATCCTCAAAATTGACATAACTGCGGAAATGTTGAAAGAGAATGAACAAAGATGAGCCAGAAAAATAGGATGAATCTGGTATAGGATTGCTTCGATCAATTTTGCAAAAAAGAGATAAAACTGAGAAATTTGGATTAGTGCTTCGTTTTGGCACAGCAAAATCATGCTTAAGGTTTGAAAACTAGAAGAAAAGGTTATTGGAAACCAAATTGCCTATACCCCTTTTTTGTTAAAACACAGTGAATGGTAAGAGTTTATAGGGACGAGGAAAATAAGTACAGCTTCTCCCCGAGTTACGAATGAGTTACGGACCAAACACTTGGCCATAACTCGATCTGTTCATAACTCGGACCCCATTGAGTTACACAGTAACCGCGCCATTCATGAGCGTGGGTCACATTCATGACTCAGGGACCGCCTTTACAACCGCTCCATGGGAGCTTTGATCGCATTTGCAACTCGGGGACCGGCTGTACACTAGATGGAATTCCCATTTAAATTACTAAACACAAATCAATAGAAAAATGTTAACAATCCCTTTTAAAGAAATCTGAAATAAAAATTAACTTCATAAAAATAACACTGTATATTTGAAAATTTAAAGAAAGCATGTACATTCTCCTTTTATTTTAAAAAAACGTAATTGAGTTAGAACCTGTGTGATGCCAGGTACATCTGCTAATACTACATAATAATTATATCGTAGATGTTGATGAACTACAAAAAATCCAGCTTGAATCTCAGATCCCTGCTGGCTTTCCCAAAGCTGCCAGTTAGAAATAGCATTGCTTTGTGTTTATCACCAGAACAGACTTAATCAGAAACTCTCTCTGGGGCTACGTCCATACAGCAGTGTTAACTTAGTTAATTTAGAATTAAACCGCTATTCCAAAATGTCCCTTAATCCTCGTGGAATGAGATTTACAGGGATGTAAGAATAGTGAGCCCATTTGTATTTTGAAATAACAGGCTTGCTTAAAAGATACGGAGTAGCTATTTTGGGATACCTCTGGTATCCCGAAATAGCACCATAGTCTAGACTTGCACCAAGAGACTGCTTTCTGCTTCCCCCTACTGGAGCCCTTTCTTTATGCAGTGAAGTCACACTGAAATGTGTTGCAATTTTTTTTTTGCCAAATTCTTCATTGGGGGGAGAGTATTTAAAAATGTGAAATAACTGTTTCTGTTTTCAAATGTCCTGTAACTTTATTTAAAAATAATAAACTTCAAAAAATGCCCAATCAAATCGTTTCATTTGGCTCAAACCATCTTTCTTTCAACTGGTTGTCTTTAAATGGACTTGAAGCCTGTTTTAGAAGAATTTTTCATTTTTAGTTTGACCCAAAAGTAATCTGAAATTGCCAAGAAATTGAAACCTCCATGATTCACCCAGCTCTGGCTTTGAAGGCTCAGATTTAGCCACAGTGAGGCTTGGGGAGGGCTGCAGCCACAGAGCGGAGTGTCTTAGACTGAGGTGATTGCCAGGTATCCAGTTAAACGGGTTCCAATCCCCATTTTTGCATTAATAGAGCAGCACAGTTGTGGAATAGAGAGGGCTCAGGATCTGGCCCTCTTTACAAATTATTTATTTAGCTTTCTAAGACTATGTCTAGACTGCACTGTTAAATCGGAAAAATATATGCAATTTGCAGTGAGCAAATAGTGTATCTTTTTTTGATTTACTTTCAAAAGAGGCTCTTTCAAAATTTGGTGCGTCTACACGGTGCCAAATTGCGAAAGAAGGTGCTCTTTCGAGCCATCCCTTATTCCCCATAGAACGAGCTTTGCAGGGATGGTGAAAGAGCGCGTCCACTCTTTTGAAATATTTTTCTCTGGTATCCCAAAAAGCAATGCAGTCTAGACCTAGCCTGTGAGACTTAAGGCATTTCTGACAACTATCTACTTGTACCCCTTAAAGTGAAAATGCATAATGTCTGTAGTTTAATTGTTAAAAGACAGCAGGTTAGTCAAAGGAGAGTGAGTCATTGTTACAATAACTGCTTCTCTTCTGCATTTACATCCAGCAGATAAAATCAGCATCAGTCATTTGGCACAACCAAAATCCTGTAAATAAGAGCCTGTTCCCATATTAATGTCCCCTGTTTTAAGAGTAAACAGCCTCACTTAGACTTGGTGTTTAGTATAAGGAGACAGTTATATGTGACTTTATTCTGTTCCACTGGCCTTATTTTACAACTGTATGTGGAACAGGAGAGAGCTCTGGAAATGTTATTGAATGTGAAACTGCAGCAAATTTTCCCCCAAGTTCTGGGCTTGTGCCCTTCCCATGAATGTGGTGTTTTTCAATAAAAATGGAGTTGTTGGCTCTTCCTTAAGACAATGGATCCAGTGTCTATTCCCACTGGACACATATTTTCTCCCTTTGAGTAGAGCCTTTTGAAAGTTATGGGGCTACTTACAGAGTAAGGTTCTTCTCAGTACAACCAAGGGTATTAGAAATTGGTCTATAGTGTGTTTGTCTTTTGCCTATTTAATATCAAATGGGCACGGAACCATGCTGGGATAACATGGTTGCAGAGATGAAGGCACGATCTTGTGCTTGAAGCTATGACCGGTACTTAGATCTTGTTTGCTGGTGTGTGTGTGTTGCAGACTGACATACCTTGGAAAGTCTTTCTGTGACCCAGTAACTGCATCATGAAATGCAGAATACTTATTTGTCATTATGGCTTATAAATGCCACCAGTGATGTGAGTCCAGTTTGACTGTGTGTGGTACAATACAGATCCTGCCCCAGAGAGCTTGCAGTCTAAACAGGAAAGGTCATGGCAGTGAACTGTGTCATGAGGTTCAAACAGACTGACATCTGTAGATGGAAAGCCCTGTAGAAGTACAAAGTACAGCTGTTAACTAAAGAAACCAGCACTCTATTGGTTTTTATATAGATAGCTGTGTTTTATGTTGTCAGGCATGGGTGCTTTGGTTTGTAGAGAAGCACAGCATACTTTTGTTGTCTTTATTTTAATTTCCTTTTGTTCCTCTTTGAAACACCAGATATTGAATTTTTCACCCCAAAGGGACTTTCATTTCTAAGCGGTTTAGGCTCTTTTGAAAATGTTACCTCATCCAACAGGCGGTCATGTCTTCAACTTTTCTGAAAAAGTTTTCCATTCTAAACATCTATGTCTGGTCCACTGATATTGTACATCTTAAAATGGTTATGTTAATATTTTTTATATAAGAGCGCACCCGCCATCTGAGCTTTGTATTTTAACAAACATTAATTCTCCTCCCCAAACCACCACCGTGCTGTTGAACACAATGCTAGTCTCTATATTTTTCAGAGGTATATAATAAGGCACAAAGAAGCCAACGGGGTTGCTCAGGTTTCCCTACAGAAATGGGAATAGAATGGAGGTTTCTTGATCACTTGCTCTCTGATCTGATTACTGCCTTCTGTGTCTATCGATTGCGTTAATATTACCTTGTATGCCCATGCTGTGTATGTTGCACATTTTATATGAATTTTGCTGCCTGGGAAGGAAGGTTCTTTATCAGATACTGCTGAATTCCTTAACATAGCAATGGCCTAATAACAGTGAAGAAGGATTTGCTGGTTTCATTACAAGAGAGACAGCAAGAACTTGCTGAACTTAAGTTAATGAACTAGAATGATGGAAATAACCCTTTGATTGGGTTTATTAGTCACAAGAGTTGCTCTGAACTCAGCCTCTGTTTCTCAGTCAGTGTTCAGTTCTGTTAGTCTTACAAGTATGTATTAGCCTTATTGCCCCTGGCTGTATTTTAATTGAAGCTCATAATTTTTTAAGACATATGTGTCTTTGCAGATATCAGACTAATAGATTTGAAGGTCCTCTACTTGCTTTCTAACTGTCTTCAAATCTTATGGGGACTGGTGAGTACAAAATTGAAGCAAAATGTTTCTTGTCTGGGGGTTGGAAATGTTAAGGGGTTCTGTATTAATTGCTTACCAGAATTGTCTAGGGAGTGACTTACTATTATTGCTCCATAGAGTAAATTTGAAGATGGAATGATTTGAAAGCAGAAGAGAATTCAGTGACAGACCCTTACAAAGTTGAAGCAGATCAGCTTAGACTATGCTAATTAATATTTCTGATTAATATTTCAATTTAGCTACAACTAATCAGGAAAGAGATCTTGGAGTCATTTTGGATAGTTCTCTGAAGATGTCCATGGAGTGTGCAGCGGCAGTCAAAAAAGCAAACAGGATGTTAGGAATCATTTAAAAAGGGATAAAGAATAAGACAGAGAATATCTTATTGCCCTTATATAAATCCATGCTACGCCCTCATCTTGAATACTGCATACAGATGTGGTCTCCTCATCTCAAAAAAGATACACTGGCATTAGAAAAGGTTTAGAGAAGAGCAACTAAAATGATTAGGGGTTTGGAACGAGTCCCATATGAGGAGAGATTAAAGAGACTGGAACTTTTCAGCTTGGAAAAGAGGAGACCGGGGGGAGAAGGAGGATATGCTAGAGGTCTATAAAATCATGAGTGGTGTGGAGAAAGTGAATTAGGAAAAGTTATTTACTTGTTCCCATAATATAAGAACTAGGGCCACCAAATGAAACTAATGGGCAGCAGGTTTAAAACAAATAAAAGGAAGTTCTTCTTCACACAGCACATAGTCAATCTGTGAAACTCCTTGCCCAAGGAGGTTGTGAAGAGTTGGACTATAACAGGGTTTAAAAGAGAACTAGATAAATTCATGGAGGTTAAGTCCATTAATGGCTATTAGCCAGGATGGGTAAGGAATGGTGTCCCTAGCCTCTATTTGTTAGAGAGTGGAGATGGATGGCAGGAGAGAGATCGCTTGATCATTACCTGTCCAATTCACTCCCTCTGGGACATCTGGCATTGGCCACTGTCGGCAGACAGGGTGCTGAGCTGGATGGACCTTTGGTCTGATCCAGTATGGCCATTCTTATGTTCTTGTGATCCACAAATGATTCATTAACAACAAAACTAGTATAATGTAGGTACCAGGAGCCATCTGCAAGTTCAGAGTAGGAAATTTCCTTAAGGGAGATCTAAGAAAGAGGAATGAAAGGGCAGTATTAATAATGAGATCTTAAATTGATTTGCATCGGCATTTGAAAACTGAAATGAGTAAGACTAGGAAGATAAGAAAGGTGGTCCCTTGTGAACTAATTTGCCAGCTAGTTGAGGATGGAGGCACATAAAAATGGCCATATTCTGTCAAAACAAAGGTCCATGTAGCCCAGTATTCTGTCTTTTGACAGTGGCTAGTGCCAGGTGCCCTACGGAGTATGAACACAAGTAACTATCAAGTGAGCCATTCCCTGTTGCTTCCCCCGCCGCTTCTGCCAAACAGAGGCTAGAGACACCATTCCTACCCATCCTGGCTAATAGCCATTAATAGACTTATCTTCCATGAATTTATCTAGGTCTTTTTAAAACTCTGTTATAGACTTAAGGTGTGTCTACACTGTACAGTTATTTTGAGATGACTAGAGTTATTTTGAAATAATGCGAGCATCTACACAGTCATTTCGTTATTTCAAAATAATTTCGAAATCATTTTGAAATAATGGACGGCTTGTTCCAAAATCTGTAAACCTCATTCTACGAGGAATAACACCCATTTCAAAATACAGCGTGTGTAGACACTCTACTGCTGCTATTTTGAAATAGCCCCTTACCAGAGCCATTCTAAGTTATTCCTTCCCAGTGCCTCCTGGGGCTCTAAATTGAGATAGCACGTCTACATTAGGGAAGCCTTTCTTGGACTAATTTTGAGGCTTCCCTGCAGTGAACACGTGCTATTTCAGAATAACTGTTCCGGAATAGCTTATTTTGAAATAAGCAGGCAGTGTAGACGTACCCTTAGTCTTCCCGACATCTTCTGGCAAGGAGTTCCACAGGTTGATTGTGTGTTGTATGAAGAAATAATTCCTTTTGTTTGTTTTTAAACCGCTGCCTATTAATTTCATTTGGTGACCTCTAGTTCTTGTGGTATGAGGCATAAATAGCACTTACTTCTCTACTTTCTTTACATCAGTCATGATTTTGTAGACTTTAATCCTATCCCCCTTAGTCATCCTTTTTCCAAGCTGCAAAGTTCCAGTCTTATTAATCTCTCATATGGAAGCCATTGAAAAGTATTAAAATACTAGTTACTACTTACGGGCCTCAGCGAATAGCTATATTGCCCACAAGTGAGGATCCACCTCCCAGCAATTAAATTTATTACTGAAAAAGTTATCTCAAGGACTGTCTCAAGAAGGAGGAGGGAGAAGAACAGATTACTATTCAAATAGGGAAGAGGGATAAAAGGAAACGTGAAGGGAGCAAAAAGCTGCTAAAGTATGCTATGGAGACTCTGATTCTCCATGCTCAATGTGTTATAAGCAAAGCATCTGTATCTCCAGATGGATTCGCAGCACCAGATTTACAGATCTGCACATCGGATGCTCTGGTTTGTTAGAGAGAAAAGTCTTTTATTGCACAGACTTCTGTTGGTGGGAGCTTACACAGTACTGCTCTTCAGGACCTGAAGAATTGTGTATAATCATGCAAGATGGTTTATCTCACCAAGAGAAGTTTTCTGCAATAAAAGTTATCGCACCCCCTTTCTATCTCTAATACCCTGGGACCAACATGGCCACCAAACACGGTCTCTGATATGTTGGCATGTTCTAGCTAGCCAGCTGCGGTGAGGGTTGGGAGGAGGGGACATTTGTTTTTGGCACCCTGAGGAAGCTGAAAATTCATTTTAGGAAATAGGGTATTTTGGGATGTCTTGACATTTGCTTGAAATTCTATCAATACCAAATTAGTCACAGGCTTAGCGTCTGAGGAGGCATCTCTGTTTTTATTTTCAAAAGTGTGGAGCAATTCGTAGCACCTCTTGACTTCAACACGTCTTGTGGGTGTTCAGCTCCATCATGTCAACAGCACAATTAAGGAAACCAACGGGATAACTCATTTCAGACACAGGGAGGGGAATTACAGTCCCATTTTTAGATGAGCTAAGATTGGTGTGATCTCCACTAGTATGCAGGAAAATTTAGGTGCTGGAATTATTTTTTTCTTATAATCCTTTCATTCAGGCATAAGTTACATTTTTGATGAAGTAACATCTGCCTATAAAAGTATATGCGAGCAGGTTCTTGGCTGTAGGAACTCACTCACCGAGATTCTCAGATTTAAAAAAAATGCAAAAAACGTATTGATCCTTTTAAATTTGACAACATGAAGGCATGATGCAAACATGCAATCTAGACACTGTGCATGCCCCAGAGGTTACTGGAGAATATTTTTATTTCTGATCCTCATCAAAAATTTGGATGCACAATGTTGTCCCAAGAGCTATGAATGGATACCCTAAACTAAACTAAATCTGCTATCATTTCAGTAACATATGATGCTTATTAAAAGCTGTTTTGTGGGATTTTCAAACCACTCAGCATTGCTCTATATCTGCTAGTGTGACAAAATGCAAACCCCACTTTGCACCATGTAGAGTAGATTAGTCCCCACTGTAAGGCTTTCTATCTGCTCCAGAAATTCCTAGACTCATTTAAACTACATGGATCTATCTGTGTCAACAGTGTTTCCTGTGTTGCGTATGTGCTTTAATGGTTATCTTAAAAAGAAACTGGATGAGAAACTCTGTGTAGAACAGTGTTGCCTTTGAACTCTCAGGCAAAACCATTGTTCAGATGGGTTTTTATTCCCAGCACTTCTTTAATTTAGGCATTTTACTGTCAGAGCTGAAGTGAAGAACAGCAGCCAACTGGTAGAAAGAAGGGTTTTTTTGTTTTTTTTGGCTGTTGGCCATGAAAAATGGTGTTTTACTCTTTGATTGTTGAGTAAAAGCCCGTATCTTTTGTGGCAAATAAAGCTTGAAACATACGGTCAACAGAATGGCATCTAAACCTAGTAGTACCAGATATTTTCTTTTATTGCTAATGTACTGCCAAAGGTCGGTGTCTTAAATCAAGTCCTGACTAGATTAAATTATCCTTATGTTCTAAAGTCACATTAACACTCCCAGCTGAATAACCGTTCCAGTCAACAATTGTTGCTTCCTGTTTACATGTTAGGAAAGCAAAACAAAATACTCCTATGTGTTAGTTATGTCAGGGAGTACACAGAATGTTTGCTTGCTATGGTGGAATGCTATGAAATTGTTGGTGCGATAAAAAAACGTTACCTCACCACCTTGTGTCTCACGGAATTGATAACTCCAGAATGTTCTGTGTGCATCTCCCATGAAGAAAGGCCCATGGTGATAAACAGTACAGTCAGCCTCTTTCAGAAGAGGAAAAAGGTAAGGGAGGAATCTAACTAATGCCTTCATGAGGTCCAAATATTATTCCATTATTACCCCAGCTTGGATTTGGATGAGTCAGAAAACGGTAAAATCAAAACAGGCGGCGATTTCAGCATCTGAGACTGGTTCCCTCAACACCATCAGCTAAAAATCCAAAGATTTTTTGTTTCCAGAGGCCAGAAGGGACCATTCAATCTAGTCTGACTGCCTGATGAGTGAGGTAATTTCATCTGGTGACTCCTGCCATGGAGGGGACTACTAACACCTGCTATGAATCAAAAGACAGGACTATGTAGCACTTTAAAGACTAACAAGATGGTTTATTAGATGATGAGCTTTCGTGGGCCAGACCCACTTCCTCAGATCAAATAGTGGAAGAAAATAGTCACAACCATATATACCAAAGGATACAATTTAAAAAAATGAACACATATGAAAAGGGCAAATCAAATTTCAGAACAGAAGGGGGTGTGGGTGGAGGTGAATGTCTGTGGGCTAATGATATTAGAGGTGATAATTAGGGAAGCTATCTTTGTAATGGGTAAGATAACTAGATCCTTTGTTTAGACTCAGATGTAAAGTGTCTATTACCTGCTATGAATGTGAGGGTTGTTGAAGCCGCAAGCTCATGGCTGAAACAGAGTGTATCATTAAAAAAAAGATGTAGAGACTTAAAGGATGTTGTAGATTCTCTGTCAATCATTAATTTCTTTCACTGTTGACCATCTGAACCTTATTTCCAATCTGAATGTTTCTACCTTCATCTATCAACCAGCTGGTCTTATTCTGCCTGGTTGGCAAGATATCACTTAGTATAGTGTACCATGTCTTTTAACGGTCTGTCATGTATTTATGTCCATGCTGCCATATGGAAATTGAATGGTGCCTTAAGCTCTTAGGATCAAAACGGTAGTGGCTTTTGAATGACTACTTGCCAAAAATGGAAGGCAGCTCTTTTCATAGGAATTTCTCTCTGCTTGAATTGAAGCATTGACTCTCTGCATTTATATACAATTTAAGAACATAATTCACATGTGATAAAAAAGTTTTTTCAAAATATTTTCAATTTATGTTCTGAACATCCCAGAGTGACCTTTTCTAAGATTTACCATCTTTGGCAGAATGTGTCTCTTGCCCACCAGGTACATTTTACTTGGATTTTCCTAACTTTCTACTGACATTTTTATCAACTACCATACGATGCGTGTGAGCCAGAGTCTCCTAAATGTTATGATACAAATGGTCAGTCTTCACTCAAGCTACATTCCCTTGGGAGGCTCGCCACAGATCAGCTTTTTAAAAATTTGTATTGGATTTGTAATTTATTCTTGTTCATTGATTTTTGTGTAGTGAAGGCTAATACAGAGGAAAAATGGATCAGTGGTTGTGGTCCCAGCCTAGGATGCAGGAAATGTATAACCAAGTCTCTGCTTTGCCATACACATACCTTGGGCCCTCACTGTCTCAGCTTCTTATCTGTAAAGTAGGTTAATAATACTTTGCTGTCTCTCAAAGGTATTGTGAAGCTACATACATTAACAAGACTTTGAGGCACTCAAGTACTATGGTAACAGATGCTATACGATAGGTGTGTGTCCACTGCATGCTAGTATGGGCAGATTTTATGGTTCCTATTCAGTTTCTCTGTAAGCAAATCTCCCATTAGTTTCAATGGGAATTGAGTGACTTTAAGTCCTTCTTTTGTTGCCCTACCAGACTGGTCTTTGTAAGCAATTTGACTGGAGATGCATAGTGCAAAAGGAATGAAAGTATTGCAAGAAGGGCAAGTTATGTGAAGAAGTTGTAGCTGTATTGGTCCTAGGTTAGTTGAGAAACAAGGTGGCTGAGGTAATATTTTGAGTTGGTCCAATACAAGAGATTGCCTGTCTCAGGTAGACTCTTTCAGAAGGGGCCATCTGCTGGCTTTGGGTGGATGATGATTTGGGATAACTGCAGATTTCATCTCCTACACTCTTGCTGTGTTAGTGCTCACCCACAATCTATCTGGATTCCTGCAAGATTTCACCTTTGTTTTGCTATTTGTTTTCAAGCGTTGCGTCACACCCTGAGTTAACATAAACCAGCCAGGTACCACTGAATTCAGCAGAACGGGGCTGACGTATACCAGAGAAGCTACCGCCTGCTTCCGCTTATTGATAGTTGGCATTTCCTGAGCTCGACAGTTCTGCTCCACTTGTACCATGTCTGTATATACATTTTATTTTACTTACTCCCCCTTCCCCCCATTCTAAAATTGGCAATAAAAGAAGAAAAAAGCCACCAGGATTTCTACTTAATGTTTGTTAGAGAAATACTTAGGAAATGAAGATTAATAGTTAGTCAAATGGAACAGATTCTCCTTGCAGGATAACTTTTTTTTTTAATGCACATAAAATTCTACTGGCTGGAGTAGTTAATCATGATGGAGCCTCCTGTGCTTCTGCTGACTGGTCTGGTCCGATCCTCTTTCCTCACTGCATCCTTGCTGACTGGTAGCAGAAATTGACCAAGGACATTTCCAAAGAGCATCTGAACAGCCTTCCCAACCCACCAGTTCTTGCATGCAGCAGTGCCTGTAAGTCTGACCTTGGTGGACCCAGGTGGATTTTTTCCAGCTCAGAAAATGCTTCCCTGTTTCCAGGACAGTCTCCTCCACTGCAAATATGAAAGCAGCACTGTGTCCAGGAGGAAAAGGCAGAAAATCCCTCATCACTCGTGTTGCTCTCTCCTTCATTGTAATGGTGATGGAGGTAAAGGCACAAGTGGGTTTTGAATCATTGAGGTGAGCAAGGCTCCTTAGCAGTTAATAAGAAAACGTCTGACTCAGTACTCCTAGCTGGTATGTCTACACTAGCCCCCTAGTTTGAACTAGGGGGCTAGTGTAGACATACCCAGGGAGTGGGGCTTTGCATCCATTTTCCCATCATGCTTCCCTTCACCCTTGCTTTCCCCCATGCTCTTGAGAGAGTTGCACAGAACTTGCTGCGTTTGCAAGACTTCCTTGAGCCATGCTGCGAACAGACCAGTCAAGCGTAGCTGCATTATTACTTGAGCAGGGACAATTTGCTTGGGATGCTGAGGTTCCTCTGAGGTAATCATGGCAATTGCTAGGGCACAGGTCCCAAAGGCTGGGGGGTGGGGGGGAAGGGAGGTGGCAGAGAAAGTAACCAGAAGACAAATGTTTGACCTGTGATGTGCACAATTGAGCCCAGGCATTGGGACAAATTTTTGGCTTGCATCAGTGGCCATTATGGCAGGGAAGCTCACTGGATAATTGCATTCTTCACAGTAAACATCTGTCTGACTTTAAACACTTATCCAAGTGAGCTGGAAGCAAAAGAGAGAGGAAGTTCAAGGGTACAAACAGAAGAAAACAAATGAACTCACTTCTCCAGACTGTTCTCAAATGGCTCCATGTCACGTCGTGGCTCTTGAGCTGAGCCAGGGGGAACAGGCAGGTTTGCATTCCAGGAGTTCTGTGTAAACCCCACGTGTGCATTTATTTTGCTTATTCAGACCCTGAATTTTGTTGAGGGCGATTTCATGATCTTACCGTTTGCAGCAGAACTCAGGGCTTTGCCTATTAGTTTCCACTCTGCAGCAGCTGTCCGTGCTGTGGAGGCTGGTGCTGTCTTGGGGCTGCTTGTTCATTTCCAAAATGCAACGGGTCCTGCTCCCTCAAGTGGGAGGTGACAAAAGGCCCCTCGGGCGACTGCCTCCTGCAGGCTTCTCTGCCCTGTCCCCAAAGCAGCCCTCCCGTGCCTGTCTCTTTACAGAGCCTCGCTGCTTCGCCAGCAGTGACATCCTGCTCCATCCCACGCTAGTAACAGGGACCAAATATTCCAGAGTGGTGAGTCTGCTCTCCCTTTGTGCTGTTCCTCTGTGGTGCTTATAAAGGAGACTCATTATACCACGTTAGAAAATGCTCCGGTGCACACAGCACCCGTGATGGCTCTCAGGGTGCAGTTACTGCTCGGTATTTTTGGCTGTGTCTTCACAGTTAGTTTTCTGGCTGTGAACTCACGCCGCTTGTTGGCACTAGTCCTAGTGCAGACAAGGCAGGCAGACGTGGGTTTTATCTTGGTGTACCCAGGTGAGGTCACCTTTCTACTCCACCACCCAGCGTGCAAGAGTATGAATTCCTGCAAAGCAAAGGGCTGCCTAAAAGAATAAAGGTGCGGGTTAGGATTGGGGAGGGTGACCACAAGTCCTGTTTTTAAAGGGGCAGTCCTGTATTTAATCCCCTCCCCCCACATGTGTGCCAATTTTTCCTTAAAAAAGGGAGAATTGTCCCGTATTTGTCTCCCCTCTATCAGTACTGGCAGATCCTGCTGCTGCCCAGATCCCTGCTCACCGCCAGCAGTGAGTTCCGGGCCTCTGGCGGCTGATGATGGAGGAGGGCTTGCAAGGCTGGTGATGGGGCAAAGATGCAGCGTTTCGGGTTAGCTGCTCCCCATGCTAGTCCATCAGCGCAGCCTCTGCTGCATGTCAGCTCTCAGCCAGCAGGGTCCCACCTCATTTCTGGCCTGCACTGGCTGCATACTGGGTCAGACCAAAGGTCCATCCAGCCCAGTATACTGTCTGCCAACAGTGGCCAATGCCCGATGCCCCAGAGGGAGGCAACACAAAAGGGAATCATCACGTGATCTCTCTCCTGTCAACTGTCTTCAGACAAACAGAGACTAGGGACACCATTCCTATGTATTCTTGCAACTAGCCATTGATGGACCTAATCTCCATGAATGTATCTAGCTCTTTTTTGAACCTTGTTAATGTTCTAGTCTTCACAACATCCTCCGGAAAGGAGTTCCACAGGTTGACTGTGCACTGAGTGGGAAAAAAACCTTCCTTTTGTTTGTTTTAAACCTGTGAGCAGCAGTGGCTAGTGAGTGCAAGCAGGTACCAAGTGGCAGCTGATTATGTGTTGCCTCTGCTAACCACCCGTGAGCCCTTTACAGACTCCCTGTCTCACTGTCCTCTCCCTGCTTTGCCCATTTTCTCCCTCACTGCTCCTCTATATGCTCCCTACCTGGGCATGTCCCCTCCCATGGTGGGATCACTCAGCTCACTAACAGCCTGGCTGGCAGCTCCTTCCTCCCCCCACTGCCACTGGCTGGGCCTGGGGAACTGGCCAGGAGAAGCTGCTCCTTGCACCAAATCCCAGCACAGCACTGGCATGGGGAAACCTCTCTGACCCTCAGCTAAGCTCTGCAGTGGCTGGGGGAAGAATTTTCAAGCCTGTTCACACCCCGAACCTGGGGGCTCCCCAGCACCATCTTTACCTCCTACCCACCACCCTAGGTCCTGCTCCCACAGCATGGGGATGCTTTTGCCTCAGGCACCCTCTTCTGCTGAGCCATCTCCCTGGGTGGGTTCGCTGAAGCCCCTGTGTCAGGTTGGGTCCTGATGCACATGGCAAGAGGTGACTGGGTTAATGTCAGTGGCCAGCAGCAGTCTGGAAGTATTAGCTGCCTTTCAACACTGTGTGGGCAGGAAGGGATGGGAGCTACCTTCAGCCATAGGGTTCTGGGGAGAAATGAGCAAAGACATGGGCCAGGACATCCCTTCCCTCAGTTCCTGTGGCTAGAAGGAGCTCCTGTCTCTTCCCTCCCACTCAGTGCCAAAAGGCTGCTGCTGGCCACATCCTGGTGTGAACGCTGGTAGAAATCTGGGGAGGAGGGTATGTGACCTTGCATATGCCCCCATGTGTTGCCTGGGGAAGAGTCCATCCCGGGGGCCAGTTTGGCAGGAAGGGCATAGAGCACTGGGCAGGAAGTGGTCAGTTTGTCTCTGTATGAGGGAGTGTGTGTCACATCTCCTTGTGTGTGTTGGGGATAAGAGGGTATGCTTTAATACAAGTAATTTTGCCAAGGGTTGCATGTTCAGCATAGGGAAATATGGTTACCCTAGGGAAAGGTGAAATGAGAGAACACTATTTTGCAAATAAACCTCCCCAAATTAAACATTCCTATGCATGAAGGATAGATATTTAGGAGGTGGTTTTCTCTGCATGGCTTTTCAGTCGTGTGTATGTTTCCCAGTGGATCAGGGACATCTGAGAACAAGGTGGATAAGATTGAGCATTCAGTTACAATGTTTTGGTTTTTCTACTGAACACCTTAAAACATTTTTTTTACTGGTGACATTCCCCATTAAGGCTGGCTCATTTCACAGTCATTACTTAGAAGGCGGTAGCAGTGCTGAGGGAGAATAGATGTTGCCTCGGCTGAGCTTGCTTGGTGGACAGTATATTTACGTTTCTGTTACTGCTAATTAAGCACCCAACATGAGGGCGAGAAGTGGGACTTTCTAAAGCTCCTACATGACTAAAGTGCACAATCTCCATTAATTTTTTTCCAGTAATACTCAGTGTAAAACTTTAAATGACTTAGAAGCTTAGGCTCCCAAGTCACTTAGGTGTTTTTGAAAATTATAGCATTGTGCTTGGATGTTTTTTTTAAAAATTCTACCCTAAATACATTTAAAAAGTGACCTTTAAAAAGTGACCTTAACTGCCGATGGAGTCTGCTTTTAAAGAAAGGCAGTGTGTGATCCAGAGAAGAGGACACTGGATTCGGGGCTAACACACCCAGATTCTGTTTCCATCTCTGCCACTTGCTCATGGTGTGAGCTTTTCATTGGGGAAGTTAGATATCATGTAATTTATTAATTGCATAAAATGTTAGCGGTTACACGACTATTCACTAGGCCCTGGGGGCGGGGCCAGCAGCCAGTGCAGTCTAGCCCCACTCCTAGTGAGCCCCCTGCCACCTTGTGCTGCTGCCTCTGTATTAGAGGCAGCAACATGGGGTGGCAGGTGGGAGCAGGTCTGCGAGGGGAGCCAATTTGAAAAAGAGCTTCCCTCGCGGATTGTCTGCTTGCCAGGCTTATCGGTTAATCGTTTACTTGACTACATGGTAACATCCTTACTGTTCTATGTCTGTTTCCCTAGTTAAATAGGGCTAGTGATGCTTACTTTTCTTGACAAAATGTGATTTGTTGAGTTCTGTTAGAGAAAAACATTATATAAAAGAGATTGTTGTAGAAGATCTGGAAACTTTAGAAATCAAAAGAAATGACAAGTCCAATTATTACCAATTTGTCTTTTTCATGCCTATTAACGATTTAGATAATTGCATAAAGCAGGGATGAGCAAATATTGGCCTATAGGCCGTATCCAGTCCACCAGCATTAGTCCCTGGCAGGCCGCCACCACTATATTTACCTGTGCCTCTGCAGATATGGGTGATTGCAGCTCCTGTTGGCTGCAAATCGCCATTCCTGGCTGATGGGAGCTGCAGGAAGCAGTGTCCCAGACTTGTGCCAGTCGCCCTCAAAGTCCTGGAACCAGGGCCTGACTAGCCCTGTCCATGGTGCTAGTGAGTCTCTGCTTGTGGCTGGTGTTTGGCCACTGGGTCTGGGTCTTACCCAGATCAAGGTTTAGCTCACACTGGGAGCTAGCCATAGTGCTGATCTCCCAGTCAGGGTATAGACCTGGCTGGGTTGAGCTCCTGAAGGGAACTGCCAGGCCCCAGCCCTGCAGCTTCTTTTATACCCCTTTGTTAGGTCCCGATTGGCTGCCGCAGAGACAGCAACTCTAAAGCATCTGGAGGACCTCTTCTCTGCTCCTTCTGCTGGGATGGGGTGTGGCAAGGCCTCTAGCCTGCTGTAGGGGGCGTTAGAGCCTAGTCCAGCCTATCACAGGGACGATTACAAAAAAAGCAAACATGATTCTGGGATTCATTAACAAGAGTGTTGTGAACAGGACACTAGAAATAATTATTTGGCTCTAATCTGAGCTGATTAGGCCTCAACTGAAGTACTGGGTCCAATTCTGGGCACCACATTTCAAGAAAGATGTGGAGAAATTGGAGAAGGTCCAGAGAAGAACAAGAATGATTAAAGGTCTAGAAAACATAGCTGATGGGGGAAAATGGAAAGAATTGGGTTTTTAATTTGGAAAACAGAAGACTGTGAGGGGACACAGTAGAAGTTTTCAAGTATCTAAAAGGGTGTCACAGGGAGGAGGGAGAAAAATTATTCTCCTTGACCTCTGATGATAGGACAAGAAGCAATGGGCTTAAGATGAAGCAAGGGAAGTTTAGGTTGGACATTAGGAAAAACTTCCTGTCAGGGTGGTTCAGCACTGAAATAAATTGCCTAGGGAGGTTGTGGAATCTCCATCACTGGAGATATTTAAGAGCAGGCTAGATAAACATCTGCCAGGGATGACCTAGATGGTGCTTGGTCCTGCTGTGAGGGCAGGGGACTGGACTTGATGACCTCTCAAGGTCCCTTCCAGCTCTAGTGTTCTGTGCTCTATAGCATCTGTCCTGAGCCCACATGTAGTTAGCTGTTAAAGTCCCATTACATGCCAGCAGACAAATATGGGTACAGAACTGTACTTGCTCAAGAAAAATGATGTCCGTGATCAGGAGGTTTGATTGGGGCTGGCACTTGAAAAATCAGTACAATCATTTGAAAAAACCCTAACATCTCAAGCCTCTTTTTATTTTGTTTTAAAAAACCACCCCTCCCAAAGCATTTAAGTGTTCCACTTTACATGTTTCACCCCCGTGCATTGTTTCTACAGTCACAATAGGTCCCCCACCCCTTCACCATGATCACAACACCAGATCCTGCCATGATTCCATGTGGCCATTGAGGAGACTTCCTCCAATATTAAAACCGTTGTGTTCATTGCATCATCGGGGAAATGGCACTCTTCATAAAGTACAGCCTGCCCGTTGGTAACAGTATATCACTGGAGAGACAAAATGCTGGCACAATATATTACACAGCAACGTGGGATTATGAGAGATGCAGCTAGACACCTGGGGGAAAGAGTTTGTTTTATTTCAGCCTCCAAAAAGTAATATAATTTGGGAACTGCAGAGCCTTTATTACAGAGCACTTGCATGGCACCAGGGTGTGCAAGCAACACACTGGGTCCCCCCTTTCAAGAAGCTAAGAGCTCAAGGAAGCAGTGAGCAGATAAGAGATGGGCAGAGATGACAAAGGTGAGGAAGGAATTGCATAGGTTTGTTGTTCTGCTATTTCTACAGACACCCCTCCTCCCCCATATGGGCACCATCATTTTAGGGAAGTGAGTGTGGGGATGGGGACTGAAGTCAGTAGCCACTGTTGGAGTGATGGTGATGGGATCCCTGTGCTACCTGGAACTGGGGGAACCTCTCTCAATGCCGTGGCAGTGACAAACAGCAAATCCCTCCAGGCAGCGGTAGCACTCAGCCGTCAGTATGTGGAGCCTCACACCCAGCTTAACCGCATGTGGGCTCCCTAAACCACACATGAAATTAATAGAGAGGGGTGCCAGCCCCTCAGCCCTGCCTTGCACCCCAGAAATATACAGTGGACACTGCTCAAGTCTCCCTTGGGCAGTGCGAGCTCATTCATTAGGATGTCTCTCCAAGGAAGGGTAGCAGACACACAACACTCCTTCTTAACCTGAGTTGAAATTTCCCGACCACGTCAACCAAAACCGTACAGTTGTAGATACAATATAAAATAGATGTATTCACTACAGAAAGATGGGTTTCTCTGCAAGCCAAAATCAGAGCTGATTACGTAAGAAATAAAAATATTTTTTCAGTCTATATTCTATAAATGAAGTAGGTCTTGAGTCAAGCTGTTTCTCATACTCTTGGATGTTACGGGCAGCTCGCAGTTCTCAATACTCAGGCTGGATTCTCTTCCTAGCTTGGGACCACCCTTCCTAGTCTTTGTCCTCCAGATGTTATGCCAGGTGTTGAGATGGGAGAGGCAGGAAGCCTAATGAGGCCACTGTCCCTCTTTTGTACTTTCTCCCAGCTGCTAGGAAGATCTTTGCTGTGCCGTGGGGTGAAGGTTGCCTCATATGTCTGGCTGGTCCTCATGTACATCTTCTGTCCCAGGTGCCCCTTTGCTGCCATTGGTTGTGGGCAATTCTCAATCTTGCAACATATTTCAGTCACACACTCAAAGTGATAGTTCACAGGTTCACATTCAATGATAGGACATACAATTAAACAAGACATTCACCGTCAGCTGATCAGAACTTTGTAAATGACCTCCCAAGACATACTGGTACAAAACATATAGTCCTGTCACAGGGGTAAACATAGGGGCCCAGGCTGCCACTTGGAGGTTCACTGTAATGATAGATGTTCCACTGTAATCTCTAATGTTAGATGTGAAGGAAGAAAAGCTAGTGGTTTAGCAAGCCAGGTCAATTAGTGGGTGCCCAAGAACTGGGGCCATATAGAAAACGAATGAATGAGATGAATGAAGGAGGGGGGAAAAGGGGTGTGTGTACATTGTAAAGTACATCAGTATAGGAAAAGAAGGTAAATAATGAACTTCTGCAGCTCCTGAGTTATTGTAGGGCTTATCTATATGGGATACTACTGCATGGCAGGTTGGAGTGTGAATTTACAGTGCACTAGTTTGCAATGCAGTCATGTCCTATGCGGGCACCACTACAGTGCAGTAAAATTCCCAGATGGCCATTTGGCTTTTTATGCTTTACAAATAGTGGCATGCTAAATTGGAAAGTGCAGTGGCCACATGGACATTACTGAGCAGCAAACGAGTGCACCATAGATTCACATCTTGGCTTGAAACACAATAATTTCTCTTGTGGACAAGCTGGTAAAACAGCACATGGGACACACCGACCTACTGCCAATAGGACAGCTTTGCTCAGCGTTCCATAGCTGTAAGAGTCTCTGGCCACTCTGCTGCACAGCCTCTAAAATGTTTGCATGTATACCAGTATCCTGCTGGGGTAGAGGGTGGAGAAGAGGAGGTTCAGTGCTAACCTAGAAGTCAAGGAGTGTTTGCTCATGGACATCTAGTACTCATGGGTCTGTTTTGGTTTTTTGTGTGTGTGCCTTAACATTTCACAAGACCTACAGAAAGTAGCATCACTGTGTCATGTACAGGCTGAAGGACTCCATGCTTGTCAGTGGAATTCACCTTGCAGAAAAGAATCCCTTGCAGGACAGTTGGAGTCGTAATGGTCAGTCTTGGTTCTGCAGATGTTTCCAGGTGTTGACTCATGAGGGGAGTGAGGCCAAGCTCCTCTTCCAGCTTCTTCCAGCTTTCTGGACTGATCCATTGCCATGACACGAGTCCCCCCCCTCCCAATGATGTAGATATTGGGATAGAGAGTACGCTTATTAAGTTTGCAGATGATACCAAACAGGGTGGGGTTGCAACTTCTTTGGAGGATAGGGACATAATTCAAAATGACCTTAGCAAGTTAGAGAAATGGTCAGAGGTAAACAGGATGAGGTTTAATAAAGAGAAATGCAAAGTGCTCCACTTAGGAAGGAACAATCAGTTCCATACATACAAGATGGGAAGCGACTGTCTAGGAAGGAGCATGGCGGAAAGGGATCTAGGGGTCATAGTGGACCACAAGTTGAATATGAGTCAACAGTGTGATGCTGTTGCAAAAAAAGCAAATACGATTCTAGGTTGTTTCAACAGGTGTGTTGTAAGCAAAACTCGTGAAGTCATTCTGCCGCTCTACTCTGCTCTAGTTAGGCCTCAGCTGGAGTACTGTGTCCAGTTCTGGGCGCCACATTTCAAGAAAGATGTGGAGAAATTGGAAAGGGTACAGAGAAGAGCGACAAGAATGATTAAAGGTTTAGAGAACATGACCTATGAAGCCAGGCTTCATGAACTGGGCTTGTTTAGTTTGGAAAAAAGAAGATTAAGGGGGGACATGATAGCGGTTTTCAAATATCTAAAAGGGTGTCACAAGGAGGAAGGAGAAAATTTGTTCCTCTTGGTTATTGAGGACAGGACAAGGAGTAATGGGCTTAAAGTGCAGCAGGGGAGGTTTAGATTGGACATTAGGAAAAAATTCCTAACTGTCAGGGTGGTCAAATATTGGAATAAATTGCCAAGGGAGGTGGTGGAATCTCCCTCTCTGGAGATATTTAAGAGTAGGTTAGATAAATGTCTATCAGGGATGGTCTAGACAGTATTCGGTCCTGCTGTGAGGGCAGGGGACTGAACTCGCTGATCTCTCGAGGTCCCTTCCAGTCCTATTATTCTATGATTCTATGATTTTCCCTTCTTCCACACACCCCCCTTCTCCCCTATTTTGGTCCTGGACATCCAACACTCTGGTCATCTCAAGAAGTCTCAATACATTACTGTCATCTGAAGAAGTGGGCTGTGCCCACGAAAGCTCTTGATACCATCTACATGTAACATGGTTATATCTCTATTACTAATCTACATGTTTTGTTAGTCTTTAAAGTGCTACCAGACTATTTGTTGTTTTTTTAAGTTTATGGTTTACATAGTTTCCCTGAGAGGTGTTCATTGTGTACAGTTCCTGGGACAGTCCTGCTGGGTATGTATTTCCCAAACTGGACCATCATCAGTGTCTGGCTTCTCTACTGTTGTACCTGAAAAGTTGGTGGTGGGTGTTTCCAAGTTCGCAGCGTATTTCAGAAACATACACATAGCAAAACTTCATAACTCTACATATGATGGTTGCACATAACATTTATCAGGATATTTGGTCAACAGATTAAGGCTTTTAAAATACCTCACAAGGCATACTTTGTCCAAAACCTATCATAGTTATATCAGTACGGTACATATAAGGGTGTCAGGATGTGGCTTGGGAATACAGAGTGTCACACCTGTACAGCTACAACGTGAGTTGCCAAATGATGAACCCCATTGGTTTCTAGCTTCTTGATTTGGAAAAGAGTTAAGTTGTTGACCATGTACAACATTTTCAAAAGTGCTTGAATGATTCATGAGTCTTATTCTATTTTCAAAAATGACTTAGGCATTTAGGCGCCTAACTCCCATTGACTTTCAATGAGTTGTAAGTTCCTAAATCTCTTTGCCACATTTGTCAAATTTACCCCATAACTCCTCTCCTGAAAGATGATGGAAATATCCAGCGCTTGACCTTGAGTAAAGCCTTTTAAATTCAAATAAGAAACAAAGAGTTAGTGTACATCATCTTAGCTCGAGGAAGCATTAAACGACTGAGCTAAGGGAAGACAGTTGTCGTTAGGGATTAAACTAACATGAGCCACATCTTGTAACAAATCAGTTCATACTATTAGATTTGTCATAAATGTATGATGAATGGTAATTCCCTGATCTAATATCAAACCTTTGGGAGCAATATGTTTGAATGATGTCATTGCGTAATGTTTGAAGCTGCTAATATGATTATCTTGAATCAGTGCAGAAACCTGAGACTTGAGGAGATTACATAATAAGTTAGCTACACTTGTTCTTACAGGGTATCCACTCTGAAACAGAGCTCAGTGTTTTGCAGTTGAAATCTGTCCTGCCTTTTAAACTGTGCTACATTTGTGTTGGTAAGAATTGTTATGGCAATATCATAATGTGACTGTTAAATAGTTTTCCAGTTGCAAGTCTGCAAAGCATGAATAGAAAGGGAAGAAATGCCATAATTTACATTCAATGGTCTCTGTAGTTATGCTTCACACAGGGATGGCGGGTATACTAGGTGGGTGAAGGCATGGCCTTCCCAAAGTTCCACGCATGGCCCCACTATACTCCACCCCCAGAACGCCTATTGTAGGTGTTCTGGGGGCAGATTATTGCTGTCCCCAGTGCCTGTCTTCCTTGTGCTCTGAGGGCTGGAGAGGCTGGGGCCATGCTGTCTCTTTCCTTCCAGGTGCTCTGGGGCTGAGGAAGCTGGCACCGTGTGCCTTCCTTACTCTCCATGATGCTGGGGGGTAGGGCCACGTGCCACCCCACCTCCCCATGTTGCTGGGGAATGGGGCCTGGGAAAAAGGGGCAGGGTTGAGGGCAGGGCTGGGAAAGGGCTTCACCCACCACCCATGGTCACAATACACTTGCAGGAGGCTTTTGGAGCAGGGGTGGGCTGCTCCTTTCTGCTTGCTACTGTTCATTAAAGTAGAGCTGCTTTGGAATTTTTAGCAAGCTTACTTAAAAGCAAGACTGTCCATTAGATGGATGGTTTCAACAAATCTCCGAATTTTAAAAAAATAAGAAAATTTTGCCACTTGTCAGGATGATGTTTAAAAAAACAAACCAAAACAAAAAAAAAACCCCAAACCCATGCAAAAAAACACCCACCTGTTTTCTGGTTCAAAACTTTTTATTTTAAAATTTTAACTAGGTAGATTGCAATTTAAGCAAAACATTCCAAAATGATCAAAAGAGAATGTTTTGATGTGAACTGAAGAAATATGCTGGCTTCTTGTTTTGTAAAAACATTCAAGATTTGACTTTTCATTCCAGTGGGAGGCAGTGTAAATTTTTGGCCTCCAATCTTATTATTTCATGCTTCGTTCTTTTTAAAAGTAAAGATCTAAAAAAGTTTGCTAAAATTTCTCTAACTGTTATAGAAATGTTAACCAATCATGCATCTGCCAGTCTGGGAGAGGAGCAGAAGGTGGCAGATATATGATAACTGGAGAGGAGACAGCTACGAGATGTTTGCATTAAGATGTGGTCCACCCTATGTTTGGGTTTGGGAATCCCTTCCTTAAATCAACACAGAAAATCCAGCTAAGGAAATGTGCAGACCGATAAAAATGGACTTGCTTATTTCCAGCCGTATGATGTTCATATTGCTTAAGCACCCTGATTCTCAGTAGTTTAGTCAATAAGACACGCTGCATTATTCTTTCTGAGAAACTGAGGTTAATGCACATTGGAAAAACACCCAAAAGCTTGTTCTTCAAATGTCACGGTGGTGAAGAACCATAGAAAGTGTTGCTTATTCCATCACTGAATAAAGAGCTTTATTAGAATAAAGAAATCTTCCAAGGTGGGTATTCTTACAGGGCTTCTGCCAGGATTCTTCACCATCTCTGTCCAGCTTGACGTTTTGCTACAGACTTTCCAGCGACGTGAAAAAAGTGAATTAGAGATGGCTGGGTTGACTGGTGTACTTCTGTACAGCCCAATTGCAAATGTATAGGTTTCCTTTCTGTCCAGACTCAACTAGGCAGCCCAGACCGAGATGCAGATTTAGAGTGGACACCAGTTTGGTGGATCTCTCACAAGTATATGCTTACAAAATTTCCAATGTTTCTGTGTCCATGGCAATCTAGCTCCTCTACCACACCACAATCCTTCCAGGTGGTGATGTATGTTCTCATCACCATGGCTGCTGGGGGTAGGGAAAACAGGCCTTGTGCCCCTCTGCCTCTTTGGGGTCTGAAGTTCAATCCATTAACATCCCAAATCTAGAAAGGGTTTTCTTGGACATAGCTATCTTGACTCAATCCTAGTGGATTAGGGGCGACTGACTCACCAGTGGAAGGTGGGGGAAGGAAGAGTGGCCAGTTTCAGCCCTTCTGAACACACAGGCAGGATTAGAGGTTTGTAGGCCTCACTCCCATCAAATGGCAAAGGTCTGGTGGTCCCACGGAAAGGAGAAACTGCTTCAGTTTGCAGTGTGAACAGAAATGGTGAGAATCTCATGAGAAACATTTCCCATAGCCTTTTATCTGAATGAAATCAGGTGGTATTGCAAGGAATTGTAAGTGTGGTGTGTGTTAGTTATTGTATTAAAGGGTAGTTGACTTTGTAAGGGGCTTTCAGAAATACAAAGGAACCCCTCCTACACAGATAGCTCTCGTCAGTGGACTTGACCTCTTTCAGGGGACAATGGTTCAATTCCTTTCAGGGGACATGGTCTAGCCCACTGCCCCATCAGGTGTGAGGAGGGATAGCTGGTCCCTTCTAAAGCTCAATGGAGAGGAAGTGAGGGAAAACTCAGACAGGAGCCCTTGGTGGATTGGGGGAAGGAACTGCAGGGGCAGTGGAGGCTGCTGTAAAAATGTCTCAAAGAAGAGTAAGAACAAGGCTGAAGGTCAGAATGAAAGCAGTGGATAACACACCAAGCCCAAATACGGTGAAAGACCATGTGTTTATTGTGAGGACATAGTATAAAGCTGTAAATGGTTAGGTGAGGTGGAGAATGTTCTGTTCCTAATGCCTGTGATAGAGAAAATAACAAAGTCTGGAAGATAGAGGCCTGGATTGGAAAGACTAGGACCTGCAGCCAGAAGGGAGCCTTCTGGAAACTGGAACCCCCAACTGTTACATTGTTACAGGAGGGAAACAGAGAGAGACCAAGTCGAGTCAAGGCCATTCTATGTGGTGTTGAAAAGCATGTTTTAAGCTGTAGGTTGACCATGAAAAATCAAAACTCTGTTTTATTCAGAAATTGTGTTGGGAGTGATTCTATGCCTGCACGTATCTGCTGGAAATGCCGGATAGGTGGCAGGGGACTCTGGCAATATAGTTCCTCTTAGCTCCACAAAAGTGAAATCTGTAATAATTCTGTGACCATCTGTAGAACAGTTCATGCAAGGATCTTGTGGAGCTTTGCAGACAGAAATTTCCCTGCTTTCATAATGCCTGGAGAGGGTCCAGCGGAGGGCAACCAAAATGATTAGGGGTCTGGAGCATATGACCTACGAGGAGAGGCTGAGGGACTTGGGTCTGTTTAGTCTGCAGAAGCGAAGAGTGAGGGGGGACTTGATAGCAGCCTTCAACTTCCTGAAGGGAGGTTCCAAAGAGGATGGAGAGAGGCTGTTCTCAGTAGTGACAGATGGCAGAACAAGGAGCAATGGTCTCAAGTTGTGGTGGGAGAGGTCCAGATTGGATATTAGGAAAAACTATTTTACTAGGAGGGTAGTGAAGCATTGGAATGGGTTACCTAGGGAAGTAGTGGAGTCTCCATCCCTAGAGGTGTTTAAGTCTCGGCTTGACAAAGCCCTGGCCGGGTTGATTTAGATGGGATTGGTCCTGCCTAGAGCGGAGGGCTGGACTTGACGACCTTCTGAGGTCTCTTCCAGTTCTATGATTCTATGATAAGGGGATGGTTGGATGAAATAACATGATTTTGGTAACTAATTGACCATTCATTATAGGGAACTTTCTGGGTGTCTGGCTGGTGAGTCTTGCCCACATGCTCAGGGTTTAGCTGATCGCCATATTTGGGGTCAGGAAGGAATTTTCCTCCAGGGTAGATTGGCAGAGGCCCTGGAGGTTTTTCGCCTTCCTCTGTAGCATTGGGCACAGATCACAGTTGAAGGACTCTCTGCATGTTGGGGCCTTCAAAGTATTTGAAGGCTTCAATATCTGAGACATAGGTGAGAGGATTATTCTAAGAGGGGTGGGCGAGATTCTGTGGCCTGCACTGTGCAGGGGGTCAGACTAGATGATCATAATGGTCCCTTCTGACCTTAAAGTCTATGAGTCTATAAGTCTTACCGCTATTTTAGGGGGCCAACTGAGAGACAAAAGAGTGTGTGTCTACAGCTCCTAATGCAGTGGGATCCTGGTCCACAGCTGAGAATCCTGGCATTTGTATTTCTGCTATAATACAAATGAGAAATAGTCATTCAGTAATTTGCCCAGAGAGCTACTTCGGCTCAGCAGGGAAAGCGAGTCGAGTCTAGAACTCCAAATTATGAATCGCCATTGGTCTAACTGCTAGGAATGGTGCTGAATATTTGTTGTGTGTTTATCAGCACCAGTGAAAAGCACTCAAGTCTCTGTCACGAGGCCGCCTGTCCGGGCCGCCGCCCCTCCTGTTGCCCCTAGGCCGCACTCAGGATACCACTTGACTCTGGGTCACCGGGCGGAGTGGGGGGTCCGGGCCCGCCCTCTCTCCGGACCCCAACCCAGGGCCCTGACACTGAGAGGTGCCCTCTCAGTGGTAGCAGGGGGGGTCGGTACCCCAAAACGCCCCTGCTCTCGGGTTACACAGCCCGCCCTGGGTCTTGCTCCGCTCCGCCGACCCTCACTGCTCCGGGTACCCGCCTGTCCCTGCGGGCTCCCCGCTGCCTTGGCTGCCTCCTGGCCTGGCTCCCGTGGCTTGTTCCTCCCTCGCTCGGGCCCCTCCTCCGGCTGGCTTGGCTGCCGCAGGTCTCACCCCCGCTGCCGTTGGCTCCTGCTCCGCCGCCGCTGGCTCCTGCTCCGCCGCCGCTGGCTCCTGCCCCGCTGCCGCTGGCTCCTGCCCAGTCAGGTCCGCTGGCCCCGCCGGTTCCGCCCCCTTTCCCCTGGCCTCCCCGGCTCCTTTTATCCCCCCTCCCCTTGCCGTCCCTGGCGTTGCTCTCCCGACGTCATCACCGGCGCGCCCCGGCGCCGCGTGATGACGTGTCCCTCCGCCCCCGCTCGGGCCTGCCGCGCTGATTGCCGGCTCCGCGGCGGCCCCATCTGCCTCGCTCGAGTGGCGGGGTTGCTCCACCCCGTCACACACCTCCCCCCTTTGCAAAGTTCCTACACCCCCCGGTTGCTCGTCACCCGGCAACCGTGAGAGGCAGTCTGCATTCTCATTGTCCTTGCCGGGTCTGTGTTTGACTTCGAAACGAAAAGGTTGTAAACTTAAATACCACCGCATTATCCGCGCGTTATTGTCCTTCATGGTTTGCATCCACTTCAGGGGTTCGTGGTCCGTCACCAGCGTGAAGGCGTTGCCTGTAAGGAAATAGCGCAGAGAGTCTATGGCCCATTTGACGGCTAACGCTTCCTTTTCAATCACTGCGTAGTTTTTTTCCCTAGGGAACAGCTTGCGGCTCAGGTAGGCTACGGGGTACTCCGTGCCCTCTTCCTCCTGCGCGAGAACCGCTCCGAGCCCCACTTCGGAGGCATCGGTTTGTAATATGAACGGTTTTTCGAAATTAGGTGGCCGTAACACTGGCCCTGACATCAGGCACTGGCGGAGCGCCTCAAAGGCCCGCACCCCTTGGGGCGTCCACACCACCCTTTGAGGGCGATCTTTCTTTGTAAGGTCTGTTAGCGGGGCCGCCAGTGAGGCAAAGTGGTTTATAAACCGCCGGTAATACCCCGCGAGGCCTAAAAACTGGCGGACTTGTCGCTTGGTGTGGGGTCGAGGGTAGTCTCTAATGGCTTGTACCTTGTCCAGCAGTGGTTTTAACCGCCCCCTCCCCACCGTGTATCCCAGGTACGATACTTCCCTGTTTCCGAATTGGCACTTCTTGGGGTTTGCCGTGAGTCCTGCTCGTTGGAGCGCCCGCAGGACAGCTTCCAGCTGTTGCAGATGGTCCTCCCAGGTCCTACTAAAGACGACAATGTCGTCTATATATGCCGTGGCGTATTCGCGGTGGTCTTCTAATATCTCGTCCATCATCCGCTGGAATGTAGCTGCCGCGCCGTGCAGCCCGAATGGCATGGTGACGAATTGGAAAAGCCCAAACGGGGTAGCGAACGCTGTCTTCTCTCGGGCTTCCGGTGCTAAGGGTATTTGCCAATACCCCTTTGTGAGGTCGATTGTCGACAAATACTCTGCCTGCCCCAACCGTTCCAGCAGCTCGTCTACTCTGGGCATGGGGTACGCGTCAAACTTAGACACGGCGTTCAGCTTACGGAAGTCAATGCAGAAACGTGTCGCTCCGTCTTTTTTTGGCACTAGCACGATGGGGCTCCGCCACTCACTCCGCGATTTCTCCACTACTCCCCACCGTGTCATGTCCTGCAGTTCCCTTTGGACTGTGTCCCACAACTTCCGGGGGATGGGGCGCACTGGGTCTCGAACCTTTTTTCCCGGCTCCATGGTGATTTCGTGTTGTACTAGGCTCGTTCTCCCAGGTCGGCTCGTTAGGCTGGCCGCTGCCCGTTGCAACACTGCCCGTAGTTGGCCCTGCTGAACCTGATTTAGCTCCTTCCCCACAGGGCTAGCTGCCCAGGTGACCTCTTCCTCGCCCCAGGGCCCAAACTCGATCTCTGTACTCAAGGCCTCTGCTAGGGGCTCTTCCCGTGGTACCCACCGTTTTAATAGGTTAATGTGGTACACCTGGCTTTGACGGTGCCTACCCCCCACTTGGACTTCATAGTCTACCTCTCCAATCTTTTTAATGACCCGGTACGGCCCTTGCCACTTGGCCAACAGCTTGGACTCCCCTGTTGGCAGCAGCACCAAGACCGGGTCACCCGGACTGAGGGTCCTCGGCCGTGTCCCCCTATCGTAGTGGCGGGCTTGGGTTTCTTGAGCTTTCTCCAGGTTTTCCCGTGCCCACCTCCCTATGGTCCTCATACGGTCCCGTAGCTTAATTACGTATTGGACGGCCCCCAGTGCGGAGGACGTCTGCTCCTCCCACCCTTCCCGCACTAAGTCTAGTATACCCCGCGGCCGCCGGCCGTACAATAGTTCAAACGGCGAGAACCCCACCGATGACTGTGGTACCTCCCGTACCGCGAAGAGCAGGGGCGGTAGCAGCTTGTCCCAATCGTGTGGATCATCCTCCACCAATCGCCGTAGCATCGCCTTCAAAGTTTGATTAAATCGCTCGACGAGGCCGTCCGTCTGGGGGTGGTAGGCCGCGGTGCGGATCTTCTTCACCTGCAGCCAGTTGCATAGCTCCTTCATTAGCCGCGACACCAGATTCGTGCCCTGGTCGGTCAAAATCTCCTTTGGGAGTCCAACACGGGCGAACATCTTTACGAGCTCGTCGGCTATCGCGGCTGCAGTGGTCTTGCGTAGGGGCACGGCCTCCGGATAACGCGTCGCGTAGTCAACTACAACCAAAATGTACTGATGCCCCCTCCGGGTGCGCTCCAGGGGTCCTATCAGGTCCATGCCTATTCGCTCAAAGGGTTCCGATACCAGCGGCATGGGCACTAGGGCGGCTCGGGGTACCCGGGCCCCAGAGGTCCGTTGGCATTGCGGGCACGACCGGCAGAAATCCTTAATGTTCTGGTACACCCCTGGCCAATAAAACCTCTGGAGCACCCGTTGCTGCGTTTTCTCAGTCCCCAGGTGCCCTGCCCAATGATTGTTATGGGCCATCTCCATCACCCGCCACCGATACGCCTTCGGCACGACCAATTGGGTTGCCCCATCTCCTAGCCCCGGGACCCGATACAGCCGATCCCCCTGGATCTTGAAATATGGGCCTTGCCCGGGCCTCTGCTCGGCCTCTTCGCCCTCCCCCGGGGTGCTCAGTGCGTTCTCCCATGCGTGCTGTAGCGTCGGGTCTTCCCGCTGCAGGACTAGAAAGTCGCCCTTATCGATCTCTAGGGCTGCCAATGACTCTCCCCTCCCCGGTCCCTGCGGGGGCAGCGGCCCCGCGTCCTCCTCCTGGGTGGCCCATGCCTCGTGCGTGCCTCCCTGGTCGCGGGGGTCCCATTCCCCCAGGAGCCGCCGCAGTCCGGGCCAGTCTCTGCCCAGTAACACGGGGCAGGGTAGCCGGGGTGTTATTGCTACTCGCAGATCCCCGCCCTGTTGCCCGTCGTGTATCTTCACCCAGGTCGTGGGGTACGACCTAGTGTCCCCATGCACGCATTTAATCCACACCGGGGTTCGGGTGCGCACCCCTTTCCCTAGCGCGTCTCGCCGCACTAGCGTCTGTCCGCACCCCGAGTCCAGTACGGCCTCCACTGCCTCCCCATTTAGGCGTACCTGCCCTGTTATACGGGCCCGGCTTACCTCCGATCGCGGCCCTCTCTGGGGTTTGGGCTGTCCGAACGTGCAGTCCATCATGGGGCATTCCCGGCGGAAGTGGCCCTCCTGGCCGCACTGGAAGCACGTCGGTTTTACTTGGGGGCCCGATGCTTCTTCCGTGCCCCTTTCGGCCCCGGTCCGTGCTTCCACTCTCTCGCGGTGCTCGGCCCCGCGCCACACTGGGGCTAATCGCCGTTCCGGCCCTCGGGTTGGGGGGCTTCTGGCCCTGGGCCCTGTGTTGCCCCGCCCTTCCTTCCCTCTGGGGCTGGGGTCTCCCCGACCCGCGGGGTTGGTCACGGACCCTATCTTGCCGTGTCCTACTGGTGCCTCGGCCGCCATGAAGTGCTCCATGAGCGTCACGGCTTCTTCCATAGTCCCGGGCAGGTGTCGGCGTACCCATTGCTGGCCCTCCGCGGGGAGCACCTGCAAGTACTGCTCAAGTACCACCAGGTCCGCCACCTGGGCTGCTGTCTTATTAGATGGCTCCAGCCACCGCAGCCCGGCTTCCCGGATCCGTTGGGCGACCGCTCGGGGGCGCTCCCCCGCTCCGTACTTTGCTGCTCGAAACCGCTGCCTGTACGTCTCTGGGGAAATGCCCATCTGGTCGAGGATCGCCTCCTTGACCTTGTAATAGCACAACGCGTCGCGGTCCGATAAGCTTCGGTAGGCGAGCTGCGCCGGGCCGGATAGGTAGGGGGCGAGTATCGTAGCCCAGTGCTCTTGGGGCCAACGGGCCGCTATGGCCACCCGCTCGAACGTCACTAGAAACGCTTCGGTATCGTCCTCCTCCCCCAATTTGGCGAGCCTGATGGGTAGTCGTACTGGGCCCGTCATGTCCTCCTCCCCCTCGTCGGTGGGTCCCGCCGGCCTTGTCCCATCCCTCAGCTCCCGAACTAGCTGTTTCTGCTGCTCCCTAAATTCGGCTGTCAGTTGCCGCAATGCCTCTGTCTGTTGACTCTGTAATTGACGCTGGCTATCCACCAGCCACTCCACGACTTTGTCCCCATCCATGGTGCCTCAACCTATTCGGGGTGGCAATGGAAATGGAAGAGGGGGAAGGGACCAAGACCGAAAGAAAAACGAGGCCCCTCTCCTCCTGTGCCCTCCGCTACAGGGCCGCCACTGCCCACATTCTCCACCACGTGTCACGAGGCCGCCTGTCCGGGCCGCCGCCCCTCCTGTTGCCCCTAGGCCGCGCTCAGGATACCACTTGACTCTAGGTCACCGGGCGGAGTGGGGGGTCCGGGCCCGCCCTCTCTCCGGACCCCAACCCAGGGCCCTGACACTGAGAGGTGCCCTCTCAGTGGTAGCAGGGGGGGTCGGTACCCCAAAACGCCCCTGCTCTCGGGTTACACAGCCCGCCCTGGGTCTTGCTCCGCTCCGCCGACCCTCACTGCTCCGGGTACCCGCCTGTCCCTGCGGGCTCCCCGCTGCCTTGGCTGCCTCCTGGCCTGGCTCCCGTGGCTTGTTCCTCCCTCGCTCGGGCCCCTCCTCCGGCTGGCTTGGCTGCCGCAGGTCTCACCCCCGCCGCCGTTGGCTCCTGCTCCGCCGCCGCTGGCTCCTGCTCCGCCGCCGCTGGCTCCTGCCCCGCTGCCGCTGGCTCCTGCCCAGTCGGGTCCGCTGGCCCCGCCGGTTCCGCCCCCTTTCCCCTGGCCTCCCCGGCTCCTTTTATCCCCCCTCCCCTTGCCGTCCCTGGCGTTGCTCTCCCGACGTCATCACCGGCGCGCCCCGGCGCCGCGTGATGACGTGTCCCTCCGCCCCCGCTCGGGCCTGCCGCGCTGATTGCCGGCTCCGCGGCGGCCCCATCTGCCTCGCTCGAGTGGCGGGGTTGCTCCACCCCGTCACAGTCTCTTATGCTTGAATCTTCAGGAGTGGGTGGAATGCATGTTGTTTTTACATGGAATATTTGTCTTCAGCTGACTCACGGCTTTACAAATACTCCAGCACTCCAGGGTGGTCCAAACAAAACTGTAATCTCTCTTTGGCATTTCCTACTCTAGTAAAAACATGCAGCCAGATTTTATCCCTGCCAGCAGCTGGCATCCATGCTTTTTGGGGGGCTTGATGGCTGTCAGAAAAGGGTAGGGAAGCCCCTTAATGGTGCCCTAATTTATACTCCTGCTTCAGTGGCCAACATGGAGGTTTGGGGAGATCCAGAACCGCGAGGGTGCAAATGCACCTCTGATCTCCTCTCTTGTTCCTTTGTCCTGCGCCTGCTCTCCCTCTACTCAGGTTTTCTGAATAGCCCACTGCATCAGGTCTTATACCTACCCTGTGAGCCCTATTTGCCAGCCTAGCTTGTGCAAAAGACCCATATGAGAGCGATTAACTCAGAGCCTACAATGAAATAACACCTTACGACCCACACAGGAGGGTGAAATGACCACAACTCCTTTAGCCCATTAACTAGCGTCACTAGCTGGGAGATCTCTCTTTGTCAGCATGCAAAAAATAATCTAGCAGCTAGTAATAATTTCAGATAAGTCTATGTTAGGGTACGTCTACACTGAATCCTTAGTTCGGACTAGGGATGCAAATGGAGACGACCGAAGTAGTTAATGAAGCGGGGATTTAAATAACCCACACTTCATTAACATGATCTTGCTGGCGTGCTAGTTTGAATCACAGCTGATTCGAACCAGGAAGTGTGCACTGGGACGCATTAATTCGGACTAAAGCCCTTAGTCTGAACTAACGTTAATCATATTTTGAGCTTCATATTAAGGGCTTTAGTCTGAACTAATGCGCGCACGTCCTGGTTCGAATCAGCTGTGATTCGAACTAGCGCACCGGCAAGATCATGTTAATGAAGAGCGGGATATTTAAATCCCTGCTTCATTAACTATTTCGGTCGACTCCATTTGCATCCCTAGTCCGAACTAGGGATGCAGTGTAGACGTACCCTCAGTTATTCTATTGCACTGACTGGACCTTGAATAGTCATCCTTGTGCAGCTTCGGGCATTATATTTACACCATGACATTAATAAAAAACCATTCTGAAAGCATTAAACCACATCCTAATTTGTCAATAGAAGAAAAATGGTGAAGTTTTAGTGGGTGAGTCTTCAAAGCACAAACGGCAGTAAGGTGGTGTTTCTACAGAGCTCTCCTTTAAGCTATTTGCATGACTTGTTGTGCATCGAAATAGTGCTCTCAGATCCAGTATTTAAATAAAGGAAGCAAAATACTAAAACCTACTTTCATATGTTGAGATGTTGTATGCTTTGGTAAAGGCAAAATACCCTTACTAAAGTCAGGGTATGTCTACACTACAGAGTTAGTTCGAACTAACGGACGTTAGTTCGAATTAACTTTCATAGGCGCTACACTAGTGCTCCGCTAGTTCGAACTTAATTCGAACTAGCGGAGCGCTTAGTTCGAACTAGGAAAACCTCATTTTACGAGGATTAAGCCTAGTTCGAACTAGCTAGTTCGAATTAAGGGGTGTGTAGCCCCTTAATTCGAACTAGTGGGTGGCTAGCCCTCCCCAGGTTTCCCTGGTGGCCACTCTGGCCAACACCAGGGAAACTCTATTGCCCCCCTCCCGGCCCCGGACACCTTAAAGGGGCACGGGCTGGCTACGATGCCTGTGCCAGGTGCAAGCCTGCCAGCACCCAGCCAGCAGACGCTGCACCTGGCACGGCTTGAGCCAGCCACCCGATGCCCTCCAGCCCTCCCCCTCTTCCCAGGACAAGGCTGGCGGCTCCCGGGAGCTTGCCCGGGGCCGCAAGAGGCCTGGGCTAGTGCGGACATCGTGGACATCGTCCACGATCTCCACACTAGGCACAGGAAAGTGGCTGTTTAGGGCAGGAGAGCTGCCAGCCTGGCCACCCAGGAGCAGGTGTGCATGAAAATCAAGGGGGTCCACTGAGACCCCCGACCCTGAACCGTGAGCTTACAAAGGCCGTCCTGGGTCAGACCAAAGGTCCATCTAGCCCAGTAGCCTGTCTGCCGACGGCGGCCAACCCTAGAGACCTTGGAGGGGATGGACCGAAGACAGTGACCAAGCCATTTGTCTCGTGCCATCCCTCTCCAGCCTTCCACAAACCTTGGGCAGGGACACCACTCCTACCCCCTGGCTAATAGCACTCCATGGACCCAACCTCCATGACTTGATCTCACTTCCCTTTAAACTCTGTTCTAGTTCTAGCCTTCACAGCCTCCTGCAGCAAGGAGTTCCACAGGTTGACTCTTTGCTTTGTGAAGAACAACTTTCTGTTACTAGTTTGAAGCCTGCTACCCATTCCTTTCCTTTGGTGTCCTCTAGTCCTTCTTTATGGGAACTAATGAAGAACTTTTCTGTATGCACCCTCTCCACCCAACTCCTGCTTTTAGAGACCTCTATCCTGTCCCCCCTCCGTCTCCTCTTTTCTAAGCTGAAAAGTCCCAGTTTCTTTAGCCTCTCTTCTTATGGGACCTGTTCCAGACCCCTGATCATTGTAGTTGCCCTCCCCTCTCCCAGCCTCTCTCTTCCCCTCTCCCACCTCCTTTTCCCAGTCTCCCCCAGTTTTGTTCAATAAAGACAGATTCCATTTTTGAACACAATTGTCCTTTATTTTGTACATCAAGAAAAGGGGTTAGGGAAGAGTAAGTGGAAGGAGGTGAGGGAGGAATGGGGTACGAGCCCCCGATGGGGAGGACTGGGCTGGCTCTGCGGGCTTCTGGGGGTGGAACCTCTCCTGCAGCCCCCCAGTTGCCCCCTCTCCCCAGATGGCAGCCTGTGGCAAGTGCAGCCGGTCTGATGGCCGAGTGCTGTGATGTGCCCAGTGTGGGCACTCCGGGCACTCCAAGCCAGGACTGGTTTGCAAGCGGGGCACCCCTGAGAACTCTCTGTCCGGGGTGGGGGTTGGGTCCCTTTAAGCGCAGCCCTCGGCTAGCCTGAGACAGCATCTCCACGCTCTAAGTCCTCCTCTGATGCCCTGCCAGCACTGCTTCCGGCCATCCTTAAGCCCGGTTCAGGGTCCACTTAATGTGGACATGCTAGTTTGAATTAGCAAAACGCTAATTCGAACTAGTTTTTAGTTCTAGTCGCGTTAGTTCGAATTAGCTTAGTTCGAATTAACTAATTCGAACTAAGTTAGTTCGAATTAGCGCTGTAGTGTAGACGTACCCTCTAAGAGCAGGCTTTGTATGCGAGCATAAGCTTCTTTTGCCTGTACTAGTGCAGTGATACACAAGATTCTTGGATGTAAGATATTTTAGATAATTGATTATCAGATGTGTTGGATTGATTTTTTTTTATCTGAAACACCATACTCCATCTTCTTTTCCTCTGCCTAACTAGCCACAAAATTGTATTTATCTGCAAACTGCAGAAGAATTTATTTGCCATTTGAAGTTTCCGTTACACACCATAGGTTACTTTGTGCTATACAATACCAGTATTCCTCCCTCCCCCAATGGAGTTCTTTAAAGAAATCCGTAGGAAATGACAGCTTTTACCTCAATGCTAAGTATTGTCTCTCAGTTACCAATGCATCAAAAAGGAAAGGGAGGAGGGGAGATGAGGTAAAATACATTGTTAGGAATGAGGTCATCAATAGACTAGATTAAGAAATTGGCCTACATTTTTTTAAAGCTGACGTTGAACTAGCTTGAAAACGTGTGTGATCTGCTCTATCAAAGAGAGATGTTCACAGAAAGAAACTTCCCATACCTCACACATCCATTCACCTTCCAAGTATTTTTCTCAGCGTTCATTAATTCTCAAAGCTATTTGTGTTTGAACCACCCTTGCAACTTTCTTCCCCGGTGTGCTACTATACTGAGGTTATCATAATGCAGGGTTTGAGAGAGCCGTTATTTCCATAGCAACTGCCTATGATATCTTAAGCACAGCAGAATGACTTCATTCACTCCGCTGCAGGATCAAACGAGAGGAGACGCAAAGAGGAGGAGGTGAAATTTGTTGAGTGCTCTTCTCTTTGCCCAACCTCTTTTATTGTAAATTAATATAATGTGTACCCCAACAACAACAGCAGCCATTTTTGTATTGGGAAACCCAAACATTTTCACTAGCGACAAAACAGGTAACTTGGGGATTGATTATTAATAATTTGTATGGCAACATTATTTGGAGGCCCCATTTGAGTTGAGACCCCGTTATGCTAGGTGCTGTATGTACAATTAGGAGGAGATGATCCAACCCCAGATATCCTACAATCTCTTAACATGCGACACAAAGAGAGGATGGGAAAATTGAAGCGCAAAGAGGAAGTGACACAGCTGGCCAGAGGCAAGCCCAGGAATAGAATCCCTTTTGGCTGGCCCACACTTCCTTTTGACAAGTATTTGACAGGTTTATCTTCTCTGAGTACTAAATTGTAAGTGTTTTCCTCTCCCTCACATTTAATTCATTCTAGAGCATTATTGAAAAAAAAATCTAGATCAAATTTTAAGTGAAAGTAACAGACTGGCCTTCTTAATTTTTATGTGATTTTTTTTTAAATGTTACTGTAAAATGGGTCCTTGGTTTAAAGTGTAGAAGAAAATCTTTTAATTACAACTATACTTGAAATGTCTTATGTTTAAATACTTTGAAATCTAAAATCCAGAGCTCATTAGGAAATTAGGACGTTTCTTTTTCCCTTGAAACAAATCCACAAAGACTATTATGTTTTTTCAGCAACTGAAATTCAAACCAGTTTCCTATTTGGGATAGTCTATTTTTCGATGGAAGCCCAACACCTTGTGATGAAAACAGAATTTGTTCACAAACATTTCCATTCAATCATAAAGTCCCTGTCACCAATGAAAATGTCCATAAAAAGAAATCCCCAGGGAGGGCAAATTTGTGACCACTCCCATTAGGAAGAAAGAGTTGATTTTGATTTTTTTACATGGCTAGTGTGAGCTACACAGTGTATCCAATAGTTGGGCCGCTATCAAGTCCTGCTGACAAGATGGGGGGAAGGGAGCAGTTGCTGCCAGAGCCCTGCATAACACAGTCTGGGTGGTGCTGAGGAATGGCTGGGGGAGGGAAGCCCCCATCTCTGCGTCTTCTGCCCAAAGTGCTGCCCTGGTCCAGAGACAAGGCACCCCCCAACTTTGCCTGGGCTTGGAGAAGTCTGTCACCAGCCTCTAGCCTAGGACTTGGGAGATTCATGATAAATTTTCCTGTGTGACACTAGGCACGTCACTTAGCTTCTCTGTGCCTTAGTTCTCCAATTGTACAAAAGAAAAGGGGGTGAGTTAATGTATTTATCCTCACGATGCCCATCCTCCGGTGAAGCAATATAAAGACTGTGAAGTCCTTTGAGATCAACTGATAAAAAGCCTTATAAAAGGGCTAGGCATTCTTACTCTGCTGTTCAGCTGCATATCATAGCACTTAAACTGCAAGCTGGTCTTATATAGCATTTTTCATCAGCACTCAAAGTGCTTCACAAAGGTCATTTTGTTTAACCCCATTTTACAGATGGGCAAACTGAGGCCCAGACTGCTGAAGTGACATGTCTAGTACAAGGAACAGAACCTAGGTCTTCTGTGCTACAATGCTCCTGTCTCAAGTGGGAGGAGCCCAGGAAGTGGTGGAGAATGCATCACAGCTATAAACACATTATAGAGAGCACCAGTTTGTTACAGTATAACAGATTTTTGAATTCAGGTTTTAAGTTTGCATGATTTTGACAAATAATGCCATTGTATTTTAAGCATTTTACAATTATTATTGTTTTTAAATGTTCACAGTGCAAAATTATGAGGTTTTAGGATTTGTTTCCCATTTTTTAAAACACTTTTTAATTCACAGTTGCAGGAAGTTATGGGAGTGTGTATCACACAATGATTATTTAATAACACTGAGATTCAGAAAGGTAAACCTTTATTACCATTAAAACACAAATTGTGTGGTTTTGACCAGTAATGTTTCCAAAGAAACTATCCTTAAATGCTTAAGTTCTCGTGCGGCATTTTTTTTTTATTTAGATTAATGATGGACATATTTTTTTTAGTTTGTGTGTGGATGGTACAATCGACATTTATTGACACTTAGTGATACAAATCAAATGCTCCAAAGCAAGGTGTGTTATGTGAGTTGTTTAAAGAAACAGTCAGTAGTTTAATTAGTATTGAAACTGAAACAGTCAGTTTAGTTAGGAGATCAAGAGTAACAGGGTTGTTGCGTGAGAGAGAGAGACTGCAGGGAAAAGGCTGAGTTACCTCGTATGTGTCATTTTTAGGTCTGTACTTTAAATGCAGGATCGATTGGTGTTGACAATACAAAAGGGCCACTGTTGCCTGATTGTCAAAGGCTAGCTAACCACTGTGGCATTCTTCCAGTGCGAGGAAGGGGAGGAAATAGATCCCCAGGGTTCAGTGGCTTTAGGAGGTCTGTGTGTGTTGTAATGATTCACTGATGAAAGCTGTGAGAAGTTGCTGAAACATGGTTTTGTAGAGGGTAGTGTCACAGATGGCACAGTGAAGTCCAACCATCCTTTCAATCCATTTATCAACAAACCAAACATTCCTGCGTCAGGACAGGTGAAACAGTAAATACGGGGCCAAGGAAGCTCATCTCTTGATCAGTGCAGATCACTGAGCATTTGCCAGCTCATGATTTAACATATGACTGAACTTTGGTAATTACCTTATCAAGGATTTTTGAAGGTGGTGGTTTTTTTAAAATCAAATCTATTGCCTCCAATACATCCCTTTTTAAGGAGCAAGAAGCAAGCAGAATAAACTTATCAATACAATATACTGGACTTACGAAGGCAAAACCTAAAGAAGAGAAAAATTGGTATTGAAATTTGTGGATATAGATTCTTAGGTAGAATATTATGTCCTATAGAACAATAGGGGTGTTGTCTATACCTTTTGACACATGTAATGATTTCTTTCCAAATGTCACATCCTTGAGACATCTGCCCCAGATTCCTCCCTGTGAATTTGGAACAATGCAAGTTCTGATTGCCGATAGAGGACACACGAGGTTTCAACAGAGCATGCTGGATCCAGGCTTTGTGAGTTTTGACAAATACTCTTGATGCATGTCACACTGCGTACATCTACGCTGCGGTGCTATTTTGGGAAACTTTCGGTATCCCGAAATAGCTATTCTGCATCTTGTTATTTCAAAATAACAGGCTTGCTATTCCGACATCACTTTATCATTCCACGAGGATTAAGGGATGTTCTGGAATAGTGCTGTATTTCTAAATTAATTTTGAAATAAGCTATTTTGAAATATACTCAAAATAGGCTATCCAGTTTGTGTCGCTCAAATTGCGTAGCTTATTTCGAGCGACAGGTGCAGTATAGACTCATCCACTGTGTGGAATGGTTCATATTGTTTCTCTGCTGCCAGGTACCTTAGCCAGATCATTTTTAGGAATGCCCAGACCCTGATTTTGGGTCATGGTTCATGAGCAGAGCTCTCAGCTTCTGATCTGATGTTTCCTTCTCAAAGGATATCCCCATATCTTTACATAGTTTTTAAAATTCTTTTGAGTCAAGTACGATTGTGATTCACTCATTGTGACTAATTTTTAGCCCTTAAAACTCTCAATATCAAATTTAAACTGGTAACAATGTTGGGTTCTGATCTTGAAGCCCAGCTGACCTGTGACATGTGAATCCTGTTGACTAAGTGAATTGTCATGGTCTCTGGAATGGCTCACAGCTGTGTGTGACAATCTTACATCAGACCATTGGAAAACAGAGCAAACATCCTAAACCAGTGACGCGTTCTATAGATTTTATCAGGTCAGTAACAAATGGGAACTCCTGGCTCACTACACCCGGCTTCCCATGGAGGCACAGTCAGTCCCCTTATAGGCTGAAGAGCCTCTTACCACCCAGACAAACTAGGCTTAGTGCTAACTTCAGTGCATCCTCATGTGGATGAACTGTTTCTCTAAATGCAAAAAGGTTTGGGTCAGATGTATCATGGTCTTTGGCTATAGCAAGCATCCTTAGCAGGGGTGGATTAACTCTTCAGGGGTCCTGGGGCTGTTAGGTTTTGTGGGGCCCCTAGGTTCTGGGTGGGGCCAAAATAAAGGGGTTCAGATTGTGGGAGAGGGCTGTGGGTTGAGGTGAGGGAGGGGTATGGAAGGGAGTGAGGGCCAGTGTTCCCTCTAATTTTTTCCATCTATGTGCAGAGTACATTTGGTTATTTTCACTGAGGCATGTGTGCAACACACTCTGCTGACTCTGGGTGCTCTGCTAATCATCTGGAGAGCATTTGAATTTCTCCTGGGAGGCCGCCCAAGTGCTCAGCTTACAGGGAATACTGGGAGGGCTCCAACTGGGGTGCAGGCTCTGAAGTGGGGCTGGAGATGAGGAGTTTGTTGTGTAGGGCTCCAGGCTGAAGCCAAAAGTGTATGGAGTGCAAGAGGGGCAGGAAGTTGGGGTACAGGGTTTAGGTGGAAGTTTGGATGCCAGAGGGCTCAGAGTTGGTGTGCAGGGTTTAGGAGTGACTTGGGTTGTGGGAGGTGGCTCAGTGCTGGGGTAGGAGTTGGGGTGCAGATGGTTTAACTGGGATAGTTCCCCTTTGGGATTCCTGGACAATGAGAGCTGTGCAGGTAGAACCTGCAGGTGAGGGCACTGTGGGACAGAGCTCATAGAATCATAGAATCCTAGAACCGGAAAAGACCTTGAGAGGTCATCGAGTCCAATCCCTTGCCCTCACAGCAGGACCAAACACTGTCAGATCATCCCTGACCGATGTCTATCCAACCTGCTCTTAAATATCTCTAGTGATGGAGATTCCACAACTTCCTTGGGCAATTTATTCCAGTGTTTTACCACCCTGACAGTTAGCAAGTTTTTCCTAATGTCCAACCTAAACCTCCTTTGCTGCAGTTTAAGCCCATTGCATCTTGTCCTATCCTCGAAGGCCAAAGAGAACAATTTTTCTCCCTACTCTTTGTGACACTTTTTTAGATACCTGAAAACCTCTATCATGTCCCCTCTCAATCTTCTTTTTTACAAACTAAATAAGCCCAATTCTTTCAGTCTTCCCTCACAGCTCATGTTTTCTAGGCCTTTAATCATTTTTGTTGCTCTTCTCTGGACATCCTCCAGTTTCACCATATCTTTCTTGAAATGTGCTGCCCAGAACCGGACACAATACTCCAAATGAGGCCTAATCAGTGCAGAGCAGAGCAGAGCAGAGCAGAGCAGAAGAATGGATTCTCGTGTCTTGCTCACAATACTCCTCTTAATGCATCCCAGAATCATGTTTGCTTTTTTTTGCTACAGCGTCAAACTGTTGATCATATTTAACTTGTGGTCCACTATAACCCCTAGATCCCTTTCAGCAATACTTCTTCCTACACAATTACTTCCCATTCTGTATGTGTGAAACGGATTGTTCCTCTCTAAGTGGAGTACTTTGCATTTGTCCTTATTAAATGTCTTCCTGTTTACCTCAGACCATATCTGTCTAGATCATTTTGAATTTTGACCCTATCCTCCAAAGCACTTGCAACCCCTCCCAGCTTGGTATCATCTGCATATTTAATAATTGTACTCTCTATGCCATCATCTATTGACGAAGATACTGAATGGAACCGGTCTCAAAATAGACCCCTGTGAAACCCCACTTGTTATGCCCTTCCAGCAGGATTGTGAATGGTTAATAGCTACTCTCTGAGACCGATTATCCAGCCAGTTATGCATCCACCTTCTCGTAGCCCCGTCTAGTTTGTATTTCCCACGTTTATGGATAAGAAGGTCATGCGAGTCCGTGTCAGATACTTTACAAAAGTCTAGGTGATGTGGCTCCATCGCAGTGTGGGTGAATGAGTGTGTGGAGAATGGAGGAACAGCAGGATGCTGAGCTACCTTCCCCCACCAGTCAGGGCCAAATAACACACCAGGGGCTTTAGAACCTGTAGCCCAGGGCCTCGGGCTAAGGGGGCCTTGTGAAAAGATCTGGACTTTTGGCAGCCAGGAGCTCTTTTGCAGGGCCCTCCTTAATCCGGGGCCCTGGTATGCAGCTCCTAAAGCCCCCCTTTTTAATCCAGCCCTTGTCCTTGGGCTCTTTGGTTATTTCAAAGTACTGCTGCAAGTCAAGGGCTGTGCTTCCCTTCTAACTTTCCATCCTCTTTTCTTTGCTCTCTGGGGTACACCATCTTCACTAACACTTGAAATTATGCTGGAAACGCACAAAGTCTTTTATGTAGTCCTTAACTTCTCCCATCTAGCCTCCTTCCTTACAGTTTGTCAGGCTGGGATTGTGAAGCAAAGTTTCATTAGTGAAAATTTGCCTTATTTATTACACAGTCTGATGGACCGGGTTTGACTAAATCACATTGACCTCCATACAAGTATTTGGTTTTAGAGAGTATGGTCTGATTTAGCTGTTGGAGACCTTTATTTCTCCTGCGTATACTTGTGTGTGTTATCAAAACAAGAGAGCTGTAAACTCCGAACGTGACAGAATGGGGCCTAAGAGTCCATCTGAGAATTAGAAGCTCCTAACATTAAATCCCAGTCAGTTCCAGACTCTCTAGCAGCCCTTTGTGAATGGAAATGTCTCATCCCAGTCCATTTCGCACAGCCACTTAAGAAACAGGGCTCAATTTTTGTGGGCATGGACTTCCTAGTTTCTGGGGATTTTTTTAAATGTCTCTGCTAATGTCTTCTTTATTTAAAGATCATATAAAATGAAATTATTAATCACATTCTGCAGTAGGCACAACCTTCAAAATGTAAGACAATAGCTTGGGCTGTTACTAAGCTTTTTAAAGCTCTTAGAGGTTTATTGGGAAAAGCACATCTCTCTAAGAGCTAGGTATTAATTATGATTATTATTGCTATTTATTATTCACCTATGTAGCACACCCTGCCTTTCAAATGTAATATCTTACTGGCTAGATTGGTGCCCCTGTCTGACTACAGAGATGACCTTTATTGCTAATTTATTCAGACATACATGTCTGCATTAAAACTTTGCTTTCCCATCCCTTCTCATCTCCAGTTCGCTTGTTTATTCATCTGTTGTCTCTTGTCCAAAATCTAGACCGTGAAGCAGGATTGTCTTGATGTCATTTGCTTGGACAGCATCTAATATTATGGGACTCTGCAGTAGGGCTACTGCAATTAAAGGGAATGTCTACATTGCATTCGTCTTTTGAGAGATGAATGCAAATGCAGCTGAACAAAATTGCAAATGAAGCCCAGATTTGAATTTCCCATGCTTCATTTGCATAATGGCATCTGTCTGCTTTTTCGAAATACCCTATTTCGAACCTCCCCCCTGCTATCTAGATGGGGTTACTTAGACAAAAAACCCTTCTTTTGAAATAACCCTTAAACCTCATTTTATAAGGAGTAAGGGTTATTTCGAAAGAAGGTTTTTTTTTTTAAATAATCCCATCTAGACAGCAGGGTTTTTTTTGGAAATAAGGTATTTTTAAAAAGTGGCCAGATGCCATTATGCAAATGAAGCGTGGGAAATTCAAATCCATGCTTCATTTGCAATTTTGTTCAGCTGCATTTGCATTCCTCTCTCGAAAGAGAAATGAAATGTAGACATACCCGAACTGAGTAGTTGTAAATCTATGCAGCAGCAGGAGCCCTGATTGGGGAAAGACCTAAGCCAGACTGAGTGGCTTTGGATGGGAAGAAGTTTGCTTGGGGTGTTGCTAATGATATTGGGATCATCATAAGTCCAGCTGAGCAAATGTTTGTGATTTTTGTTTGGTTCGGGGGCCAACGTGAATAAAAGGTTTTATTTGACTCAAAACAAAATTTTCCTTTGTTTTTTTTGTGTGTGTTTTGGGGTGGTTTTCACCTTTTGTAAAAGCTAAATTTCAAAATAAAATACTCTTTAGAGAGAAACAGTCACAAGGAAACTTTTTGTGAAATGGTTGAAATGAAACAAGTTTGCTTTTCAAGAACTTGACACACATTCATGAATTGTTTTGGTGCCATAAAAATGTACTTTGGGGAAATTGTTTATTTGCCAAAAAATTCCACCTGGCTCTTATGACAAGCCCACCCCTCAACACCATGGCTGACTTAGCTCCCCTTCTGGGCCTGACAGAGTATAACTAAGAGCTTGTCTATGTAGTGACATCCCAGGAGCATTAATCCAAATGAACTAAATATGGTTTAAATAATATGGCTTAAATAATATGATTTAAATCTCCTGTGTGAACATTGCTATTCAGAATGGCCTTAATTTGGTTTAGCTGAATTTGCTTTGGAAGTGAATTGCTACCTTTGAACTTCAGCCAAGGCCCAGAGTTGGGGTAACCACCCCACAGCAGAGTAACACAGACACTGATAACAGGCTCAGTTCTGGAAGGGCTCAGCTATAAGGACAACCACAGTTTGGGCTTGCAGGACAAACAAAGCCATTTACAGATCGTTGCCTTGAGCACTGGGCCATTAAGCTAATGGCTCACATAAGAAATTCTAGATTTCACTTCATATTTCTGACTTCACACACCAGAATGATACATGCACAGAAATAGAATATAGATATTCATCAGACTGTAACTTTACAAATGTCACATGATGTGTTTTGCCTAAAGCATCTTCAGGTTATGCATATTCATATTCACAAGCCAATTTTCATAAAGCATACAAGCCAATTTTCATAAAGCTTAAAGGGGATTCCAGGACACCGCCTTCCTGCCTGCCTTGTTTAAAACTCCCTTAATATCTAACCCGATGCTGTTCCTATCCCAGGGTATGCCCACACAGCAATGTTATTCTGAAACAACAAAGAACATGTCTGTATTGCAAGCCTTTATTTCTAAATAATGGTGAGCTGGAGGACTTCTTACTCCAACTCCTGTAACCCTTGTTTTACAAGTAGTAAGGGAGTCGAAGGAAGCGTGATCTTCCTTTGACTTCCTGCTGTCTAGACAGTGCCAAAAGCCAAATTAAGGTATTTGACTTAAGCTACGCAATTGATGTAGCTGAAGTTGCGTAACTTAATTTGACTTGTGCCCTGCAGTGTAGACGTGCCCCCAGTCTTGTCCAAACCTTGTCCCAGCCCTTGTCAGCGATATCCTTATTGGTAACCTTTGCTCTAATTCACTCACCTGCATGCTCCCAGAATCCTCTTAAAGGAGCATGCACTGATCCAGTGTAAGCCCAGCTTTGCACTTATGTGGTTCCAAAAGAGGTTAGAATGAATTTTTCAATTTAATTAAAAAAAAATCAGATACACAGGCACGTGAGTGCTGTCTGTCGAAGTGCAGGATTTCTGTGTTGATTATATACCATAACATTGTTTCTGATTTTTAAATAATGACGAAAATCTCTCTCTCTCTCTCTGTTTAGTAATTTGCAAATCCTTATCACTGTTGCACTGATGTCTGTAATTTTCTACTGATGTTCTGTCTTCTCCTGAGCTTAGCTGGAAACATCATTCAGTTGAGGGCAGCATGGAGGCTATATTAATGTGTATGTACTTAGCCCATTAATTCATTCAAGTTTTATATAAGTTGGGTTACATATTGTCTGTCCTTTGGCAAAAGACCGGGCCTGGGTGATAGAACGAGAATGTGTGTTTCTGTGACATGCACTTAATCGAAGGAGGCTGTGTAGGGATCCTCCAGTTGTGCCAGCAGAGCTTTTGGGACTGCGTGCTAACTCTAAGGCCGTGTCTACACTAGGAAACAATTTTGAAATTAGTAAATTCGACTTAATAGCTCCTCATTTAACAAAATCGAATTAGCATGTCCACAGTGCGGGGAAGCCTCAAAATGGCTCCAATGCAGGCTCTGTTAATGTGGAGGCACTACTTCAGACTTAGGTTACGTCTAGACTGCATTCCTCTCTCGAAAGAGGAATGCAAATGAAGGACATCGAAAATGCAAAAGAAGTGTGAATGTACAAATCTCACACTTCATTTGCGTAATCACATCCAAGTGCTTTTTTGAAAAAGGGTTTTTCAGAGCCCCTCCTCCCCCCGCAGTCTAGACGGGGTTCTTTAAAAAAAAAAAAAAACCTTTTTTGAAAGAACCCATAAACCTAATTTTTTTCAGGAGTAAGGATTCTTTCGAGAAAGGTTTTTTTTTTTTTTTTCTGAAAGAATCCCGTCTAGACTGCGTTTTTTCCCCGAAAACCCCTTTTTCAAAAAAGCGCTGGGACGCAGTTATGGAAATGAAGTGCGAGATTTGTAAATTCGCACTTCTTTTGCATTTTCGATATTAATATCCTTCATTTGCATTCCTCTTTCAAGTGAGGAATGCAGTCTAGACATAGCTGTAGAGCCCCAGGATGCACTGGGGAGTAATTGGTTCGAATTACTCTGGGGAGTAGTTATTTTGAAATAGGAGCACTGGAATGTCCACAGTACCATTATTTCAAAATAACAATTTCAGAATTAGTGTGACTCCTGATGAAAAGTAGGAGTACAGGTTTCAAAGTAAATGGCCCGTTATTTCAAAATACTGGGCTTTGTAGTGCGGATGCTCGGCTTATAAATTTGACCTTGCGGGGGGAGTTATTTCTAAATAAAGTCCTAGGGTAGACCAGGGCTCATACAGAACTAGTTTTTGCAAGACTTTTTCTTTCAACTGAACCAACATTGGAGGAGAAAAACCTATTAGTTTAAATGACAGTACAGAAAAAGTGGTACTGTATTTAGGGTTGTCAGGTGTCCGGTATTGACCCAGACAGTCTGGTATTTTTGCCTCCTGTCCGGTTAAAAAAAAATTCAGAAAATACCAGACTCCTAAAATGTCCGGTATTTTCTGGGTTTTTTTCCCTGCCAGGAGGTGAAAATACCGGACACCTGGCAACCCTACGACACACTCAACCCTAACCCAGTCCCCTGCACCTGCCCCCGGACTCCTTGTCCCTGGACTTACTTGATTCCACAGGGAAGCTGCTTTCTGGCTCGACCAAGAAAACAAGATGGCTGCTGGCAAAAAGCTTAAAGACTTGAAGGAAGGGGAAGCAATGCCTTCCCTGGGTCTTAGTGCTCAAGTGCTCAACCTCTCCCTATCCCTATTCTGACTCTGCACGCACTTAAAGGGGCCATGTTGTTTTAAATTTTTTTTTTTTTTTGCTTAATAACTCTCGGGGTCTTTTCTTCTTGCTCAACAACTTTGGTCTCCCTCTTTTTTCCCTGCAACAGAATTTTTTCCCCGGTGTTTTATTATTTTTTCCCCAGTGTTCGGTATTTTTGGTTAAGCCATCTGGCAACCCTACTTGTATGTATTTGTCATGAACTCAGTAGATAGTTGGAGAGGTTTAAAAACATTTTGCTTCGTAGTGTTCATCATGCCTTTTAGCCAGTCATAGACCAAACAGTAGTACTTCGATATGAGCTAATATAACAACAGCAATTTCCCATGGAATGCTGCTCCTGTCTGTAAATCTAAAATGAAGCTCTCTGTGGAGCTGAGCTGTTTCCAGTAGGAGGTTTGTGGAATTCAGTACTTGATCAGATATGCCCATTTATTAAACACTACTCATCCACCTCTTCCTAACCCTTGTGTCCAGTAGGCATGACAGATCCTAACTTACCATTTAAATGTAGGGCAAAAGGGTAGGAGAAAGCTGGTTTAAAATAATGAAATGGCTCGGTGCTACACCTATTGTTGGACAGCTCCCCAATGACCATGATTAAGCTGCTTGGACTTGGTGAACTGACTGCTTCCTGCCTGATCTGCCTTGTGAGCCTTGAATGAGGCCAATAGCCCATAAGGAAATGGGAAACTTTCTGGTGGCTACAGTAAGTGCTGGATCAGGCCCTAAATGTGCCTTCTAGTGCATTGACATTTCAGCCTCTGACTGTATAAACAGGGATCCAGTGGAGCTGGAGCATTACGAGCTCATGCTGTGGGAAGGAGTTAGCAAATACGCACCTTTATCTATTTACATCTGTCAGAGGGACACAGAGGAACACGTTGGAATGGACAGACACAATCAGACCCCTGCAAGCAATCCTTTTACAATCCTCTCTCTTGTGACAAGTGCCAGTGGGAAGAGGAGAGGACTGTTGTGTCTAGCTCATTGGACAGAGCCACCGGTCAAAAGCATTTGGATTTATACTTCTTAAGGCATATTTATGGCCCCAAAAACTTAAAATAAATTATTTTTCTGATTTAAAAAAGCCCATTCCCAGTTATTTCCCTGGCTCTGTGAGGACGATCTGCACCTCAGTATCCACCCTGCTTAGTTCCTCTTGCGCTTCCTGTGATGGTCTCTGCACCCTCATTAGCTTTCTTTGTCGTCACTCGTCTTCCTGCTACATTTCCAGTACTCCCAGCATTTGGTTGCTCCTGCAGCCGTTCTGTGATCATCTGCTGCTGCGGTGCTGATGCATTTACAATTAGTCCAGAAATAATGTCGCCTGTAAACAAACGGTGGGATTTTGTTGTTTGCCATTAGTGTCCCAGGAAAACGTCATTTTGTGGTAGACCTTTGATAAATGGTTAGGCAAGGTGGCTTCTATTCGAGCCAAGATGCTTTGAATTCATTTAATCTGTTCATCTATTCGAACAAGAAGATGGTCTTAGATTATTTCGAGATTGCTCACGTCCACCCTCCTCTTTCACCACTTAAAATCCCCAGTCCAGTGGAAGTGTGTAGTGTGGTAACCAGACTTTCCAAAGACTTGCTGCTAGTCTCAGCCAAGAACTCTGCTACACTGTGATTTACGTGTAAGCTGATGATAAAATGGGGGCAAACAAAAATCCACCGTGTTTTGGTCAAAATGTTAGAATCTGGTTGAAATTTGAAACCCAGCATTGATTGGAAAATGAGAAATGGGGAAATAAAAATGTGGAGCAACTCTTCTCATCACCAGAGATGAGCAAATATTTGGCTTTTTTGGTTCACTGGCCTAAATCAGTGTGTAAATGGGAGATTAAGGTTATTGTTTGGTAAAGACATTTTTTTTAGCAGAAAACCCCATACGATTCCTCCTACACCCATTGACTCCCTCTAAATCACAGAAGAGCAATTCAGGGCATAATGCTGAAATACACATTTATTTAAGATGCTGTGTCTCACTGGCCATTTATTTCAATATATTTAATTGGCAGCTGATGGGAGTACTGACCCACAACAGTTCTGCAGTGTGGTAAGTGCATATAATATCTGCATTATTGGATTTATTTACATATCCATGCCAAGAAATGATGTCATCAGTGTAGTTTTCGTATAAAATTAAAACTCTGGACATTCTTGGCCATGTTCAAATTCTGTAATGTTTCCCCCCAGAAGCTTTGGGAAGCCGGCTTTTAATTTTTGCCTAGTAAGTCTAACTGGTGAGATTTCTGTCGGCTTACCTGAGATATGCAGATGAAGCCAATGATACGTTTCAAGCGGCAAAGTTGAATTTATTTTGGAGGGTCATTGGATAAAGATCTGTACAGAATCACAAAGGAGGAAAAATGAAGCTACCTGTAGAAGTGTAGGTTGTACCTCCCTTAACCGGGACTCTGTGATCCGGCAACATCCCAGGAACAGGGATGTCTGGCGGGGGGGCAGGTGCCCATAGGGGGCATTGGCGACTCAGGTGGGAGCTCAGTGTTGGTGGTGGGGAAGGGCAGCTTTGGCCCCAACCCCAGCCACGGAGCTCCAGCCATGGTCCCATTTTGGTTCCAACAGCCTGAGAACTCCTGCTCCAGCCCCAGCTGTGGAGCCAGGTGACTGTGGAGCTCCAGCTGTGGCACTCAGGCCCTGGCAGAACCAGGGCCGGTGGCATCTAGAGAGCCCTGGGGAGCTGGGGCAGCAGTGGGGGCAGGCTGGAGCCCTATCCCAGTGATAGCACAGGCCATGAGGGGAAGGGGATGTTCCCTGATCCAGAAAATCCCCACGTTTGGCACCAGTGAGGTCCAACCTGCAATTAGTGCTCTTCTTTAATACCACATGCTGAGTCTGTGCTCCCACGTAATGGAATTAATGGGGGTAAGGGCGCTATCGCACCCCCTGGCTTGAAGTGGATTCCATTATATGTAAAGGGTTCAATATCTCTCATCACCCCCCCCCCCCCATACAAATTGTTCCAGCCCCCCTACCTGTGCTAACTGACCCGCAGATTGCCATCGTCTTCACTATGGTAATTTAGATCTCTGTACCTGTTCGGTGCCATGTGCTCGGTTGGGTTTCAGTGAGCAATAGTAATTGTCGGAGAAAGCCACGCTGGTGTATTCAGTCTGGTGTGCCTGTGCACTCAAACCACCACATCACAGACACTGTTTTGCTTCAAGGGGTGAGAACTGGATTTACTTGAGATGAACTTTCTTCCAGAGGGGGGACTTGTATTGATGGTTCTAGCATGTGAACACCATGCCCCTGCTAAGAGGGACAGAATGGTGTTAATGTCCTGGCATTTAATAAACTTCATCCCAAGGGGAGGTTGTACTGGGATGGTGTATTGTGGAGGGTGATTCGCTGTTGACACAGGTGCTGTAGAACTGAATCATGTATATTTTTGTCTCATTAATTACACAGCTGCAATCAGGGCCCTGTTGTGCTGGGCACTGGACATACCCATAGGAAGGGACAGCCCCTACCCCAAAGAGCTGAGGGTATGTCTACTGCCACCCTAGTTCCTCCTGCAAGGAGGTTTAATGGTAGTTCGAATTAGGAGCTTTAATTCCACCTACCTAGTCTGTGCTGCGTGTAGCCGCAGGCAGGTAGTTCGAATTACAGGGCATTTAAAAATGGCGGCGCCTGGGAACATGCAAATGAAGCCCGGGATATTTAAATCCCAGGCTTCATTTGCAAGTTTGAATGCCTACATTAGCCACCCTAGTTCGAACTAGGGTGGTAGTGTAGATGTACCCTGACAGACAAAAATGTGCAGATAGGCCCAGGGAAGGAAAATAGTTTGCCCAGTCACATAGCTGATGAGTGGCAGAATCAATCTGCGGCATAGTGGCCTAGGCACTAGACCTTAAGCCAGGGGTAGAAAACCTAAGCCAGGAGTGGGGAACTTGAAGCCTGGGGGCCGGACATGGCCCCTGGCTTGCCTGGATCTGGCCCGTGAAGCTCAGGGCTCCTCCCATCAGCATTTGGGAGCCTGCACTGGTGATCCAGCCTCTCTGCTGCCTTCCCCAAAGGCCTGGAGCACCCAAAATCTACTACGAGCCTGGGCCTCCCTATGGAATGTGGGGAGTGTTTTTCTCCTTGTCAGTCAGGGGCCACATCAGTGAGGTGGGTTTTTTTTGTTTCTTTTTCCACTTGTGTGCAGTCCCCAACTACTTTTTCTGTGTGAGCAGAACCCAAAAAGGTTCCCCACCTCTGCCCCCCTGCCTTAAGCCAAAGCCCTCGGGTCAGAGGAACCCCGCTTCCCCCTCTCAAAGAAATTAAGCACATTGCTCTGCAGGGTTATTCACTTTCTATTCCTTTTTTTGACGGGCTTGTTTCTCTGAGTGTTTGTTTCTCTGTTGATCTGAAAAGTCCATTTTCAGTTAGTAAAAAGCAGCTTCCCCTGAGTAAACTGCTTTTAGCTACAGAGAACTTAATAATTCATGGTGCTTGGTCTTGGTTTCATGTACAGAGTCCCTGATTCCAGCCTGTGTGTTAATGAGTGTCAACTATTATGACTAGAATGTTCAATTCAAAGCCCATGGAACAGTAACTTATTTTGTATTTTCCAGCATCCATTTCTTTGGATGCTTTTTTGCATGCACCACGAAAGAAAACGGTCACAGGCAAACTGTTAAAACTGCCTCAGAATGCTGCAACTTAGGCCGAGATCTAGAGATCAGAATTGCGGTTTTCAGAATGGCTTACGGGATCTGGACAAGCAATTCCTACACATTTTAATGGAAACTCTGGATCAAATCTAGGAGGCAGTTTTAAAAATACCAGCCTGAAGGCAAAATTTTCAAAAGTGGCTGAAGTACTTCAGGGTTGAAGGCCAGATTGGTAAAGATATTTAGACTTTCAAAAAACAGCTAATATGTACAGACCTTGTCCTAATTCTTAGGACAAATGTGGGTGTTTGAAATCCTGAACGCTTTCAAACCAAAAATTCAAAGGACAAACTTTTTAGAGACCCGATTCCTACAGAAACTACATTTAGCAAAGTCCAGCTGTCATGCATCTGTAAGCTCAGACTTTTTGAACACCTCTCTTCCATCTCATTTTAGTGCAAAAATACATTTCCCATTAGTTCTTACCACACAAGGAGACATTCTTTCAGGGAAAGGTGGAGGTCCTGGATCAGAAAGAAAAATAGATTGGAGAAACCCAGCACAAATGAGTAAGAGCCCTGCACTGATTCAAAGGTTAGAAACACCTTGAAGATGGGAAATGCTTTAATGTGCAGGAGCTGTGCTCTCGTGGTTGAGAACAGAGAACTTCGCAGCACCAGGAAACTGTTCTGTATGCAAAATGTGAAAAATTGTGTTCATTGTATTGGGCACAAGTTTTTCTAGTTTTTCGCCGGTGGCATGGGGCTTGGACTTTGTTTATTTTCAACACAGTATTTTGTTGAACAAAGAATAAAGGGTGCAGGGAGTACAAAGCTTTAGACATCACTCTTCATTGTGCTCTCTAAAAATAAAAGAGCTGGCTTTCAAGATTCAGTTATTATTCATCAGGCCACAGAACATGGATCAACCTGGGGCAGAAAATTCAGTGGTGAGGTGTTGGTTGTTAGCTTTAATTGAATTGCAATTGCAGTGATCAAAGAGGAAGTGGGAAGAGCAAGATATGAACACAGGAAGGCACAGGTGGGGATTGAAGTTTCTTTTCTCTAGGTTTCTGTCCACATCACAATGACTGGAGGGTTATATTGAACCAGAATAATAGGACCACGGCACAATTAGGGATGGATCTATTTAGTTTTAGAGGGGAAAAAGTTCTACAGGGAATGCTTCAATGACTAAGTTATAAGCCCGGATCATGGAAGAACTGGGCTCAATTCCCTGCTCTGATACAGACGCCGAATGACAATGGACAAGTCACTTAGACTCTCTGTGCCCCATCTACAAGGGTACATCCCTGTCTCCCGGAGGCATTGTGAGGGTCACTCTGTTAGGGTATGTCTACACTACAAAGTTAATTCGAACTAACGGACGTTAGTTTGAATTAACTTTGATAGGCGCTACACCAGCGCTCCGCTAGTTCGAACTTAATTCGAACTAGCGGAGCGCTTAGTTCGAACTAGGAAAACCTCATTTTACGAGGATTAAGCCTAGTTCAAACTAGCTAGTTCGAATTAAGGGGTGTGTAGCCCCTTAATTCGAACTAGTGGGAGGCTAGCCCTCCCCAGGTTTCCCTGGTGGCTACTCTGGCCAACACCAGGGAAACTCGTCTGCCCCCCTCCTGGACCCGGACCCCTTAAAGGGGCACAGGCTGGCTATGGTGCCCGTTCCAGGTGCAAGCCTGCCAGCACCCAGCCAGCAGACCCTGCACCTGGCACGGATCGAGCCACCCACCCGATGCCCCCCAGCCCTCTCCCTCTTCCGAGGACCAGGCTGGCGGCTCCCGGGAGCTTGCCCGGGACCGCAAGAGGCAGGCACCCGCCTGGGCTAGTGCAAACATCGTGGACCTCGTCCACGATCTCCGCACTAGGCACAGGAAAGTGGCCGTCTAGGGCAGGAGAGCTGCCAGCCTGGCCACCCAGGAACAGGTGTGCAAGAGAATCAAGGTGGTCCACTGAGACCCCCGACCCTGAGCCCTGAGCTTACAATGGCCATCCTGGGTCAGACCAAAGGTCCATCTAGCCCAGTAGCCTGTCTGCCGACAGCGGCCAACCATAGGGACCCTGGAGGGGATGGACCGAAGACAGTGACCAAGCGATTTGTCTCGTGCCATCCCTCTCCAGCCTTCCACAAACCTTGGCCAGGGACACCACTCCTACCCCCTGGCTAATAGCACTCCATGGACCCAACCTCCATGACTTGATCTCACTTCCCTTTAAACTCTGTTCTAGTTCTAGCCTTCACAACCTCCTGCAGCAAGGAGTTCCACAGGTTGACTCTTTGCTTTGTGAAGAACAACTTTCTGTTACTAGTTTGAAGCCTGCTACCCATTCCTTTCCTTTGGTGTCCTCTAGTCCTTCTTTATGGGAACTAATGAAGAACTTTTCTGTATGCACCCTCTCCACCCCACTCATGCTTTTAGAGACCTCTATCCTGTCCCCCCTTCAGTCTCCTCTTTTCTAAGCTCAAAATTCCCAGTCTCTTTAGCCTCTCTTCATATGGGACCTGTTCCCAACCCCTGATCATTTTAGTTGCCCTCCCCTCTCCCAGCCTCTCTCTTCCCCTCTCCCACCTCCTTTTCCCAGTCTCCCCCAGTTTTGTTCAATAAAGACAGATTCCATTTTGGAAGACACGTTATCTTTATTTTGTACATCAAGAAGAGGGGCTAGGGAAGGGTAAGTGGAAGGAGGTGAGGGAGGAATGGGGCACGAGCCCCCAATGGCGAGGACTAGGCTGGCTCTGCGGGCTTCTGGGGGGTGGAAGCTCTCCTGCAGTCCCCCAATTACCCCCTCTCCCCAGATGGCAGCCCGCGGCAAGTGCAGCCGGTCTGATGGGCGAGTGCTGTGATGTGCCCAGTGTGGGTACTTCGGGCAATCCAAGCCAGGACTGCTTTGCAAGCGGGGCACCCCTGAGAACTGTCTGTCCGGGGTGGGGGTCGGGACCCTTTTTTAGCACAGCCCTCGGCTAGCCTGAGACAGCATCTCCACGCTCTAAGTCCTCCTCTGATGCCCTGCCGGCACTGCTTCCGGCCATCCTTAAACCCGGTTCAGGGTCCACTTAATGTGGACATGCTAGTTCGAATTAGCAAAACACTAATTTGAACTAGTTTTTTAGTCTAGATCCGTTAGTTCGAATTAGCTTAGTTCGAATTAACTAATTTGAACTAAGTTAGTTCGAATTAACGTTGTAGTGTAGACATACCCTTAGACTGTGAGGTTCTCAGATATTAAGGTAATGGGGGCCACACAAGTGAGTTAGAAAGAAAACACATTCCCAAAGATTCCTCTAATATCTTTAGAACCAAATATTTCTCTAAAAGTGCCAGAATGTTTCTTTGGCCTGCCATTTATGCATCTGAGGGTATGTCTATACTGTAAGCTTCTTTTGAAAGAAGCTTTTTTGGATGAGATCTTCTGAAAAAGTCTTCCGAAAGAGAACATCCACATTTCAAAAGTACATCGAAAAAGCGATCACACTCGCTAGACGCTCTCTCACATGTAAGCTGTGATTACTATGGATGGACTGGCCACCAGGGCACCTGTGCTTTTTCCTGGAGGCCTCTTCTTTCAAAAAACCTCCCTCTTTTGCGTCTACACATACCTTTTTCTGAAATAGCTCTTTTGGAAAAGGTGTTCTTCCTTGTAGAATGAGGTTTGCCAATGTCGGAAAAACCCCTCTGTTCTTTTGATATTTCTTTCGAAAGAATGCGATAGCAGTTTGGACATAAGTGAAGTTTTTTCAGAAAAACAGCTGTTTTACTGAAAAAACCCTGCAGTCTAGATGCACCCTAATTTCCCACAAGTATCAGCAAACCTGTTGCATAATTTGAAAAGACAACCTTTTATTTAAATGCCCATAAGGAAGCTATGTTAGTGCAAGAGGCTTTAGACAAGTTGGCCCTAGAGCAGGGGTGACCAACCCATTCTGGGCAAAGAGCCAAGATAGCAGTGGATCTAGCGCAAAAAGCTGGGGCAAAGTTGTTGAAAAAAAAAGCTCTGCCCCTTTAAGAAAACGTATTTAAACACGTTTAGAAGCTTTTTGGCCACATTAGGCGCCGACCGGCTGATGCCATCTTTAATTCTCCATCTTTCATGGCTGCGCCGGATGGCTCCCCTGCTCAGGTCAGCACAGGGAGCCAGGAGGAGAGGGCCGTTTTTGGCAGCACGGAGGTGGCTTATGAGACACGGGGGGAGGGCGCTTCGCGAGCCACACGTGGGGGGGGAGGGGAGGGAAGAGCCACATGCGGCTCGTGAGCCTCGGGTTGGCCACGACTGCCCTAAAGAGCTGTTCCTGGAGTATTTTCTCCCTGTTTCTCTTTTTGCACAAACCATACATTTTTCATGCCCTTTCGTCATCCTCACTTCATTTTCTTTGCTTCAACTTCTCAGTCCATTCCACTATATTTCCCTCTGTTTCCATTCCTATTTAATCTGTCTCCATCCACCCATGGAGTAGTCTCTGAACAGCTCCCAAGCAATCACAAATAAGTTAGTCTCTCTTCCTCCCCAGGCAGTAACAGCCTGCTTACTGCATGTTCTTTATTGCTTTTGCCAACTTCTTGGCTATCCTGACCCATAAGTGTTACTAGTGCTCTTGGATGAACTTTCATCTCCTAGTGTTTCACTAGCAGAAGTTCCTTGTCAGTGTTACAAGTCACCAATCACACAGTGAGAGCCAGCACAGGTCTCAGAAGTTCTAGTTCAGCACCGGGGAATAAAGGCAACCTGGACACTATTGGTGTGTTGGTTTTGTTTTTCTTTCAGTTGGTGAGCAAAGAGCCCCCAAAATTGTAAAGCGCCTCGCCACGCCACGCCACGCCACGCCACGCCACGCCACGCCACGCCACGCCACTATTTTTATCCATTTCCGTCAGCCAAGGCAGTGCCCGTCTCAATCCCTGTCGTCAGCCTGCCCCTGCAAAAGAATAGCCATTAATAAATTAGATTAAAAATCCTACCGGGTGAAGGCCTGGTGACATGCAATCCTCACTGAGTGAATTTAATAGCCTATATTGTCATGTGTCAGGGAAAGAGCTTTTTGTTGGCACTGTTGCAAAGGGTAGTGGACACGCCACAGAAATAAAAGGAAGATTCAAAGGGGATAATGAGTATTATGGTTGCTTCCTCCTTCACAGCAAAATAAAGACCTACCAGATTCAATGTTCCATGAATGGTTTAAATTTTCCTGCCTGTCCGTTTAGTTTCTATTTCATTTGGCGCTCAGTGGTGCTGCTGAGATCAGGACGTTGTTGGACCAAGCGTTGTTCAAACACAGAAAAGAGGCAGATCTTCACCCAGGAGAGCTGAACATTTGCACAGACCAAAGATATGAGAAGGGAAGTTCTTTTGGCTCCATTTTATAGGCAGAGATGTGAAGAACAGAAGGCCCTATCTTCAAAGGTGTTTAGGCTTCTAAAAGTGCAGATAAAGATTACTGTAAATTCCATTCAATACCCACCCCCTATTGAAAGTCAGCAGGAGACAGACCCCTTTCTCAGATATGGCATTTTTGTAAATGCCAGTAAGCACCTAGCTGCATCTTCAGAAGTTTAAATAGCTTTGATAATCTGGTCTCAAGATATTAGATGTGTAGCCTTGGGTAAGACACAGTGTGACAGAGCCAGGGTTTGAACCCATAGCTTCTGCATCCAAGTCTAGTACCCCTCCCCCACCAGAAGACCAAGCTGTTTCTTCACCATATTCTCTGTTCAAAAATCATTTGTCCTTCAGACCTGTGGTGTACATAAAGTGTGACCCAAATTCATCTTAGTGCATTGCACTCTACTGACAAAATGGCTGAGTCTGAGCAGAATCTAATTAAAAGTGTGACCCTTACATTGGCACTGTCTCTCTGCACAAAGATCTCCTGTTGAAGAGCAAACTAAGGGCCCTGACCCCGTCTTTATGCATGTATCCCAAAAAATGTCTCATTGGCTCTCACTCAAATGAGTGTGGGATAGTGGGATCAGGACCTACATCGGGCATACAGAAGTCACCCCTGTCCTTACAGGACCTGCCATTCAGGAATTCCTTAGAGATGCAGTCCCCAAGAAGTGTGTAGGGCAGTGAGTGAAAGTGGAGGGGGAATTTATGCAGCTAAAAACGTAAGTTCTGATCCAGCAGAGATTTAGGCATGTTTAGATCTATATTCGAGTGGGACCACTCCCAGGAATAAAGCTACATACAGCGATACATTGGTGCCTTACCTAAGAATTTTGGACCATGTTATGGGGGATGTTTTTACATTTATATTTTTGGAATAATACATGATGATATATAATAATACCCTTTTAAAAAGGGGGTTACAAGCTCCTTAGTGAGGCCAAGACAGAAAAAAGGGTAGGAGCAGCGAAGGGGCACCGAACGGCAGGAGGCAAAGAAACCACTGAGGAGTTGAGTCTTCCCATCCCTTCCTCTTGACTTTACCCAAGAGGGAAGTAGAACCAGTGTCAGGGGCTCCAGAGAGTAACAGGCATCATCCCTAGGAGTTGAGGCAAGGGCTTTAACTAAATATGGCCACACTCCAAACTGAAATGGCAGGAAGTGACCCAAGGGAAGGTGAGCTGGGGCAGGTCAAACCCAGGCCATTCTTTGCTGCTGCACGTGTAGAGCCTGGTGCTAGGAAGTGGTGGAACAGGCGAGGGCCTTGACTTTTGGCCACAAACTGGGCAGAGCAAGAGGTTAACAGCACAGCAGCTGCTCCAATAGAACAACGGACCTCATCCTTAGTGCCTGGGAGCTATAGACCTTTGAGACTGACTGAATGTGGAGGCCCAGATGGTTACATCTGCTGAATGACCAAACCACACCCCTACAAAAAGATAAAACAATGATTCACCAGCATAATCCGTTCCCATGGATAACACCGCATCCTCATTTGTACAAGCATCTTACTTGAGATTAGACAACTAAGGGCGGTTCTGGAAGTTCTTTCACTTTCAGCTTTCAAAAGGAGGCTGGATAAGCCATCAGTCTTGGATGGTTTAGTCACAAATCCTGCATCTTTGTAGGGGGATAGACAAGATGAACCGTGTGGTCCCTTTTAATTCTATATTGTTACATCAAAACAGTTCTCTTTGTGGCATAAGAAACTGAAAGAAAGCTCAGTCAGTTCCAATATTCAGGAATAAAGAAATAGATAAATCACTGTCAGAACTAGTTTCATAATTACCGAAATTATCTCTTCTGTCCTGGGATGTCAGGCATTGTTCCCATCATTGCACTCACAAAGTATATATTATTTTTGATTCGTGAATCATCTCACTGTTGCAGGAAAACAGTGGAATGTAAAATCCTGATAGAATAAATATTCTTGAGTAGAAGTAAAGATTTAAAGGGTAGTCTAGTGATTAGGGACTTATGAGCTCTGGGGCTCAGTTCCCTGCTGGGACTGAAAACTTCCCGTGTTATATGAGCGTGTCACTTAAGGTCACTTTTTCAAAAGTGACTTTTAGTGCCAGATTTTTAAAGGTGTCTAGGCACCTAAAGATGCAAGCAGGCATCTTAGATGCTTTCGAAAATCACACCAGAATCCTAGAACTGGACGGGACCTCAAGTGGTTTTCTACTCTAGTTCCCTGCACTGAGGTGTGACTAAGTGTTACCTAGCCCACTGTTTCTCAACCTTTTTTCTATAAGTACCTACAGTTTTCAGACACACACATTGTTTTCTACCATTGCAACACATTTGTTTAAACAACTTCATCGTAGCTGGGCGGGCGATGAAATTTTTGGGTGTAAAAAGTACAAAAATAATGAAGCGCTGTAAAACTGAACACAAAAATTCTGTTTTCTCCAAATTTCAGTTGTGTTGACGTACTCCCCAGACTTCTCTCGAGTACCCTAAGATTACTCATACCACTGGTTGAGGAACACTGGTCTAGCCCAACCCTTATAGGCATTTCTCTAATCAGTACTTAGAACCCTCCAGTGACGGAGATTCCACACCCTCCCTAGTTAAACTGTTCCAGTGCTTAACTACCCTGACAGGAAGATTTACCTAATGTCTCCCTTGCTGCAATTTAAGCCCATTATTTCTTGCCCTGAACTCAGTGGATAAGAGGAGCAATTTATTTCGCTTCTCTTTAGAACAACCCTTTTTGTACTTTCAGTCTGTTCTCATGCCCCTCTTCAGTCTTCTCTAAATAAGCCCATTTTTTCCCATATTTCCTCCAAGGTCATGTTTTCTGGATTTGCGTTTTTAAAATCATTTTGTTGCTTTCTGCTGGACTTTCTCCAGTTTCTCCCCATTTTTCCTGAAGTGTGATGCCCAGAGCTGAGCAGAGTGAAAGACTTACTTCTTGTATCTTGCTTATCAGACTTACACTAATACGTCCCAGAAAGATGCTCTTTTTTTTTTGTGCAATCATGTTATACTGTGGACTCATGTTTAATTTGTGATCTACTATAAACCTGGGATCCTTTTCTGGGATTCTCTTTCAGAGAGAATAATTTGTATGTCCAATTGATGCATTCCCTCCTCAGTGTAGTACTTTCAGATTTGTCCTTAATGAATTTCATCCTATTTATTTCAGACCATTTCCCCAGTATGTCATGATCATTTTGAATTCTAATCCTTTCCTCCAATGCACTTGCAATCCCTCCAAGCTTGGCATCATCTGCAGACTTCATAATTGGATTCTCTGTTTGCCACTTTTCCAAATAATTTATAAAGATAGAGTGGCACTGGTCCCAGGACAGATCCCTGCAGGGCTCCACTCGATATGCCTTCCTGCTTCAGTTGGTTTCTACTATTTTTAAAGGTATCTGGACATGGGCAGTTTGGCTTCTAAGTCTCATTGGAAGGCAAAGGTACATTGGCACATAACTGCCTAAGTCACTTGTGAAAACGCAGCTTCGGCATCTATAAATATTTTACCCTTAATATCCTGTACCTCAGTTCACCCTCAGTAACATGGGAATAATAGCACTTCAATAGCTCACAGGGGTATTGTGAGGATAAATACATTCAAGAGTGTGAGGTGCTCAGATATGACGGTAATTAGGGCCAGCTCTGACAGATCTCATGATCACATGAGTGGCTTTCAAAATACTGGAAATAAAAAAGCAAAAATAATGATTTGGTTGCAGCTTTTACAGCACTAATGTGCCATTAACTCATACTTTGATTTACGTATTTTGAAAATGGAATGTAATTGGAGGATACAACCTGTGCTGATCCTCTTTAGAGCACCACAACTCATTCACTAAAAGCAGACTGTGTAAGACTGAAAAATTGCATTTGGAAAGTCCGTTTTCAAGCAACAAAGCAGGGTTAAGTGCCACCAGTATTGAGAGAATATGGCCATTATTTGGGGTCGGGAAGGAATTTTCCTCCAGGGTAGATTGGCAGAGGCCCTGGAGGTTTTTCGCCTTCCTCTGTAGCATGGGGCACGGATCACTGCTGGAGGATTCACTGCATCTTGGGGTCTTTAAACCATCATTTGAGGACTTCAATATCTGAGATATAGGTGAGAGGATTATTCCAGGAGTGGGTGAGTGAGATTCTGTGGCCTGCATTGTGCAGGGGGTCAGACTAGATGATCATAATGGTCCCTTCTGACCTTAAAGTCTATGAGTCTATTATTCCCAATTGAATAAAATAACAGATGGGGAAGAGATACGTGACTTATTTAAATTTACAACAGAGACATGTTTTGGATTCCAGAGATCTTGAATTTCAGCTTTTTGCTAAGAAAACTAAGTCATGCTAAAAATCACAAATCTAGTTCCTGAAACACCCGATCTGGGGGGAACATGCTAGAATAAATGCAGTGGTCTGGGAGTTATTTTCATTTTCAGTAAATTAATTCTCCCACCATGAAATAAAAAAGATCAGAGCATGACGTTAAGTCTCATTATATACTTTCAATTACCATGAGAAAATTGTTTTATTTTTAAGTCTTTGAGAGATGACTTGATTTGAATGACAGGTGTTTATCACTTGTCATCCTTGAAGTAGAGTGTAGCAGGGGTATCTCCAATGGGGATGAAGTTTATCACACCTGAGTTTTTTTGGAACTCAACAAGGCCCTACAGAAGATGACAATTTTAAAGCAAGAACAGTGCTTTGATCTCACTTTTGGTAACATGGGGCTTTATAAAAGATGCATAAAGAAAACTATTGTGACTAAGAGCTATAAATACTGGTTGAGGGGCAAGTGGCTTGGGAAAGTGGTTTATTACTAAGCAAACCACTCTCCATATATATGTGTGCCTGTGTGAGGAGAGATTATGTATGATGGGGTGTGTGTACATACATACATACATACATACATACATATATATATATATATATATATATATATATATATATATATATATATACCTGATTTTCTTCACACATCAATCCAAAACTGATGCACATCTCCACTGATTTCAAAGGAATTGTGCCTGATTTATGCTAGTATAAGTAAGAGGTGAATGAAACCAAATACGTATGCAATGAAAAAGAAAAATGTCACCTGATTTAGCTCAGATAATAGTTTTTCAGGCTGATAGAATCCAAAATGAGCTGTATGAGAAATGGCACCAGTAATACAATTTGAGTTAAACAGGACCTAACTAATGCTATGCAAAACAATTACAGTTTTAAAAACACGGCAGGACTCTTTAATGCTTTTCTGTCCTCTAACTTGACTCTAGAGACTTACAATTTGTATGCTAAAGCTTTCATCTTAAGCATTTCTCTGGATGAAGTGAATTACACCTAATTTGGCAACATTTCTTGCTTCTTTCATTTCTTCACTACCTTGGACTCAGTTTAAGGTAAGAGGTGGAATATGTTAGGTTGCTAATAATGCTTTCAGCTTTTCAGGGAGCAACGTAATGTTAAGATTCACCTTGGGCATAAAATGAAAGGGGTCAGGAAATGTGAGAAGATTCCTAAGAACACACATTCAGAAACAAGTATCTTCTGTTGATAGACTTCTCTATGTTGTGTTAGGAATTATGGGTTCTACATGTATACTGTCTCTTTACAATGTAATACAGGCAGTCCCCGGGTTACGTACAAGATAGGGACTGTAGGTTTGTTCTTAAGTTGAATCTGTATTTAAGTCAGAACTGGCATCCAGATTCAGCCACTGCTGAAACTGACCAGCGGCTGACTGCAGAAAGCCCGAGGCTTCCTGGAATCAGCCGCTGATCAGTTTCAACAGGCTGAATCTGGATGCCAGTTCTTACATACAGATTCAACTTAAGAACCCCAGGCGTCCCCAAGTCAGCTACTCCTGAAACAGATCAGCGGCTGATTCCAGGAAGCCTGGGGCAGAGCAACTCTACCTCGTGCTTCCTGTAGTCAGCGCTGGTCAGTTTCAGCAGCGGCTGACTTGGGGACGCCTGGGGCAGAGCAGCTTGGGTGCTGCTGGGTTGCTCCAGTAGCGCCACTCCTCGGCGCTACTGGACCAACCCAGCAGCACCCAAGCTGCTCTGCCCCAGGCGTCCTGATTCAGCTGCTGCTGAAACTGACCAGCAGTGGCTGAATCAGGACGCCTGGGGCAGAGCAGCTGGGGTGCTGCTGGCTTGGTCCAGTAGCGCCCAGAGCGGCGCTACGGGACCAACCGGCAGCGCCCCAGCTGCTGTACCACAGGCGTCCGGAGCAAAGTCGCGGAGCACGGGGGCAGCGGGACAGCCCAGACGCGCCACGGCTGTCCTGCTGCCCGCGTGCTCCATGGCTTTGCTCCCCGTCTCCCTGGTCTGCTGGAGACCAACAGACCAGGGAGACGGGGAGCAAAGCCGTGGAGCACGCGGGCAGCGGACAGCCCAGACGCGCCGCGGCTGTCCCGCTGCCAGCGTCCTCAGAGCAGACCAGGGAGACAGGCAGCAAACCCCGTTCGTAACTGCGGATCCGACATAAGTCGGATCCGCGTAACTCGGGGACTTCCTGTACTCACTAGAAAAGATTAATAACATTGAGCAAAATAAACCCTGTACTGTGTTAAAAGCTGGATTTTAATTATGCACAGTAATTGATGGTGTATTTTTAACTTCAATGGACAGAGATGATACTTACATTTTTCAGCTGCTGCTGGTCAAAACAGAAAGATGACATTGCCACCTCATTGATTCATACTGTCTCTCTTTCTGTCATAGCTGTAGCAACTACTATAGTTAGGGATAAAATGTAACATCAACTGTAACTGCTGTTTTTCAGTTACCCATAGCTTTCTTGAAATAATTTCTTTGGAACACATCTACATTATGGGAAGATCGATGCTACCATGGTCAGTCTTTCAGGCTTCGATTTAGCAGGCCTAGTGAAGACACGCTAAATCAAACTCCAAGGGAGCCTCCATGGGCACCGGTACGCCTGTTCGTCACAAGGAGGAAGGGAAGCTGATGCTCTCCTCGACCTCCGCCTGCATGGATGGTGATTTAAGATACGTCCACTCCAGCTACATAATTAGCATAGTTGGAGTTGCGTATCTTAGGTCAACCTTTCGCTCCAGCATAGACCAGACCTTGGAGTTGAAATGTCCCATGTGTAGTGTCCCCACAAAAGGGAATATTTCTGAAAAAGTTTCAGTGAAATTCATTTGATCACTTCTGAGTTTTGTTGGTGATTAAAAAAAAAACAAAACAACCTCAAAACATCCCTCTCTGGACAAAACTTCTTATGGGAAATCTGACTGGTTTTACTTCTAAATGAGATCTCAATAACAAGCCCCGTTCAGACACAGTTGGGGGAGCTCGGTTAAGTAACTTGCAGATATGTAATATGTTCCCATAAAACATATTTTATCTCCTTCTCCTGCTCGAAAGGTAGATTGTTTGAGTTGGCTTTAGAAGACTTTTTAGAAAATACTAAGGAAGGAGAAAGCTTCATGTGAGGTGAAATCAAACAGAAATGTTATAAACATATAATCAGCTCTATTGGCCATGTTTAGAATTACAGAGATGTCATTTCTGATCTAAAAATCTTTTTATAAGGGTAACAGCTGTCCCTTAGCCAGCTCTGTTTGTACATTTGTTGAAATGTACTGTGTGTGTTGTTCCTATTAATGCTGTGGAAAAACAGAAAGAAGTAAAAAATAGTGATAATATAAGACTTTAATTGGCTCGGTCTCCCAAAATGTCAGCATAAAATCAGTTAAAATCAGTTGTTATGACAATTGCAACGTAGGCTATGAAATGTGAGGCTTTTTCCAATGACTGTGTTCTTATAGGCTCCAATCCTCTTCTGCAAGCTGAAACTCACAATTGCTTTGAGTTCCTAGTCAATATTTTCAAAATACAGTGAAATAAAAGTTGCTTGTCTATGCTACATCTGTAAAATAGATTTTCTTTTAACTGCTGGAGGACAGAAAGCCCGCTTGGACATAAAGTATATTTATTGACCTCATTAGGACCAAATTGATATGGATTGTATTTTAATCAAAAGATCATTTTTTGCATTTTGGGGAAAAAGTGTGTGTGCTGTACTTACATACATGTTTGACTTGTATGTACTTCTAGTTCATTCAGAATAGATAAGGGACACCTGAAAATTACCTATCTGATCTAACTAGCGCTGTATTTTTATATCATACCCAATGGTGAGGGAGAAAGGCCTTGTGGTTAAAATACTTCAGTGTAATTCATATTCTGGGTTTGAATCTTGTTTGTGCTGCATACTTTGTATGTAACTCTGTGCAAGTCCCTTAGGGGAGGAGTTTGCACTTTGAGTTGTGGCTTGTAAGGGTAAGCCATTAGCTGGCCACAAGATGCTTTGTTTACCTGAGCATCCACAGGCTTGGCTGCTTGCAGCTCCCAGTGGTAGTACACCATTCCCGGCCAATGGGAGCTGCACCATTCCTGGCCAATGGGAGCTGCACCATTCCCGGACAGTGCGAGCTATAGGAAGTAGTGCAGGCTGGGTCACCACATCACAAGACACGTTTTCCAACTCTTTAATCATTCTTATGGTTTATCTCTAAACCCTCTTCAATTTGTCAACATCTTTTGTGCACGGTAAGCCCCAAAACTAGACATTTTCTAGATGCTATCTTACCAGTGCCAAATATAGCAATAAAATAACCACTGTATATATACTAAAGATTCCCTTGTTCATGCATCTGAGGACTGCATTTGTTGTGTTCCCCGTTTATAATTACACTCGATTTACCCAGCATTGCTCGGGTCCTTAACTCAAATAAGGTTTGATTTTCCTTCATTTAAATCATTGCTCTGGGGTGGGGCTGGGGATGAGGGGTTCAGTATTCAGGCTGCCCTGGAGAAAGAGGACAACCCCAGACTTCTCTCACTGCAGTAGTGTGGGGCAGGTGAGAAGCCCCTGTCCATGTCCGCTGCAGTGGGCCTTCTGAGGGAAGGGTGCATGTTCCCCGGCTCGGGACAGACAGACTAACCAACACACAAACAGACAAACTCTCTGAAATATATAGTAGATAGCTGTCCTTTTCTCCGCCCTTACCAGCCCAAGAAGTCATAGCTGCCTCAGTCGCCATCTCTGCCCCGCTGTGGTCATTCTACAGTACAACTCCCTCTGCATTTTATGAGAAACAGGCACATCCCATTGTCTTGGCACAACCAAACCCTGACCTTCCTTTAAGTTATGATAAGAGGAAGCTGCCTACCAAATTTGGTAGTCCTTGCTCTTACTGTTTAGGAGGAGTTCTTGAGCAAATGGACTCAGACAGACAGATGCACATTTCTGAAATATATAGTGAGATTTTGGGACCTATCCATTAGCTAGTTTTTATGCTGGGAGGAATAGCCATGGCTAGCTGTGCCTGTGTTTTGTGTCTGCTGGGCCGTCCGATGCTTCTCTTACACTGTGCAGAAAATCTTGTCAAATTGCCACATCCCCTTGAGCAGTTTGGGTTCAGGTACCACGTTCTGCAATTACACGTTTTGTTCTGCTACACAAAGCCAGTAAGCCACACAAAACTCTTCAGAGGTAGGCAGAATAGGAAGTGATTCAGAGAGAGGGCTGAAGTGAGCTGCGAAGACTAAGCAGTCTCCACAAGAAAATACACTGGGCATTTTGAATTTGAGAGGGATGTGGATAATGGGGATTCTTGCTGACTGTTTGCCCGGGAGAGAGGGGGGAATGGGAAGAAACAGGTGTTAATCATAAGCTAATGAGAAGCTGTCAGGAAAGGCTTTCTCAATGGATGAGCTTCAGCTCCCATGTTTGACTTGGGCAACTATGACCTTGGGAATAATTCATTCCTGGGAAGAGGCAACATTTGCGCCAGCATCCATCCTCCAGGGCTTATTGGGGGGCAGCTGGGTGGGGATTGCAAGCAGCTAATTGCCATTGCTGCAGGAAATGGTGTGGTCCAGTGGCCAGAGGAACCCAGGAACTTGTTCCTGCCACAGACCTGCTGAAGGACTAGGGTGAGTCACATAAACCCCTTTGTGCCTCTATTTCCCAAGCTGTAAAATGAGGATAATAATAAAGTGCTTTGAGCTCAGTGGAAGGAAAGCGCCAGCTAAATGCTATGTCCTATTGTGGCGTTCAGACTTTCCCTTTCTGCGGAAGAGGATGTAACCCAGGGCTGAGGGTATTGCTTGGTGGAAGTGCGGCTGTTGAGTGCTGCCATGTAACCAGAGCCTGAACTCATGTCTTGGCAGCAAACAGAAGGCAGAATTTATTCACCTTTTTAAAAAAGCATTAATGCGTAACGGTCTCTAACTAGGGCCAGACTCACCACTCACGCTGGAGAGAAGTCAGCAAGGGCTGCAGTGCAACAGGACCAGCCGTGAGTCCTTCTGGAGCTCCCTGGGAATGAGTCCGCAAACAGCGATCCCCCCCCCAACTTCCTGTCAGAGGGGGCAGTGTAACCTTCCCTCAGCATGACCAGAACCCCATCCCCAGTCTGCTCCCTTTCTGGTATCTAACCCACCCAACCCAACAGGACTGTGCCAATACAGGCAAGGGGGAACAAGAATCCTCTTGGGCCAGCTTCCACACACAGTTACTTTCTCACACCTGTACATAAATTAGAACTTTGAAATGAATTTTATATTAAAAAGGGGACAGATTCTCCCCTCTGATGTATACACACCAATTGACTTCTGTGAGTGTTTCTTGTGCACATTGCCAAATTCTGCTTTCAATATGAGCTTTTCCAGTCACTTTCATAGCTATTTCACCTCCTCAGATTGTATCACGGTATAAATTACAGGGAAGGAGACAGCCAGATCTCATGCTTCTGCTGCCATAAACCTGGTTTATAGATGAATTATTGAAACTGACAAGAAGTCTGGCCAAGACTGAGTCATCCTAGCTGAAAATGTTGGCTTAAGTCAGGAAACATGTTTTGGCTTTAGTTTAGACAAGGACAGTATGGCCAATGGGTTATCCATCATTGGTACCCCACTAGACAGTGTTACTGATAGAGGTGGTACAGCCTCTGAGTTTTGAGTGCCACTACTTTTCTTGGATATTGAAATGGGACAGCTTTTCAGTGCTATTAAATAACCCGCAATTCTAACTGAGATCGATCTAAACAACAGGTGTTCAGTGTACCTGGTAATTAGGTTCTGTGTGTTTCAAGTAGGGTACACAATTTTGAGGCAACTAGAGTCTTAGCCTAAAAGCATTTCCTTTTTGGCCGTGTTTATATTCACTTTCTCCAGACATTTGCAGAAACTCAGGGAAAGCAAATTTTTAAATAGAAAGCTGTCTCTAAAAGTTATGTTTTTCTATTCAGGGAACAGAAACGATATTCAGTGACTTACATTCTTAATCACAGATAAGGAACACAGAATATTTTTATTTTGAATAGCCAGCAATAGATTGAACAAAGAATCACAAATAATGTTTATGGAATATTTTAAGTTAACAAAGATTTCAAAGGGAAAGTCACCTACAAATATCCATGATGATTTATTTGCTTTTCATAAATTTCTAGAATAAGTAAACAGAACAGGAGCAATGTAGATATATAGGAAATTTGAAACTCGTATATTATAGAAAGACTTACTTATCCCTAAATTACTTACTTTAAATAACACGAGGAGAGAATAAATTCTTTCCCACACTTTCCACGCTTACAAAGATTGGAGTGTGTCAAGTAGAGCTAAGTGAATTGTATTCATAACGAATAATTTATTTGAATTTCAATTCATTTCCTGCTCGTGGAATATCCACAAGTAGATTGCAACCTTTTCATCACAATTCCTCATTCAAAATTGTTCAAAGTAGCTTGTAGCTGAGTTTGTTCTCCCTGTATCCTACTAATAGATTCTTGGAGTGAGAACTTGGCTCCATTGACATAAATGGCTAAGCTTCCCTGGATTTCAACTGGGCCATGATTTCATAGAGTCAAAATTCTAGTTAAGTTGCTTAGCTTCAGCTGATTGCACGAGGCTCCTTTTGATCCCTGATGTGCAAATTGTTGTGTGTACTTGGATCTGGACTTCTATATTACCAACCGTCCTGAATTACATTTCAGGTCTTTCTCTCACAGACCACTGTTAGAGGGTTGCTGTGTGCTCCAGGGTGGCAGTACTGCCTAATGGTGATACTTGATGGTGTTACACCAGAAGCAAGAATCCAAGGGCCTCCTTACCTCACAGCTATAACTTAAAGGCAATGTTCTCACTGGTGAGAGTCCAAAGGCCACTTGGCCATGCACGGTCCTGGTGTCACTTTCTACTCTTGTTCTAGTCCCTCTGAAGTAGTCATGGCCTGTTCTGGAATCTCTTCCCCTGGCAACAGCAAGTCATTGCCTCCAGCTCCCAGGCTCAAAGGGCTTCCAGTGGCTTGGCTGTGAGGCTCAGTCCTGGTGGCTTCCTGTCAGGAGGCTACTGAAACCAACAGCCCTCCTTCTCCTCCTCCCTTGTAAGAGCACACTCCACTGCCAGCATGGCAGTGTAGCTCCTTAACCCTTGCCAGTGCAGGGAGGTTGTAAAAACTCTAGGACTACATCTACATTGGCATGATCTTGCGCAAATACAAGAGCGTGAGAGCGTCTACACTGGCATGTGCCTTTGCGCAAGAGATGTGCTATTGTGCAAGAGCATCCGTGCCAGTGTAGACGCTCTCTTGCGCAAGAAAGCTCCGATGGCCATTTTTACCATCAGGCTTTCTTATGCAAGAAATTCAGGTTGCCTGTCTACACTGGCCTCTTGCGCAAGAGGGCTTATTCCTGAGTGGGAGCATCATAGTTCTTGCGCAAGAAGCACTGATTTCATACATTAGAACATCGGTGTTCTTGCACAAGAACTCCCCACCAGTGTAGACATGCAGCATGTTTTTGTGCAAGATCACACCAATGTAAACACAGCCTAGGTGTTTACTTAAATGGAGATATACACCTCTCTCATAGAGCTGGAAGGGACCTTGAGAGGTCATTGAGTCCAGACCCCTGCCCTCATGGCAGGACCAAATACCATCCCTGACAGATTTGCCCAAGCTCTCTAGGTGGCCCCCTCAAGGATTGAGCTCACAACCCTGGGTTTAGGAGGCCACTGGTAAAACCACTCAGCTATCCCTCCCACTGCCAGGAGGGTAAGGGACTGGACCTGGGGACCGCTCAAGATTTCTTCCAGTTCTGTTATTCATGAGAATGGGTTTCCCAGGTGCATGCTTGTGACTACCATTCCATTGTATAGGTCTTAGTGGAATGGAAAAATGGTGAAAACAAAGCTGTAGTGAATTCGTGTTTCACTTTAAATGAATGTTTACAGCAACTATTTTGCTTTTTTTGCCCATTTTTTAGTATTTGTAGTATTCTGATGGTTACTATTGTTTTCAGACTCTCAGTGAGAGACCTTAATCTTACAATGACTCCAAATCGAGCAAAGCACTCAAGTATTTGCTTATCGTCTGTACTTTCGTAGGCCTAGCATCGGTGCAGGAAGTAGGGGTGTTGCAGCATCCCAGGTTTTGCACCTGGCATTCCCATGCGCAGTGGCTGGCCCCGCTGCCAGCTCCACCACCTCTGGATCCTGGCCTCTAGGCGGCCCCTCCAAGATCTTGCTGACTTTGCTGACCCTGAGGTCCTGTCGGCCCAGCAGACTCTGCAGCCTGCCATCCCCAGGGTCCACTCCACCAGCCCTGGAGGCCCCAGAGCCTCTTAGGGTCCCACCGCCAGCTCAGAGCGCCACAGCTGCCTCTTGCTGTGGCTCAGGTCACTTCCTCTCCCACGCTGGACGTATCGGATGACATTTGGGGCAGTGGTGGCCATTCTGACCAGTCCAGTAGAGTTGCAAGCCCAGTGCCACTGAATCGTAGTGAAATTCCATTTCATCTCCTCAGGACAAAACAGCCATTTCTGATTTTTTTGTGAAATTAAGTGACACTTGAACCTCTTAAATCTGGCAACCCTGGGAAACGTCGTCTGCTGGCTTGAAGAATTTTCCAGGCCCGAGAGGGCACTGCAGGCTCTGGGAAGGAAGGGAAAGGGGGTAGGGTGCTTATGCAGTGCCCTGCCCCTGCAGGTACATGAGGCTGTGGGCCCCATGGTGCTCCTTGGCCCTGACCCCGCTGCTCTGAGAGCAGCTGGGGAGAGCCTCAGGAGAAGCACATCCCTGCACTGCCATTCCCCCAGCAGGGAGAGGAAGGAGAGCAGCAGCACACAGAGCCACTTTCTCCTCCCCCTCCCAGGGTTCAGATCCAGGACATCCACTATATGGAGGTTCTGGTGTCTTGCAAAAATATTTGGTTCTGATCTTACTTGTCGAACTGTTTGGACACATCATTTTGATATTTACCTATAATAGAAACAATAAAATCCAAAGACAGCACTTCAGCCTTATTGCAACAAATCATTTCGGCCTTATTGAAATGTTTCAGTAAAGTGGAAACAAAATAGCTTGACATTTCAACATCAGAGCAGTGATTTATTTTCCAACGGAAAACAGTCCATCAGGAAATTGTCAGCCAGCTCTCATATTTTTTTATGTTCCTTTGTATGATTTTTCTTTTCAGGATGGTGGGATAATTGTTGCATCTGTTTTCTTTATATTATTAGACCCAGATCCAATAATGATTTGGAAATAATACACACACACGGTGAGCATGGTGTGGGTAAATGAATCTATGTGCATGGTCAGAAGTTAGGAGAGAAACGTGAACACTAAAATTGTTGTCCAGATTGTTTTTATTTTTTTTAATATGGATCTCCTACGAATTAGGCCCTTAAGCATTAGGTTGCACCTCTGTAATAAAATGAGAAATATGAAGAAGTTATGTGGAATGGAAGGAAACAGATGAAAAAACCTGCAGAAATTCTACAAACCTTTACCTATCATGCAAACAGCAACAGAACAGCCAGATAATTAAGATGCATATGCCACATGGTATTAAGCAGCCTTTTGTGAACTGTTAATTAAGATTTAATCAGTCACATATTTTATTCTTGCTGAATTAGAAGATTAGTGTTAATTTCTGGCTGTGTTTCCCTATTCCCTATTGCAGGAAATCAATGTATCTGAACATAATTTAGTGAGCATAGGCTGGCATGATAATAAAAATAGAATACAGAGACATTTTGGGTAATAGGGTGAGTTCAGGGCAAGTGGGATGATATAGTCCCTGTTTTCTCTTTTGGATAACTTAAAATACAGTATCCAAAGTTATTTAACCCTGTTGTGGGTTAAAATGGTACCGTGGTTGTTAATGCCAAAAAGAGAGAATGCAAAACTCTCTCTCGAGAGTTTATTCTAGCACGTGCCCCATCAAGGCAAGTGGCATGTCAAAGCAGTTGCAAGCTACTTTTGTCCATGATGGGCAAAATTAATTAGGGTGGGGTGGGCAATAAACGGTCCCAAGGTCAGATGTGGTTAACCATGGCTAACCCCTGGTGGGCTGCTGGCACTTTATTTACCTACACATCCACAGGTACGGTTGTTTGCAGATCTCAGTGGCCATGGATTATCGTTCCTGGCCAATGGGAGCTGCGGGAAGTGGTATGGACCACTTCCTGCAGCTCCTGTTGGCCAGGAATGGGGATCCGTGCCCAAAGGGAGCTGCACACAGCTGATAAAGCACCGGTGGCCAACCAAGGGCTAATGCTGGTGAACCACCTCTGGCTTATTGCCCACCTTGGGATGAGGGCCCATCAAGCAAAGTTTCAAAATTCCACTGGCATGGTTATTTGGTACGTAGGCCGAGCAGAAGCAGAAGCCCACATGGAAAGTTTACATCTAACAAGTCTTAACATCATCATCTTTCTTTCCCTCTTCCTATCCCCCCTCCCCACCTTATTTGGCTTTTTCTGGCTTGTCATACAGTTGTGCTACTGTTGCATTATGGCAAAGTTTCTCAAAGTGGTCCATGGCCCCACTCTGAGAAAGCTGTTCCTGGGCTGCTTTGGTTTGCTTACTTACCAGTTCTGCAGCCATGGGGTCTCATGGCTCCCATTGGCTGCAGTTCACCATTTGCAGCCAAGAGGATCTGCGGGAAGCAGCGTGACCCAGGAAGTCTCTTCCTGCGACTTCTCTTGGCTGCAAACAGCAAACTGCAGCCAATGGGCGCTGAGAGGTAAGTAAACAAACCAGAACGGCTCAGTAACAGCTTTCTCAGACTGGGTCCGCAGAGCACTTGGAGAAACACTAGTCTATGGCAGAAGGACACCACTGTTTCTGCTACACACAGGTTCACGTTGCTAGATATCCCCTGTGTCTGTCATTCCAGTCATCCAAACAAAGAGATTTAAAAAAAATTAAGAAAGGGATATAATAAAAAATCAACTGAAGCCAATCCATTGATTTGCTCCGGACACTGAATCAATCCCTAGATCTGTATAGCCTCAATGGGCCCCCATGCAGCAAGATAGAACGCATTCCACTAAAATCAGTGTGGGTACTCACTTGCTTAAAGTTTGATACTTCCGTTCCTGGCCAATGGGAGCTGCGGGAAGTGGTGTGCTGGTCTACGTCACTTCCTGCAGCTGCGTTGGGGCTATTCTGCTCTTCCATCTGACCACACTATTGGGGTATCCTCTCTTTTTATGAAGGAGGATGCTCTTTTTTCCTACTCTGAACAAGAAAAAAAGGGAGAGGTGTTGCCCTACCTCAGTTTTCTTTCAGAGGAAAGTTTTACAAAGAGAGTGAGGCAGGGCGACAGCCAAATCATTGCTGTCATTATGTTAGAGTGAAATGGAATAATGCCCCTTATGAAAGATATTTTCCACTTTTACTCTTTTCTGACTCACACCTTCATTCTTAAGGTAAAAATCTTTTGAGTAATTATTCTTGCCAGTTTAAACCTATCTTTAAGATGTCTCAGCAGGGGATAAAATAAGAATCTCTGAATATTTTGTTCCCAATAATAAGTAACTAGTTGTTATATGGAGTTTTTAATCTGCAGAGCACAAAGAATTTGACAAAGGAACAGAATCACTGGTCTTCACAGCTGGGGAAACCAAGGCACAGAACAGTGGTGTCACATAGACGGTCAAGTCATAAGACTTTCTATCTACTTCTAAAGTCTTTACGTGTTACCAGTTGTGGACTGGTGGATGAAAGTACAGCAGTATCACCATGCTTTACACCCAGGCTACGTCTACATTGTCCCCTCCTCCGGAAGAGGCATGTTAATTTCCAACTTCAGAATAGGGAAATCTGCGGAGGATTTAAATATCCCCCTCGGGATTTAAATAAACATGGCCGCCGCTTTTTTTCCGGCTTGGGGAAAAGCAGGAAAAAAGCATCTAGACTGGCGTGATCCTCCGGAATAAAGCCCTTTTCCGGAGGATCTCTTATTCCTACTTCAAAGAATAGTAGGAATAAGACATGTAGACGTAGCCCCATGGTTTGAGACACTGCAATTGCCCAATTTTAACTATTTGCATAAAAAAGTAGAATCCTAAAACATGGCTAGAATTATGATGCTTAGGACAGTCCATAGGGCAGCAATCAAGAGCAGTGTGTTTAGAACGATTAAGTGTGTTCATACTACGGTCTCGAAGTCTAGTTGTTAGTGTCAATTTGGTCCAGAGAGGTGCAGAGCAGTATGAAAATGCACAGACCATGTATGTTAGCTTCCATAGTGTTTTGTTACATGTATTTACCGAGGCTATGTCTAGACTGCAGGCTTCTTTGAGAAGAAGCTTTTCCGGAAGCGATCTTCCAAAAAAAGTCTTCTGAAAGAGTGCTCACACTGCCAAAGAGCATCGAAAAAGCGATCTGCTTTTTCAACAGATAGCATCCACACTGAATGGACACTATCTCGCATTTAAACTCGGATTACTATGGACGGAGTGTCCCCCAGGGCACTTGTGCTTTTTCCGCTTTCCTCTTCTTCCGAAAGAACTCCCTCTTCCCCATACACACGTGCCTTTTTGAGAAAGAGCTCTTTCGGAAAAAGGTTTCTTTCTCGTAGAAAGAGGATTACCAATGATGGAAAAACCCTCCGTTCTCCAAAAACCTCTGTAGTGTAGACACACCCTGACTGCAGAATAACGACTCATGACAATTTGAGATATGAGAGAGATTTTCCTCCACATTATGCCATAGGCATCAGCTGGGGTCAGGAAGAAATGTCTCTTCCTAGGTCAGGATTGCATATTTGGTGTCTTATAAATGTTTTAAGCCCTTCCACTTAAGCATCTGGCATTAGCCACAAAAGACACTGAACTAATGGTTGCTTTGTTCCTTTATCAAAGGTATGAACTGCAATAATATGCACAAAAAATAAGCAATAGGCTTAAGATCTTCTAGATGTCAGTATGCTATGCACATTTTAGACACCGGAAATGCAGAATTCGTACCCCTTGAGTCGCATAGAAAAGGAAAGGCTGAGGAGGTCTTATTCTTAATGGGCTCTACAATGAAATCAAATCAGATCCAATGTTAGCATTATGACATTGATCCAGAGCCTCTTTAAAATCAATGGAAAAATCCCAATGACCTTGCTGGGCTTTGGATCAGGCCCTAACAATGCAGAACTTAGACATTCTATAGGGCAAGGGAGAACTGACTCAGGAGTAGGAGCAGTCAAGGATTTTTATGACTCAGCAAATGCTTTTGAATGGTAGAGCTCATAAACCACCGATTCCATATCTCCCTTGCCCCAAGTGTCCCATTACAACGTATTTCCCCCTGGTTTTCCACTCAGCGATAGGTAAGGAACACCAGTCAGGAAGAGAAACCCACAGTGCTCCTATGAAAATACCCTATATGGATATGAGTATTAAAGAGGTAGCCATGTTAGTCTGAATCTGCATCAACAATGAGAAGTCCTGTGGCACCTTATAGACTAACAGATTTATTGGAGCAAAAGCTTTCTTGGGCAAAGATTCACTTTGTCAGATGCATGTGACATCTGACAAAGATATCCAGACACGCATCTGACGAAGTGGGTCTTTGCCCACGAAAGCTTATGCTCCAATAAATCTGTTAGTCTATAAGGTGCCACAGGACTTCTCGTTGTTTATACATGGGTATGGTGGTTGTGGTGAATATAGTAAGATATCCAGGGCAGGAACGGTAGGTATACATGGCCTGGGTGATACCTCCGAAGGAGTCCACAAAGCTGAGTAATGTGAATATGGGACCACGCTCATGAGGAAGGATTTAGGGATTTTTCTTTCTAGTTCACAATCTGTCTAATTTCATTGATCTCGGTATTGGTTATACTCTCGCATTTTGCAGGAGTGTCGTATAATGAAGGCCGTCTCCTAGTTGCTCTCTCCTCCTCTTCTACATAGCAGGGAAGATGTGACAGCATGGAATATACATAGTCTGGATGCTTGTGTGTGTCTATTTGATAAGTAGTATGCATTTTAATCTGGCGGAAAAACTCTGTCAATGAGGTAAGAGATGTATTTGATCCTAAGCAGTGGCTGCTCTTGTCCCAGACCAAAGAGTCTTCTCCAGTCCTTTCAGTTTGCCAACTCCAAACATTCAAAACTCTTGGATCAGGCGTCTTCAAAGCCATGACACATTCATAGCAAGGGCACAGGGAAGGAAAATTCAGTAGCAAATTCTCTTGCTTTCTGCTCATCTTGACTCATGGCTAAGGATCAGACAAGAGCAGAACCACCCGTCCTATTAACATGGAGGAACTTCAGCATCAGATCCTCCTCTTCTCTGGGCTTGTTGACATTGTGCATGGCAAACAAGGGGTGGGAATCTCCAATGCCCTGGCTTGCTACACATTACAGGTTTTGTAGTGTGCTCTGACATGCTGCTTACTGCTCTCTAGGGAAGGGAAAGGGACATATCTCTTCCTCCTCTCACTTTGTAGCTCGCTGCTAGATCCTGCACTAAGCTCTAATGAATATGGAGTGGGGAAACGGCACCGAGAGCAATGAAGGAAGAGATGGAGAAGATGATACTGCTGCTCAGAAGGCACGAGAATTAGCCATGAGAATCTAAGGGGCAAAACTGTAGGGAAATCCTTTATCCCTGCACTCTTCTTCGCTACTTATGAGCTAAATTTAGTATGGGGGGACAGAGACTTTGAAATCATTTGCTTCCCCTCCCTTCACTTATTTCATGTGTATCTTGGAGTGATTTATGAAGATAAGTTGGGTAGAGGAGGAAGATGTCCTCCTAGATGTTAATTTATTTTAGCTGAAAGATGAATTCACACCGATCAACTTCAATGGGGTTAAAACCTACCACAAGGTTTCACCTAACTCATACCAATGGCAATCAAAAATATTTTTCTGTGAATTTGTTTCAAGGTAACTATTTTTTTAAAAAAATCCGGTTCTAACAATCCAGTCTGTAGTTAATTGCTGCTGTATCCATTAACTTTCTTTATCAAATGATCTTTAAAAAAGCCCATCCTATATGGTATTACACACTTCAATTCCTCCTTATGCCATTAAAAATGCTTTAAGCTCCTATTGTGGGTCTAAAATGGTATAATTGTTCTAATCCTCCTGAAGTACTCTCAAATCTTTCATCCTATTAAAGTAGTTAAATTGTCCTTGTTCAAGAGTAAGAGCAATTCAAAGTAGTCTTGAAATAATATATAGCATTTTTATCAGTATAACGGGCTTTCAGACATGATTTCTGCTATCTTACAAATACCTGCTCTGTAGAAAGTAAGTCTTGTAGAGCGCTCTGAATTTTGCAGAATTCTGTTGTATATTTCAATTTGTGTCCAACATATCCTTTTAAAAGTCTAGATTTTGATGATGCTATCCTAGAGGTCTAGCACCATACTCTATAAATAGTCAAGGAACAAGGTATCTGAATTGGGACACACATCAATTGTTTTCCTTTCACCTTTATCAATGTTTTTCACTTGCTGCAAAATTCTGCCCCTTTTGTGGGTACTGTCTCTTTATTGCTTTCATTCTTAGACAATCTTCCCTTTTTACCGATCCATTGCTTGTCCATTGTATATTGCTTTGCTTTTAGAACTTGCTACTTGAAAGGAATGAATCCCACTTTTAAACTATGTTGCTGCTTCCTTAACCTGTTCATGCCTGTTCCAAGTTATTTCAAACCTAAGTTCTAACCAGGGACTGCTAATCATGGTACTTGGTTTGAGCGGCATATGCTCTGTGCATTTGCTGTAGCAATTTAGATCAGAGCACTTGAAACACTTTACACACAGGATATAAACTGAAACAAAAAACAGGACTATGTAGCACTTTAAAGACTTACAAGATGGTTTATTAGGTGATGAGCTTGGCTTGGCTATAGACGATGGATCTTATGGTGTGTTCTGGATTGGAGCTGGAGGCATGAAGGTAACTGTATGAGTTGGTGGGTTTTCTGTAAAGAGTGGTGTCTAATTTACCATTGGTGATTTGTACTGTGGTATCCAGGAAATGGATCTCTCGTGTAGAATGGTCCAGGCTGAGATTGATGGTGGGGTGTAGGTTGTTAAAATTTTTTTGACACTTTACACCTAGGTCTTAAGAAGGACACTAATTACCTTCCCCATTACAAAGATAGCTTCCCCAATTATTACCTCTAATATCATTAGCTCACAGACATTTACCTTGCTCCCTCATCCCCCTTCTGTTCTGAAATTTGATTTGTCCTTTTCATATGTGTTCATTTTTTGATTGTATCCTTCGGTATACAGTATATGGTCGTGCCAATTTTCTTCCACATTTGATCTGAGGAAGTGGGTCTGGCCCACAAAAGCTCATCACCTTATAAACAATCTTGTTAGTCGTTAAAGTGCTACATAGTCCTGTTTTTTGTTACAGCTGGACCAGACTAACACGGCTACATATCTATTACTAGGCTATAAACTGTGATCCCTAGTCAGGCAGAACACTCATTGAACTATATGAGAGTTTTGACGGAGGTGTGCAGGCTTTAGACAGTTACCTTCACAACATTCCCATAAAGTAGGCAAGTATTGCCATTTTTGTCTTACAAATGGAAGAAACCAAGGCATTTTCTCAGTCCCCCAGTATATCAGGGACGAGGACAGGATAGAGAATGCTGGAGTTCTGATTATCTGCATCTCTTCTTGGATCATACCACCTTCTTTATTCTGCTGCCATTACATTAACCGATACTTTATTCTGCAAACAGCTTCATTCAAACTACACTTAAAGCAAACTTCTGCTCATCATCAGAAGTAAGGGTTGCAGAATTTGGCCTGACAGTGGGTAAGATTTCTCCATCAGAGACATGCAGGGAGGTTGACTGTGTCTGCAGGCCTCCAGGCTAGATGTGTGTGTGGCGCCTAGCTCTACTTCCTCAGAAGGGGTGGGACCTTAAGCAGAAGGGGCGGGGCTGAGGCAAACAACCCTCAGCGCTACCCAGAGTGCCGTGCTGGGCTCCTACCTCAGCCTTCATAGCCATGCAGTGCGTGCAGAGAGGTGGTCTGGTGCCAATTTATAGAGTCCAGGGCTCTGGCTACCATCATGGCCACAGTAGTCCATTTGAATTGCTGAACCCTAAGGCAACTTCCCCCTTTACCTTCTCTATCTGCCAGCAGGCGTGGAGAGATGCCACAAAGTGTAAGTCTCATATCTGTCATCTAAGCCACAGAGACTGTTTCTAAAGATTTGTCGTCTGTATTGCCGTTCCTTGATGATTCATCAGGCTACTGCTTCGTGCATTCAAAAAGAGGCCGTGCAGGTTGTAACGCTGATACCCAAAAGTTAGAGGGTGCTGTTGTTTGGCTCATCCATCATACCAGAAAATGCTTGTGTTGGCAAACTATCTGGGGTATATGCAGTGACTCAGTGGGTGCAGTGGGGCTGGAAGGAACTCCCCCAGAGAGAACCCTTTGTGCTCAGCACCCATCAGCCAACCACCTATCGGCTGTTTGGCTGCTGAAGTGTGGGGGGAGGGTGAGAAGAGGAGGAGTGGGGGTGGGGCCCTTAGGGAAGGGGTGTGACGTAGTGGGGGTACTTGCTGGGCTGTGGTGACCCCTGCTGTCTGGAGCAAGACCCAGCAGGGAAAACCTCACTATGCAAAGGTAGTGCCAAACTTGTTGAACCAGTGGCCAGACACCCCCCATGGAGAGGAACAAAGGAAGGTGGAATGCTGCCCTGGCTGGGGGGCAGGGCTGGAAGTTAGTTGGTTGGTTGGTGGCTGTCTGTGAGGATGGATGAGACAGCCTAGGGAGAGGAGCTGGAGTTTAGGGGCCCAGTCTCCCCCCAACTCAAGGGGGCCTGAGGCATCCTAGCCCAGCTCTGTGACCAGACTACATCTGTGCTGTGCTGTATCCTGGAGAGGCAATAAACTTCCTCAATTCTACTGGCTGGTGCAGTCTGTTTGTGCCATTTCGGGGTGCAGGAGACGGGGGACCCCAACGCGCCGTCACAAGGGGCCGTGTGGGGGCAGAGCCTTGAGGTAGAGCGCCTACTCAGAAACAAGAAAGTTGGTGTTTGTGGCACAACTGGGCAACAATTCTTCAGTTTTTGACATTTTCTGTTACATTGCTGTTGATAATTGCTGTTGATAATTCGCTTTCCCTTGGAACATTACCAAGAACAGAGTAGGCCCATTGCTCAATGAGGAGAGAGAAACAATAACAGGAAACTTGGAAATGGCAGAGGTGCTAATGCTGTCTTTGCTTCGGTCTTCACCAAGAAGTCTGATGATGAAGGAATGCCTAACCTAGGAAATGCTAGTGGGAATGGGGTAGGTTTTGAAGATAAAATAAAAAAAGAACAAGTTAAAAATTACTTAGAAAAGTTAGATGCCTGCATGTCACCAAGGCCTGATGAAATGTATCCTAGAATACTCAAGGAATTGATAGAGGAGGTATCTGAGCCTTTACCTATCATCTTTGAAAAATCATGGAAGATAGGAGAGATTCCAGAAGACTGGAAAAGGATAAATATAGTGCCCATCTATAAAAAAGGAAATAAAAACAACCCAGGAAACTACAGACCAGTCAGTTTAACTTCTGTGCCAGGAAAGTTAATGGAGCAAGTAATTAAGGAATTCCTCTACAAACATCTGATAGGAAATAAGGTGATAGGTAACAGCCAGCATAGATTTGTGCAGAACAAATCAGGTCAAACCAATCTTATAGCTTTCTTTGATAGGATAACAAGTCTTGTGAATAAGGGAGAAGCGATGGACATGGTATACCTAGACATTAGTAAGGCATTTCATACAGTCTCGCATGATCTTCTTATCAATAAACTAGGCAAATACAACTTAGATGGGGCTATTTACTATAAGGTGGGCGCATAACTGGCTGGATAACCGTTCTCAGAGAGTAGTTGTTAACAGTTCACAATCCTGTTGAAAGGGCATAACAAGTGGAGTTCCACAGGGGTCTATTTTGGGACCAGTTCTGTTCAATATTTTCATCAACGATTTAGATATTGGCATAGAGAGTAAGCTTATTAAGTTTGCAGATGATACCAAGCTGGGAGGGGTTGCAATTGCTTTGGAGGATAGGGTCATAATTCAAAATGATCTGAACAAACTGGAGAAATGGTCTGAGGTAAACAGGATGATGTTTAATAAGGACAAATGCAAACTACTTCACTTAGGAAGGAACAATCAGTTTCATACATACAGAACGGGAAGCGACTGTCTAGGATGGAGTACTGCAGAAAAGGATCCAGGGGTCATAGTGGACCACAACTAAACATGAGTCAACAGTGTAATACTGTTGCAAAAAAGCAAACATTATTTTGGGGAGCATTAACAAGAGTGTTGCGAGCAAGATGCGATAAGTCATTCTTCCACTCTACTCTGCACTGATTAGTCCTCAACTGGAGTACTGTGTCCAGTTCTGGGCACCACGCTTAAAGAAAGTTGTGGAGAAACTGGAGAAGGTCCAGAGAAGAGCAACAGGAATGATTAAAGGTCTAGAGAACATGTGCTATGAGGGAAGACTGAAAGAACTGGGCTTGTTTAGTTTGGAAAAGAAAAGACTGAGGGGGGACATGATAGCGGTTTTCAAGTATCTGAAAGGGTGTCACCAGGAACAAGACGACAAATTGTTCTCCTTGGCCTCTAAGGATATGACAAGAAGAAATGGGCTTAAACTGCAGCAAGGGAGGTTTAGGTTGGACATTAGGAAAAATTTCCTAACTGTCAGGGTGGTGAAATACTAGAGTAAGTTGCCTAGTGAGGTTGTGGAATCTCCATCTCTGGAGATATTTAAGAGCAGGTTAGATAGACAGCTATCAGGGATAGTCTAGACCAGGGCTCCTCACCATGGTGTCTGTGGGTCGCATGCAGCCCACGGCCCATTTGTGGCCCGCGATGCAATTTGGGTTTACGTGGGGCTCAACACATGGGCCACAGGTGGGATCCTTTGAACATGGACTCCACTGGGAACACACTTCACAACGGCAAGCGTCTCCCAATCAGAAAGAGCATTGAAAGATGCAAGCAGATGGGCTGGCTGGAACAGACAGGTACAGGGTGTCAGCATTTCTAGCCCCCGGGGAGGAGGTGCCGGGAGCACCAGGACATTGTGGGAAGTGCTGGCTGCTTAGCATTGTGGGCAGAGCCTGAGAAGTGCTGACTGGCTCACACTGGCCACGTTTAGGTCCAATACTGCAGCTTACGGCTTAATCTTTGTATTCCTGCCTGTCAGTGTGAAAACTATTTGCATATATTTACATATATATTTGCATGTACATGCAACCACACTTAAGTTGCGGCCCTCAGCATGTGTTGCGAGTATCATTGTGGTCCACGGAGCTTCCAAAGTTGAGTAGCACTAGTCTAGATGGTGGTTGGTCCTGCTGTGAGGGCAGGGAACTGGATGTGATAACCTCTCAAGATCCCTTCCAGTTTTATTGTTTTATGACTCTATGATTGCTAGTGCATCTCTTGCACCTAGAAGATTTTGTTTAACTTCATTCTAACTTTTCCTTTTCTATTTACTGTTATTATAGTTTGTGCATATGGGAGGTGCTACCACTTTCCAGATGTTTTGAACTTCCATAGCCCTGGTCTACACTAGACCAAAATAACAAGCGGATCCTCCACACTACTAAGCCCATTATTTTGAAATAGTTATTTCTAAATGGTGTGAGTGTGAATGCTCCAATTTTGGAATAACTGATCCCCAGAATCATTCAAAGTAATTACTCCCCACTGCTTCCTGGGGTTCTAAGTCGAGGTTGAGCATCCACATCAAGGGAGCCTGCCTCGGACACACTGGAGATGGTCCAGCAGAGGGCAACCAAAATAATTAGGGGGCTGGACCTATGAGGAGAGACTGAGGGATTTGGGCTTATTTAGGCTGCAGAAAAGAAGAGTGAGGAGGGATTTAATAGCAGCCTTCAGCTTCCTGAAAGGAGGTTCCAAAGAGGATGCAGAGAGGCTGTTCTCAGTAGATGGATGGCAGAACAAGGAGCAATGGTCTTAAATTACAATGGGGAAGTCTAGGTCGGATATTAGGAAAAATTATTTCGCTAGGACGGTGGTGAAGCACTGGAATGAGTTACCTAGGGAGGTGGTGGAATCTCCATCCCTAGATGTTTTAAAGACCTGGCCAGGGCTTTGTCAAGCTGGGACTTAAAAACCTCTAGGGATGGAGATTCCACCATCTCCCTACGTAATCCATCCCAGTGCTTTACCACCCTGCTAGTGAAATAGATTTTCCTGGTATCCAACCTAGACCTCCTCCACTGTAATTTGAGACCATTGCTCCTTGTTCTGCCATCTGTCACTACTGGGAACAGCCTCTCTCAGTTCAGGAAGTTGAAGGCTGCTATCAAATCCCTCCTCACTCTTCTCTTCTGTAGACTAAATAAGCCCAAATCCCTCAACCTCTCCTCGTAAATCAAGTGCTCCAGCCCCCTAATAATTTTTGTTGCCCTCTGCTGGACCATCTCCAGTGCATCCACATCTGTTCTGTAATGGGGACGAGGGGGATGAGGGGAGGGAAGCGGGTGAGCAGAATTTGATGCAATACTCCACATGTGGCCTCCCCAGTACCAAATAATCACTTCCCTAGATCTGCTGGCAGTGCTCCACCTAATTTAACCCTAATATGCTGTTAGCCTTTTTGGTAACAAGGGCACACTGTTGACTCATATCCAGCTTCTTATCCACTATAATCCCCAGGTCATTTTCTGCAGAATTGCTGTTTAGCCAGTCAGTCCCCTGCCTGTAGCCGTGGTTGGGATTCTTCTGTCCCAATGTTTAAGCACCTTTGATATATGATTTTTCTCAACTAGAGGCCTGATCCAGAAGCCTGTGAATGAAAATGGAGTTTTTCTGCTGATTACAATGTTGCTTGAATCAGACCCTAACTATGAAATTTGCTGCTGCACGAAACTTTCCCTCTTGTGATACTTGTGCAACATTTGTTGTGTCAGCCACTGGGTAGGCAATTGGTTTTGAGATTTTTTTTTAAAGAAGGATTTATATTCATGGGATATTTCTCACCCTGTGATCACAGCAAGAGTGTAATGCTCAGACTCTGAAGTTGACATTTTGATTGTATTTGTGACAAGGGAGATTTAAAGAAAAAAAGCAGAAAAAAGATTTCTGCCAAGGCCACATAGATCAGTGATGGTCAGCCTGCGGTCAGTGAAACCCTGCCTCTCTTCAGACTAAGAATTCCAAAGGGGTCAGCACCTCCATTTGAAGTTTTTTAGGGGTTTCCAAATGAAAAGTAAGTGGAAAACCATGGACATGGATGACTGAATTGGAAACTTGTCCAGTTCCTTTGGTCAGAAAGAATTAAATCCCACCCATTCCTTCCATAACCATATTGAATCTATCCTCAAACTCATCTAATGGTGCTACCATTATCTCACCGGACAGACTGTTCTGATTGTCTTATGAAACATTTTAAATGAATAAACCCAGTTATATGTATCCCATTACTTTTTCTCTCGCTTCTTGTGACCAAGATGACTACTATTTAATCCTTATCATTTTATTACCTCAAGTATTTCTACTCAATCATTTCTACTTTCATTATGGTTTTTCTCTGAGAAAAATGTTACTTCAAACTGTATCATGGGGTTTTGTGTTTGTTTGGATGACTATCTGATTGAATTTGCTCAGTTCACATGAAAGATTTTTTTTTTAACAACCAGTTCTGCATATGCTATTGACAATAGCAAAATCAAGACAACCCGTATTCTTTCAGGCTCATGCATCACTCACCATTGCTAATAAAGATTTAGTATATGCGATGTAGGTAACAATTCTGCAGTGGATACATAAGCCAGAGAATTCTGCCATAGATAAATTGGCAATAAAATGCCAACAGTCATGACGTGAAACATTTTTGTTTAAGAACATCTGCCGATACCTCTCATAATTTGTATGGAGGGCAGATCTGGGATACAGAAGGCTTTTTGCATAGTCACTTTTCTGATCATGAGTTTCATTTCAGCATTTTTGTAGAAAGGGGTAGAATAGTGGACAAAGCATAATACTAGGACTCTGGTCTTCCTGGGTATGTCTACACAGCAGCATTATTCTGGAATAACTGACGTTATTTCAAAATAACAAAATGCGTGTCTACACAGCAGCCATTATTTTGAAATAATGTCGAGATGGAGGACTTCTTACTCCTGTAACCCTCATTTCATGAGGAGAAGGGAAGTCGAAGGAAGAGTGTTCTTCCTTCAACTTCCTGCTGTGTAGACAGCACCAAAAGGCAAATTAATCTATTTCAACTTCAGCTATGCAATTGACACAGCTCAAGTTGCGTATTTTAATTCGACTTTTGCCCTGCTGTGTAGACATGCCCCCGAGTTCTCAATCACACTCTTAATAGTGCTACAGATAATACAGAACGACACTTCCCTACCTCAAGGAGGTATTGTGAAGATACACGCATAAAAGATTATAAGGCATAAATGCCAGAGTAAAAGGAGAAAGTTTAAGTAACTTAAGGATAGAAGTTATTTTGTAAATCTGAGGTAGGATTTTCAACAGACATGAAGAGTTAGATGCCAAATTTCTGTTGAATGTTCCATCCTTAGAATTCAGACTTAAATCCCCTGCAGCCGGGTTATATTGATGACTCAGAATCCCAGGGTATGTCTACACAGCAAAGTTATTTCGAAATAACTTTCCTAGCATCTACACAAGCCAACTTGTGGCTTATTTCAAAGCGGCGGGCTTATTTCAAAATTGGTAAACCTCATCCCACGAGGAATAGCACCAATTTCGAAATTGCTGTTTCGAAATAAGCGCTGTGTAGATGCTTATTTCGAAATAGGGGGCCTCCAGCCCTTCCCAGGGTGCCCTGCTGGCCACCCTGTCCACAATGTAACTTCTGACCTGATGCCCTGCAGGAACCAATTCCAGCTGGCCTTAAATGTGATTCAGCATCCAATCAGCGTGGACGCGCTATTTCGAAATAGCAAAAAGCTATTTCAAAATACATTTTGTGTGTAGACGCATTATTTCGAAATAAGATATTTCGAAAGAACTATTTTGAAATTAGATATTTCGAAATAATGCTGTAGTGTAGACATACCCCCAGTGTAAACCTCCTGAACTTTCTCTCTGAGCTAAACTGTCTCCAGAGTTTCCCTTTTGGATCATCTGTCTCTATTGTCTTACTTCACTTTTTCCTCCAGAGAATCATTCCTACCACGCTTACATCACCGGTGGTTTTAACATGCCACACCAATTTTCTAACATATGCTAATGGGATTAACAGAAGATCTTTGTTATAGGGCTATATAAAGAAAGTAGGAAGAGGTGAGACATGTTGCTGAGACAGAACACAGGGACATTTCCAGATGGCGATGTTGGGGCACCAAAAAAAAGTAGCTTGGTTGAGACAATGAACTTTATAGTAGAGCAGGTTTGTGTTGCTTAATGATACTGAGCCTAACTTATGCGTAGACCAGTGTTCCCAAAGTGTTTACTTTGAGAAACACTGATGTAGACCCTATGGAATGACACTTTTTTGCAGTGATAATAAATAGTGTCTGTGTCCTGCTTAACTTTTACTTCAGGATTTTTCTCTTTACTTTCTTCCTTCAGACAAAAACTTGGGTAATTGGAACTGGAGGATGATTTGGTGTTACCTGCTGCTGGGCTTCTCAGAGAGAAGAAAATTGAACTCTGGCCTTAGAGATAGCTGAGCTATGTGTAGGAAACATGAGGATCAAAAGGGTACAAGACAGTGTGTAGGATACTGGAAGCTGTTTGTTTCCTGTGTAGGATTTGGGCAAAAGCCAGATACAATAACCTTATAACTCAAGAGTATTGCACCTTGGCGATACTAATACAGCTTCAATTTACTGGTGAAAGATTGTTTGCAAAAAGATTAAAAAGCAAGGAAAATCCATATCAGCAGGAACTATACAATATGGACTCTTGCAAATAAACTTATCAGTTATTTGGGAACACATACATCCCTGAATACTTCTTGTAAATGGATCCCATAAATTATATAGGTAAAAAGTACTAGAAATCTATCAAAAGGTAAAGATAGCAACTGATAGGTTTAAAAGTGACAAAAATAGGGTCTTGGGTGAATGAAAATAGCATCCAAAATGTGTCCTCTGTGAGGTGGTGGCAAATCAATACCCTGAATGAAGTTTTAAGTTCCCTTTGATGGAAAGCTTTTGAAAGAAGGATTATAGGAGGAATTAAAGTGCACGCTGACAATTGTCCAGTGGCAAAATTGTTGAATGTGACTAAATCAGTGCATTAAGTAAAAGGATAAACTTATAAACATGATGAAATATACTAGCAGATGCATTTTGAAGAAATACGTGAAATGTGCAGTGGTTTGCAGGGAATGATGAATGCACAGAACCATTGAATTGTAGGACTGGAAGGGAAGCCTCCTGCAGTCCTCTTACAGAGCTGTATGCAAGCTCAAAAGCTTATCTGTTACCAGTAGAAGCTGGTCCAGTAAAAGACTCTACCTCACCACCGTGTCCCTCTAAAGTTAGTTTTGTGATTTGCTGGACCTGACCCATATATAATTCCTCATCTGAAAAAAAAAACCCTTAAAAATACTCACTAGCTAAGTGACTATTAGGTTACTGTCATAGGAGATGGTAAACTGAGGTCCAGAGAAGACTAAATAATTTTGGTAAATCAGTACCAGAGCCAGGTAAAGACTCTCAAAGTGCTGACTCTTACTTATACTGCCTTATTTGTGAGTGATCAACAATAAGAGAACAAGACTGCCATGTCTTTTAATAATGTGGAAATGAATAGGTGAAGAATAATGTGGAGGAAGGGAAATGCTCAGGACTATTTGCTTGATCTTTGAGAGGTAGAATCAAAATCAGTTTTTTAGGTCAAAATGAAATTTCTTAGGGTATGTCTACACTATCCCCCTAGTTCGAACTAGCGGGGTAATGTATGCATACCGAACTTGCTAATGAAGCCCGGGATTTGAATTTCCCGGGCTTCATTAGCATAAAGCCGGCGCCGCCATTTTAAAAAGCCGGCTAGTGCGAACCCCGTGCCGCGCGGCTACACGTGGCACGGGCTAGATAGTTCGAACTAGCTAGCTATTCCGAGCTATCTGTACGCCTCGTGGAACTATCTGTACGCCCCTTGTTAAATCACACGAGTTATTCAACAGTCAAAGCTTTTAATGGGTCTTTACTCACATCAAGAGCATAGGGTTTAAGAAACATGCTGAGCATCAGAATTGCTACACAGTTTGGATGGGAGTACATAATTGTAGACAGCAAGAATCTGACTAACTATTTCTCTTGGAGATGCTAAAATTAAACAGTAAAGCAGCATATATAGTATGGGACACTAAATGTCTTAAAATATCTCTACTGCTATAGGAAAATTAAGCCTAGATGTTTAACCTAATAGGCTAACAACTAAAGTTTTTTCTACATTGCTGAGGCTGGACTGATAAATCACACTATACATTCTCCGAAATCAAATAATTGGAGTCAACAAAATTCAACAACTCAGTAGCAACATTTGAAATAAACTTAACTCTCCAGCCTGCCCCATGCTGTCTCAGCTGGTGATGGGACTACAACTAAGCAGAAAGCTGAAGTACTTCAAAAGTAGCTGACTCTTGTTACCAGAGCAGCTAACACGGAAACAACTAACAAGCGTCTGCCACCCAAAGACTTACCGAAACCCAAAAGGACCGTTGAAAGTGGACAGAGCTTTGAACGTGGCTGCGTGTGAGCTCTCAGAAAGTCTGTGCCTGTCAGAGCTAATAATAAAATATCTCAACTCTAGCAATTTACTGAGGCCAGGGGAGCAAACTGCTTCTTTCCAGGAAGGTGTAGTGCTGGGGGCAGCCGGCCCTCATTGCTGTCTGGAATGTGCCGTGAGATGACCCCACCTCCCCAGGCAGCCCTAAAACCTGCCCAGAGTGCATTGTGCAGCACACTGGTGGCAATTTAAAGGGCCCGGGGCTTTCAGCCACTGATGCCCTATGCCATTTTGGAATGCTGGGTCCAGGGGCAACTATCTCTTTTGCTCTCCTCCCCCACAATCGGCAGGCCTGACTGAGGCTGGAACCTAAGGGTATGTCTAGACCGTTTCACGAGGCATAATGAATCGGTTGGCAAAGGCTTTCCTTGTCGACCGATCCCCGTCTTGACTGCTGGTTTGTGCCGACAAACAGCCGAGCTGGCACAACATGGTGGCCATTTTTATTCTAATAAAGCTGGGGATATTTAAATCCCCGCTTCATTGACTATGTCGGTACGTCTAATTTACATGCCTCTGTCGGCAGAGGCATGTGGTCTAGACATACCCTAAGTGTCATGAAGTTGCCCATACCTCTGCTCAGTAGAGGCCTACTCCAAAGCCTAAATCAATGGGAATCTTTCCACTGATTTTGGTGGGCCATGCTCCAGTCCCTAGCTTATCAGGCTCTTTGCCTTAATCTTGATCTTAATCACTCTGAGTTTTCTGATGTAGCAAATGAGATTTCATCACTTCTCCGCTTCTACTCCCCAGAAGAGCGTCTGTCCTATCAGACTGAGAACACATTGACTCTTCATAGTATTCACATCAGCAAGGGAGTTCTTGTAACAGGTTCTCAGGAAGTATAGCTGACATGAGTCTATCAAAGAGAGAACCACCCCAGTTGTGCCCTAGGATAAATGACCTCAGCATAGTTCTTCAGCACAAAGACTAGGGTTTCACCTTGGTTTTCGCTGGTCAAGAAGAAATTGGCTCACCAGGCCAGCAAGGGAGATTATGCCATAATTCTAAAGCCTTGCTAATTTTTCTCACCTGTTTGTCAGTCATGATAGGTCACTGGTCCAGATACCAAGCTGATAAGACAAGTAATATATCAGAACTTAGTTTTGATAACTTTCCCTCTGCTCTCTACCAAATAGATCTCTTCTCCCTTCTGCCTAGTTCATACCTGTGTAATTGCAATGATTTCAGTGGAGTTACACGTGGTTTATTTCAGAGAAAGAGGAACATCAGACCTTTGGTCTTTTTTAGTAACAACCACAAATCAGAGGTTTGGAACTTCAGCAAGTAGGAATTTAAAATCCCCTTCAGCACCCTCAGAAGCTGAAGCTAACTCTAAATTGTTAGTAGAGAGGATTAACTGTTGGGTTTCGGTGCTGTTCTTGTCTCAGGGCCAAATCCATCCCTGGTGTCATGACTTTGACTTCAGTGGAATTAAGCAAGGGATGGATTTAGTGCTTGTATCTTTATTGATTGGTCTTGAACAAGACAGTGTACCAGAGCTATAGTAGATGTATGAGAAATAAAACCTTGACGTATGTGGTTATTTTGAGTGCTGCTGTATTTAGAGGTGTAGCAGGCATGAAGCCAAATGTCTAGTGCTTCCAGCACCTAATATGTTTCTCCATAGGAGCACGCTCAGGCATGTGTTGTGCTAGCTGGAATGCATTACCTCTGTGGGGTGGAGGTGAATAGATTAACAGAGGGAAAGGATGGCTTTGTGGGTAAAGCACAACACTGGGTGCAGAAAATCTGAGTTTAAGTCCTAATTCTACCACCAACACACTGAGACAACTTGGACAACTCATTTAATCTGTCTTCCTTCTCCATATGTACAACAAGGATGATGATATTTCCATTCTTCCAGCCAGTCTATCTTGGTTCTTAGACTGTACAGTACTTCGACTAGGACCTGTTTCTTTTATGTGCGTTTTCAGCATTGAGCTCAAGAAGGCCACAGTCTTGGTTGGGGCTTTTATGTGCTACTATGAGACATATCTAGCTCTTATATAAAAAATGTTCATAAGTGGATTTCAAGGCACTTCATAAAGGAGGTCAGTACCATTCGCCCAGTTTTATAGAATGGGAAAACTCAGGTGTGGCAAGACTTGCCCAAGGTAGAGCTGGAAATACAGCCCAGATTTCCTGAATCTCGCTCCAGGACAAATAGTACATAGAAATAACAACACAAGCAAACTCAGAGTTTCTTGTCCTATAACCTGGGACCTGAATTCCAAATTAGATGACTCCCTCATATTTGCTAAAACCTAAATATCATATTGTCACTGAATTTCCATAAATCATTTCAATATTTTGAATAATGCATTTACGCAACCTAATTCACTTTGTCTCCAGTCTGACTAATCCCAGGCTCTTTAGCATTGCCTTGCAATCAAGATCCTTAAAACATGGAATTATCCTGGTTGAACTTTATAGCACTTTGTATTATCAGTCCTGAAAAAGTAACATGGAATATAGTATTTTAAATGCCATTGTGATTGCTGCTTCTGATTAGTTTGCCTCCCAGCCTTTTTTAATGTATAATATAATGCTGGCTGGCTTTTAGGTTTTAATACCACAGCTATGATTTCAGCTTAATGAATTGACAAGGATTTATACGTAACAGCCTCTGCTTGCTGATATTCTGGTCCCAAGCAGAAGAAAGAGTTAGAGAAGGACCCGTTCACCTGAGCTGAGGTAATAATTTCTCACAAGAGGAGCGTCAGTATGAAAAATACAGCTGACCATTTGAACTAACGGTGGACCTTCGTTATCTGGTAGCTGTAGTAGGCTATCACCATACTATGTGGGCCAATTACTAAAGGGGCTCATATAACACAGTGAAACAGTGGGTCCCACTCCTACCCAGCAGATTTGAGAACAGTAGATTTACACTCTGTAGGCCCCACTAGCCCCAGCCTGCTGAAAAAAGTCTTTCCCTGCAGCACAAAGGGATTGCTGTATTATTCTGTGTGGTGCTGGCTCTCCACAGCACCCCTGCTCACTCCCAAACAACTGGAAAATGTTTCTACTCCATTGGCGGCTTTGCCTATCCATATTGGGGTGACAAGATTGGCCTCCAAATCTTTCATCCAATCAATATGCTCCATTGTTAATATACAATTAGCATGCCATACCAAATCTTTTTTCCTTTATCAATCAATATTTTCCATTTTCTGGTTCGTTACCCTTAAGAATCCACATACTTTTGAATAAGCTTACTTTGTTCCATATATTGTTCCAAATGTTGCTGTGCTTCTAGTTTTGGAATCAGCCATAAATTGCAATATCCTATTGTGTTTCACATTCCTTATTAGATCCAATCCCTTAAACAGAGAACAATGCAGATACCAAGATCTGCTGATGTGTAACTGGTATGTTTCCCAGCTGGAGAATTTTTCATTTAGAGAACTTGGCATATTTTATTTTTTAAACCAGTGCATATATGGAGAGAGAGTTGTTAGAGATGGTTTTGTCAGCTCACGCTGACAGTATTTCAGGTTTCTTTCAATCAGCAGATTATTTATGATACAAGAGCAGATCACAGTTCTTAGCTTTTTGCCTCAGTAGCGTGTACATAACATATTGAATGCTGCTGGAAAAGTCATTTTAGAAACTAAACAGACAAATAAGCCTCAGGGGGAAAACCCCATCAGTGGTAGAGATCATATCCTGTTATTCCAAGATTTCTCTGTTGCGGTATCTTTATATTAACACTAATTAACAGATTTTCTGCACCTGCATTTGGATTCCTTGGACCAAGTAACAATTCATGACTCACCTCCTGCTGGTCATGCTAGGAGTTAGCTCAGCTCAGTGCTGGAGCGCCCTCTTCTGGCCAGTGTCTCACCTGCTGTTACCTACTGTCATTCTCCTCCACCTTGTATCAGGACCCATGTCCAACCTGTACAGCAGAGCCTTTCCCTCAGGGTACTGCCCTGCCACAGTGCCCCCACACGCTGGGGTTGTCTCCCTCAGGATACCAAACCCCCTAGTCTCACCTTGCCTCAGTGACCCACTCAGTTACCAAACTGCAGTTGGAAATGGCCATTCATAATGGACAAGAGGGTGTGGACCTCCTGCCTTCGCCTGCCATGGCTGCTTCCCTGAGGGCCTAGTACCCTTCAGGCCCTTGTTGCTGGGCCTCAGCCTGGGACTACTCAGGCCAGAGAGCCCTGGGTTCATCCTGCCTTTCTCCAGCGCAGCTCTGTCCATAGTGCCACGTTAGCAGGCAACTAGGTCTCTCTTCTTCCAGAGCTGGAACAAGAGTGTGTGCTCTGCACCAGGAGCCCTTCTTATAAGGGTCTAGCTGGGCCCTGATTGGCTGTTGCTAGCCTCATTCTAATTGGCTAATGATCTACTGATCATTATCACACAAAATCCCCCCTTTTAAAGGCACACCCTTATACTGCTAAGTTAGCTTTCCCATGTTATTTGTGTGGTGTTGGGGGAGTCTGTTTTTCTCATTATCTTCTTGATCCTCTCAAATTATTATTGTGAAAAGGAAAATGGAGAGCAGGTCACCATAAAAACCAATTAACTTATCTTGTGGGCGACATCTTATTTACATAGCACATTACATTCCGCTCACTGGGCCCACCCCCGTGTCAACAGGTGGGAGAGCTTCTGATGTTTCCAAAGAAACAAGCTTTTGGTCAGCTACTGTCTTCCTTTTCTCTTCTTCGTCTTTCGGTGACACTTTCAGGCAAGTAAATTTGCGACACAATGACATTAATGACTTGCATAAGAGCTGAAAGTAGATATCTATTTTTGCTGAAGTGACTTGACCATTTCGTAGCCTTTCCTTTGGTACAAAAGGAGAGTGGCCATAGACACATTAATCAGTAACACAGGGTCTTCGATTCTCAGCTGGAAAAGCTGCTTGATTTAGTGGCTGACTTTTTTATCCTGTTTTTCTGGATCATAGTTTTACAGAGTTCGAGCCAGACTTCTGTTGACACCACTGGATATCATTCTGCAATAAAAAGCTTCTTCTGACATTTGCGTTAATGTTTTTTCCCCCCACAAACTGTTTGTAATGAGGGCTACTGTGATGTATTTGATGTCCCTATCCTTTCTCTCGTGGTATGATCTCACCATTATAAACAAGAATCCTACCAGAAGACGTCATTATATACAGAGAAAGAGAGTGTATGTTGCATATGTTTATATGGTGGCAGGGCAAGCACTTCTGCATAATTTTTGGACACAGATGTGCTATCTTGAACCTCAGTGCCACTATATTCATGAATGAAAGTGTTTTGAGAACAGGAAACAATTTCATGAATGTTCACACTAGTGCGAGTAACAGAGCTCCTGAACCTGATAGGACTGAAAGTTCATTAATACTGTTTTTCACTATTCCTCTAGTTCCTAGAGAGAAAGTATACATAGCAAAAGGGCACATCAGTAACCCTGTGGGGAGCCTTTCATTTGGTATAAGTAGATAAAACCATGGTATGGTATGCCTGCATCTTGAATGCTGTATACAGATGTGGTCGCCTTATCTCAAAAAAAGATACATTGGCATTGGACAAGGTTCAGAGAAGGCAACAAAATGATTAGTGGTTTGGAATGGGTCCCATATGAAGAGAGATTAAAAAGACTTTTCAGCTTAGAGAAGGGGAGACTAAGGGGAAGATATGATACAGGTCTATACAATCATGACTGGTTTGGAAAAAGTGAATAAGGAATAGTTATTTACTTGTTCCCATACTATAAGAACTAGAGGTCACCAAAAAAAAAAAAAATAGGCAGCAGGTTTAAAACAAACAAAAGAAAGTTTTTCTTCATGCAGCACACAGTCAACCTGTGGAACTCCTTGACAGAGGATGTTGTGAAGACTAGGACTTTAACATGGTTTAAAAAAGAGCTAGTTAAATTCATGGAGGATAAGTCCATCAATGGCTATTAGCCAAGGTGGGTAGGAATTGTATCCCTAGCCCCTGTTTGTCTGGAAATGGATGACAGTAGAGGGAACACATGATCTAATAACGCAATAGCGAAACACTTTTAAACACAATAAGTACACAGATGGAGAAGTGGATAGGGAAATCTCTCCTGAATCTTGGATTGCAAAGTGAAACTTCAAGGTTCCTTCATGAAATAAGTTAAAGGGCCTTTTTTGTTGAGAAAAGATTGCTCATTAGATAAAGCTTCACTGCTGGAGACAATGGTTGCTGGGAAGTAATGCATTGACTGGTTATATTGTGCATGAAGTGGCACTAATCACTTTGTCACTGCAATCTATGGAAATGAACTACACGGTAATTTTTATTGCAGATGAGTCAAATTCTGTTCTCTGATGTATAATCCTACATCCAGAGAAACTTTATTGATTTGACTGGAGTTATTCCAAGTTTACCGTGGAGTAACTGGAAGGAGAATTTTGCCCATGATATCTGTGTGACATCATTGGAACTGTTTGAGAATTATGTAGTTGCAAATTCACTTTTACAGCAGAGTCAAGGACAAATATATAATTACAGTCACTCACACAGAAGCACGGAAGATGCTGTGCCAGTCCATGTGCTCCAGCTATAGAAGGTATGTCTGCCTGGTTACCAAGCCATTATGACATAATTCATGCCACTTAATTGAATGTTTTGCCAATGATGTGATTTACAACATACACAAAGTCAAGGTTTCTATTTTTCAAGCAAGTGCCTTAAGATAGTTAACCAGTTTGCAGATGCAGAATCACATTGTCCTTCTCTTGCTTTTTTCTGTACTGTTTTCCCCCATTGTTCTTCTGCTAGTTAAGCACAAAACACTTATTCATAACATAACTGTCAGTCTTCTAGTTGAAAAAAAGAGCTCTCTTTTAGTTGTCAAGCAAATTATCAAGTTTGGGATCATGCTGAGCACTCTGATAAAAGGGGAAGTAATTTGCTATTACTTAAAATCAGCCTCATTCCACTTGCAGTGAATTTTAATACTGCAGAAAAATAGGTTCAAAATGCTGTCGACAGTTTTTATTTGGGGGAGGGGGTACCCATCACCTGAGATTTCCAAACCTGTTGAAAGGATTTGGATGCTCAATCCCAATATCAGTTGATGAATACTGGGTGTCCAAATCCCTAGGTGAAGAATGAAACAATCTGATCTCCAGCCCATTAAAGTCAGTTGAATTGATGAATCTTTAAGTCTCACCTGTAACCTGCAGTGAAGGATTGATATTATATGCTGGGTTTTGTTTTATGTTTAACACAAATAAAAAATGTGAAACCAAGCACTTAAGAAAAATCGTGTAACCCCTTTCTAAAGGGAGTGCTCTTTATTATTCTCTAGCTAAGGTTATGTCCAACATTTCACTATAATTAACTATTTTTCAGAGATGGTTTTATACCTTGAACATTAAAGCCACTTTGAACTGAGGCCAAAAACATGTTCTGGGTGAAGGACCAGTATTTTCTCCCTTCTCTTTTTAAATACCGTGTCTGAGAAGAAATCTGGGTGTTTGTGATAAGGGTGCAGAAAATGGAATTTGGTGATTTCAGAAGCATCTCTAGAGGAAGTTCTGAATCCACTTCAATTAAAAAAAAAGTTGATCCATATAAATGTGTAGGTTTCCAGTGGTCTCTGGATGCCTTCACATCACATAACTAAAGTGTCATTTAGAAATGGTTACAATGTACCGTGAGGTTTCAAAATCGTGACTGGGGAACTCTCTCCCAACAGCCATCTGTGGTGATTTCTTCTAGCCCACGCCCTTCCAAAGCTTCAGACTCATACGTGAGGAATCCTTCCTCATATGAGAGAACAGCAAGGTGGCACTAAAGCTGGGATTCTGCATGGGAGCTGAATTTCACTGGGGGGTTGCGTGGGGGACTCCCTTGGTTCGCAACCTCAGCTCCTGAAAGTTATCCCACCCAAGGGCATGTTTGGTTGTAAAGCTTGGATGGAGGTTTGGGGCAATGTGGAAATGTTTGCGAAAACTTCCAGCAAAGTTTTTCACTTTTTAAAAAATAACACCTCCTTTAGAAAATCTTCCAATCAGTGGGATTTCTCTCTTTTCCTCTAAGCCCCGCTCTTCTTCCCTTGTATATTCCATCTTTGATTGTATCCTCCTCCTTCCAGGCAGGCGTCAGTTTCCTTACAGAACACTTCTGCTTTCCCCTATACTTTATATAATAATAAACAATACAATACAATTATGTTAGCACCTGAGAATTGGTTACAAAGCAGGAGTGAAATTCAGGTCTCACTGAAGTCCATGGGATCTTTGCAATTGATTTCTATCAAGCTAGGGTTCTGAGGGAGTCCATTGTGCACTACACAAACACACAATAAAAAGTTGGTTCCTGCCCAAAAGAGCTTGCAGCCTATGTTCAAATAATTCTTATTTTACATCATCTTGAACACTGAATACAATTCCAGCCCCGTGTTTTATATTTCATCATTATTCTAAAGCAGTACCACACACGAATGGATTTGCAGTGTTTGAGTGCAGTACATAGGAGGAGACCACAGCCTTGCTGTAACTGAATCCTCCTAAAGTGCAAAGCCTCAAAATGCATATATAAATAGCTGTTTGAGATTTGGAGCCTGCTATCTTTCATTTGCACAAATGTAAATGGCTATGCAAGGTGTAAGGCAGTGGAGAATCTGGCCCGTAGTATTGACATGTGGAAGTTTTAAATACATGCAAAGTGATGGGCAGCTTTACGGGAGACCATGTGGTTTTAAGAGAGCGTGAGTTTGGGAATCAGAAGACCTGGTTTCTGTTCTTTGTTCTACCAATGACACATCATGTGACTTTCTAAGCTTGTCTCTCTCCATGACTCAGTTTCCTCTCCCACCCTTTGTCTGCATCGTCTGCATTGTCCATTTACATTGTCTCGGAGAGCCTGTTTTGTATAGTGCCTAAGAGAATGGGGCCCAATCCTGGCTGGGGCAAGTAGCTGCTACCTTAATATAAATGATAGTAATAATAATGGAAGTGACTGCAGTGGACAGGATAACTACTGTGTGTTATTCTTCAAAATGCAGCTGCTGACATGCATTAGATGTGAACATTGAATAAGAATTTTTTAGTGATAATTTACTGTAAAAGATCACATTAGAAAATTGATTCCCTTCTCCCCCCCCCCCCATTGTATGAGCTAAGATACCAGTTTAGGTACTTTTTATGGGGTAGTCAGCTAATGGCTCAATTACTGCTCCAGGGCTGCATTTTTGTTCTGTAGAGAAGCTATTATTGAACTTGAAAAAAAACATTGTTGGGATGGGAGGGGGAATATTAAAAAAGTTGTGCTGCAGTTTTGGTAGGATAAGGCCATTGTTCAGCCCATATTGTTATTACATTTGTGCTGCTTTATTACATTATATCGATTCCCCCCCCCCCCCGCCCACCTCCAAGAACATTACAATTCCAATCCATGGCAGCTACAAAAGAAATAAAGCAGAAGAGAACATTGGTGCCTATTAAATTATGAAACTAAAAGAAACAATAGTCCACAGCAGAAGAAACACTATTAAAAAGCCTCAAACATCTTTTCAAGTGACCTTTAGACAGCAGCTGACTGGTGTGGCACCTGCTTATCTTTCTCTACTTTGGTATGGATACAAGAGGAAGCTTATGGCTGAGCCTAATGCAGGCACTGTCTGTTCTTGAAAATTAAGAGAGGTTGATAATAACGTTTATTTATAAAAATGGAAGAGTTTGCTAAATATAACTCAGGTTTACACTAGGGAAGACCAAAGAAGTTTTGATAAATAAAAGCCAACCCAAAACATCAGCCATAACGGGCAACACAACTTCTTTTAGGGTGCAAAGTAGTTTGGACTGCTTTCTTTTATAAGACTATAATAAGGCTAAGCCCTGAGGCCAGAGAAGGGTCATAAAGGAGTCCTCCCTGCAGGCTAGAATGGCTGTGGAGAAACCAGCCAATCAGGAGCTAGGAGGGACTACAAAAGGAACTGCAGGATGAACAAGCAGCTCAATTGCAGCCCAGACCTAGAAGGGATTAAGTCAAGGGAGGCTGACTGGCAGAACCAGGGACAGCTCCCAGTGGAGAGCTGCTGAGAGAGTGATGAACTTGAAGGTTGCCCTGAGCTAAGGGCAAAGGCGCTGTCTCCAAGGCTGTGTCCAGACTCAGGGTTTTTTTTCGAAAAAAGTAGCCTTTTTTTCAAAAAAACTTCACCTGCGTCTAGACTGCAGCTGCGTTCTTTCGAAATTAAATCGAAAGAACGTGTCTTTTCTTTCGACGGCGGTAAACCTCATTGCACGAGGAAGAAAGCCTTTTTTCAAAAGTGCTCTTTCGAAAAAAGGCGTTCTTGAAAGCAAACAGGGCTTTTTAGAAAGAGAGCATCCAGACTCACTTGCTGCTTTCTTTCAAAAAAGCGGCTTGCTTTTTCGAAAGTTCCGCGTGCAGTCTAGACGCTCTCTTTCGAAAGAGGCTTTTTCAAAAGTATCTTTCGAAAAAGCCTCTTTCGAAAGAGGCTTGCAGTCTAGATATAGCCCAAGAGGGGAAGCCCTGAAGGCATTATTCTCTTTCAGAGTGAGGCAACAAACTGAGGGAATGGCATCAAACTGAGACGCATTCTACAGAGGGCCCTGGGACAGCCCCTGTGAGAGGTGTACCCCAGAAGGGATTTGTGATCACACAGAGCGTGACTTGGCTGGAGGGCTGAGTAGCTGCAAGGCTTTTATCACTGAGGTAGTGCAGGAACACGTACTTGGCCAAACAGGGGCACTTGCATGAGGTGAGTGTGGATCCTGTTACAAAGACATTACATTTTTAATGGTCTCTTTCATTCTTAATTTGCACTGGAAGCCAATGCAGCAAAGTGTTTGGCGGGTGTGTGGGTGCTTTACTGCAATAGGTCTGACTTGACTTCCAGATTATTTTTTGCAAATTCAAGAGTTTTAGGTTAGTATCCACACTCAAACCACCCTTACAAATCTTTTGTGTTTCTCTCATTGTTAGTGAGGTCCCAATGTGTAGCTCCAGTGGCACTTCTCAGATAAGATTGAGGCCTATGGGCTTAAACTCCCTCCCCCCCAAGAGACGTCATTACTACTTCAATTAAGATTTTTAAACAGCAACATTGTCCTTATCGGTTCCCATTAACACCAGAAAAACCTGCAACCAACTTAGGCAAAAGGAACAAAAATGTGCTTTTGGGTGGATATTTCTCCAAAGCTGATATTAGCATCATGAAACTGGGCAGAGATATCCGGGTGGCCATTTTATGGTTCCACAGGAAACTGTAAGGGCCCAGTTCAGCTGCATGTTCTTCACTTCCACCATGTGAGTGGTCTCATTGAAATCAAAATGTGTCTATAGGGTCTCACACAAGGGGGTTTTGCTCCATGACTGGAGCTCCCAGATGCTCTAGTAATACAAATAATAAATGTATGATAACAATTTAATAAAACTATCAACAGGACTATCAACAGCCCTTTTATAAATTCTATTCTAAGTGTTTTTCTAGGTCAAGATGCATATATACTAGTGATACACAGGCTTAGATTAATACGTCTGTTTCTATTTTTTTGGGGCGGGGGAGGGTTTAGACCCTGTAAGGCATTCCAGCCCTGTAAAAGACAAATAGCCACAAAATTGTCATTTCAGAGCCATTTTTTGGCTTTTGTCTTTGACCACCAAAGAGCAGTTTAAATCTAAGTTTGTCACTTGTACTGACATTAAATAATAACAGTGCACCTGATTCTGCAACTAGCCTCAATGACTTCTCAACTCAGGATGCAGAACTAGTTCCATAAGGTTCCTATGAGCATTAATAGGCTCAAACTTCTATTAAGCCAGATGCATAGCACATCACATGAGAGAGACGACCAAGGATAAACTGCCACCCAATGCCATTTTAAACAGTAGGTACGCTCCACAATGTTGACAGATTCTTAACTATTCGCTGCTACTGTTACCACATTCCTTTAGGAAGGCAGAAAACATCTTGTTCTCCTCTCTGGCATGTCTGAGCTATAAAATTAAGTCGATTTAGCTTGTTGCAGTGGCAACGGTCGGTGGACATAATTACATTGCTTGTGCATGACTCTGTGTTGGCGGCACAACTTCTCACCAGGAGCACTTACACTGATTTAACTGTCAGTGTGGGGTCTTATGCGATGGCTTATGACAGCAGCACCAACATAACTACATTAAGTGCTATGGCTCTTGTGGTCGTGGAGTTAAGCTAGTGAAGAAGGGAGTTGTATCAGCAGGAGCAACGGTTTAGTGGAAGAACACACAGAGTTTAGGCTGATGTAAGCTTAGCCCTGGTTTACACTGCATCATTAGGCCAGGTCTACATTAGACATGGAAGTTCAGGTTAAGGTATGCCACTTAGCAAAAATTCCTATCTGCTTCCCTTACTGCTGCCCTTTGCGTTTGACTTATGGGTCTATGCTAGACCCACTAAATTGAATGCCAGAATATCGATCTCTGGTGCGGCAAGTGAAGATATGCCCTTAGATTGATTCAAGGAAGTTTAAATCAACCTAACTGTGTGTCTGCACTAAAATGTCATTCCCGCTGATGTAAGTTGACTCTTATGCCGACTTAACTCCCCCTTTGTGAGAAGCATAGCACTTAGTTCCACCACGTTTCATGCAGTATCGACACGATATTGCTTATGTTGACTGGTGCTGGCTTTCAGAAGCTGTCCCACAATGCCCCTCCCCCCGACAGTTACAGTGGTGCAAGCTTTTCCTTCCAATCCCCCAGCTGACTTACCGCATTCATTCACTTTCCCACAAATGCTCAACGGTATGACATTGGCGTTGGAAAAGGTTCAGAAAAAGGCAACAAAAATGATTAGGAGTTTGGAACGGGTCCCATATGAAGAGAGGTTAAAAAGACTTGGACTTTTCAGCTAAGAAAAGAGGAGACTAAGGGGGCATATGGTAGAGGTCAATAAAGTCATGACTGGTGTGGAAAAAGTAACTAAGGAAAAGTTGACAGGGAGTCCTGTGGCACCTTATAGACTAACAGATGTATTGGAGGATAAGCTTTCGTGGGCAAAGTTATTTACTTGTTCCCATAATATAAGAACTAGGGGTCACCAAATGAAATGAATAGGTAGCAAGTTTAAAACAAACAAAAGGAAGTTTTTCTTCATGCAGAGCACAGTCAACCTGTGGAACTCCTTGCCAGAGGATGTTGTGAAGACTAGGACTTTAACATGGTTTAAAAAAGAGCTAGATAAATTCATGGCGGTTAGGTCCATCAATGGCTTTTAGCCAGAGTGGGTATAAATGGTGTCCCTATTTGTCTGGAAATGGATGACAGGAGAGGGATCATGTGATGATTACCCATTGTGTTCCCTCCCTCTGGGGTATCTGGCATTGGCCACTATTGGTAGACAGGATACTGATCTAGACGGACCTTTGGACTGACCCAGTATGGCCGTTTTTATGACATATAGCACAAGAAGGATGTCTTTCAAAACAAATAGGGAGAATGACTCCTATTATTGAATCCTGCCCCCTCCTGGAAGACAAGAACTTCACAGGTGCATTATTTTAACTAATTTAATTTCTGTTGATTCTCCCTTTTGAGACAGAGTTCTATGTCTGGTCATAGTAAAATATAGTGAGGCTAAAACTGCATATTTCATATAGAGGCAATGCCACATACTTTGACATCATTGACAGGGGGATAGGAAAACAAGCTGAAAGTACAATTGATCCAACTCTGCTCCTATTGCCATCAGTGGGAAAACTGGACTTGAGTGGCAGCATTTAAAGGTCAGTGCTTAGTGCTTTTGAAAACCCCATTTTCACTGGCTACAGTGAAACCTGCACAAGAAGCCATGCTAATTACACGCCCTTTAAAGGTGATGTGCAGAGACTGGAATAGAACTGAGCAGAATAGGAATCTGAATAGAACTGGCCTATGGCACAGCGGGCAGATCATGGAGCCAATGCCTGAGGGTTTTATGAAGAAAATGCAGCCTACAAGTATTTGGGACTCCATATCATGCCCACTCCCAAAAGCATCTCTTGGTTGTCTCAACCATAGTAACCTCTTTGGCCAGCACCACTCAGTCTTGTAGTGGCTCTGGTTGGCTGTGTGCCCAGTGACCAAGGTGGGAATGTAAATACCTGGAGTTGCAACAACTCCACTCCAGATTTACTTTCTGCCAGCAAGTCCTCTCCCCTCAGGATGAAACTCAGAGTTCAGCTCTATTCCCCTTTACTAGAAGGCCACCTACATTAAAGAGCACAGTGTGGCATAAAATCATAGAATACTAGGACTGGAAGGGACCTCGAGAGGTCAGCGAGTTCAGTCCCCTGCCCTCACAGCAGGACCGAATACTGTCTAGACCATCCCTGATAGACATTTATCTAACCTACTCTTAAATATCTCCACAGATGGGGATTCCACAACCTCCATGGGCAATTTATTCCAGTGTTTGACTACCCTGACAGTTAGGAACTTTTTCCTAATGTCCAACCTAAACCTCCCTTGCTGCAGTTTAAGCCCATTGCTTCTTGTTCTATCCCCAGAGGCCAAGATTAACAAGTTTTCTCCCTCCTCCTTATGACACCCTTTTAGATATCTGAAAACTGCTATCATGTCCCCCCTCAATCTTCTCTTTTCTAAACTAAACAAACCCAATTCCTTCAGCCTTCCCTCATAGGTCATGTTCTCTAGACCTTTAATCGTTCTCGTTGCTCTTCTCTGGACCCTCTCCAATTTCTCCACATCTTTCTTGAAATGCAGTGCCCAGAACTGAACACAATACTCCAATTGAGGTCTAACCAGTGCAGAGTAGAGCGGAAGATTGATTTCTTGTGTCTTGCTCACAACACACCTGTTAATGCATCCCAGAATCATGTTTGCTTTCTTTGCAACAGCATCACACTGCTGACTCATATTCAACTTGTGGTCCATTATAACCCCTAGATCCCTTTCTGCTGTACTCCTTCCCAGGCAGTCGCTTCCCATTCTGTATGTATGAAACTGATTGTTCCTTCCTAAGTGGAGCACTTTTTATTTGTCTTTATTAAACTTCATCCTATTTACCTCAGACCATTTCTCCAATTTGTCCAGGTCATTTTGAATTATGACCCTATCCTTCAGATTAGTCACAATCCCTCCCAGTGTGGTATCATCTGCAAAGTTAATAAGCGTACTTTCTATACCAATATCTAAATAGTTGATGAAGATACTGAACAGAGCCGGTTCCAAAACAGACCCCAACGGAATTTCACTTTTTATACCTTTCCAGCAGGATTGTGAACCATTAATAACTACTCTCTAAGAATGATTATCCAGCCAGTTATGCACCCACCTTATAGGAGCCTCATCTAAGTTGTATTTACCTAGTTTATTGATAAGAATATCATGTGAGACCGTATCAAATGCCTTACTAAAGTCTAAGTATACCACATCCACCGCTTCTACCTTATCCACAAGACTTGTTATCTTATTAAAGAAAGCTATCAGATTGGTTTGACATTATTTGTTCTTTATAAATCCATGCTGGCTGTTCCCTATCACCTTGCCACCTTCCAAGATGATTTCCTTAATTACTTGCTCCATTATCTTCCCTGGCACAGAAGTTAAACTAACTGATCTGAAGTTTCCTGGGTTGTTGTTATTTCTCTTTTTATAGATGGGAACTATATTTGCCCTTTTCCAGTCCTCTCGAATCTCTCCTGTCTCCCATGATTTTTCAAAGATGATAGCTAGAGGCTCAGATACCTCCTTTATCAGCTCCTTGAGTATTCTAGGATGCATTTTCATCTGGCCTTGGTGACTTGCAGGCATTTAATTTTTCTAGGTGATTTTATCTTGTTCTTTTTTTATTTTACCTTCTAAAACTACCCCCTTCCCACTAGCATGCAGTATGTTAGGCTACAGACTTCTCGGTGAAGACCGAAACAAAGAAGTCATTGAGCATCTCTTCCATTTCCAAGTTTCCTGTTACTGTTTCTCCCTCCTCACTGACCAGTGGGCCTACTCTCTCTTTGGTCTTCCTCTTGCTTTTAATGTATTTATAAAAAGTCGTCTTTTTTCCCATTGTTCCTGTAGCTAGTCTGAACTCATTCTGTGCCTTTGCCTTTTTAATCTTGCACCTGCATTCCTGTGTTGTTTGCCTATATTCATCCTTTGTAATTTGTCCTACTTTCCATTTTTTATATGACTCCTTTTTTATTTTTAGATCATGCAAGATCTCGTGGTTAAGCCAAGGTGGTCTTTTGCCATATTTTCTCTCTCTCTCTGACACATCGGAATAGCTTGCTTTTGGGCCCTTAACAATGTCCCTTTGAAAAACTGCCAACTCTCCTCAGTTATTTTTCCCCTCAGTCTCGATTCCCATGGGACCTTACCTATCAGTTCTCTGAGCTTACTAAAATCCGCCTTCCTGAAATCCATTGTCTCTATTTTGCTGTTCTCCCTTCTACCCTTCCTTAGAATTGTAAGCTCTATGATTTCATGATCACTTTCACCCGAGCTGCCTTCCACTTTCAAATTCTCAACCAGTTCCTCCCTATTTGTTAGGATCAAATCTAGAACAGCTTCCCCCTGGTAGCTTTTTCAACCTTCTGAAATAAAAAGTTGTCTCCAATGCAGTCCAAGAACTTATTGGATAGTCTGTGCCCTGCAGTGTTATTTTCCCAACATATATCTGGATGGTTGAAGTCCCCCATCACCACCAAATCTTGGGCTTTGGATGATTTTGTTTATTGTTTTAAAAAAGCCTCATCCACTTCTTCCAGCTGGGTAGGTGGCAGGCAGTAGACTCCTAGCATGACATCACCTTTGTTTTTAATCCCTTTTAGCCTAACCCAAATACTTTCAACACTTCCGTCTCCTATGTCCATCTCTACCTCACACCAAGTGTGTTCATTTTTAATGTACACCTCCTCCCTTTTTTCTCTGTCTGTCCTTCCTGAGCAAGCTGTACCCTTCTATACAAACATTCCAATCATATGTATTATCCCACCAAGTTTCTGTGATGCCAACAATGTAATAATTGTACTTATTTATTAGCACTTCCAGTTCTTTCTGCTTATTTCCCATGCTTCTCACATTTGTATATAGGGATCTAAGATCCTGATTTGACCTTTCCTCCCAGTTTTGCCCTGACCCTCCTTTCTCTCTGCCATTGTAGCCCACGCTACCTCCCATTTCCGACCCATGTCCCAGTTCTCCATGTTCTCTACTTACCTGTGGGCTTTGCTCACCTGTCCCTGTCGAACCTAGTTTAAAGCCCTCCTCACTAGGTTATCTATTCTGTGTCCAAATAGGGTCTTCCCCCTCCTCGAAAGGTGAACGCCATCCCTGTAATAGCATTTCATGGTTGAGGAAGCCAAAGCCCTCCTGGCTACACCATCTTCGCAGTCAGGCATTCACCTTCAGGATGCACCCTGTCTCTGCCTGGGCCCCTACCTTCGACAGGAAGGATCGAAGAGAATACCACCTGTGCTCCAGACTCCTTCACCCATACTCCCAGAGCCTCAGTGTCACACCTCGCAGTATCATTTGTGCCCACATGGATGAGTAGCATGGGGTAGTAGTCAGAGGGCCAGATAATCCTCAACAATGCCTCCATAACATCTCGGATATGGGCCCCCGGCAGACAGTATACCTCCCGAGATGAAATTTCAGGGCGACAGATGGGTGCCTCTGTCCCCCTCAGAAGAGAGTCTCCAACCACCACTACCCTACGTTTCCTATTCGCAGTGGTGACAGCAGACCTCCCAGCCTTGGAGGTATGGGGCTTCTCCTCCTCCGGTGTAGGGGGTGATTGCTTATCTCCTGTATAAAGAAGAGCATAACGGTTTCCTAGTACTATGGAGGGAGGGTTCGGAGCATGTGCACATGAACCATGCTACGTGGTGCAATTTAATCTTCTGTAGTCCGGCACAACTGCTTTCTATTCTTATTGTGGTGCATCTCTGTTGACTTCATTTACACAGTTTGGGTCAATAACAAAACACCATACCACCCCTCAGTTTCTAAATCTGTGTGATCATTTTTTTCACATATGTAAACTTATTTTGAAAAAAGCAGCTATTAATGGTGTTGGGCATAAAATGGTGATGTACTAAGTATAGCTGTTCAAAAGAGTAGATTTTTTTTTAAAAAAAATTAGAAGTTGAAAGAAATAAAATATATTTGAAAGATTATCAGGTGCTGAATACCCTGCACTTCCATTGATTCAATACAATCTCTCAATTTGTCCACCCTCCACTAGTCCAACCCCAGGACTGAATCAAGAGGCCAAGCATGTATCTATAAAAAAGCAGAGTTTAGCATCTGTCAGGGTAGAGCTAGAAACCATGCAAGTTGGACCTGCAGATTATCAGGGATCACTTCTGCAAATTATTGTGTCTGCATTTTCAAACCAATATGTTAAAATAATATTACTCCCTTTTGTAAGGGCACCTTGTTCAATGCCCAAGAAAGTCAAAGAAAAGTCCCATTGACCTCAGTGGACTTTGAACTAAGCCCCAATGGAGCTGGTACAAGAACTACAGCATGCAAGAACTGTACAGAAAGTAAATACTCATTGTGATTCCATAAGGTTATATTTTAAATTAACCTGGAAATTTTTCTTTATTGTCTTCCTTCATCATGCCAGAGGCTCTTCTTGTTTGTGTGTAATATTCTTGCTCAGTTTATTCGATGAACTAACCCCCATGGTGAAGTTTTAGGCTCTCTTGGCTTGTTTGTTTTTTTATTCTAGTGAATAAAATAAAATGAATACAGATTGCCTACAGCTATTCTCATCATAAAAAGTCTCCCTCATAGCGTGCAACAAAACAAAAGCAAATAGGGTAGGTCAATGGGGCTGCATTTCCAGTGGAGATCCATCTCTACATCTGTTTTTGTTACCTGGCTTGGTGATTACCTGAAGCCTTCCTTTGCCTGCATTTCATCAAACTCAAGATTTCTGATGCTCTTAAAATCAGGAGAACAAAAACCTAGGCTGACAGATCTAAGTTACCTGTCTGAGCACGACAACCTTGGCTCAGAAGATAATGGGCTAGATTATCAGCGGGTGTAAATCAGCACACCTACATTGATTTCACTGGAGCTAGGCCAGAATACACCATCTGAGGTTGTGGTCTAATAGCTATTGAGATTGATGGGATTAAGTAATCAGGTTTGCACTGGAAGAACAGTGTTAAATGTATCCCTGGCATCGTGCCATTGATTTCAGCAGTTACTCCTGGGATGAATCTGTGCCCTCTTATGTATAAATCACCAGTTTTCTCGCTCTGCATGCATGCCCGGTGCATGGTGCTAACAAACATTGTGCTATTGCTCCCCACAGAGATGTCTGACACCTACAATTCCCACTGAAGTCAATGAAGCCAATAGCTTAGAAGCTGCAGATACTCAGCAACTCAGGATCCGGCCAGTAATTGTCACGATCATCTACTATTCAGTTCTACTCTGAAAAGATGATTCAGAGGATGGGGGGGGGGGGGGTAGGAGATTGACATAGCAGGGCTCTATCTTCAATGTGTCTCAGTAACTCCATACTCAGTTTCCTAGAACAGGTTTTTTTATTCAACTTCTTTAGCAGAAGTTTCTTTGATCACTGAATTGATCGGTGTCTTAGCTCATTGGAGTCAAGGGAAACATTCCCATCAAATGTAACAATCTTTGGATTTCTCTAAATGAGAGAGAAACAATGGAAGGTGAATGATTCTCTGTGATGAAGTACTCTGTTCCTCAAAGGTAAGGATACTTAGGGGGTCAGGTCACCCCATCACATGACCCTTTAGGATTCTGGAAGGTCCAAAAAGCAGACACAGAGGGATGCCCATCCCATCGCACTGACTGGAGAAAGAGATAGAGAAGAAGTGGTCCTTAGGAGGAAATCCCATCACTGTCTCTTGAAGAGCCCTGGGCCAGGAGCTTTGCAGCCAGGGCAGGACAAACTTTCCCTCTCTACCTCACAACTAACTGGGGATGATTCAGGGGAAGGGGATCAGCATCAGTGCTGCCTCCTCCCTCACAGAAGGGCAGGCAGCAGCAGGAGAGGACCGGCTCACCGAGCCTGAGGACTAATGGGGTGGTGGAAAGCAGGGAGGAGGCAGTAGCTGAGGGAAAAGCTGACTAAGGACACCCCTCAGTTAGAACCTTCAGTCTGAGGCCTGCTTGCTTGAAGCATTGCTGGGTGAAGGAGAAAGGCCTTAGCAGTTTCCTATACTTGGGGAGGAGAGGTCCCCTGTACTTGGAAACCACAAGTCCAGGTATGTCTGGGGGCCTTGCTGAATATCCAGGCCAGGCTGAACAATTCCCCCGCTGTGACCTCACTGAATTTTAGCTCCTTTGCTGGAGAGTGACTGTGGATAAGTTTTTTCACAGCCCACCTGGCTGTTGGTTATTTTCCTTGTGAAGCCATTATCTTCTTGAATCCCCAATTTACAGTATGTGTTAATGACAACTGAATAACACGATTCTCATAACTCCATATGCATATACATTTATTTTGCCATATTCATTTAGGGATCAATAAATGACTTTCAGCATTTTATAACCTTTCCACTGATTTCTCACATGGAATGCAGTTATATACAGATGAGGAATATGGAGTCTTACAAGATGCTTCCCCAAGGTATAGAACATCACAGATTTAATTTTGTAGTGTAAACATGCCCTGATTTTCAGTTGCACAAGATCAAGCCCACAAATTGAGATTTTTCAAGGGAGCCGAAAGCAATTGGGCATCAACTTGCATTTCATTTCAAAGGGATTGTGTGCTGACCTCCTCTTAGTCCCTTTCAAAATTCCAGACAAAAGATTACATAAATATGATAAAAATGATAAAATGGGTGTTTGATATTCCTGTATTCAATGCATCAGAAAGTCAAAGGAACAGCTTTTACAATCCTTTTTCTTGTAAGGTTTTGGTGTTTGAAAAAGACTGTAAAAATCTTGATACTGCCCTCTGAGTGTTAGAAGATGTATTTAAAAAGCAAATCCTTGAATAGGAGCTGAAAAAATTCTACGCCCCACTAATTAGCGTAGGGTGATGCAATTGCTGTTTTTTAATTAGGGTGCAGATTAGAGTATTGATTGTTTACTTGGTGAGGGCATTGTGATTTGTTATAGGCCATTATGTTTTATTTTTTATGTAAGCATTTAGATTGTGACAGGCAATATTATACAGTTTAAAATGTATGGGCTTAATTAGTTGCTTTGCATGATTTAACAGGTCTCCTCCTGCTGCATTTCAAACATGTAGTACATGTGGATTAAATATGCAAAATAGCTGTGGGTGTCAGAGATTTAACTGACAGCTCAATACAAATTTGTGTAGAGAGAATCATTCTCAGAGAGGCACAGGGAGAGTTCCCTCTCTTTCTGGGAAGGGCTGGGTGAAGGCAAGATGGAGAGAGCCACAAGGAGCAAAACTGCGGGCCAAAATAGGGCCTGTAAGAAGCAGGGAGATCCCCAAGACAAGCTGCTGGAGTCCCTTGCAATGCCATACTCTGGCTTGGGGGGAAGCTAGGTAAGTGAATTAGCAGCTTACAGTAGGGTTGATGAGGCTACCTGTGATAAGACTGGACTTCACCCAGGAATCCCCTGCCACACTTATGTTCCTAACAACAAAAGTCTAGCTTTCTGGGTGAAGGCTCTGTTTTCATAATTAGGCCCAATTCATTGTGCTCACCACATGGAAAACTCCTGTTAAAGGCAATGGAGAATTGAACACACAAGGCCTGCAGCATCCAGACCTAATGCTCTGGAATAATTCATTGCTGAATGGTAGAGAAAAACCTCATCATGTAGAAAGGTACAGCGCTCTATGGGCGGTGTGCATAATACATTATCGAGAACTGAGCCATTCTGAGTGACTACCAGTGCACTGAAAACCATTTTTCAGTTTTATTCTGTGGAAACTATAAAGAGCTCTGTAACATCTTCATGTGATACCTCATCTAAAGGGACAGCAAGACGACAATAGAGGATGAAATGTGCTCTGCTACATGAATGTTTACCAAAATGCTTGGTAATAACTGTCACTTAAGCTGCCATATTTTTTGGATACTTCTTTGCCCGGTAGCCATTCCCACTGACATGTGTCTCTAAGGAGCTGGTGTATTAATGGGAAAATTGTGATGAATGTGTTGTCTGCTACCACGTTAGGGACAACACCCGAGGCTTTCGAAAATGTGTTAACAATCGAAGAAGTTACAGTACAGTGTATCGTTTTCTTTTTACTCTATAGGCAGATTACTACCCATTAGAAACAGAATTGGGGAAGAACAAAATCAGCACCAGAATAGAATTGGGGTTTGAGGGGAAATTTACTTAGGGTCAGATCCTGGCCCCATTTTAGTTAATGGCAAACCTCCCTTGGGCCTTGCTACACTCAGGACTATTCTAAACTTCAGTGCCCCCTAGGGAAGGTTTAGCTTATGCTGGCAGCACTGGTATAATTAAGACAGTTTTTGGAACGCCATGCTAGCAAAAGTACTCTTTTGCCAGTATATGAATTGTCTACAGGGGAGGTGAGAGGTTGCCAATGTAACTAGGTCAGTCCAGATTGTATGGATGTTTAGGAGTTAATTAACGGTTGTGGATCCGACAAAGTGCTGAGTGAATGGAGGTGTGTATCTACTAAATTTAAAAGCTTCAGGGGGTAGCCGAGTTAGTCTGTACAGGATAAACTTAAAAAACAACAAATAGTCTGGAAGCACTTTAAAGACTAACAAAACATGTAGATGGGATCATGAGCTTTTGTGGGCACAGCCCACTTCTTCAACTAGACTTTCTGAATATCAGTTACAATCACTCTTAAGAACTGTTCTTAATGCATAGAGCTAGTCTCACCTGGCCTAAATTCCATAAATCAAGTAAACTACACTAATTTGCATCTGAGGATCTAGCCCATAACGTACGAAGAAAATGCACTCGTGACATTGTTAGTGACGTATAATATATTCTTCAAGTTATGCCACCTTTTGATTTTGAGAAAAGAATTCTAAGGGAAGCGCAAGTCCCATGACGAGGTGCTACATTTACTTAACCCTAGGTCCTGTAATTTACAGGACTGGGCAACTTACGAATCCTTGGATATACAATAAAAAAGCATGTCACATTTTTCCATGGCACAGCTTCGGTAGCTCCCAACTTTGGGAACTTAAGAAGTTAAAATTTATAATAAATTAGGTCTTTTTAGGTCACCAGAGTGTCTTTCCATAGAGAGGAGATGATCACCTTGGTAAATTGCACCATCATTTTATGATAGGATGTAATTAACATATTTGACCATGGGTTACTGCAGTGGTAGCCCTTATTTGCAGAGCAGAGAATGTGCCTTAATACTGTAATCAGTTTAGAAACAAACGCACAACTTATTCATATGATTGTTATGACATTTACTTTCAAAGCTCTCAAATATTTAGGGCCATCTAAAAGGATAGAGAAAGCTCTTCTGTCAAACTCTAATTGTGTATCAGAATCAGCAGGATTTTATCCTAATCAGCTACCAAATCCTGCATTCATAGTTTGTTCCTATTGATCTCAAGTGCAGTCAACCAATATGTAGGAGAATTTGGCTCAGGGACTAGTCCTGTAGACATGAATGTCTTCCGAGAAAGGCCATGAGAGCCAATAGACTGGACTGAATGTTGGAAGATTGGCTTCTATTCTGAGCTATGCTACCAACTCCTTGTGTATCCCAGGAGAGTCACAACCTCACTGTGCCTGTTTCCCCATATGTAAAATGGAAAACGCTACCCACCATTGTAAAGAAATGTGGGTATGTTCACACTTGCAGCCCATTTCAGAATAGGGCTGCAAATGCAGGCATTCGGAATTGCAAATCAAGCCTGGGGTTTAAATATCCGGCAATTGATTTGCATCTTCTTGGCCGGGTGCCATTTTTTGAAATTTACAAGCCTGGAATAACTGCCCGTGTCTACACGCAGCAGTGAAACGGGCGTTCGAAATAAAGCCCTATTTTGAATTACCTGTTATTCTTCGTGCAAGGAGGTTTAACAGGTAGTTCGAAATAGGGCTTTATTTCGAACGTCTGTTTCACTGCCGCGTGTAAATGCGGGCAGTTATTCTGGGCTTGTAAATTTCAAAAATGGTGCCCAGCCGAGAAGATGCAAATCAATCGCGGGATATTTAAACCCCGGGCTTGATTTGCAATTCCGAATGCCTACATTTGCAGCCCTATTCTGAAATAGGCTGCAGTGTAGACATACCCTTTGAGAGCTACAGATATGTGCAGCTTCCCTCAGTTCAGAGGATTTCTGGTAAATAGTGTTTGAAGTACAACGGGAAGTCAGCAATACAAATAAGTTTAATCATATCTCTCTGATTTTTGTTTTTGATAACTGTCTATGTGCACATTTCCATTGTTCAGCAGCATTTTCTATTTCTTTAATTGCTCATGAATAGAAAATTTTAAGGCCTAAGCTCAGCCATGGCTCACATAGGCATAAACTGAATTTAAGTTAGTTGCATGTGGAACAAACTTGGCCCTAAATAAACTGAGGATGCTCACAGTTCCAGGTTCTCCCACCCACGTCCTACATAAATGAGAGGGAATCATCTATCCTCTTGTGCCTCTGTTCCCAATCTTCTGCTTGCAGGTTGCATCCCTTCTCTTGCCCGTGGTCTCGCTAAATTACTGAGACTTCGAACTCTTCAAGGCAGGGACTGACTGTCTCTTAGTATATTGACAGCAACTAGCAAAATTGCTGCCCTAATCTCAGCTGGACCTTTTAGGAACTACTGTAAAATGCATATTAAATAATAGCAAAATTAGATAAATGATATTGAGAGACAACTCAACTAGGTTTTGATGACAAAATTAAGAGTCAGTGACCTTTTTTGTCAAGGTCATACGCTGCTCTTGGCAGCATGGTACCCAATACCATACTCAGTTTTGGTATGAATTTTGGATCTAAATAAACCCAGCAAAAACAAAGTGAGAATTCAGAGAGAGGCGCTGAGTTTTGCTGTGTTTTTATCAAAGCCACAGAGCTGCAGCTAGTTTTCATGCAAAATCATAAACTGGTCATGTACCCGTGGAAGGTTTGGAACCAGCCTGGCCTCAGTTCAGGTTTGTAATGAAACACAAACCCAAGAATTTCACTCTGTTCCAAGTCTGAGAATATTTTTCAATATGCTATTCAAACCACTGTTTCTGAAGCAGTGGTCCGTTCCTATTTACTTTCCGTGGGTGAGCAGTCCCCTTGACTGCAGTGTCACAGATGTATCAGTAAAATAGAGAGCTCAGCGTGGGGTAGTCAGTGTTTTAATATGAATTCCCTTTCCTAGCTGAAGTGTTTCTAGTACTCGTGATAACTGCTGCACTCCTCCTTTCTGTTTAAAGGTGGAGAACTTCACTGAAGTACTATTCACAGAAAAGGCGTTTACTCACTCAATATGGTCAATTCACAACATTTCCACTTGATTTCTCTAGGCTCATATTTAACGTGAAACGTTCTTGCCTATGGGCTAAATTGGTTATGAACAATCAAAGAACGCCATTTTCCGACTGAAGTGGCTTTTAGAACAATCAGGGATTTTCATGCTTTGATGGGGAATGTAGTAAAATGGGCATTTAATTTGAGGAATCCTTATTGCTTTAACAAGGAAAAGGCATTTTAACAATTACATCGATTTCGCTGATGGAATGAAAGGCCTCTCGACAAGTTAAATCATAACCAGTGTGGTATAAGGCGTGGGCTGGATTGTTATGGGAGATTAATGGTGAATAGAAGAAACATTTTTGACACAGAGAGTAACATTTACATCTGTTAAATCACACAAGTGAAAAATCAAACAAATTGGTTAATGAAATCCTTTCACATGATATTGGAAGAGGCTGAAGAGGTGTTCCATGCATCTGTCTGACTAGGAATGGAACCAAGGCATCAATTCAGCAGTCCTTCCTTTTAAAGCAACAGCACTTACGCATGTCCTTTAGGCATGTATTTAAGTCCATTGATTTCATTAAAGTTTCATGATATGCTTTGATGTGTTGGGGCCCAAGGCTGAGATCCTCTAAAGTATTTGGGTGCCTAAGTCTCATTGGTTTCAATGGCAGTTAAAAGCCCAAATGCCTTTGAGGATCTGGACCTAATTGGCTATATTTTCGATTATAAAAACCCAATCAGATTTTTAATTAAAATAAGAGTGTTAACCTAAATTTCACTTGTTTGACCCCCTTGGGACCGGATCCTGATCTTGTATACGCAGTATAAATCAGAAATAATTCTGCTGCATTTAGAGGAGCTTTGGAGAAGAAAAACTAGAACAGAATCAAGCCTTTTGTATATTTTATTGTTTTAAATATTGATGATGAAAAGACTCTCTGACTGTATAATCAGTAAACACAATAAGGAGTCCTGTGGCACATAAAGACTAACCAATTTATTTGGGCATAAGCTTTTGTGGATTAAAAAAAGCACTTTATCATATGCTTGCCTCAGTCTTTAAGGTGCCACAGGACTCCTTGTTTTTGCAGATACAGACTAACATGGCTACTCTTCTGAGACTTGTATTAGTCTATTTCATTTAGACTATTGAATCCAACTAGTTGAAACATAGCAGAAGCACCAAACCTCTAGGTGTATGTATTTTACAGGTTGATGAAGAAAGGGTTATAGTAGAACTTCATATTTACAAACACCTCGGGAATGAAAGTTGTTCATAACTCTGAGTGGCAGCTTAGAAACTAACCAAAACCCACTTTATCAGATGAATTGGAGTGAAAGTAACATATATATATATATCAGCAGAAGAAGTATCTGTCAATTGTAGGATTTGTGCTAATGAGGCTTATTAAGAGAGCTGGGTGTATCCCATACATAGCTTTTGATGTGGAAATGCAGATGTTAATGGTGGGAGAATTTGGCTTGGTAATGTGCCAACCAGTTAATGTCTAGGCCCAGGGTGATGGTGTCAAATCTGTAGATAAATTCCAGTTCTGCAAGCTCTCTCTGTAATTATTAGTGAAATTCCTTTGTAGAAGAATGGCTACTTTTAAATCCACAATTGAGTGACCAGGCAGGTTAAAATGTTTCCCTACAGGTTTATGTGTGTTACCGTTTCTGATGTCTGACTTGTGTCCATTTATCTTTTGTCATAGAGACAGTCTGGTTTTGCCAATATACATGGCAGAGGGACACTGCTGGCACTTGATGGCATAGATCACATGAGGGCATGTGCAGCTGTATGAGCCTCTGATGTTGTCACTTATGTGGTGAGGTCCTGTGATAATGTTGTTTGTATAGATGTGTGGACAGAGTTGGCGTCGGGGTTAATTGGAGGGGTGGGTTCCTCAGTGAGTATGATGGAGGTGTGCTGCGTAGTTATTGGAAAGAATTTGTTTGATGTTAGAGGGTTGTCTGTAGGTGTGGATTGGCCTGTTCCCCAAGGCCTGTAAGAGTGAGGGGTCATTTTGCAGGATGGGTTGTACAGTAAACTTCCGATAATCCGGCACCTTTGGGACCCAAGGAGTGCCGGATTATTGGATATGCCAGAGTACCGGAAGGGGGACTAAGAATGGTCTGGGGGGGAGGGGGGCGGCGGGGAACTGTGCAGCGTGTGGGGAGCACTCCAGCTGCTCTGCCCCACAGCTTCCCCAAGTCCGCCGCTCGACAGTTTCAGCAGCAACGGACTTAGGGAAGCCAGGGCCAGAGCAGCTGGGGTGCTGTCGGGTTGGTCCTGCAGCGCCGCTCAGGTCTTCCCCAAGTCTGCCGCTACTGAAACTGACCAGCAGCAGACTTGGGGAAGCCGGGGGCAGATCAGCTGGGGTGCTCTGCCCCACAGATTCCCCAAGTCTGCTGCTTGAAATATATAACAATAATGTAGCCGTGTTAGTCTGGATCTGCAAAAGCGACAAGGAGCCCTGTAGCACCTTATAGACTAACAGATGTATTGGAGCATAAGCTTTCGTGGGCAAAGACTCACTTCATCAGATGCAAGGATGAAGTGGGTCTTTGCCCACGAAAGCTTATGCTCCAGCACATCTGTTAGTCTATAAAGTGCTACAGGACTCCTTGTCGCTTGTGCCTAGGTAGGGGATTTTAGTCTGCTTTTTGGACTCACTCAGAAGGCACTACATTTCTTTTTCGGAGGGTGATGATTTTTTATGCTCTTTAAGGCAGTGGTGCCTTGCACAATGGCACGAGGAAGACTGACCTTAGTAGGCACTATTGAAAAGCAAATAAAAAAGGAAGATCGCTTTATAGGATGGATCGTGGGCTATGTTCCAAGTGCAAAGTGATCTCCCTCCCGGCATGTATGGATCCTCTGAAGCAATGAAGTAGTTCCAATTCCACTGCCTGTGTTTGTTGGCTTGGAGAAAGGGGAAATGGTATTTGGATCCCAGATCCTTATCTGCCATATCTGTTGGCAGCCAATAAAAGTTAGAGTGCATTTCATTGTGCAGGAGGGACTAACCCGCTGTGCTGTTGGCCAAGATTAGGTGGGAATAATGGTTCCTTAAAGCAGCTTTTACAAACAGGCGCACACACATGGCCCTGGGATGAGCTATGTTTGTCTGGGCCATGCCCATTAGAGAAAGTGTCTATGGGTTTACCCGTTCAAAGGCTTTGGACAGATGGATTAAAAATATTAACAGTCTAAGGCTCTGACCCAGTGAAGTAAAGGCTATTTACAACTTTAGAATACGGCAAGGTTGTTGAAGCATTCACCCTGTAGCCAGATTACATCATTTAAGAGACAAAGAGGAGTCAGAAACATGTATCACACCATGTCTCTCAGTAGTCTGGGGCAGGAATAAGAGTCACAAGTTGAGTGGATTTCATTCCCTCCTCCGGCCACGTCTGCGTGGAGATCATTTTAACACCTGGCCAAGTACAAAATAATGACATTTCAAGGGCAGGTTAAGTAGTTTAATAATAGGCATAGCTCATACTTGCTTAGACTGGGAAATTTAAAGGCCTAGATCCATTTAAAAGAATGAGAAACAAATGCCGGCATCAGTAATCAATAATAATTATACACAATAATTATGTTGGGCTTGTGCACAGGGTATAAAATTTTAATGAGAGGACTGGAGTGGCTTTTACAAATTGTGAAAAATCATATTGTGCTGCTGTTCAAATGCAGCTGAGTAAAACCCTGAATGTAAGCTCTCCTCTGCCCTTTGAGCACTAGCAGGTTTTTGTTTGCTCCGGGAGCTGCCTTACAGTCTGTGGTCACAAAGCGGATCTGGTTGTTAGCGCTGCAAAGCCTGTCCTTTTGGGGCACATCCTGATTTTTAATTGAGCCTCAGCATGTGTCTGCTTTGCACACTGAGACCGGGCTCTGACTGAGTTTGCAGACCAAACCTCCTTTCAGCCACACACACTTCCATCTGATTTGGTTCAGCAAACAGTCAGGGCCGGATTAACTGTTCTGGGGGCCCAGGGCTATTAGATTTTGTATGTTCCCCTGGGTGCCGGGGTGTGGCCAAAAGTGAGGGGTTCAACATGTGGGAGGGGATTCTGGGGTAAGGTAGGAGGATGGAGGCAGGGTCTGGAGTGGGGCCGGAGGTGAGGCATTTACAGGGCAGGAGCGGGGTACAGGCTGCAGCCAAGAGGTTTGGCATGCAGGAGGGGACACAGGCCAGGAGATAGGGTTGGGGTTCTAAGCAGGAGTTAGGGTGAGGGAGGGGGCTTAGGGCTGGGGTTGAGGGGGTTGGGATGTGAGATCTAGGAGGGAGATAGAGACAGTGTGGGAGGAGTTCAGGACTAGAGTGCGGGGCCCTTATCTGAGGCAACTCCTGTTTGGTGGGGAAGTGAACAGATGGCTCTATACAGCTCATGCTTGCCTGTATGCACTGCCCCTTGCAGTGTCCATTGTCCATAATTCGCAGCCAATGGGAGTTGTGGGGGCGGAGCCTGTAGGTGAGGGATGCATAGTGACAGACAGAGCTTCTGGGTGCTCATGGTGACCTGGGAGAGTGTGGGGATGGGACAGGAGGAACAGCAGCTCCCACAGTCGTCTCCCACCCACCCCCTGCTAGAGAGGGTCAGAATATGGGGGCTTTAGTGGCTTCCATCCCGAGCTAAGGGGTATCCCTTAGCCCAGAGCTGTGGGCTGCAGGCCCTAAAACCTCTTTCTTAATCCAGCCCCTCACTCAAGACCTGGATCCTAGGACTTTGTTAGAAGGGTGTGTTGGAGTCCAAATCCTGTGTGATTTGGGTCCAAGCCTTGTCATTTGCAGTGTGGCTGCAGCTCATGCCACAGTCCCAAGTCTGAAGATCTGCATAATGCAGTGTGGAAGTGTTAGCGTGGCCGAGACCTGGGACCAGCAATTGAACCCCCAGGTTTACAACGCCACGTGCATGCACGGAAACACCGATTCCACAAACTGGGGCTCCCTAGTCCCTGGTTGACAATGCAGCATTAGACGCGCTCCGAGAGGGGGGGAAGGAGACTGTAATGAGCAACTTTTCCTTTTTCTGTTAAAGAAAAGTTCATGATTAAATGGGGGAAGGGACTTACGGCCTCTCAGTCTATAATACCTTTGATTTATGGAGACACCGCGGTTTGGTACACAGGGCACTGAACTGTGAGTCCGGGAACCTGGATTCTGTTCACATTGTGTGACCTCAGGTAAGTCATTTCCCCCATCTTTGTCTGTCATGTCTAGTTAGATTATAAACTCTTCCAGTGGGGACTCGTTCTGGCTGTTTGTACAGTATCAAACACTGTGGTATCCTCATTTCAAGAGGAACCGAAAGGCCCTTTTTTAAGGGATTATTAAACATGATAATCCATGTTTGCTCATTTTCAGCTAATGTATTAAAGTTGCACCCTACTGTAACACAACAGTTGTGAATTCAGGTGGGATAGCTAAAATGTTGGAGACACCGAACTCGAAAGGGAATATAATATAATCTGGTTTACATCAAATTACACATTTGGAAAAACAAAACAAATCACTAAGGAACAAGCACACCATAATATTTTATCGTAAGGTGGTTGTACTCTGAGCAGCATGAAGTGATCATTAGTTGTTAAAACATTTTTCTGTCTATTTGGTCAGCTGTTTGTTAGTAGGCTATGGAGAAAACTTGACTCGCCCGCTGTCTTGGAGAGGATTCAGCATGCCTGGAACCTTCTAATCAGTGCTGCCAACTTTTAAGGTTTTATCGTGGATTTGACACTATTTATTGTTCGTTTTTCTTAAAGCCCAGGCTGCTGCAGTGAAGAGGCTGCATGACAAATCTAAGCTCTATCTTACATTTTTAAGTGAATTTCTGGCTCTCATAATTGAAATTGTTTGAAATGGTGAGGAAAATGAACCAGAAGATTCATACCTTGAGAAGCCTGACTCATGATATTTGAACATTAGTGTTGCTCGTACTGCTGTACAGATCTACCCAACCACTCCGATGAGGCACCTGCACTCATACACGCAAAGAATATTTTAACAAATAAATACATAAAATGGACCAAATCCTCTTGGTGGCATACATGTGTGTCGCTCCAGTGTAGAGCTATGCTGACCTGCGCTAAGCACTTGTCCATAAATGACAACGTGATGATGGTAGAAATGTATTCCTCTGCTTTCTCCATTTTAATTAATTTTATTGCCTTCTTTTCGGTTTCTTTTGTCTCATTTTGATGTATTGAAGAGAGATAAAATATTGACCATTACCCCTTATTGCTTAAAAAAATAATAACTTCTTGCGGTATTATGTGTCAGACATGTTAATGAAGATAGAAGCCTTTTGAATTGTATTCTGCAGTGAACCAATGTTTGTGAATCTGTGTATGTATCTTTCCATCAGCCTCACATATATATGAGACTATCTCTATCACCTAGAATATATGCTCCTATGAACTCTGTCAGGAACTGCCAAAAATACAGTGAGAGACAATATTTAGATTTATAAAATATAAGCCAAGCTGTCTGTGCTTGTTCAGTTGGAGTGGCACAGGTCATTGGCGAAAAACCTGATCTTTTCAGCATGAAAATGTCATTTATTTGCAAAATAGAGTTTCACTTCAGGACAAGAGGGGAGTCATAATATTGTTCTGTGAGCATGTTTGGATTCTTTGGCAATATCCATCTCTTGCCTGAAAGAAGACATTTTAAACATGTAAAATATATCAAGTTTCTAGGTAAGTGAACCTTACACCAAAACACCACAAAACCAGAAAAAGTAAGTGCTTATAGTTCCGACTGATCCCCACCTCACTTAGGAATGTGGGAAACCCTTATGCATGTTTAATGTTTGTAATGTAAAATGACACTCTGGGTACTTTTCATAACAGGGATGGTTCTCCCTCCTATATAAAATATTGTTTTGGCATTTCATTGTGTTGTTACGTTTACTAAAGAATTAAATATACCCTGTAATGATCTTGGTTGCACAGAATAGTAATAATATGTACTGTGAAATACCAAACTAAATACAGAAGCAAATGTAAATTGGGATTCTGCTCTCATTTACATTGTTAATAACCCCATTTACTTCAGTTTGATTACTCCAGATTTACACTGGTGTAAATGAAAGCATAATACGGTCCTATTTCCGCATCTGATAACAGATTGTCACAATATGGGAAAATACATAAACTGTATTGTGCTTGGACAGAGAATTGGACTGAGGTCACAGAATAATGGGATAATGTATTTAAGCAGAGGAAGTTGGATCCCACACTTTCTGGTCCTTGAAATTGACCTGATCCTGTTTCTTCTGTTGCGGGGGAGTCCCCAGTTTGCGTAAAAGCAGCATAGTTCTGTCTCTCCTTCATAGGAGCCATATTGGGAACATGCTTAAGGGAGGAAGTGTGGCTGGAATGCTGTTAATTTCAAGACCGTTGAAGTGTTCATCTGCTGAAAACAGATGTAAGAAATGAAATAATGATTTCAGTCCAATTACTTTGAGGCTAAGTCTCCATATCATAACCTTCCCTTCATTGCTACCATTAGTGACTGTATTGGCCTAACTGGCAGCAACGCCTTGGACAGATATTGAACCATATCATCTAACACCTAGCAGTGGGCCCTCCAGAAGACAGATGAAGAATACTCAGAGGGGTAGCATTACTGTTTTGAGCTGAATAAAAATCTAAATTGCCGTTGGGCCTGGTTCTCCACAGACTTGTACTTGATGCAGCCATTTCCAGTGGCAGAAGAGAGGTGTAAAACACTGCCACCTCAGAATGGTAATAAGTTACACCTAGTGGACAGTGGTGTAAATGGAGACACAAGCTTTAAGGAAGTGAAGAATCAACTTCTTCCCATAAAGGGAGCAAAGAAAACATGAACCGAAAGATCTTTTATTTACATCAGATAAAACCATTCATCATAGCGTCTTTCAAGGACTCAACTCTTACTGCCCCTGTATAAAACTATGGTACGCCCACATCTTGAATACTGTGTACAGATATGCTCTCCTCACCTTAAAAAAGATTTTTTAGCCTTGGAAAGGGTTCAGAAAAGGGCAACTAAAATGATTAGGGGTTTGGAACAGGTCCCATATGAGGAGAGGTTAAAGCGACTGGGACTTTTCAGTTTAGAAAAGAGGAGACAGAGGGGGGATATGATAGAGGTATATAAAATCATGAGCGGTGTGGAGTGGGCTGATAAAGAAAAGTTATTAGTTTCCTAAATAGAAGAACTAGAGGACACCAAATGAAAATAATGGGTAGCAGGTTTAAAACTAATAAAAGAAAGTTCTTCTTCACACAGCGTGTAGTCAACCTGTGGAACTCCTTGCCAGAGGAGGCTATGAAGGCTAGGACTATAACAGAGTTTAAAGAGAAGCTAGATAATTTCATGGAGGTTAGGTCCATAAAAGGCTATTAGCCAGGGGATAAAATGGTGTCCTTGGCCTCTGTTTGTCAGAGGCTGGAGAAGATGGCAGGAGACAAATCGCTTGATCATTGTCTTCAGTCCACCCTCTCTGGGGCACCTGGTGGTGGCCACTGTCGGCAGACAGGATACTGGGCTAGATGGACCTTTGGTCTGACCCAGTACGGCCGTTCTTATGTTCTTATGTTCTAACTCTCACAAGTTAGCTATCACCAGGATCTTCACTTTTAATATAGAAAGGGATACGTTCCCTTCTGCTCCACAGGGTCCTAAAGCCCAGGAACCAGCCAAAGCTGGGAGGTCTATAGAGCGAAGAAACAACCCCAGGAACTTGAGTCTAGTGCTTAATTTGTCTAGAGCTCAAGGCTTGGGCACTTCCCAGCCCTCGCTACCTGTGGGCTTGCTGCACCAGTTATGAATGTAAAAAATTGCTGAACACTGCCTTGGTCAGCTGGCATGGGCTAGCCATAGGTTTTGCTTTGCTGTCTAATCTACTGTAATGTCTCTTGATACTGGGCAGTGAAAACTACACTCTCTTCTTACAGAAATCGTTTCCCTCACTTGTGCTTTCATCTGTTGGAAGCACCAGTTCTCTGGGGCCAGAGATCATGCCTTCATGTGTGTTTGTGCTTTGCTTAAAGCAACGAGGCCTTAGTCTTGATTGGTGCTGCTATAATATAGATACTGAATAAGCAGAGCCCTAGAAAACAAAATGTAATGGCACATAATTAAGGTGCGACATCTATTGCTTTGTGGTATGTGGAGCAGTAAACTGCTGATGAGATGTTGTAGATACCAAATGAAGCTGAGTTGTTTAATCACTCTCATAGTCTACTACAAAGCAATTGAGAGAGTTATTGCTGTTTTATATCCAGTCCAAACTCAAAAAGAAGAAATGTTGTGCATCTTTTTCTTTCCTCTTGAGGGCTTGAAAGGGGATGGTGCTGTTTTTTTCTCTTATCATGCGCTAGAGCCTACACCTTCAGGAGGGCTGGTTAAAAGGTATGGGTGACTGTTGATCTGTGTGGTCCATAAGTCCTGTTCTTCCACACAAGTTACAGACCTTATCCTTGCCCCTGTTTGACTCAGGGACAAGTAGCTCAGGCCAAAGATGGAATTCTGTAACACCATTCCTTCATGGGAAAATTGGTTTGGGTTTCTCACTGGGCTTTTTAGTTTGAGCTCCAGGATCACCGCAAAATCGAGCCCCTTGGAAGGTGAAAATCAAGGGCTGCTGTGAGCTGGGTGGGATATCACAAACAAGCTGTATGTGTGTGGGATGTGTTTGCAAGTGTGGATGGAGCTAGCTAGGTCTCTCTCACTTTCCATTGCACATTGTAAAACCGATGGTTGGCCCCGCAGAGATGGGGGCAGGTTTAAATAGTGATTCACTAATCAAGAACCAGTCATTTATTTACATGATCCTAGGAGTGTCTTGTGTGGAAAAGGAGTCAGGTGACTGGATACAGTTTCCATTACCAAGCCCCCAAAGGAGTCTGTACTCTAAATTAATGTACATCTGGTAAAATCAGTGCAGATTATAATGTATTCTCAGTTCATGAGATTTTTAATTGACTGGCTACACATGACTAAAGGATCTGTTTCTGTCTCTAAATTTCCATTCCATGGTCAAGATACCAGAAACTGATGTAGGCTAGCAGTAAGTCATCATCTCCAGGAGGCACAGGAAGACTTATGCTTGAGAAATGTGAGACAATGCTCCTCAGCCCTTTGCAAGGTGCTGTTCATGAAGTTGGAAGTTAGTCCCATGTGAGAAGAAACAACAGAATAGAAGGTTGGTGCTTTGCCACTGAAGTGCTCAAAACCATATGGAATCATGTGAGATACATGATTTGTGCAAATATGGTGATGGGCGTTAAGCACTCGCCAAAAAGAGGATGTTTTGACCCTCCCTCCAAATATAGTAGTAATATGCATACTCTTCACTGGAATTTATATTATAGAAATATGGGTATGGCTATATTGTAGTGATATAGGGCATTGAGCATTATAGCTATCGCAGATTCAGGGTTAATACTTCGCCACTACCTGCTGTATTATCATTTTGTCCACATGTGAATAATTTTGGACTGCAGTTATATTGAGTTTGATATTACATGGTTCCTGAAATTGAGGCTGACAAAGATCTAGGCATTTTCTGGAGTTTTTTTTATTCTCACCTCAAAAGTTTGTCTGATCAGCAATGAAAATTTTTGCACATACAGGTTGTACCTCCAAAATCCGGCACTCTCTGGTCCAGCCGGACCACAGATGCTCCTGGACCAGTGAGCTTGGGCGCCTAAAGGCAGGAGGGCCAACTGGGCTGGGAATCAGGGTCAGCAGCCTGGCTGGGGACAGCATGGGACCGGGGCTGAAGCCTTGCAGCCGCCTCCAGCTAGGGTGTGGGGCTGAGGCTGGAGTCCCGTGGCAGCGCAGGGTTGTAGTCCCCATGGCAAGCCCCATGAGTGCAGGGGTGGGCTGGAGCTCTGTGGCTTCTCCCAGTGGCACAGGGCTGGATTGTGCAGGGCTGGGTTTGGACCCCTGCGGCTTCCCCTGGCTGTCAAGGGCTGGGTCTGAGGCTGTGAGGGGCCAGGGTAAGAGCCCCAGTCCCATGGTTGCCCCCGGCTGCGAGGGACCAGAGGTCTGTGGCAAGAGGCGGAGCCTGTGCTACCCAGTGAGTCAGCAAGCAGCCTAGCCTGGTTGGGGAGGCAGGGGGAGGGCCAGGCAGGATTGGTTTCCTGCTGGGACAGCTTGCCAGCAGCAGCTGATAATCTTGGGGGCTGGTGGCAGGATACCTCCCCTGGTCCAGCAAATTATCTTGTTTGGGATTTGTCAGGTCCAGACAATGTTGGACCAGGGAACTCCAACTTGTATCGGATACTCTGACTAGTGAGAAACAGATGGGGGTTTTTTGCAAGGGGGGGGGGAAGAGGGGGGAGGAGAGGTTGGTTCTAGAAAGGATTTATTTCAAGGAAACCCAGATTCTAAGCTAGCAGTGTGCTGCAGAGCAGCTACTGTATGTCCAGACCAAAAGTGACATCTTGGACATGATAGATTTTCACTTCCTGAATCTCCACACTGCACCAAAAATTGTTTTCTTGTTCTGGAACTATCATAGAATAGCTTAGTGAAGCTTTGATAGAAATACAGGAGAGCATAGTTCATTATCATTTAAATGAGGATTTCTAGTCGTAATTTTATCTTTAGTCATATTAAAGCATTTTTCACTGAACACACATCCCTTGTTTTAAGGGAACTCCCAAGTGCAAAATGTCAAGATCCACTTTTAATAACTGAAAACATCACGTGAAAGTATGAGGAAGAAGTGTAAGATTTCAGAAATAAATGTCAGAGTCATTGCCATTGTACATGAACATATTCCAAAAAGGAAAAAAAAAAAAACAAAGAAAAAATTCATTTTAGGTAGAACAGAAATCTTTGGTTTTGTTTTTTTTAAAACTTTTCAGCAAGTCAAAAAGTGTGTTTCTTAAATTCATGTCAACTATTTAAAAAGGGATTTGACTATTTCTAATAAAACTGAAAGAAATTTTGAAACAAAGTTGTTTAAACTCAAAATGAAATTTTTCAATTTTTCTATGTCAAAGCAATTGGTGCTGGCTTTTTCCTGGTTGACTATTTTGTTTTTTACATGAATAATTTGGCAAAAATAATAATAATAAAAAAATGAAATGTTTCACTGTAGCAGAATCTGCCTCTTTTTCTAAAAACTGAAGAAAAAATAACCATTTTTTTGCCCCAGTCTAGTAAGAAGCTCTGAGCTCTCTACCTTGATTTGCTATGTAACTTTAGGCAGGTCTCTTTGGACCAGAATATTAGTTGGGTTAACCTGCATTGCTTTGCTGATTTCAGCTAAGTTATGCTGATTTTAAGGCCTGATTGGGGTGTAATCCAATACCTATCCATGTAGGGTTGCCAGATACCTGTTTTCCTCACCTTCCATCCAAGGAAAACAGAAAATACCGGACATTTTACATGTCCGGTATTCTCTGTTTTTTTTACTGGACTGAAGGCCAAAATACCGAACTATCCGGACGAAAACTGGACACCTGGCAACCCTATCTCTGTGCTTTAGTCTGTCAATAATGAGTATAACAATATGTAACTACTTCACAAGGGCATTTTAAGTCTTAATTTATTAGTGAACATAAAGCTCCTATAGATTCTGGGGCAGGAGGTAGTACAATAATGATTTTTTAGCAATTCTATGGTAAGGTGGCTGGGATGCTTCTGCAAAGATCCCACAGTGGTTTAAATAATACAACATATCTCATAGAACTGGAAAGGGACCTTGAGAGGTCATCAAGTCCAGTCCCCTGCCCTCATGGCAGGACCAAGTACCTGACAGATTTGCCCTAGCTCCCTCCTCAAGGATTGAACTTACACACCTGGATTTAGCAGGCTAAGGTTCAAACCACTGAGCAAATCTCAAGGGTAAATTGTTCGTTTCTCCCTCACCACTCCTACATTGACTATTGCTGAGCTTCTGTAGGTAACAGTTTCAAAGAGATTCAGTTCAGTTTCAAACCACAGGACTAAAGTAAAGCCCTCCAGAAATGTAATAGTCACAAAAATATCATGGATTTTAATGGCTGCTTCCATGAATAAATCATGTGAAGCTCTCCATTCACTGAACCAGTTGCAGGCATTGTACAGCAAATATTAGTCTTCTGTCATTTATAATATTCACTTGTTGAACTAGCAAGGGATTAACTAGTAAGAAGAAACCTTATTATCACCCCCCTTATGTCAGAAAAGTCAAGGTAATGTTTCCTAAGAAGAGAGGAAACCTCTGAAGTTATTAGTCATCTTTCAAAAAGTAATTGGACTTATTCTTTCTGTTAAATTGAGAGAATTAATTTTCTCACAGAACTTGAAGAAGATTGGAGTTCTTTTAAACTCAAATTGTCATCAGTGGGACATGATGATTACTGCCAGAAGGTGCAAAAATGAACTAAGGTTTTCAGATTCTTGGAGCAATTCATTGTTGGTATAGTCACAAAGAAATAAATAGCCATTTTTTTTTCTTTCTAGTCCTGATCTGGAGCAGTTTATTTCCCCTTGTACAGTCTCTGAAAGTCAGGTTAAATTGTCCACATTATATACAATTTAAGAAAAAGCTATGCAGATACCTGATCCATTTCTTTAAAAAAAACAAGCGATTTTTTGAAAAACATGATGGAGGAAGCCTATTCTTTCAAACGGGGCCTTGCCACATACAGGCAAAGAAAATTAACCAGACCATAACAAACTCCAATTCTGTCAACTCTGATTTCACAAAGCTCTGTATCCTGAAATGACTTTGTGCCAGCTCTGTGCCACAGTTCTCACTCAGCTTTGACCAGAATTGAAAGTTTTAATCTTACTCTGTAAAAAATAATAAAATCAGTAGTTCATTGTTTTTCTATTTTATGTAGGATAAAATTTCCCCTTTGTTATAACTCTGTCTTTGGAGCTAAATGTTGTCTTCGACTGAATATTGCAAATACATTATGATATCACTCAATATATGTGGAGTCTGGAGGTATTCAGGTTGGCTGCATCTGGCAGATTGAGTTAGTGTGGTTTGTTTTTCCGAAAGGGTACATTTACATTAGCCCCCTAGTTCGAACTAGGGAGGCTAATGAGGGTGACCGAAATTGCTAATGAAGCACGGGATTCAAATATCCCGCGCTTGATTAGCATATTCCCGGCCGGTCGCCATTTTGGAAACTGACTAGCCCGAAGTAACTGCCCACGTTTACACGTGGCAGAGAAGCGCGATTCCGAGATAAACCCCTTAGTTCGAATTAACAGTTAAACATCATGGAATGTCCCCTGCCCTCATGGCAGGATCATGGAATGAGGTTTAACTGTTAATTCGAACTAAGGGGTTTATCTAGGAATCACGCTTCTCTGCCGTGTGTAGACGCGGGTAGTTACTTCGGGCTAGTCAGTTTCCAAAATGGCGACCAGCCGGGAATATGCTAATCAAGTGCAGGATATTTAAATCCCGCGCTTCATTAGCAATTTCAGTCGCCCTCATTAGCCTCTATAGTTTGAAGTAGGGGGCTAGTGTAGACGTACCGCAAGATATTCCTCTAACAGGAACAGGGGATGAGATTAGGGGTTTGGAAATTATCAAGATACAACAGTGTGAAGCGTCCTCATTCTAAAATGAAGAAATGAAGCATTGATATTCAAAAGATGTAAAAACCGAGGCATCTAAGTGATGTTAATAATAATTATAGTGATAAACAGGAGCAGTCAGCAGATGTGATACTCTTCAATAGTCATAGCAGCGACAACCTCAGTAATCACCAGGCTGGCGCTTTTATACAGTGTTCAGTAAACCTAAAAATGTGCAGGGTACGCTGACCAAGCTTCCAATGGAGAGGGAATGTACGTATGAAAAGCAGTGTTTTGCATTTGCCCCTCTGCCTTGCAAGTGAGAAGCAGCTGACAGAACATAGATGGTTGTTGGACTTGAGAGAGAAGCTGTCTGACATTCTCTCCCATTCCATAGAGATCCATACTAAATTAAGCCTGTCAAATTGTCAAAAGAAAAAAAATCCCTAGCAAGACCAGCTCCAATAGCAATGAGGATGAAAGCACTAAATGTAATTTGCTAGGAGGCAGAGGATCAGGTTACTTTATTATTATGAATATTCAGATTGCTACTGGATACTTGTGAAAACATCTGAGGATCCCAAAGTTCTTAACTAATATTAACCCACACATTTATTTAGCTACTGACTGTTGCACATTTATTATACTTTTATTAACAATTATTAGTGATTTATTACTGCACATGTATTTAGCAATGTGTACTAGAAAGTGTGTTATTTACTCTTCACTATTTGTTATTCTCCTGTTTAAAATGTTACAGTCATGGGCCTTGTTAGCGTGGATTTTAGTGGCACATAAACCTCATGTTGGTTCTCTGCACGAGGATGAATTTCCACTTACTCTTATTGCTAGAACCCTGTGTGGATACAAGATTTATATCTGCATCTGCATCTATGATAGGAAAAATGAGCTGTGGATGAGGATACCTGAGGATATAAAGCAGATATCTGTGGATATGCAGGGCTCTACTTACTGCATTCCATCCTGAAGTCCCATCATTCCTAACTGACTTAGGGTATGTATACACTTGCACCCTAGTTCGAACTAGGGTTGCAAATGTAGGCGACTGAAGTTGCTAATGAAGCAGGGATTTAAATACTCCTCAGGAGTAACGTTAGTTCAAACCAAGGGGTTTGGTTCAAACTAACGTGTCCCAGTGCACACTTTCACTTTAGAAAAAGCTGTTGAGCGGAGTAACACGCCGGCGAGATCATGCTAATGAAGCGCGGGATATTTAAATCCCCATTTCATTAGCAATTTTGGTCGCCTACATTTGCATCCCTAGTTGGAACTAGGGTGCAAGTGTAGATGTACCCTTACAGTTGAGTGGTGGCATGCTGTTAAATTTTACTAAAAAGCACTGACGCCCATACCCTTCTTTCTCATACACTGGAGTAAATCTGCAATAACCCTACTAATGCCAAAGGCGGTAATCTAGGGATTCGCTAACAGATAAATGTAAGTCCCTCTGTTTGAAAAATAAAGCCACTGTACCCTAGTTTATTTGTGGCAAATCATAGGTGGTGTAAATTGTAGTCAATAGCTCTATTGCAGGGGTGGTGGAACCTTTTTTGGGTTGGGGGCTGCTGACCCACAGAAAAATCAGTCGGGGGCCACACACAAGTGAGAAGCAAAGGAAAAAAACATAAACACACAAAAAAACCAATCCCTCACTGGATGTGGCCCCTGACTGAGAAGGAGAGAGAGAAACTCTCCACATTCCCCTCATGCACCAGGACCTAGGGATCCTGGTCTAGTAAGCTTTGTGTGCTTTAGCCCTACATTGGTGGGGAGGGGAGCTAGAGCACCAGTGTGGGCTCTCCAATGCTGCCTGAGCCTCGGGGGGGGAGGAGGGAGCAGATCCATGCAAGCCAAGGGCCGCATCTGGCCCTCGGGCCTTAGGTTTCCCACCCTTGGTCTAGAGCTATACTAATTTATATACCCTAAGAATGTAGCCCCATAAGTCTTGAGTTTTGAAGCTTTGCTTGGGGAAAGTTTCCCTCCTAATACTTCCTTGACAATTTTTTGAGCTTATATATTATTTTGAAGAGTTTGCATTACACAGTACTCTAGACGTTCCTCCCTGAGAGAGAAAGACAGTGCCAGGAATTGTGCATCTAGAAACATTTTAAAATCTTTTTCCCTAGCCAAAGTTAGTCGAGGAGCTTATCTTTGCTCATGGCATTCACACCTGACAATGTTCATTCAGAGCTCACCACTTTCTTAGGGTGGATACCCCATTACCTTTCTCTTTATACTTTACACATCTGGTTTTCAGCTGAAAATTCAGTGGCTGTCATGAGAATTTATTTTTAAAGAGGGTTTTTAATATACATTTCCCCTGGAAATGCCAAATAAAATCACAGAAGAAGCAAAGCATTGGTTTTATGCAAGGAAAGGGGTCAGGCTGTATGGTATTAGTGTTGGTAACCACATTTTGGTCTTGACTGATTTAATCCAGGTTGTTACATTGCCTTGGAAACAAAAATTTTTGACTGTGACTAGTTGTCCACTTTTGTGGATTGTTCTTCTGTTGTCATTCAAATCCTACATCTTTCATATACTTTATATATGAAACCCATATAAAATGAATACAGTGAAACACCACTTACAGTCTCAGAGTTAGCAACTTTAAAAACAATGAACAATGAACAGCTCTGTGGTACCTTAGAGTACATCTACACTACGGGATAAGGCCAAATTAAGATATGCAACTTCAGGTACGTTAATTGCATAGCTGAAGTCCAAGTACCTTAACTCGACTTTTGGCGCTGTCCACACTGCAGGAAGTTGAAGGGTGAACACTCTTCCTTCAACTTCCTTTACTCCTCATGGAAGCAGGACTACCAGCATTGACTGGAGCACCCCTCTCAGTTTGAATTATTTGTCTTCATTAGACCAGCTAATTTGAACCCTGGAAGATCGACAGTGGCAGCTTTGATCTTCTCTGTAGTGTAAACACACTCTTAGAAACAAATTTATTAGGTCATGAGCTTTCATGGGTAAAACTCACTTTATCAGTGTAGATTATGTCTCTCAGATTGTTTACATTCACTGAAAAGTGAAAACTACAATTCTGGTTCTTGTGACCCTCATTATAGGAAAGTATCCCTATTACAGAAAAGCATTTGCATATCTAACACCCATTGAAGTCAATGGGATGTAAGCAGATGTTTAAAATTAAACATCTGCTTATGTCCTTTCCTGAGTGAGGGCTACAGTGAGGGATTCTCTCTATGAAATGCAAATAACTTCCTTAGCAAAGGTTTCATTACATATACTAAGTAATCCGTATCTCTTCCAGGAAACAACTTGTTAGTTGTTTAGTTGCAGCAACTCTTCAGCTATTAAACGTAAAAGTAGAAATCTTTCTTTTGGAAACCTGTTAGACTTCAGTACCTCCATAAAAATCAAAATACTAATGATTACTGGGTATAAACCTACCAACACTGAAAGCTGTTTACTTGTAAGTTACTGTCCTTCTTTCTCTGGAGGTTTATAAGCAGTAATAAAAAAATGTCTAAGTGCCGTATTTAGTAGCTTTGACGTTAATTTCGAGAAATAAGAAGAGCTATAGCTTAAGTACACTCCTTGGTACCAGCATTATCAAACTTCCATTGCTAGGCACTTATCTGATATCCTGGCAACAGTGAGTTCTGTTCAGAACAATTTCTTTCCAAAATCAATTTTTGTTAAAAAAGAGAAAATTAGCGTTATTTATTTTTCTAGCCCAAAGAGCTATTTTTCTTAATTATTTCCCGCAGTTTATTAGTCATACAGTTTAAGGCCAAAAGGGACCTGGTAGCCCCACTTCTTGTATATCATAGGACACCATTACTGCTGGACTCCTGGGCAAGGTGTGTGTGTAGGGAAGGGTGCTGGTTTCATCCTCCTGGAAGGGGCGGAGCCTTAGGCAAAAGGGGCTGTGCTGGAGCATAGCCTCCCTCCACTTGACCTTCAGTGACATGCCAATGCGATTTAAAGCACCTAGGGCTTTAGCTGCTGTTGTAGTTGCAGCAGCCAGAAATCCTGGACCTTTTTGAATCACCGGATCCTGAAGAAGTTGCCCTCTTTGACCCTCCCCCTCCCCTGTTGGCAGACCTGACTACACTAGACTCACAACCAAAGCACCACAACCCACAGGAGACGATGCAACTGTGTGCCACAAAGATTAGGAGGGACCAACGTGCACTAATGTCCAAGGCTCCAGCACTGGCAGGGAAATGACTCCCTGAGAGAGACCCAAATAATCCCGGCAAGTGAGTACCCAGGCACTGCAGAGGAAGGTGGAAAATGCCCAAGGTCACTGATCTGTCAGAAAATTCCTTCCTGACCTCACATAGGGTGATTGGTTAGACCTGGAGCATGTGCACAAGAACCAGCCAGCCAAGCGCCTGGGAGAGAGAATGTTTGGTGCCCCCCATCCCCTCTGAGCACTAGCCCTCCCCACCCAATAGCCTGTCTCGGTGAGGACCATTGTTGATGCTTCAGAAGAAGGAGATAAAAACAGAAAACAACTGATGGGAGGAAAGGAATAAAATCCCTTCCTGTTGCCTGCAAGTGACTGTCAGAAACTCTGAACCGTGAGCTTTTGGGAACATCACACATAAAGTGGATGTGAGCCCTAGGACTCCTGAGCCAAAAAGAAAGGGTGGAAGATAAACAGTCTTCTCCTACTTTGTATATATTTCTGTACAGTAGCAATTGTCTGGGGCGCTGCTGAGTGCTTTGGAAAAAATGATTAGTGAAGTACCAGCGTGACCCACTTTTGATATTCTTTGGAGAATATAATTTAATATCCAGCATAAAAGCTTCGGGGTTCATGTTCTGGTTGTAGTTGTGGTAAATTACTAGCTTGTTTGTAGAAAATGGAGAGAGGTGTTAAAGAAACAATGCAGCTCAAGTGTCTGTCAGGCGTTAACACATCGGTTTACTTGATCAGAATTTAAATATGGGAGAGTGCGTTTCTAGGAAAACATGTTTTGGGAGAAAGATTTTGAGATATTCATGTTGCCTAGCACTGACATTTTTCATTGCTGACTACACCTCAATTGCTTTGTTAGGGACATGAGAAATAGTGAAGCAGGGGACCATCCAGACTGGCACATTGCTGAGATTTAGTTGTTATTCATGTCCATTTGTACCATGGGAGGACCTAGAAGTCCTATCTAGGACTGGGCCTCATTGTGCCATGTGCAGAACCTATATATAATCACAGACCGTCTCTGACCCAATCAGTTTACTGTTAGAAAAGAACAGGTGATCCAAAGATGGATGGGGCACATGGGCTCCTTTATCACAGATACTCGTTCTGCCTTGGACCACCCCCCCAACTTTGGGATCCAAGCAACCAACAGATTAACCACAGGATCACCTTTTATTTTACTATGTGAAAACACTTACCAATTACATCATTCTTTCAGCTCTAATTTAGTAACGGGAACACCCATATAATGCATAATCGTAATCATGGGATGAATATAATTACACCTGCCCCTGCTTACTGTTTACATCTTTTTTGTTGATGTCGGTAGTTTTCACACCACAAAAATCCTTGCACCCGTAACTTACGAGGCGGGGAAGGGTATGTAACCGTGAATGTGTATTTCAGAGTGAATGGGAACAGATAAAGGGGTAAGGAGAATAGCACTGTTAACACTTGGAGCATTCATTGAAAGTTACATCCCCGCTACAGCTTCATGAGTATTTATCCCAAGCAAAAAGGAAAGGAGAAACCAAAGCATGTCTGTAAAACAATAGAAGCAGTGTCTGCCTGGGCCCAGGCCAATTACCATGGTCACAACTACCCCCCTTTTAACTCATACACACCCCAACATTTACAATCGGGGTGTCCCTCAGGTGCCTGAAATCCAGGACAGAGCTATGCGCCCACCCTTCAGAAAGCTACACTTCGGCACCTTTGCCTTGCCATTTTCTGAGCTGCAGGTCGGAGGGCCCCTGCCACCAGGACGGATAGGGGTGCCCGGCTGCAGGGAGCATATGCTGGCACACAGCAGCCACACACAATGAAGTGGTGAAGGACCGCACTGCAAACACACATTAGTGCCCCAGCTGTCCTGCTGCCCCACCCCCTTTGCCCAGTCATGCCATTCGTCTGGTAACTTGGAGGTGGGGGAAAGGATTATGAAGAGGTGGTGGGGACACACGGAGCTCGGGGCTTGGGCCCTGCCTCATGCAGTGTTAGCGGTTTGTGCTCAACTCAGTGAGGGGTAGCCAATGCATCTCCCTCTGCCACCGAGAGGAAATGGTTGGGCTCCCACTGGCAGTTGCTGTGAGGGGAGCGGGTTAGCAGGCATGCGGGGGAGCTGCTGGGTTCAGTAATGTGCTGTACCCTGTCTGGCCCCTGTGAGTATGGAGTGAAAAGGCATCATGGCTCCCCCAGGAGAAGTGAGCTGAGCCCAGCAGAGAAGCAGCAGCTGGCGGTGATTGCCCAACAACAACCATGCATGTCCCCAGCTCAGCCAGGGAAGGAGGGCTAGGAAGACGGAGTGGCCTCTGGGGAGAGGCTGAGCTAGTACAGTCTGTCATTGCCTGAAAGTCAGGGCCCACCCAAATTCCCACTCCAGCTCTGCCACTGCCAAGGACACAGGAATATAAAGTAACAATCTCAAAAGCACCTTGTACCCCTGAAGGCTGAGGGGGCTTGGGGAATTAAGGAAAATTTATCCAGAGAGATGTAATGACTTGTTTAAAGGTTGCACAAGCTGCCTGAGACAGAGCTGAGAAATGGACTGTTATTTCCTGAACCCAGGCTAGCACCTTAACCATACAGCTAACCTTTCTCAATGAGTAAGTCACTTCTTGGGCCCTTGCCTATAATAAAGCCATTTTTCTGATACTGCATGCCCTTCCCCCTTATTGCCCATAAATGCCATGTAACTGTGATATAGCAGCAAAGAAGACACTTTGTAGAAAAGCAATTGTGTAACTCCTGTGTCTATTGATTACCCCATTCCTTTTTTTTCCCACCCAGTTATAACTTCTTAAGTGTTTTGTAAGTTAATCTTGCCAGTTTCTCACGCCAGCGAATTTAGTGACAGTGTTGGTAAGGTTATTCAGTTTTCAATGAAGAAAAACTTTCTAGAGGTGGTGATAGCATGTCTAAAAAAACAGCTTTAGTGCCGGGCATGCAGGTTGGCTGCATCCATTGCTAGAATTTGCGTGTATAAAACTAAGTTATTAGTGCAGATCAAGATCAATTTTTCTTCCAAAGTATGTGATCTAATTTCATATTAAATAAAGGTATGCTGTGTCGGACTGATGTCTGACTGGAACATAGGAATTGTTACTCTAGAACTGAGAGAAGTCATCGGGTCCATCATCGTATCTCTGACACGTTATAAAATCCGAGGGTTCCGAGGAAGGTGCAAAAAAGTGTTTTAATTAGTTATGGCTTCCTTCTGGGAAAGTTAGAGAGAGGTTTATGTCCATGAGAGTATTTATAGCCCTTGCAAAACACTTGATGTCTTCTTGCTGTCACTGATTAAATCCTTAGAATTCAAGTATGAACTTTTTCATCATGCACATAAATGGCTGTTTACTCTTTTTATCCTTCTAAACTGTTGGGGTGAAATTCAGGTGTCACTGAAGTGGATGAGATCAGGATTTATCCCTGAGCTTCAATAATATCTGTGGCAGTATGTTTCCCAGATGAACAGTGCATTGTGTGGAAAAGTAGCCATTGCTTTAATAAAGAATCTAATTATTACTGTATGCAGCTGCTTTGGTAATCCTGAAAACTTCTGCAGGATTTAACAGGGATCAAAGGTAAAGTTATTAGAGATATATTATGTGAAACCTTATCCTCTGAGGCTTCGTGATTTATATACATGGGGCCAAACGCGGTCTTGGTTACCCTCTATTAAATGAGTTGAGTTATCCGGGAATTACATTAACGTAACAGAGATCAGAATTTGGCCCAGATAGACTCTTACTTCTGCAGTAAATAGTAACATAGTCACACTATATATTGAGGTTCCATTCATAAATAGTTTATAAAAGGCTAATAAATACGTAGATATTGTAATAATTGGTTAATCAATTGTGATAGATTGTTGTACAGTCAAAGTCAATAGGTTGCTTATAACAATGCCTTCTACATGCTTATAATCATCTATAACACTACTTCCTAATCATATCTGTAATGTGCTTCTAAAATCTATTACTCATTTGTAAATCATTTATAAATGAGTCCTTAATAGAAATTGTGACCAGAGACACTACCTTTGATTTCTTCTCTTAAAAATTAGTCAGTCTGGGGCCATAAGGACTGCTGGTGCACATTGATACAGGATGGAAATCCAACACGGAGCAGCTAGGCGTTGAGCAGAATTTGGTCACTTGAGGCCCAATCCAAAGCCAATGGAAGAAGTGGGCTGTGCCCATGAAAGCTCATGATACCATCTACATGTTTTGTTAGTCTATAAAGTGCTACCAGACCATTTGCTTGCTGTTTTTTTTTCATGGAAGTCAATAGGAATCTTTCTGATGACTACAATGGAGCTGAGCCCAGGTTGTTGGATTCTAGGTCACTTGGCTAGCGACACTACTCCTCATTCCTACTCATTTTGGCTAATAAGTATTAACCTAACCTCCATGAATTTATCTAGTTCTTTTTTTTGAACCCTGTGAAAGTCTTGGTCTTCACAACCTCCTCTGGCAAGGAGTTCCACAGGTTGACTGTGTGCTTCATGAAGAAAAGTGTCCTTTTGTTTGTTTTAAACCTGCTATCTATTAATTTCATTTGGTGACCCCTAGTTCTTATGTTATGGGAGCCTCACATAAATGTGACTGAAACAAGAGTATTATTTATTACTACAATTAATAAAATCAGATTGTGAAAATTAAGGCATAGTCTTGAAACTCCTGTGATTTGAAAATACTGAATGTATGTAGAATACAGTAGATTCTAATATAATACAGGTTGAACCCCTGAAAATTAATATTCTCTGGTCTGGCAATATCTGTCGTCTGGCAAGACCACGAATGCTCCTGGACCAGAGAGGCTGGGAGCCTAATGATAGGAGGGCCAGCAGCCCAGCCGGGTGCAGCGGGGCCAGAGAACCCCAATAGTAGAATGCAATACAACAAAACGTGTGTGTATTTATATGCTATAAGAGGGAGCTGAACCATATTGGTTTTGAGTGAATTTGTATTATGAAAAATCAATCCATAGAGAATCCCATGTATCATTTTAAAACAGAGCTGCTAGGAAGAGTGTGAATTGTGCATCTATTTATGTTTTAATTCCTGAAGTGATTATTATTTTCCTGCTCTTGGTAGTATCCCATTTCAGAACTCCTAGCACGCTTACACATTGACAGATGAAACGGTGTCATGTTTTGTCACCTGCTCCATAAATCATATGTCACATCGGAAGCCCTAATGCATTGTGTGTCAAGTAGCCAAAGCCATTAAAGTCCTATCTGCTCTCACTATTGATCTGCCATCCTTGGAAACACTTTGATCCCCTTGATTAAAAAAAATGTTGCCAGCCATACCTCTGAGCAGTTTGATAAATCCCTGGTTTTGATTTAAATTGAGAAATGGCAGCAGGACATGAATTTTACAAGGCCCTGACAAAAAGTGCTGACTTCTCCTTGTAAGGTGAATTAGCTAATTGATTAAGTCCAGTCAGTCAGTAAAAAGCAGATGAAAGGGCAGGTTAGGCCTCTTCTTCTGTCTCTCCAGTACACACACACCTATTAGATGAGCTACTCAGGACCAAGAACAATTATGAACTGCTGGAGTCAGAACTGCTGCGTAGCTGGGTTCCAGTTTATAACTGTGTGTATAGGGCAATCTGCCCTTCCCCCTTCTTTGGAGGGGTTTCAGATTTCAGTCGCGACTCAATGACCCTGTTGAATAGGCCATATAAGATGCAACTCTCGGAAGCTTATACCTCAATATATTGGTTAGTCTTTGAGAGTATGTCTACGCTACCACCCTAGTTCGAACTAGGGTGGTAATGTAGGCATCCTGAGTTGCAAATGAAGCCCGGGATTTGAATTTCCCGTGCTTCATTTGCATAAAGCCGGGCGCCGCCATTTTTAAATGTCCGCTAGTGCGGACTCCGTGCCGCGTGGCTACACGCGGCACGGACTAGGTAGTTCGGACTAGGCTTTCTAGTCCGAACTACCGTTACTCCTCGTTTCACGACAGAAATCCCAGGCTTCATTTGCAACTCCGGTTGCCTACATTACCACCCTAGTTCGAACTAGGGTGGTAGTGTAGACATACCCTAAGATTCCAGAGGACTCCTTGTTTTTGCAGCAACAGGCTAACACAGCTACTTCTCTGAAACATATAAGCTGTGGTGCAACATATTACAAAGGAAGAAAAGAGAACCTTGGAGTGTTATTACTCAAACTGTAGCTTTTCAGGGGCCTACCTTCATTCTTTGCCATGCTTTCTTGGATTTTCAGGATTGGTATGAGTTGCTGCCAAAAAAATTATAAATCATAGGGCCAGATCTTTGGCATTGAAGTACAATTGACTTCAATGGAGCAATTCTAATTTCAACCAGCTGAAGATCTGGCCCAGTATATAGCCCCTTGGATTGCAACATCCAGTAAAATTATAAACATACATTATTGGAATGCAGTCACCTATACAGACAAGTACAGCATAAGTGCATTTGGACAGACTGACAACAGTAGCAGATGAAACTATGGTAGTCAATGATTCTTCTTATGTGAAGTGGCATGTGGGATATTTAGGGATGGACTCTGCTATTCTTACCTTCACTGTGACTCGTTGACTTTAATGGGACTGCTTGTAGAGAATCAGGACCTTAGGAACAGAAACTCTGGTCTAGATTTTCCAAACTGACTAGTGGTTGCTGGTGCCTTCATTTTTGAGAGCCCAACTTAAGACACTTTTACAGTGATTTTCAGAGAGTGGATTCCTCCATACTGTGGAACCTCCTTTTCTTCTTCGAGGAGTGTCCCTGTGGGTGCTCCACCTTAGGTGTTTTGGCATCGCAGAGCACCTGGCTGGAAGATTTTAGTAGCAGTGGCTTTGACAGCTAGCTCGCACATGTGCAGAAGCGCTACACGCACCAGGTGGCTAATGCGCATGCGCGAGATACAGTCACCTCAGTTCCTTCTCTGCCACCGTCGTTGTCGATTGGAACCTGCAGTGCGCTCTGCAGACTTCTCCTCAGAGAGACAGCTCGTCTTTTTTATTATCTTTTTATTATACTTTTACAATCCTTTAAAAAAAAATAAGACGATGACCGGAGACAGGCGTGGATTCCGCACCCTGTGTTTCCCCTCAGGGGAATCCTCCCTCCTGTACTGAGGAGTTTCTTTCCCTCAGCTTTAGCTCCAGCCTTCTCACACAAGGCTGAGAGAGGTTTTTTTTCCACAGGTTTAAATTTTTTTTCTTAATCTTTTTCGCAGCGTCTTCCCAAGCGGGGGCTCTGTTTTAAACACTGTTTCTCCTCACAGACTGTCAATCACGCTGCCAGACTAGCACTCTCAGTGCATACATTGTCTGGACAATTACAGCCAAGTTTACTGCCATCAGTGAAAATTTGGCAGCTGGGGCCAGGAGAGCCAGAGGGTTTTCAGCTCAACCTGACCTCTCTCAAATGCTCCCTGAGACCAATATCGGACCCTGGTCACCCCGCATCCCCGCTATTGCTATCATCAGTGGCGATGTCGCAGCTGAGCAGCACAGAGCTACAACAGCATCGTTGGTCCCACCAGCACCAACCAGTGCTGTACATAAGGGCAGTGCAGGGACCAGAGAGCTGTTACCACCCCCAGCACCTGCGCCATCCCCTATTCTTTACCCTTATACATCCACAGACGACTCAAAGATCTCTTCAGTGCCCATGGCATCATTGTTTGGCACTGATTCCTCCCCCCATTCCAAGTGGTTTTCCATGTCTCTGTCTGGCACTTCCATACCTCTGTTATCTGGTGAGGAGGATCAGGCTTCTATCATGACCTCAACTCCTCCCAGACTCTCTACACCGAGGTGCAAACTGCCTCCCTCACAACCGGCCTTACCACACTGGCAACCTGCCCATTGGCTACCACCACCTATGCCTACTGGGACTCCTGAGCACGTTACAGGGCTCAGCAGCAACAGCATCACCATGTTGCTCAGCTTCGCTCCAGGCCTACATCCACTGTGTCCCTTGATGCTCAAGGGACCAGACAGACTTTGATCAGCCACTAAAGGTACATCTACACTAGCCCCCCTAGTTCAAACTATAGAGGATAATGAGGGCGACAGATATTGCAAATGAAGCACGGGATTTAAATGTCCCGCGCTTCATTAGGATGTTCCCGGCCAGTCACCATTTTGGAAATTGACTAGTGCAGAAAAACTGCCCGCATTTACACGCAGCAGTGAAACAGGAGTTCGAAGTAAATCCCTAACTCGAATTAGCTGTTATTCCTCCAGGAATGAGGTTTAACAGCTAATTTGAATTAAGGGCTTTACTTTGAACTCCCGTTTCACTGCTGTATGTAGACGTGGGCAGTTATTCCGGGCTAGTCAATTTCCAAAATGGCAACTGCCCGGGAACATGCTAATGAAGCACAGGATAATTAAATTCCATGCTTCATTTCCAATTTCGTTCACCCTCATTAGCCTTCCTAGTTCGAAGTAGGGGGCTAGTGTAGATGTACCCTAAGTGAGGAGGGATCCACTACTTCCTCTCACCCACTTACACAGACATCTCCTCCCTCCCCAGGAGACACACTCATGTCTCTGCAAGCCCTATCCAGGGACGATTTCAAGGCTTTCCAAGACCCTTTCAAGAGGATAGCTGAGGTCCTCAAGGTCTCATTAACCACACTGCCAAAGACCCAGCATAAACTTACAAGCATCCTCCATACCGCTCCATCCACGAGGCTTGCTCTCCTCATGGTCCCAGCCAAGCAACTTTGGCAAACACCTGCCACCATTCACCCAGTAGGCAAGAAGGCGGATAGAAAATACTATGTGGCTCCTCAGGGTGCTGAGTTTTTATTCTCCCCTAACTGCATAGTAATTGAAGCAGTGAATCAGAGGAGCAAGCAGAAAGAACATCACCAAATCCACCCCTCCTGATAAGGAATGGAAATGTCTGGACATAATGGGCAAATGGTCATATTCCTCTGCCTCCCTATAGTTATGCATCTCTAATTACACTGTGATGCTGGCAAAATACACTCATCACATATGTGAGCAAATGGCAGATTTTATTCAATTCCTCCCAGAGGAAAAAATTGAACAAATGAGAGCGAATGCCAATGAGGGTCTCTTGATTGCCAGAACAGTTCTCCAAGCTGCTTTGGACGCAGCTGACAAAGCTTCACGAGCCCTTGCCATCTCTGTGGTGATGAGAAGAGCCTTCTGGAGCCACCTCTCTGGTTTCCCAAAGGAGGTCCAGATGAAGGTGGAAGACCTCCTGTTCAAGGGCTCGATGCTCTTCGCTGATGGCACAGATGCTTCTTTATACTCCCTGAAAGACTCCAGAGCCACACTTAAAATGCTGGGCATCTGGGCTCCTGCAACAAAACACAAACAAAACAAACCTTACGTTCAGAGATACAGACCTTCCCTCTTTGGTCCTTGTCAAAGACAATAGGACCCTAGAAAGCACCAGCATCCAGGGAGAAGGCGACAGCCAGGTGACCAACCCAATCCATCTCAGTCCTCTAACTCTAGGCAAATATTTTGAAGGTTTGGTCGACAGCCATCAGATTCGCCTTCCCTCACCCGAGCCTCCTATCACCCTATTATCCAACTACAGATTAGCACCGTTTTACCATCAGTGGTGCCTCATAAAGACAGACAAATGGGTTCTGGACGTGATAAACTTGGGGTACTGCATCCCCTTCCTATCTCCTCCCAAACCCCACCCACCCACCCTGTCCCTCTTCAGGGACCCATCTCATGGGTATTCTATGTCAAGAGATCAACCACTTGCTCCATATCAATACAGTGGAAAGAGTCCCACAGCAATATCTAAACACCAGCTTCTACTCCCTATATTTTCTCACAGAGAAGAAGTCAGAGAGCTGGAGACCCATTCTCAATCTCAGAGCTCTCAACAGATGCGTCTTGTACCAATGCTTCAAGATGGTTACCCTCTCCACCATCACACCCTCCCTCAACAAAGATGACTGGTTGGCAACTCTCGACCTCCAAGACGTGTACTTCCATGTGCCCATACACCCTGCACACAGGAGGTACCTAAGATTCGCAGAAGAGGGACAACATTTCCAGTACACGGTACTACTTTTTGGACTATCCATGGCACCGAGGATCTTTCCCAAGGTCTTGGCAGTTGTGGTGGCCCTACACAGAGTCTGCACCAAGTGTTTTGGTGAAGCTCATCTATCTGAGGCCTGTAAGCAAAGCCATGCACTAAATGAGAGAGGGAGCTCTGTCTTAAGATCATCTTACTGGTGATGGCACTGTGTCTGGTACGGGTGTCTGATTCGGCACTGGCAACCCAAAGTGCACCAGCTTCAGTGTGGGAGGCACCTACCCACTTGAGCGCCTCTCCGGTGCCATGCAGGCCACAGTACTGGTCTGAGTCCCCGGAGCCGCAGAAGAGGGGACCTAGCCGGGGCAGGTCTCCTTCAAGTCATGTGTCCTGTGTGAACACCCTGGCGGGCCATGTAGCACTGGCAAGTTTGGTACCTGGACCATCACGGTTAGGGTGACACTGCTCCAGCTCGTGAAGAGATCCCGGTCCAGCAGTGGATCTCCCGGAGCCTTCCACTCCAGACACTTTTGAGGCAGCAGAAGACTTGATTGAGTTAACATCGTCCCCAACTGCGGCACTGGGCCCGGCAAAAGAGCGGGATGCTGTGCCGCATCAGCAGCACCCTATGCTCCAGCCCTGGAGGTGAGAGGGCACCACCACTTCATGACGGCACTGTCCACCTCAATATCGGTACCGGGTACGGCACTGCCTTGGTGTCGGCACTGCTCTTCCCCCTGGCTCTCCTCAAACACTGGTACCTGCACTCTCAACAAAGTCAGCACCGGCCCAGATGCCGCATTCTTCTGATCCAGTGCTGAGTGTCCTGGTACCACCCTCAGCCATGGGTCAGCTTACTCGGGATCCAGGGCTCCCCCGTCGGCAACCCCACTAACCCGCTCCTTGACGTGGGGGCAGTCGCTTCCTCCGGGGCAAGCCTCGCCTTTATCACCGATGGAGAGGGTCCCATTTGCTGCCCAGCCCCCTACAGTGGCTTCATCGGTGGTTTCTCAGGCCCCACCACAGGCACCTGAGTTGGGGGTTGCATGCATGAAAGGGTCATCATCCTTTTCTCCCAACGGATCCTCCCAATATAGTGTTCTTCAAGGATAAGGTCAGATTACACCCCCACCCAGCATTCCTTCCAAAGGTGGTTTCTCATTTCTATGCCTCCCAGGACATTTTCCTCCCAGTAATTTATCCTAAGCTCCATGCCTTGGGCAAAGAACAGGCTCTACACACACTAGATGTCAGGAGAGCTTTGGCGTTTTATTTAGACAGGACAAGGTCCTTCCACAAGTCCTCCCGCCCTCCCCTCCGCCCCCCCAGGATAGGGGAATTGTTGAAAGGGCAGCCAGTTTCCACACAGAGGATCTCTTTGTGGGTCACTTCCTGTATTAAACAGTGCTATGAGTTGGCTGGGGTGCCACCTCCGCCCCTTACAGCCCACTCCACTAGGGCTCAGGCCTCCTCTACGGCCTTCATGGCACAGGTCCCTATCCTGGACATTTGCAGGGTGACCACGTGGTCTTCTATCCACACCTTTGCCAAACATTATGCTCTGGCTAATCAAGCGAGGGAGGATGCAGCCCTGTGTAGGGTTGCCCTATGCTCAGTTGAAGGTTTGAACTCTGACCCCGCCTCCGAGTTTCTGCTTGGGCGTCACTGACATGGAATGGACATGAGCAATCACTCAAAGAAGAAAAACCAGTTACTGACTCTCATAACTGTTGTTCTTCGAGATGTGTTGCTCATGTCTATTCCAAATCCCGCTTGCCTCCCCTTCTTGGGAGTGGTCCAGTAAGAAGGAACCAAGGGGGTGGAGGATAGCAAGGGTATGTATTGGTTGATATATCGGCACCACTCCAGGGGGCTCCCCTGCTGGCCCAACAGGTACTGCTAAAGGAAAATCTTCTGATGATGCACGCATACAACACACATACACTTACATGGAATGGGCATGAGCAACGCATCTCGAAGAACAACAGGTACGAAAGTAAGTAACCGTTTTATCTGCAGTTGGTAAGACCTGACAGACTTCCTACTTGGCTTTTAGACTTTAAATAAAGAGAAAGGAGTCCCTTTGTTTTGACCACATGGGTTTTGTCTAGATCTGTTAGGTACAGTTGGGGACTGTGTAGAACCATGCTAGCCCTGAGAGTGCCATGGAAAAGCTTCTGCTTCCCAGAGGCACGGTGTCTCCTGGATCTTCCAGCATGCTTCACAGAATGCATCATGCTCTCCTTTGCATGCTAGGCAGATCCAATGGCCATTATAGAGAGAAGGTGGGGCCATATCCCTGTCTCCTTTGGAGTTCCATGTATGCCTAGGGGAGCAACGAAAGAGCAGTCCCTGCCTGTTCCTACATGTGGGACTGCAATTGTACTCAGCCTTTACACGGACCATGCAATGGGATGGTAGGGAAGTTCTTGGATCCCTGTCTCATGGCCTAGACATCCATATATTGCGGGCAAGGCAGAACCTAGCCCTTAATATTAATTTTCTGTCCTTAGATATATTAAAAGTGCCTATCCGAGTTGTAAACGCCCACACACTTCACATGGTATTTATCGCTCCTCCTTTGATCAGTGCATAATGTACTGGACTTGACTCTGCTGGTGTAATTTAGTGTCCTCAGTAGCCTGCTCATTCAATCTGCTTGATGCTTTTGTGGCTGACGATAGACCTTAAGTTGAAATAGCTGCTGTCTCAACGTTTTCAGTCATGGGTGGTGCCTGTGTCATTCCTCATATGGTGGGCCAAAGGAGATCTTTACACTCGCATGCAAAGCTGCGAGAGACTCATTTTTAATCAGTGGAACACAGCACTGTCTGCATGGAGGATCGTTATTTAAAGACTGTTTCTGAGTGTATTCAAAAGCTGCTATTATAAAACTAACAAAAAATTATGAATGGGTTGATAGGGACACTACCAGCTCACTGATGAAAAAGGGGTTACACTGGGCTCAGCTTCCTCCTCCTGTAGCATGGACATTTAGGAGGAGGATGTGAGGTTGGCTGTGTGAAAGATGAAGGGAAGAGAATGCTTTCGGTAGGTCAGACTCCATGCTCAGGATCATAGAACTGAGGTCAAGCCCAAGTGGAATGGTGGTGTTGCCTTTTTTTCCGGCTGTAAATACATACTGATTCCTTGATCGAAATATTATCCTTAATGAAAAGTTGGAAACTGGTTCTTTTTTCTCTGCTGAGTCATTCCACCAGCTCACGCTATGAGACAATGTCCTAAACTCCATTAATATTCATGGCATAGGAACAGACTGTAAGGCCTGAAAAGATCATTTGCTTCTGTATTAGGAAGAAAACACTATTGGACATGGGGAACTGAAACGTAAGTCAACAGTTATGTTCTTCTTGTCCTTAGTAATAAATTGCACCTTGCTGGTTAATTTTTTGAATGTAGCTTTTCCCATATGTACTTCCATCTGTGTGGTGTGTGATTTTTTTAAACTGATTTTACTTCTGCTGCTTTCATTTTTTGGTTACTTTTTTTGGATCACGCACCCACTGCTACATCCTAACTTGACTTTTTTCCATAGGAATTGTTCAACAAGGACATTAATACTAATGATGGGCTGGCAGTAGCAAAATTATAATTGAAATCTGTTGCAATCTTCTAGATTGTCCCTGCAGTGCTTCATTCCCACCTTCCAATCTCTGAAACAAATAGGGCTCCTACAGACAACAGACTTCTTCACTAAATCCCAATTACTCTCAGAGCAATTCCATCCTGTGCACTGAATGAATAGATTGCCTCATAATGCTTATACAGAAGGGGGTGATTTAAAGTTATATGGGTAATATTCAATATGACATTTCCTAATTTAAGAGGGCTTGACTTTGCAAACCTTTAATCCTTTTTCATTCTTAACTTTGCATTTCCTAATATTTGAGTGGTTTCATTTACTAAGGATACCAGAAGTAATTTCTGTTTGTGATTTATGCATAAGTCCCATAAAGGAAGCACTAGACATGCTAGGTATTGATTTGTAAGGTCAGTTTTCTTACAGAGCCAAGCATTTTATTGTCCCTGGAATTTGGTTGCGGCATTGGGAAAAGTGGACATTATCAATAGTGCTCAATAAATAATACTTCTTCACCAAGAGTACTTAAAGCAAAAAGATTTGCTCTTTTTGTTAATTCATGAATATTTCAACAATTCAAAACCAGAAAATAGTGTAAAATGGCTGTTAAAGTGACATCACTATTCAATCAATGGCATTATTGACCCAGCAAGTAATTGCTTTTATTATCAAAGTGGTCCTGAAACTAGTCTATGCATCTCCAGGGTCTAAAGGTGGGGCTTGCTAGAAAATAAGTATTTTTATTGATAATTTTCTAAGGAAGTGAATCTCATTAATTTTCTTCAAAAATCAATTTTACAAAAGTTGTTTCAATGAAATAAAAAAATAGTTTTATTTTGACTAAAAAAATTGTAGTTTCTCTTTTTTCACTCTCTCCCTTTTTTTCTCTATGAAAAAGGAAGGTGGAGTATGAAATAACAAGAGAAAGAGGAGAGAGAGACGAAAACACAAACTCCTAAATCTTTGAATAGTGATAGAAATGTAGCCGTGTTAGTCTGGTGTAGCTGAAACAAAAAACAGGACTATGTAGCACTATAAAGACTAACAAGATGGTTTATTAGGTGATGAGCTTTCGTGGGCCAGGCCCACGAAAGCTCATCACCTAATAAACCATCTTGTTAGTCCCTAAATCTTTATAATTTTACATAAAAAGGAATGACAAAATTGATTAAAACATAAGATAAAAATCCCATTTGTTGTCAGACTCTCTGAGGTCTCAGTTCCTCAGCCGTTACCACATTTCTCTCCTCCCCACTGAGATTTTTCCAGGCTATATGGTTTTCCAGGCTTACGTTGTGTTAGTCCCAGAGAACTATTTATAACTCTCCTTTTTACAGAAAATGTTTATATACTTGAAGACTGCTATTGTGATCCCCCTCTATTGTATCTTTTGCAAACTAAGCAAACCCATGTTTTTAATCTTTCCTCATAGGTCAAATTTTTCAGACCTTTAGTCATTTTTATTGTGTTCCTCCTACTTTGTTCACACTTCTTCCAAAGTGCAGCACCTGGAACTGTACAAATAATTCAGTTGAGGCTTTGTCAATGCAGAGTGGAAGAATTACTTCTGTCTTGCTTACAACATTCCTGCTAATATATCCTAGAACGATAACCTTTTTGGCAACAATATTACATTGTTGACTTATATTTAGTTTGTGATCCACTGTGGCCCACGGACCTCTTTCCACAGTGCTTTTTCCAGGTCAAGTTGTTTCCCATTTTGTATGCGTGCAATTGATGATTGTTTCCTAAGTGTAATATGTTGGATTTGTTCTTACTGAATTTCATCTTACTTATTTCAGACCATTCCTCCACTTTGTCAAGATAATTTTGAATTCTAATCCTGTCCTCCAAAGTGTTTACAACCAGTGTTCCCTCTAATTTTTTCTATTTCTGAGTGGAATGAATTTTCTTATGTGCACCAATGTGGAGGGGATGTCTGACACATTCCCTTCATATTCGTACAGATAAAAAAATCATGTGGCAGGAGTCGGGCTAAGGGGTTCTGAGTGTGGGGGGGTCAGGGCTAGCACAGAGGGTTGAGATACAATGGCTCTTTCTGTTGTGCTGCTGTACCTTTAAACTAGTACTGTTATTAAATGTTCTTGAAAAGGGGGTAAACAGTGAGGTGCGAAAATTTGCAGATACTACAAAACTCCTCAAAATAGTTAAACCCAAAGCTGACTGCAGAGTTACAAAGGGATCTCACCAAACTGGGTGATTGGGCAACACAAGGGCAGATGGATTTAAATGTTGATAAATGCAAAGTAATGCACATGGGAAAATATAATCCCAACTCTACATACAAAAATGAAGGGGTCTAAATTAGGTGATACCGCTCAAGAAAGAGATCTTGGAATCATTGCGGATAGCTCTCTGAAAACGTCTGCTTAATGTGCAGTAGCAGTCTAAAAGCTAAAAAACTAACAGAGCATTGAGAATCATAAGGAAAGGAATAAATAAGACAGAAAATATACTGCCTCTATATAAAGTCATGGTATGCTCACACCTTGAATACTGTATGCAGATCTGGACACATCATCTAAAAAAGATATGGTGGATTTGGAAAAGGTACCGAAAGGGCAACAGAAAGGATTAGGGGGTAAGGAATAGCTTCCATATGAGGAGAGATTAACAAGACTGGGAGGCCCCTAGTGAATATTAAAATTTCAAGGCTAACCAGTGTCCCGAACATGACTTGTCAGAACATGTTGGCATTAGAGCTGAGTGATTATTTAATTTTATTTCTTTTAAATAGGAATTAGATACAGTGCTTCTGTCAGCTAATAGCTAAGTAATTTCCCCCCAAAACTAAAATTTTTAAGTGCTGAGCATCTCCTGCAAAGAGGTGATGTGTGTGTGGAGGAGGGTGGTTGGGGGCAGTTCCCCCAATTTGTTGCTTGGCTTGTCCTGAGCATGCTCAGTAACACTGCTCAAGATGCTGTCCTCATTCTGCCCCCTCCCATGCTCTCACTCTTCCCCATCATGGTATGCACAGGTCCCCCCCTCTCTCCACCAAAATATGAGATGGTGCCTCAGTGGCTGGTCTTTAAATCAGTGCATTGAGGGGAGTGTGCAAGGAGTCTTCCCCTCCACTCACTCACACAATCCATAGTAAAGGCCGGCCACTATTGTGATTCCTGTGATAAAGGGAGTTTGTGGATTCTGCTCTCCAGACAACCCTCAAGTGGCCACCCAGTGCCACAAAGGGTCTGTCGAGACTATCCCTTTTTCAGTAAACGAATGTAAATTAGGCACGTCGATATTGCAAATGAAGCCGGGATTTAAATATCTCACGCTTCATTTGCATAATGGTGGCTGCCACTTTTTTTCAAAATGGCACTTTTAGATGAGGGTCTTTTGAAAATAAAACTCTTTTTCGAAAGATCCTGTAAGCCTCATTTTCTGAGTACAGGATCTTTCGAAAAAGGGTTTATTTTCTAAAGCTTCCTGTCTAAACCCTGTTTTGAAAAAAAGCGGCAGCCGCCATTATGCAAATGAAGCCCGGGATATTTAAATCCCGGCTTCATTTGCAATATCGATGTGCCTCATTGACATCCCTTTACCGAAAAAGGGATGTAGTCTAGACAAAGCCAAAGCAGCGTGGAGCCCATAACCTTGACCTGGCTCTGCAGCAGCCCATGGAACACACTGGGCATTTTGGGAGAAGAAAGTCCTGTCTTCACGAAAGATGGCATAACTCATCTTGACAAAGGATGACATAACACCTGTTTTGTGCATAAGGGATCTTGGGACAGGATTTTTGTCTGCCAGAGCATCCCTTGCGGCAGGCTACCTGCACCACCCACAATGCAGGACTGTGCCTTTAAAACTATAATTTCTCTCCATTTCAGCAACTAGGCACTTTACAATCAATGCTTAGTTTGCATTTTTGCAAATGTGACTGAGCATCAGGTTCAGAATCATCTGCAGAGACCACTAACGAGTTAGAATCAGGGAGTCAAAAATTACTCCCAAGCTTCAGGGTATCCCAGTTAGCAAACATAGCTGACTGTACTCATTTATTTCATCAGCACCACTTTGCATAAACATGATAAATGACACAATATATTCCTTGCAAAAAACAACTCTTAGTACAACCTGAAAGTTGAGATATGAAGCATTCACTGTTTTTTAAAAAATCAGATAAAAGTGACTGTTCAGCTTTATCTGGGCTTCTATGTGCTTTTCTCTTACGAGAGAATTCATGTTTAGATCATTATTAATTCTTTGTCAAATGCGGCAATATATTACATAGTAACTAAATGTAAATCTTTACCGTACATTATGATATATAGATTAGCAGATTCCAAACCCTGAAGGGACTATGTCATCTGATTTCCTATGTAGCACATGCTATAGAGCTTGATCAGAATAATTCTTGTTAGAAGTAGGCTATATCTTTGTGGGACAAACACTCTATAGTGATTAAAAAATTGCCAGTGCTATGACGGAAAATCCATCGCAACCATTAGTTAAAGTGTTCAAATGGTTAATTACTCTCACTGTTAATAATTTAATGTTTCCAGCTATAAAAATTATTCCCATCGCCATATGAAGTGACTCTGTACAAGTTTTAAATGAATTTCCCCCGCTGCAAGACATGATATGGACAGAATTATGAACAACGATCACTAGAAGACCAGGCCCGAGAACTCAAGGTCGTTGGGCTTACAGTTTAGCTCAGCTTCTCTTGGCTCTCACAGACACGGTGTATTCCTTTCAGGGGTCTGATTTGTCTTACATACCCCCGAGTTACACCTCATTTAAAATCTACAGCTATAACTGAGAAGCCCTGAGACAGAGACAGTGAATTCCACTCTACAGCCTTAGGCAGTCTGAGAGGCAGGAGCTGTTAGCAGCTGGCTGCTGGCTGAGAGGAGCATAAGGTGTGTAGGCAGGAGGCAGAGAGACACTGGGCTGCTAGCAGCAGAAAGCCGTTGGGGGAAGAGAGGAACCAGGCAGCGGAGGTGATACTGGGCCATACTTAGGCATAAGTGAACCATTTAATTTTCTTCCAGGTAGGGTCAGAAATTAGGATGCCCCTGAAAATATCTTCATTGTGCACGTGAAGTGGTAAGTGGAGTCTTAATATGGCTCTACAGCATGGTATTACATTGCATTCCTCTCCCTCCTGCCTTTACACTCCCTAAATCATGACTATTTGTATGAACTCTGAAAGGATTCAGAGACCAAGTGTGTGCAGCTGCATGCAGTATGGGTCTGTGGAGTGGCTAATACAAGTTGGCTGCAGCTGTTGACAATCCTCAGTCGGTAATGCTACAGAAAAGAATTTTCACTTCAATTTCACTGTATTTTGTTTGATAGAAAATCCCCTTCAAGTTCCACCTGTCTCAGGGCCTGTTCCCTCTTTTCATAGCAGATTTCATGGCTAAGGTCAGACAGCACAACCGCCCCCAAGTGTTCTAGGTTGTAGTTCTTAAGCATGCCTTTGAAGTCTGATAAACCAATTCAGAGCATCAAATCACATCCCCTGCCCTTCCATGCCCCCCCGTTTCAAGCTTGGGTGATCAGCGTTTTCTGGAGACTCTCATCCAGGAATTCCCACTGGGCCCCCACATTTCCTGTCCCCTGCATTATTTTGGGCTTTCCCTGCAGTGGACTTTCTTCAAAATATGATCACCTGGGAACGTAAAGAGCTCTGCTTCAGATTGAGTCCCACATTCTGCAGAGATAAAATTGGTTCCCCAAATTTTCAGGTGACCCACGTAATCGCATATTTCACATATACCTAAGAACAGCCCTCATTAAGTTTGGGGGATCACAGAGTGAAGGCAAAAGAAGCAGCTGCAATTGTGGAGATTAAAAATAAGCTGTCATATCTCAGGTGCTGTTTTCAAGAAGCGAAATGCTCCATCCAACCTTCAAGAGATTTTGGGGACAGAGAGACTCACTTATACAATGTCCTGTAAGACAGTGATTCTCAATCAGGTGTATGTGTACCCCGTGGGTACGCAGAGATGTTCTGGGAAGAACATCAGTTCACCTAGATATTTGCCTAATTTTACAACAGACTACATAAAAAGCACTAGCAAAGTCAGTACAAACTAAAATTGTATACAATGCTTTGTTTAGACTGCTTTATCTGCAAATACTGAAATGCAAGTGTGGTATTTTTATTCCCATTGATTTATTTTATTTTATAATTATAATTACAGTAAAACTCCATTGGTCCAGCATCTGACGGTCCGGCACTCCTGATGGTCCGGCACCATCAGGAACCCAGAAGTGCTCCGCAGCCGGACCATTGGAGCTGCTCTGCCTCCAGTTTCCCCTATTCAGCCGGTGCTGAAACTGACCAGCGGCTGAATCGGGGAAGCCAGAGGCAGAGCAGCTGGGGCGCTGCAGGGTAGGTCCCCTAGCGCTTCCCCTGGGGGCTGCGGGACCAACCCGGCAGCATCCCAGATTCAGCCGCTGCTGAAATTGACCAGCGGCTGATTCCGGGAAGCCCAGGGCAGAGCTGCTGTGCCTCAGGCTTCCTGGAGTCAGCTCTTGGTCAATTTCAGCAGCGGCTGACTTGGGGACACTTGGGGCAGAGCAGCTGGGGTGCTGCTGGGTTGGTCCCCCACCGCCGCTCCTCAGCGCTACTGGATCAACCCGGCAGCACCCCAGGTGCTCTGCCCCAGGTGTCCCCAAGTCAGCCGCTGCTGAAATTGACCAAAACCTGACTCCAGGAAGCCCGGGGCAGAGCAGCTCTGCTTCGGGCTTCCTGGAGTCAGCTGCTGATCAGTATCAGCAACGTCTGACTTGGGGACGCCTGAGGCAGAGCAGCTGGGGTGCTGCCGGGTTGATCCAGTAGCGCCAAGGAGCGGCGCTGCGGGACCAACCCAGCAGCACCCCAGCTGCTCTGCCCCAGGTGTCCCCAAGAGCAGCTGGGGTGCTGCCTGGTTGGTCTCGCCGCGCCAAGGGTCGGCATTACCCCAACCAACCCGGCAGCACTCCAGCTGCTCTGCCCCAGGCGTCTCCGATTCAGCCGCTGCTGGTCAGTTTCAGCAGCGGCTGAATCAGGGATGCTTGGGGCAGAGCCAGACTATCGGAAGGGGGGGCTATGAGGGGTCTGGGGTGGCACCCCCGCCACCCAGAACCCTCATAGCTCCCCCTTCCGATAGTCCGGCATATCTGATAGTCCGGCACCCCCTGGGTCCCAGAGGTGCCGGATTATCGGCAGTTTACTCTATATGGAAAATAAGAAAAAGCAATTTTTCAATAACAGAGTGTTGTGACAGTGGGAGGTATGATTGAACCTATGCCCTTGGGTGCTAAATCCATGTGCCTATAGTGTGTGAGCTAAAAGCCAACTTTGCTCTGGCAGAAGCCACATCAGAGGAGACCCAATTGCACAAAGTCCCTTAGATTGTAAGGATGGCCCAGGGTTTAACCTTTAGAGAGGGGAGTTGATCATCAAGAAAAACTGATTCCTTTTTTTCAAGCTTTCATACTCGACTTGTTCTTGATGCTTCAGCTAGTTCTACATAAATAATCTACTTTTTAATCTTTCATGATTTTTGTTTTATACTTATATGGCCCTCATCAACATATTATCTGAGTACAGTAGACTTCCGATAATCCAGAACCTAGGTTGTGCTGGATTATCGGATATGCCGGACTATCAGGAGGTACTATAAGATGGTTATATATATACTGTATACATTATATACTGTATATAAAGTGTTCTTAACCCTTTTTATTGTACATACTATATACAGTATACTATGATGTTTTAGTTTTTTTAACCCTTTTCGCTTGGTTCAGCTGCTGCCGCTGACTCGTTTTTTGCCAAAGCTCACTCACTAGGCTCTTGCCAATTTGATGCTGGACTATCAGGAGTGCCGTACAATTGGATGCTGGACTATTGGAGTTTTACTGTACCGAGAATGATTTGAGCTAAATGGCCTAGAGTCTAATATAACTGTTTCAGCAGCTTCTCCGATGACCTATTAGCTGGGCACAGAACCCAAAACTTTAAAGTCCCAGACCAGGGCAGTAAGCTCAGGACTGTTTTTCTTTTTTAAGTACATTTCAACATTTGAGATGATCCCCAGCTGAGATGCCTGAGGCTTGGCATTATCTTAAATTTAATTTGATTTGCCCCAGACTGTGACACAGCAAAACTTTCCAATGCAATCAAAAGTGAAGCTACACACAATGAAGAAAAAAAATCATATTGCTTTCTTTAAACATTAATAAATTTTAAAACTGAATAATTTAATTTCATTGAAGCGAGGGTCAGGAATTAAGATGCCCCTAAAATGTCATCATTGCGCAGGCATTATCGCATTAAATTTTTCTCTCCCTCTCAACAGCAGTGAAGTGGTAAGTGGAGTCTTAATATGGCTCTACAGCATGGCATTACATGTCATTCCTCTCCCTCTTCCCTTTAGACTCCCTAAATCATGTCTCTGTGTCACCTCTGAAAGGATTCAAAGACCAAGTGTGTGCAGCTGCATGCAGTATGGGTCTGTGGAGTGGCTAATACATGATGGTTGCAGCTGTTGACAATCCTCAGTCGGTAATAGCTGCCGAAAAGAGTTTTCACTTCAATTTCACTGTATTTTGTTTGATAGAAAATCCCCTTCAAGTTCCACCTGTCTCAGGGCCTGTTCCCTCTTTTCATAGCAGATTTCACGGCTAAGGTCAGGCAGCAAAACCCCACGCGTTCTAGGTGACCTTTCTTAGGGATTCTTTTGAATTCTGATAAACCAATTCAGAGCACCATAGCACTGTCCCTGCCCTTCCACGCCCCCACTTCTGGCCTGGGTCATGTTGAAGCAAAAACACGCTCCTCTCTGTTTAGGCGGCTAACAACTGATTTGCTTTATTGATCAGTAAAGCAAAGTGAGCCAAACGTGGTCCCAGCAAAGTCGGGCCCAGTAAAGCTGCTAATACAATCAATCCTAGTATCTTTATACCCTTAGCCAAACAGTCTGACGTCAGGGCATCCAATTACAGAAATCCTCAATTAAATTTGGAAAAAACAAAGCCTTATCAACAAGATGGCGGACAGGTACGAGGGAGTACATCTCCTGTCCCAACCAACCCAATTAACACATACCAATAGCCCATCCTGTAGGCCTCTTCTCACGGGGTGACAGAAAGTTCACTCTGGTCTACGTGCTTGAGAGAAAAGCTGAAATGGTTTCTGATATACAAGATGGCTTCTAGCTAAACATAAAATAGCTTCTACAGTCATCAGTGTTCTCTCTGGAGAATCCTGTTCAGGAATTCTCACAGAGTCATGCTGGGTCTCCACATGTCCTGCCCTCTGCATTACTTTGGGTTTTCCCTGCAGTGGGCATTCTTCAAAATATGATCAACTGGTTTAAGGGCTTGATATTCAGTTGCCTGAGGATACATAATTTTGCACGTGTGCATTCCTGTGTGCATCAGGTGCAAAGACCCATTACCGGGGTGGCGGGAAGGGGACAGCTGTACAGGAGCCCAGCTTTTCAAAGGGGCCTGGAGTTCCTGGCCTCCGCCAGTGCTACTTCCACAGCACCGGTGCATGCAGCCCTGGGCCCCTTTAAATTGCCAAAGGAGTGCTGCTCTGCCAGGCTTTGAGAGTGGGGGGCGGCCCAGCACTGTGGTCTGGATGGCACTAAGAACTGACTCCCCTGGGCCCTGCTGCTTCCGCCCTGCTGCTTCTAGGGCATGGAGTCGGGCCCCCTCCCACCTTGCCCCAAGGCCCGCAGTGGCTGTGAACTCCACTGAGGGTGCACAAAAAGCTCTGTATGCGTCAGAATTATTCCCACACTCCGCAGAGGTAAAATTCACTCATCCTTAACAGCATTGCGTTGGCTTCCTAGGCTTCACATTGTACTAAATCCACTTCTTGCATTGTGGGTATAAATCTGCATGCATGCCACCTATGGAAATACTGTTATGCTTTTTGAAAACCAACCATCTATTTCTTTTTTGAAAGAAACATTTTCTTTCTCATTCTCTGGTGGTTTGTTTTAGCGAGGCGTGTGTGTGTGTGTGTGTGTGTGTGTGTGTGTGTGTGTGTGTGTATGCGCGCGCGCTTTTCATCTCGTCTATGTACGCCCTATCCAAACTTAGGAAGGCATTTCATTCCTGAGCAAATAGCAGTCCAGCTGGGCATTTTAAATATACCTTGGGTCACTGAACCAAACTCTTGGAATATGTGCAAAAATATATCCTGAGCTGTATACAGTAGAGCACTGAAAATGAAACCTGGGACTTAGGAGGCAAAATTTCACTTTTATTTTTAGGTCCCAGCAAAGAAGCTAAAATAACGCCCCCCCCCCCCTCCAGATTTAACATTAATAAGAGACTCTCCTCTAGGTGTATTATGCATAATAAAATACAGCAATGAGGATTTAATATAATAGCTTGCTTGTCAATGTTTCCTTTCTGAGAGCAGGCAATACATTGACAGGGGTTAGTAGGTTATTTTCCTCGTGTAATGCTCAGATAACGCTGCTTCACTTTAGTGGATTATCTGTCCCACATGGTGATAGGTTACTGAGCTTTTAGGAGAGAATTTCTCCTGAGCTGTCAGTTTCTGCTTGCTTCACTATGTCCATTTAGTCAGCAGAAGCAGGAGTTTAGGGGGTTTGCTGGCAGGTGGGTCTAGTTAAGTGGATAATTAGAAATTACACAACCTGCTAATGAGGAAAAAGAGCTCAGCTAAATGACCTATAAGTAAGGACTGTGCCATTGTCTATATAATGGGAGAGAGAGTACTTCATTTTACTTGTTTACGATTGTAGTTCTGCTGTGGGGAGTACTGCTCTCCAGTGCCCGAAGGAGCTTACCAGCATATATGCACTATTGTATGCTTGGTGCAGTCAAGTGTGTTGTGAGCAGGAGCCCGAGGATTTGAGAACCTTTGTGAAGCGATCTGACCTTCTACTGATGCTCTTCATAAAATACATAATCTGGGCTCTTTCTTACATGAAGACTTCTTTCTGTGCAAGACAAGCATTTCATGTTTGTAGAAGTACTAGGGTATGGGGTTTTGCTGCTGCTACCCTTAGCCTCCATACAAACGCTTCATTTTGTGTCTTCTCCTGTCTCAGTCATTCACTTGCAAACGTAACTCCTATGTAGTTCTTCAATGATCTGTTTTGTTATCTACCCACTGTTCTATATTGAAAGGTAATTCTCCTTTTAAATGAGGACAAATTGGAATCTCTTTATCAATAAAAACACTTCCAAACGTTCTGCCCAAATTAGGGACGGTGGAGTTTAACCGATAAGCTGATGCTTACTGGTTAATGTTATCAGTTAAACTCAGCCAGCCCCCGGCGGGTGGCTTTGCTGTGGCAGGGAAGCAAAGCCTTCTCCCCGGGAGCTGGGTAGGCCATGGCTGCTGGTTCTGTTCCCAGGGAGGTGGCTTTTCTGCAGCAGCAAAACCTCCTCCCTGGGAGTCAGGCGGGCACGAGCTGCAGACTCCATTCCCAGGAAGGAGGCTTCACTGCGGCAGCAAACCCACCTCCCTGGGAGCTGACAGGGGCTGGTGGCCCTGCTCTTGGGGGGGACTCGAACCCCCCACCCTCGGGAGCAGCCACCAGCTTCTGGAGAGGTCAGGACAGAAGCAGCTGGGCAGCAACCACATGGCCCACCCTGGCCATGTGCCCGATCTGGAGCCAAGCCACGGTGCAGCCCCGGAGCAAGTTTTCAATAGTTACACAGTCCCCTTATTAAATGATTTTTTACATCCCTAGCCCAAATTAATTTCCATTTTCCCAGCCAGTTCTATTTAAAGCAAGTTAATCTTAGTTTTTCTTCTTAAGAACCAGCTTCTTATGCATTTATTCATAATACTAGCCTTATGTAGCATTGAAAGCAAAAGGACTATTCCAATAGTAAAGTTACTATCCAATATGAGCAAAGGTATCAGAACACAGCCCTAAATGTGCATGATCACGATCTGCTTCCTCTCCCCTTTTGGTAATAATCAAATGGTCTAAAGGCACTCCAGAGTGCATCTCCTTATCTCCCCTTGAATGGGACACTGTGTGTCACCCTCACGAAAGCCTTTATGTTTGTTTTGTAGCAGATAGAGGTGTGCTCAGGCCCCAACATTCACGAGGCATAAGGGATCTGTCGGCAAAGGTTTCCCCAGCCAACAGATCTGCGTCTAGACTGCTGCGTTGTGCCGAATCAGTCGATCGTCGGCACAGCGCGGCGGCCATGTTTATTTTAATGAAGAGGGGATTATTTAAATCCCCGCTTCTTTGCCTATGCTGGGTAAACTAGTTTACATGGCTCCGTCGACAGAGCCATATAGTCTAGACATAGCCGAAGAGTCTTCAAATATACAAGGACTGTTATAAAAAGGATGATTATCAGTTGTGCTCCATGCCCACTGAAAGTAGGTCAAGAAGTAATGGGCTTATTCCTCAACAAGGCAAAGCTAGGATTTTTTCTAACTATAAGGACAGTTAAGCTCCCAGACTGGTTTCAAAGGGGCTGTGGAATCCCATTGCTGAAGGTTGTTAAGAGCAGGTGGGACAAACAATTATGGTCATGGTCAGATATAATCTAGGTCCTGCCTGAGAACAGGGAGCTGCAGCGGGAAATGACTCCTCAACCTGTTTTCCAGCCCTCCCTATCTGTGCATAGGTAATGCAGTGAAGAGACCATGACAGACCTTGAAATGCGGAGGTCAAGAAGGTGTATGCATTAGGGATGTCAACGTGTAGTCAAGTGCACAATTAACTGATAAGCCTGGGCTTCTTGGTCAATCCTATTGACCATACACATTCCCCCACCCCCTTGCTGCCTCTGAGAGGGGAGGGGTACAACTGCTGTGGGAAGCCGGCTTTTAAGCCGGTTCCCCATGAGCACTGGATCTGCAGAGCAACCTGCCTCCTTCCCTCCCCCCAGCACTGCTGCCTCTGATAGGGAGGCAGCAGTGCAGAGAGAGAGGGAGGCAGGTTGGAGCTGCCACACGCAGGAAATCAGCTTTCAAGGCAGCTCCCCATGCTTATCGGCTCACGTGAGCCGCTTCCCCGCCTCCCCCACACTGCCAGTTCTCTATCAGAGGCAGCAGTGCAGGGGCAGGGGGACAAGTGGGAGGCGGTAGTATGTGTGGGGAACTGGCTATTAAGCCGGCTCTCCTCACTTGCCAGCACTGTGGAGCTGCCTGTCCCCCCAGCGCTGCTGCCTCTGATAGAGGAAGCAGCTGGGGGGTAGAGGGACGGTATGGGAGGCTGCCAAAGAGCAGTCTCTGTCCCCCACAGGCTCAGGCTCACTGCGGACAGAGGCTGCTCCCTGGGATGGAAGGGGGCTCCCCGGGAGTGCGGCTGGGAGCACACTGGCTGCTGGGAATAGCCAGGGAATAATCGTGCAACCAAAAATATTTTGTGCCGTTACATGACTATTTGATTAATCACTTATCTAACATCTCTAATATGCATTCACTGAGTTTTGTAGACAATCTTATCATCTCTTGTAATGCAGAGATCCGTAGTGGATCATTCACATGGGAAATACTACATACCCAGAAATAAAAATATTTCAAGCTTAGGGATAAATATCAAAAGAAAATTGAGAGCTTTATTAACTCGAGTAGAAGCCTTTGCTAGTGTGGTAAATGCTAAGCCTTTGAAAACTATTCAGTGTCTTTATTTTAGCACTTTTAAATGCTTAAGGAATGTGAGTTTGTGGTTAAGTCACTGGGATGGAGTTAAAGAGAACTATGTTGAGTTCTGGCTATTACATACAGACTGTACTCCTCATCAGCCTCAATGGATCTGAGTTCTAGTTCAGTCAGACTGTGCCTTGTATCACCTGTTCTGTCATTACCAAGGAATGGGAGTGTCTTGATCTTACGCTGTGCTGGCAGAATTTTTTTCCCCCAAATATTGAGGTTAATACATTATATACAGGCTGCACATTTCAGAGTCAATCAGTTATATATATCCAAGTTCCTTAGGAGGTTTTGAAAATCATATCCATAGTGTTCTTCTTTGAGAGATGTTCCCGAGGGTACTCCACAGTCGGGCTCATCCCGGCACCACAGATCAGAGACTTTGAGAGCAGTGATCGGGCGGGCTGCACATGCGCGAGCAAAGAGTGGAGCTCCCGCCTTTGAAGTAGCACGCACAGCCCGCTTCTCCTCAGTTCTTTCTTCTCCGCTCTTGGCCACAGATGGAGCTCAATTCTCTCCTCCTCAGCATACTCTGCAAGACCAAGTAGAACCACTTTATCAGCATAGACAGTCCTGAGGCGATCAGGACTCCCTTCTCTTTACATAGAAAACAAAAAAAAACCAACCAAACAAAAAAGCCGCCACTGCCAGCTTTTACTGCTGTGCAGTGGCAAGCCGTGGCAAGCTGTGGCAAGCTTAAAAAAAAAGAAACAGGAACCAGAGACCCACGAGCAGTCAGCACCACTTGTAGAATTACAGCTAGCTTCTGGGAGACATGCCAGACTCTCCTAAGGAGAAAAGATGCAGCAAATGCTGAGAATTTATGCCAGCCTCTGATGCCCACAGTGAATGTACACACTGTGTTTGGGGGACATATATGTACCTCAGAAATGTGTCCATTGCCGTAGCCTCACAAGAAGAGCTCGCAAAGAAAGGGAGCTCACAGAGTGCACACAGTCTATGGATTGAGCTCTAGACTCCCATAATTATCAGGGGGGCAATAAGGGCTCTAGTGCAACTTCTCCTCAGGGCAAGCATCCAAGCCCTTCTCCTCAGAGAACACGCTTGGAAACTAGACCTCCATCAGCCCACTCTCTGCCCTCAAGAATTATCAAAGAAGATGAGCCAGGCACTTTGAGCATGGCAAAGTCTCGAGCCTCCTCAATAACGGGCTTGAAGAAATGCTCAAAACAGCCCTCAGATGACTTTCAATACAGAGCCTTCCTGTTTGGACACTCCTCTGCCCCCAGAGTCCTTTCCAAGACCCTAGCGGTAGCTGCAGTGTATCTACGATGCAATGGAATCACAATATTCCCTTATCTAGACCATTGTCTTATCTGAGGTCACTCACAATGGACTATCAGAGACATGATCACATTCACAAAGACCATGCTTCAGTCGTTGGGCTTCATTATCAATGAGTAGAAATCCATACTATGCTCCACACAATCTTAGGAGTTCATAGGGGTTCGTATAGACTCCACAACAGCTCAAGCCTATCTCCCCAATCATTGGTTCAACAATATAAGAAACCTTGTTATGATCATTACCACCAGAGGGTACCCATCATAATGTGCCTCAAACTTATGGGGCACATGTCGGCTACCACATATGTGGTCCTGCATGCCAAGCTGCGCTTCCGGTGTTTCCAACACTGGATCTCTTCAGCGTACACACCAGCCAGCCATCAGATCCACAGGCGCGTTTCCCCTCCCCCGAAAGTTCTCACCTCCCTACAATGGTGGACACAGGTACACAACTTCTGCAACAGGGTGCCTTTCCACCGGGACCAGCTGTCCAAACAAATTACGATGGACGCCTCACTGATGAGATGGGGGCACACTTCCAACAACAGTTTGTGCAAGGGAAACGGTCCAAAGATGAATCCAGATTACATATAAATCTGCTCAAGCTTCGAGCAGTCCTCAACGCATGCAAGCACTTCCTCCCTTCAGAGTGTATTCTCACCAACAATATGAGAACTACTTTTTAAATCAACCTCCAAGGGGGTGTGAGATCCCAGTCGCTATGTGCAGAGTGATCAGGCTTTGGAACTGGTGCATCTGCCACATTATTACCATCTCGGCAGAGTACCTGCCTGGAGACAAGAACATTATCGCAGATACTCAGCCACAACTTCCTCACAGAACACGAGTGGGAACTACATGACCAGATCACCCACAAGCTGTTCCACTGATGGGGGCAAGCGCAGATAGATCTCTTCGCCATCAGACAGAACTCCAAATGCCCCCAGTACTGCTCAAGAGCGGGCGTAGGACGCGGCTTCCTTGGCAATGTGATGCTTCTCACTTGGGGGACCCACCCATTATATACCTTCCCACCAATTCCTCTCATTCCTAGAGTCCTCCAGAAGATACAGATGAATGGGGCCTAAGTGATCTTGATAGTCTCAGCCTGGCCCTGACAGACATGGTTCACATGTCTTTATCACCTGTCTCTACGAACTCCTTACCTGCTTCTGAACCACCCAGACCTACTCTCCCAGAACCAGGGGTCAATAATTCATCCCCAACACAAATGCTGCACCTGGCAGTATGGTACCTATCTGGTTCTCAGAAGTGGAGCAACAGTGCTCCCAACAAGTGAAAAATGTCCTTCTACACAGCAGGAGACAAACGACACGCAAGACTAAGCTGTACAAGTGGCACCGGTTCACACAGTGATGCTCACACAGGGCAATCGAACCATCCAGGGCACTGCTCCACCAAGTAATGGAATATACCATGCTCCTGAAACAACAACATTTGTCAGTTTCCTCAGTCTGGGTGCACATGTCTGCCATTACGGCCTTGCACCCTCCCATTGATGGGTTCTCCATATTTGCACACCCCATCTCTAAAAGATTCTGGAAGGGTCTACGGAACCTTCACCCACCTCGAAAACCCATTCCCCTTAAATGGGATTTAGAATTGATCCTACACTCACTCACAAGACCATCCTTTGAACCAATGGCAACCACACCACTTACCTTTCTCACTGTTCCTTCTGGTGATCACTTCTGCAAGGTGGGTCAGCGAACTCGCAGCTCTCACGGCCTCACCTCCATTCACGACCTTTCACAAACACAAGGTCATTCTCTGGCCACACCCATCCTTCTTACCCAAAGTGGCCTCAGAATTCCATATCAATGAACCGATAATCCTTCCCACTTTCTATTCAAAACCACATTGTTTCAGAGAATAAGTCATACGTACCCTGGACATCAGAAGGGAAATTTCCTTCTATCTGGATAGGATTCCATCCTTTCGATCATCCCAGAGATTGCTGGTATCCCTGGACGAAAGGTCCCAGGGAAAACCACGGTCCTCCCAGCGCATATCAAAGCTCATAACATCATGCATTACTACATGCTACTCGCTCCAGAATAGGGCATTACCAACGAATGCAAAGGCCCACTTTACCAGAGCAATGGCGACATCAGCTGCTTTCCTAACGGGAGTCTCGCTCCAGAAAATATGCAGAGCAGCGACATGGTTGTCTAATCACACCTTCATAAAGTATTATGCTATTCCACCGTGTCCCACAACAGACACTGCAGTAGCCGCCGCGGTTCTCTCCACAATCTGTAGCAATGGATCGAAGCCCACCATCCATCTGAATGTGCACTGCTACACAGTCACCAACTGTGGGGACATCACTCAAAGAAGAAAGAGAAGTTACTCACTTCATGCAGTAATGATTGTTCTTTGAGATGTGTCTCCTCACTGGTGCTCCACAACCTGCCCTCCTCCTCACTTCTTTCGGCAATAACAGCAGCCCATGAGGGTGTCAAAGGAGAAGTAGGCTGCAATCGCTACTTCAAAGGCAGGAGCACCACTCTCTGCTCGCACATGAGCAGCCTGCCCGATCACTGCTCTCAAAGATCCCGATCTGTGGTGCCGGGACGAGCGCGACCAACTGTGGAGCACTCACGGGGACACACATCTCGAAGAACAATTGTTACTGCTCCAAATGATACCCAAATTTGTAATCTGACTCATTGTTTGGATGCTACCATTTCACGTGTGTATAGCTAGCTGCATGTCATCTGGCAAAAACCGACTCTTGCGGGAAGTGCCATTGGATCGCTGGTGACTGATTTGTTTTTATTTATTGGTAGCTATTTTTAATACAGTGATGCATTTGACATTACATTGTCCATAAGGAGGATGCCTTTATAAATCAAAGCCAACAAATACAAACCTCAGTGCTGACCTGAACTTAAAACTAAAATGTATTTTGGAATCTTAATTTAAAAACTGGTTAATATGTCTGAAAATGCAGCCTCACATGTTCTACTAATCATTTTGGCCTGCACTTGAAGCAAAAATGTTTACTATGGGCATGTCTATACTAGGAAAATATTTTGAAAAAACATAAATTCGACTTATATATAAATATAGAATGTCCCCCCTACAGGGAATCCTCAAAATTAGTCCGAGGCAGGCTCTGTTAAAATGAGGATGCATTACCACAACTTAGAGCCCCAGGAAGCACTGGGAACACTTGTGAAAGTTTCCCTTTGTCTCAGTTAGTGGGAATAATAATACCACCTTCTTTCCACTTGTGTGTTTTCTCTGTTTAGATGGCAAAGTGTGTGTGTGTGTGTGTGTGTTCGTGTGCTTGCCTATCACTTATGACAATGGGTTCCTGATCTTGGGGAACATTTATATGTTGCCATATGCTGTGTTGAGAGTTTTTGTCCCTATTCTGATTTCTATCAAAGTGCAAGTAAAAAAAAATTAGGCATTTCAATAATAATCTTAATGTTTACCTTACTCTGAAAATACAGCAACTTTAGGGAAATTAAAATTAGCTTGACTCTTCTGTAGTCATTTATTTCACAGGTGGGTGGGTAACTGTAAATATTTGATGAATCGGGGACACATCTCCCTATCTACGGCTATTTAACTTTCCTGTAATGGAAGCAGATTTTCTCATTAGAAACAAGTTGAGCAGATCTAAATGTAGTTTCCACAACTGTGAATGAGCATTGCCTTTATTTCATGATAAGTAGAATCTATGTTACTTTTAGTTGAAAATAAAAGGCATTTCTTATGCGTTTCCCAGCACTTTTTTTTCTTAGTACTGAATCTTGGAGTCTTTGACCCATGTAAGACTATAATTGAACCAAACTAATCTACACCTTAGGGCAATGTAATTTTATTGATCCCGCCTATACATTATTATTGTTGCTTAATGAGAAACTAATGCAATTTCTAATAAAGCCACATGGCACAGGATAGAAGAACTGAAGTTTTATTTCCCTTGTGACAAAATATACTCTCTTCAATTAAAATCCAGGAAGTAAAATTAATGCAAATGTAAAACTTTGCAAGAATCAGTGTCAAGGCTACAACATTTTATTATGTATATAAATTGCTTGGATAATGAGATTGAGAGCTGGATATTGAAATGCATTGACAATCTACAAACTCATCAGACTATTTATACACTGAAATCCAGGTAGGCAAAATAAAGAATTGCATCTTTTTGCTACTTCTAGCTGATAAATTCTATTCCAACTAGAATATTTATTCTAAGTCTGGATACTAAAAACACACATTGAAACCTGCTTAGTAGACAATAGTTGAATAAACTGACTAGGGCAAACCCAATTGGATGAAATATTTGTGGGTGAAATGCTTTGTTGCCTGACTCTGTAATAGAGTTTTATTGCCCTGCTGTCTTGTGGTGTGCTTTTGACATGTCCTCCCAACAGGGTGGTTTTGGTGAATTCATACTTGAGATCCTGAGTCACTTTCTTGATTCTAGCTTGGTCTCAAAAATATTTTCTTCTTTGATCTCATCTCTGTTACAATTCTTCATGTGCAGAAGCATATAAAAAAGTACTGCTCTTCTAGAATGGCACAAACATTATCAGCGGTTACAATAGACATCTATTAGATTAGGTAGCCACCAAATAAATAATAAATAAATAAAATAATGGGATAGAGAATAGGTTAGTTTACTAAACAGGAAACTTGCTCTTTGCAAAGGATGTCCTGTGAAGCTGATTTAGTCTTCGGTTATTAGGAAAAGGGGACAGGAAACTTATGTTATCCATAAACCTCAATGAGGAAAACCCCTCATCGCTAGGCTCTGATTGTTCACTTCTGATCCCTGTGTGACAGAAGGAGTCTCTGCTGTTCAGCTACCTTATGTCCTGCCTGTCACAAATAGAACCGAGTGTCTCAATTCGGAGAGCTGCTTTTGTATCTCTTTGCCACACCATTGCATAACTTCCTTTGGACAGTTGGAGGAAGCAACAAACCAGGAAGAGCTCTTCTTGACACCCTTCATATATCTATTTAAACCTCATATGACTTTTCAGCATCCAGTGAATGGTGGCAAACTCACAGCTGCCCCACCGGTAGAGATAAGAGCCTTCTCAAGACATACTCTTCCTCCTTAACAATGGTAGCCTGGCTGTGGATACACATTGGAATTACTAATATTAGTACTTGCCAGGGTTAGGAAAAGGGCATGATGTACAGCAGGACTGGGCAATAATTTTTGATGGGGGGGGGCATTCCAAAATTTTGGTAAGTGATCAAGAACCATGCTTTTCTATGGAGGGGGTACAGGATGTTGGATGGAGGTTGGGTGCAGAAGGGAGCCTGGGGTAGGAGACTGGGGCACAGTCTGAGGGAGTTTGGGTGAAGAAGGGGGTTGTGATCTGGGGCAGGACTTGGGGTGCAGGGTCCAGGAGGGGGTATGGGTGCAGGAGAATATTCTGTGGAAGGTGTGTATGAGGGGGTGAAGGGTCTGGGAGGAAGTTGTGACCTAGGATTGTAGAGGAGGGTGCAGAAAGTTTGGATGGTGACCTGTGGTAGGAGGGAGTGGTGACCTGGAGCAGGCAGTTGGGGGAAGGAAGGGGCTGTGGTGCCAGAGGTAGGCTGCAGCCAGAAGGCTTCCAGCCCAGAGCCCTGCCGGACCCTTAAACACACTGCCGGCCTGCCTCAGCCCCAGGCCGCTCAAAATGGCTGGCTGCTTCCTGTGGCTCTCTGCTCCAGGCATCGGGGGAGAATTCACACGCTGCCTCTGCCTCTAGCAGAATCTCTCCGCTCCCTTTGGCCAATTTCCATGATGCCTCCCCCTCCCTCTGGTGCCGGAACAAAGAGCCCCAGGGAGCAGTCAACTGCTTAAAGCAGCATGGGGCAGTTCTGAAGGGGCTGGCTGCTCTGTGCATGAGGGTCCTGGCGGGGAGGCCCAGGGGCTGGATTGAATGGCCCATGGGCTGGATCCAGCAGCTTGGTGGGCCGGATCTAAACCACGCGCCATATCTTGCTCATCGCTCATGTACAGCCATGGTTCTGGATTGGTCAGCTGTTGAGTAGTTTTATTTCAATCTGCCCAAATTATCATTACATGTTATTTGTATTATAGCACCTAAGGGTGTGTCTAGACTACCTAGTTTTGTCGACAAAAGTGGACTTTTGTCGACAAAACTATACCAGCGTCTACACTACCGCTGAGTTCTGTCGACATAACGTCGACAGAACTCAGCAGTTTTGTCGACGCTGGTATACCTCATTTTACGAGGCATAACACCTTCTGTCGACAGAACTCAGTCGACAGAAGGTGTTATTGCCTGTAACATTGTGTCCAGACTACGGAGTTCTGTCGACAAAGCAGCTTGCTTTGTCGACAGAACTCAATGTGTCTGGACGCTCTTTGTCGACGGAAGTTTTGTCGACAGTATCTGTTGACAAAACTTCCGTCGACAAAACGCGGTAGTCTAGACGTACCCTAAGACCCCCAGTCATGGTGAAGATCCCATTGTGCTAGGTGATGTACAAAGAAAACAAAAGGCAGTCGCTACCCCAGAGAGCTCACAGTGCCATGAGCACAGACCACAATAACCTTCCATGATTTCTCAAGGTCTCCACTCGTTAACTCACGTTTTACGGATGCATAACGAAATGGTCTCCTGTGTGTGAGACAAGAATTCTTCTTATCTATTGGGGTGAGATGAGCTTAGTCAGTCTTGTTCATGATTTAAAAACGCATCAGTACTCCTCATTAGCCTGTTCTGTCATTACCAAGAATGGGAGGGGCTTCATCTGATGTAGTGCTGACAGAATGTCATCAGGCATAAACCTACTCTTGCGGGAAGTGCCATTTGACTGCTGGTGACTGATTTCATGTTATTTATTGGTAGCTATTTTTAATACAATGATGCATTTGACATTACATTGTCCATTAGAAAGATGCCTTTATAAATCAAAACCAGTATGTCTACACTAGGAAAATATTTTGAAAAAACTTAAATTCAACTTATATTTGTCAGCTGAAGAAGTGGGTTGTGCCACAAAAGCGCATGATTATATATATATATAATGTCCTCCCACTACGTGGAAACCTGAAAATTAGTCTGAGGCAGCCTTTGTTAATGTGGACACACTACCTCGACTTTGAGCCCCAGGAAGCACTGGGGATTAGTTCAAATTACTCTGGCAAGTATCTATTTCAAATTAGCAGCACTGGAGCATCCACACTAATACTACGTAGTTTTTTCGAAATTAGTATTTTTCTTGAAGAAAGCAGGAGTACAGATTTCTAAATAAATGGCCCATTATTTTGAAATAACAGGCTTGGTAGTGTAGATGCTCAGCTTATAATTTGCCCTAAGGGGGGTTATTTCAAAATAACACCCTAGTGTAGACCAGAGCTATGACATGGATGCTCTCATGGTATTTCAACCTCAATGGAAACAAAGATTTATAAGGAATTGGAAGGAAGGAGGGAGGGAAAAAGCCAGGACAAAGAAGTCAGGAAGAGGTGAAAAGTATGCTTAAGCTGTGAGCAAAACTTGGGAGAGCTTACTTTTAATGTAGTAGTTGCAATGTCAACAACATGGCTTTCGTGAGCACCTGAGAAAACTGCAGAATGTGCAGAAGCGATAAGGGCATATGTTGCCACACTCTTGTTTTCTAATTTTATTTTTATTAGCACACTTAATGTGTTTGGAATTGCTTGTGCCCATTTTTCTGCTGACTTCACTATATTTTGGAATGGCACGCTCCTTTCAGGCATAATGACAAGGACCCCCATTGTGGATCAGTTTAGAGAATATGTGATGACTCTCAAACTAAGTGTAGAGAGCTTTATCACATACTAGTTTAAATTACTGCCATGGAGTGATAATCATTCCCTTTATGAAAAGAATCCCAAGTGTAATTCAAAATGAATTCCTCCTTGGATAAACACAGGGTGTAACACTAATGTGAGGAAGAGGGAGAAACCAGTAGCAAATTGCAGATGAGATGACCTGCTAAGTACTGTATTATTTTCCTCTTGCCTAGATTTTTAAATCTGTAGCTGACCAAGTTAATAGACTAAACATTTGGGACCCAAAATAATGACTGCTGAACTTCTGTAAGAATAAGAGATAAAGATTTAACAGAAACAAGTTGGTAACTTTTTCTCTGTTTTTTTTATTTCTTTTTTTTTCTAGTTTAATAATCCCATGGAGTCCACAGAGGCCATCTCCAAATAAGGCTCGATATTGCAAACTAATACCAATTGTTCCGTAAGGAAGAGCTGCCAACCAAAGGAGAAACATGGAGAAGGGGGGAGGTGGGGTCACATGCTCTGCCCATTTGCATTATTTCTTGAATAATGAACACTTATTATCAGTTTGATTTCATAATTGTTTTTGTAGTGATGTTAGGCAGTTAGAACGTGGCTCAAAGACTACAAAAGCCACCTGGAGTTATTTGAGGTTTGGATCCAGCCCTTTCTTGGTAAGATGCTATCAGATTCCTCAGGATTTTATAGTATGCTGAAAATGTATTATTATTTTTGCAAGACTAAACATACTTTGGAATACTAATAAAAGCATGTCTGGTAATTAACAATTTTAAGCCAATTATTTTTGAAATACCAGTAGCTTTGATTGTATAGTGTATGGCATACAATTAACTATTGATTGATGCTCAGCTCAAACATTGTCAGATGAGTTGAGTCCACTGATTACAGTGTCAAAATATGTTATAGAAGGACTGGCTGACACAGAAAAAGTTACTCATATTTTGGCAAAGGAAAGCATTGAGTTTGATTCAGGTTGTATTCATGAGAGTTTATAAATCCTGAAAATATTACACATGGTTATTCATCTGAAAAGACAGACTATAAGGTGATACTCCTTAGTTGTCATTTGTTACTGTCTTGTTTACAATGGTTCAGTCAGGCAGTGAAAATGCTAACTTGTGATTTAGATGACCAATCGTACGCCAGTAAGAATGAAAAGCGAACTGCTGAAATGAACAGTTTGCAAGTAACCAATACAATGAAATATTATTTTTGGATAATACCAATGGGTAACCTGCAGAAATCACTGTTCCAACAAATTGTATTTGCAGTAAGTAACTTGACTATGTTTAGAAGTGCAGAGAAATCCATACACACTTTATGTACCTTTCTAGTGTGATGGCCAGCAGCCTCGTCATTTGATTTGTACCCAGTCGCTCCTTCAAGTTTTTCCTTTGTCATTTTCCTCTGCCACTAGGAAAACGGGCACACTCTCTGGATGGAGTATTCTTAGGGGTAAAGCACAGGATGGGAGTTTGCAAACCTTGTCTGTGCTCTTGAGAGACCTTGAAGAAAATGCTGCCCTCACTTGTTCCCATCTGAGAAATGGGGACAATACTATTTATCGACTTCACAGGGGTATCCTGGATTTAATTCCTTTTTTGTAAAGTGCTTTGGATAAAAAGAACTATGAAGATGCAGAAAGCTTATATTACACTGCTAAACTCAGAGGCTGTGTCAAGATTGCACCCCTTTTCCGTAAAAGGGATGCAAATTAGACACAGCGCAATTGCAAATGAAGCGGGGATTTAAATCTTCCCCGCTTCATTTGCATAAATATGGCTGCCGCTTTTTTCCAGCTCGGGGCTTTGCCGGCAAAAAGCGCCAGTCTAGACGGGGATCTTTCGGAAAATAAAGCCTTTTCCGAAAGATCCCTTATTCCTGATTTTAAGAGGAATAAGGGATCTTTCGGAAAAGGGTTTATTTTCCGAAAGATCCCCGTCTAGACTGGCGCTTTTTGCCGGCAAAGCCCCGAGCCGGAAAAAAGCGGCAGCCATATTTATGCAAATGAAGCGGGGAAGATTTAAATCCCCGCTTCATTTGCAATTGCGCTGTGTCTAATTTGCATCCCTTTTACGGAAAAGGGGTGCAATCTAGACACAGCCAGAATGTGCTACTACATTCTTCTTGTAAGGCTCTTTTTGCTCAAGCTGTTGCTGTCTTTGAAGTGATGTCATGGATGTTGGCACAAGACCATTCAATCACAGTGACACTTTTAATGCTTTTCCGAGAAATGGCTGATTAAATATTGCTTTTATAACAGCGTAGTTCCTGCCCTTCTCCTTGAGACCAAAGGCATTATTGGCAACAATATGTCTGGTTTCTTAGAGTAAATTCACTTTTAAACTCCATGTTCTCTCTGGGACCTGACTCTAGCTCTGCCTCTTAAAGAAGATAATAATATCATGAGAAAAGATGGATGGTCCTGTGGTTAAGATTTTGGATGGGGATTTAGTATATCCTGCTTCCATTTCTGCAAATTTGCTCTGTAATCTCGGACAAATCACTTATAAGTATCATTTTATATAACTAAAGAAAGCATGTGGCACTCAGGAATTGTAATGAGACTGAGTTCAAGAAAACATACAGACCGGATTATGCCACCCGTGTTGCGATTTACCAGTGAACTCTGGTTTCCCCAAAACAACAAAAGCATGTCTGTGAGGTCTGTCAATCCCTTCATAACTTGGCAGCCAATGGCAGGTGAGGCCTTGCTCTTCGCACATCAGATTCTTTCAGCCCATTGAAATATGAGCCAGTTGACAATCTTTTCATCTGCCTCCCAATCTTCACAGGACTGTCAGTTGATACGCTGACTGGCCTGATGGTACTAACGGATGATGATTGGTTTGGTCTCCCTCCATGATCAGTGAGTGTGAGAATTCTTCCCCATTTCTGCGAGTAATTAGAGTAGTGATGACAAATGATTGAATGCTGCGTGAAGGACAATAATAAAAAAAACCCGTACAGAGTGGATGTAAATTGAGATGGCAATTCACCGAGATGATTTTAGTCCTAGTAAATGGGTTGAGGAAGGAGGAGAGTGATGAGAAGTAGTAGAATAACTGGAGGTAATATAATTTACTCATGTAGTGATTACTGCTGACAGCGATGCTGTGAGGGGCTGGTGCCAAGCTGCCTGTGCCGAGTGATTGGTAGCAGTTCGCTGTCTCTTCCTGCCACCCCTCTGTTGTTGTAGGCTCACTACATCACAGTTCCTTATCCCTCTGCTTTTGTTGGTATTCCTTTCAGCTGTCAAGGTCTCTAAAAACTGTCTCTGAATGGGGCTTGCCAGCAACGTTTCTCTTACCAGTCAGAGTGATCAACGGTGTCCTCTGGGGATGAAAACCCTCTGACAACTTGCTTTGTTCTTCAGCGATGGTGTCTGGCTTCCTATCTCAATTACCAGTCCATTAATTGTTTAACAATCTTATTCCTCACCCTGGGCCCTTCCTATGTGGCAGGCTCTGAGCACAGTAGTCAGTGGAGTAGTCAATAGCCCAGCCGGTTGTGATGTTTACTAGTTCACACTACTAGCTTCCTGGTTTTTTTTCCACTCATCATGTTCTCAAGGTAAGCATCACAAACCTGTTTTGGAGGTTGCAACCATCCTTTTTCTGTTGGTAGAAGAGGGACCCCAAAACACTTCTTAGTTGTAACTTTGGGATATAGTATGGAAAAGATTAAGAAGCACTGAGAAGATACAAAGTCCCACCCAAAGACTCAAGACAGTAGCCACTCACAATACCATTGTTAGCTTAATGTATCTTTCTCCTTCCCTAATCATCAAAGGGCATTAACACATTTCAAAAACAGGACATGTAAATAACCTAAATACATTCAGCATTTGCTAAAGGCAAATTACATGCATTACAGCCTTCATTATTACAGCAGATGAAGGTTTGCTGTATTGGTGTTTAACTTGAGGACCTTTGAAAGGGGCAGAACTAAAACAAGTGGGAAGAGACCTCATTCTTAGGGCGGGTTTTAATCACAGCACTAGATACAAAACATTCAAGCCATTTCACAATCCAACTGGATGTGCTTGTTCATCTTTTTAACATTTCCTCCTGTCTAGTAACAGCCCCGTGAAAGCGGGGAAGAAAGATCCATTACCATAGAGACTCTCCTAAGTCTCTCTCGCTGCTTTGAACTGTAGTTGTAGTAAGGCTGTTAAGTGGCGGGTACCAGATCAATTGTGTAGTCAATACAATTTGTATTGATGACATGATCAGTTGATAATGGAAGGTGCCTTGTCCCGGCTCACACCCGTCCACCAGCTATCCCTGCTGTGCCTCTGCAGTTTAAATGTAGTGGGAGCCGGGCTGATTGTACGCTGGGCTCCTAGTACATTTAAACTGCAGAGCTGCAGCAGGTAGCTCCTGGAGCACCACAAGCTGGAAAGCAGGAAGCGGGGGGAGAAGTGAGTTGTCGAGTAGTCAACTCAACTACCCAATAAGCTTAGGCTTATTGGGTAATCGACTACTCAACTACTGGCTGACATCCTAAGTAAGGCTCTTACTACATTTAAAATGCAGAGCCACAGCAGTCCCAGACCCGCACGAGCAAGGACTGACCCAGAGTTGCTCAGTCTTGGCTTGCTCCGGGTCCAGCAGTCTCTGCCCACGGCAGCTGGGGCCCCGTGATGGGGCCTGATGCCGGAGCAGCCTCTGCCCGTGGATAGCCACGGGTCGCCACGGGCAGAGGCTGCTTCACAGCAACTTCCCCTACCCCCTTCCCCCACCCTGTCGCCTCTGATAGAGGCAGCAACATGGTGGGGAGAGCAGGCGGCACCACGGAGGCAGTGTGAGGGAAGCTTTTAAGCTGGCTCCACCCAGCACTGGCTACTGTTCCCCCACCCCACTGCCTCTGTTACAGAAGCAACAAGGGGGAGAAAGGGAGAAGCGAGTAGTCATCTCGACTACCCGATAAGCTTAGGCTTACTGGGTACTCAACTACTCGCTTACATCCTAAGTTGTAGAGCTCTTTATTTATTGTAGGGAAGCTCTCAAGCCTTCTGGGCTATGTGTGCTGCTTTTCTGGTGTAGAATTTAGTGACTGATTTTATTGTAGTGACAGAGTAGGAAGTCAGTGCTTTGGTCTGGGTAATGCCTCAGGTGTCGTGTTTTGCCTTTTTCACTTGCTACAGAAAAGTCGTGCCTGGATTTAGCTAGTCAGAGATTTTGCCAACAAGACTAAGATAAGGTTTACACTACAGCCCTGTACTGGTATAACTATGAAAAATCCACCCCCCACTAGTGATGTAGTTATACTGCCCAGCATTAGGTAGCCAGGAGAGTTTCTCCCATCAGCATAACTATTGCCTCTTGGGGACGAGGATTAAATATACAGAAGGGAGAAGCTCTCCTGTTGGCATCGTCATGTCCTCACTAACACACTGCAGTGGCGCAGCTATGCTGCTGTAGTGCTGTATCATAAGACAACCTTTACGGAACTTAGGGGACTGATCCCTGTTCACTAAGTCCCCAGTTTCCTTGGAAAATTATAGCCTAGAGGCCAACCTACTATATATTTGAGAGAGTTTGTGCCCCTGCCTGGTCTGTCTGTGTGTTCAAGAATTCTGAAACAGTAAGAGGTAGGCTCACCAAATTTGGTAGGCAGCTTCTTCTTACCATGATTTAAAGCAAGGCTAGGGTTTGATTGTGCCAGGACAGTGGACCGTGCCTGGAATGCGACTGTTTATCATAAAATGAAAAGGGAGGGGTATGCTACTGTATAATAACCACAGTGGGGCACCAAGGACCAGAGATGGGGACCAGGTCAGCTATAACCTATTTTGGCAGCTGGTGGCAGGGCTGGAGAAAGGGATGATAGGTATCTTCTGGGGAAAGTTTGTCTGTCTATCCTCGAGCCGAGGAACATGGTGAGAGAGGCCGGGGGTTGTCCTCTCTCCCTGGGACAACGTGAACCCCTCATCCCCAGCCCCACCTCAGAGGAATGATTTAAATACAAAAACAAAAATTATTTCTGTCAAAGACCAAAGCAATGCTGGGTAAAATCTCTAACAAGCATATAGATTATTTTACACTCAAAGGTTCCCCGGCTTGCTTTGTTGTGTTTAACATCTGCTTTCTCCCTTGCTTTGCTTCAAATATGAAATACCATACACTAAGCACACTGCATTCCCTATACAACAACGTGAAGCCCGATTCCGGCTGAAGTGTGTGTAGGGGTCAACTTGGGTTGACTTTGATAAATCTCCTTGAGCTTGGAGGGCCCAGCCACATACTCTGCAAGGCACTGCAGGATCAAGTCTATGTAGACACTGCAGCCTTGCATGATTCAATTCACCCCCATGCTTTTGGGTAGGGGTTATTTGCAAGCAAGTAGAATAGCTCTCATTTTATTTTGATCTCGTCAGTTACCTGGAAAGACCGGCTTTGTGCCTGGACTAGCCAATTGTCTTTGTTTTGCAAGGCTGAATGCTGTGTAGGAAAGACAACCAGCCGCTAGCGCCGCTTCTATTCAGATAGGAGAGCGCTCAGTAAAATACCTTTGCTAATAATGGCACAGATGAATGTGAGAGCAGGCAGGGAATAAATCAGGCCTCGGCACATGATGGAACTTGAAGTTGGCGTATCCCAGCAGTCCCCAGGCCCAGCCAAAGAGTTTGCAGGGACCCAGGCTGCATGGCTGAGCTGCACAGCTGCGCGGCTCCCAGTCAGGGCTGCTGGGTGGGCGGGGTTGGGAGCTGGGCAGCGTGGGACCCTAGACAACCACCTCGCTCACCTTGCCGAAAGGCTGGGCCTGGCGGTACCTAAGTGCATGTATTACCACCCTGTTAGTCGGTCCTTAGCAACCACGCGCCCCTGGGTGGTACTCTCCCTCCTGTCGTACTTCGGTGGTCCGTACTGTCAGTGTCAGCGTCGTCTGGTCAGGGTTATCGGAGTCATCCCATCCTTGCCCTGCAACTGCCTCTCAATTGTTCAGAGCAGTGGGTGGAACCGGAGGCTGCTGCAAAGGGAGGGGCAGCTGGCAAGGAGTGGTAGGGAGAGAATTCTTGAGCCGTTGCTGGAGAGCTCACAGTGACAAAGGGATCAGAAACCCTGGCTGTTAGGAGCTGATGCAGAGACAACAGAGAAAGCAGATCTGAGGTGGGAGGAAAACTGGCAGAAAGGAGCAGGTGGCAGCTTTGCAGGGAGGATGAAGGAAAACAGCCAGGACATGTCACTATTGGACCCAGGGTTCCTAGATTCTTACATAAATACAGAAGGTTGCACATGCTAATGACTATGACCACTCTCTTCCCTTGCTCTGCTGTGACCGTGGCTGATTGGTACGACCACAGATCTGGGAACTGGAGCCATGCCCGGTGCTGTGGCTGATGGAGCATGTGAGATGTATGAGCATCTGCAAGCAGCTACGACCTTAGCTTGAGGAATGGGAGGGAAAGATTGGGAACCAATCAGGTAGACAGCAGGGAGCAGAGCATAAGTCCTATTTAACATTTCCCTTGGAGCTCTCTGGAAAGAAGAGACAGCACACTGCACCTTGGCATGGCGGCCAGGTTGTCATGAAGGCCATTTAAAATCTAAATCTGATAGCAGATCTTGCAAGAGAGGTTTTTTTTTTCAGGAGCATTTCCCGCCTATGAGTAATAAAGTCAGTTTGGACATGTTCACATGGAGAATTTACACCTGCCGTGTGTGTAAATTTCAGCGATACTACTCTAATATAGTCCTCTGACCTTTTTGAATGAATAAATCTGCTCTGTATCGTATTGCTGTGTTGAGTGGTTCAGAGACTTCACTGAAGGAGCACCTCTCACTGATTAGCCACGATAAAGGGACAGATTTCCTGTCCCTGGAGCTATGTATTAAATCTGCTTAACCAGCTAATCGGCTTCATATGGCCAAGGAGGAAAACATATTCATCAATCAATCATTACATGACATGTTGATCCATATTTTGGCACCTGTATAAGGCTGCGATAACATCTGCATTAATAGCTGAGACGTAAGGTGGAGATATGGCTTCTGTTCCCACCTCTGCCATGACATGTCTTGTTCCCCCTGACGTGTCAGCGGACCAGTCTGTGCCTGCGTTTCTGCATCTATGAAATGGAGGTGGCAATGACCTGCCATGCAGGGAAATTGATGGTTAATTCATGAATTTTTGTGATGTAGAGTCACGTCTTCTGATTGAGTTATATGTATTTCTAATTAGAAGATTTACCCAGCCTTGGGTCCATCAGGGCAGGGGGCTGCCAATGTGGGTGATGCAGGAGTCAGGGCAGGGACTTGGGGATGGTTTTTTTTCTTTTGGCAGCACAAAGATTGTGAAGGGCACAGCAAACCACACTGACAGGGATAGCACTGATAACACTGGGATCCAAACAATTCTGTGAACAGCACCAGCAGGATATCCAGCTGCAATACACGCTTGCAATTACCATTCTCCACCTGCTGAGAGTGTGATTAATCCTTCTTTTCCCCAGGTCTCTGAGCTCAGGGTATGGTTTCATAACCCAAGCCAAAAGGAGGTCTTCAATAGGAACAGTTACCTCATTTACGACAATGGCATTTGGTGGGCACAGTATTTCATTCTGTCCATAAGGGTAAAATCCAGACTGGGGGAACCCTGTCATTGTGCATTGGCTAGTGCAGCCTGTGTTGGCATCCATGAATCAAGCTCTGGTTGACAAGGTGGTTCTGCAGCGGAGGGAGTTGGCGATGTTGAGGGCTCAGGGCAAGGAGCTTGGCGTGTGAGGGGTGCAGGAATCAGATCTGGGGACGTGAAAGGTCACCCAGGGCAGGGGGCTCAGAGGGGGGTGCAGGAGTCTGGGTTGGGCAGTGAGGACAAGGAGTGGGAGTGCAGGAGTGAGGGCAGGGGTTGGAAGGTGTGGAGGGCTGTCAGGTAAAAATCCCAAATTTCAGTGTAATAGCTAATAGCATCCTTACCCACGAGGAAAACTCATTCCAGACACAAACCTATTCCCTCTCAAGTATCCCAGTTAAGTCTGTCACAATTCTGACTGAACAAAAAAGGATAGTCTAGCCCCGTGTTTCTTAACACCCGTCCATAGACACATCCTTGGTTCCTTAGATCTCCCTGACATGGGTTAGAAAGGAAGGAAGCTCCTTCCTGGTTGGGAAAGAGCTGGTCTCCCAGAATGGAAGGGTGAGCCAATAGGTATCGCACCAACCTAGGACTTAGTACCTCCAGGTTCAATTCCCTACTATGCCCTAATGTTTTTCTCTTCATGGGCAAGTTGCTTAGTTAGGAGTCAGATGAAGGTGGAGAGGCAAAAATGTGATGGTACTTTTTGATAGATCATATCTGGTCTGAAGAACTTTAGCTGAAATAAGGAGTAGGGTGATAAAGTATGATTTGTAACAATTTCTCTCAGTGCATCAGGTTTAGCTGGTGTGTTTTGTTTAATTTTAACTTGGTATCTTGCTTTGATCTGTCTGTCTTCACTTACAACCACTTAAGTTCTACTTTTTATACTTCACTTTTGTTTGTTATCAAACCCAGCATAAATAATTGTTACCTGGTTGGGGGTGGGGCAACAGCTGTGCATATTTCTCTTTTATTGATAAAAAAGAGCAAACGTTTTCTCAGTGTAAAACGTTTATATAGAGTAAGATGGATTCATTTGGGGTTTTGCTTCTGGGTGCTGTCAAGTCCCTGTACCCAAGCCCTCCCAAATCTGAGCTGTTATCAGTGTCTGTGTAACTCTGCTGGGGGCTATTACCCCACCTCTCTGCCTTTGATAGAGGAGATCAGAGCTTCTGGCTCAGCAGGACAGGGAGATGGGGAGCCCCAGTAGGCAGGTAGGTGAGCTCAATGGTATGATCATCCCATTAGGTGACAGTTTTATAGGGATCTCTGTGACCCAACCTGTCTCATACTCATCCAAGTTTTACCTACAAAATTAGTTTCACACTCATGAGATGCCACTTATAATAGATTGTGTAGATGTTCATAACATGATCAAGCGTTTTCTCTTGGCTCATTGCGCTGAGTTCCCCTTCACGGGGGTCTAGACAAATTGGGTGCCTGGGGGGAGAAGGGATACAGGGAAGGTGACTCAGAGGAAATGGGGAAAGGGCATATGGGGGCATTCCATTTAGCAATTAAAATTTTGGCAGGAGTATAGGGAGACAGTGCATCTCCTCAGTGCTACCATGAATCACCTATGCATACGTCCTACCTCACCTGGATGTTGTGCAGATCACTGTAAAGACAGATATGCACTCAGGGGCAACCATAAGAACCTCCAATATATTCCATTTTTCAAGTGTTCACTGAGTCTGCCAGGGATTCTAACCGTGATGTAGGTTTTTTATGCTACTGTCAGTCAATTGGGAATTTTCTGTGGCTATGGCTACGCTGCAACGCTATTTCGGGATACCGAAGTATCCTGAAATAGCTATTTCGTGTTTTAACAGCAAGTCCGTTTTTTCGTGTTCACTATTCCAACATTCAAGTAAACCTCATTCCATGAGAAGTAAGGGACATTTTGGAATAGCGGGTTATTTTGAAATTTGGTGCTGTGTAGACAGCTCCAAATTGCGAATTAAGTTATTTTGAAATAAGATGGAAATAAGACACGCAATTTGCATAGCTCAAATTGTGTATCTTATTTCGGCCTATGGTGCAGTGTAGATGCACCCTCTGTGTCTTCATTGCTGTTGTAGCTAGTAGACGAAAACATATGTAACCCCCTTTTTCCTCCCCGGGTTACTGGGGAGCAGGTCACACTCACAGGTGTGCCTGGGCGCCAGATGTTTTAACCTAAAAGAGATCCTGAGCACCCCAGTGGTGATGGTGTTTAGTTGGGGAAAGCCCTATCCACCCCCTTGCTGCAGTCCCTTGCTGGCAATGAGTGTAAAATGGCGGTGCCTCCACCTGGCTGGCCTTGTACACACACTGGTGTGCCTTGAGAGCCTCCAGGAATATACTCATTCCAACATAAAGCTGGATCTAATACAATACTTTAAAATAAACAATCTTTACTTAACTTAAATAAACAGGGATTAACAGAATAGCAAGGAATAGCATTAACAAAACACATAACAATAACTGAAGCTTATAGAGCTAGACAACAGTGACTCCATCCCAGAGTGTGCACACCCTTAGACTCAGTCCCAGACACTTGCTTGAGTTGGGGCGCTGATGTTGCAGCCGTAGTGAGGATTTGGTCCAGGCTAAACAGCAGCTCTGTCCCAGGCACTTCCAGCAAGGCCCAAACTTACTGCCTCATGCTGTGCCTATAGGAAGCAGCCTGCTAACTCCCAGTTCCAACAGGCATCCAGTAGCTGCATCCAACAGCCCCTGCACTGGGTCAATGTCCTTGGCAGCATCCTGGCTCCCCCTTTGGTTCCAAACTCCAAGGCAGAGTCCCAGACTGCTAGGCCTCTTTCTTCAAGCACATGGACAGAGCAGTCCTGTCTCCCCCCAGAGTCCTCCCTTCCTGTTTCTTTCCAAGGGCTCATGGGAATTGTAGTCTGGATTGTAGCACACAGGGTCTTTTAGAATAAAACAGAGGCCCCTTTAGTAAGGGGACTACACATAAAAACACTGTGGATACATCTTACTCTCACCATGTTTGTGACCAGTTGTAGAAAGGGAAAGAATGGACGTGCATTAAGAACTTGTTCTCTTAAACTTCCCAGCCTACAAAGTGTCAGCCAAGTGTTGAAATATTTGTGCTTTTCCCAATAGAGCCTTTAAATAATGGGTTAATGTGTATAATAGGCATGATCCTAGCCCTTCATACAGTGAGGTGTCTGCAGGTATTTTCTTCTGCTGTGAAACATTGTGATCATAGTGATCTCTTCCAATGGAAGGGAAAATAATGTAGTATCCCTAGATTCTGCAGAAAATCACCAGAGTCTTCATGAAGAAGAGGTCTGTATTTGTATGGGAGATTTTACACCCCTCCCCCTGCCACACACTGGGATAGGTTATTTTGGTAATTTTAATGAGCATTCAGAAGAGTTCAAATTCAGATTAATATTGTGTATTGTTAGTTTCAGTTTCATCACTCTTATTAGAAACAAAGACTGACTCAAGCATGTGATCAGTACTGAAACCAAAGCTGGTCAGCACTGCTCTAAAACATGTTTGTGTTCAGACATCTCCTCAAATCAGGCTTCTTCTACCAAATGACAGCAATGTTGTCACTGTCTACCTGTCCCCTGGACTCCATTAATGTTCACTCCTATCACCTTTGGAGTAGAAGACTATTTGCTGTATAGTATTTTAGATGAGATTGCCATGTTTAGCACATTCTCTCAGTCTACTAAATGTTATGACTTACAGAAAGAAGGGGGAAAGTAAGTGACATTAAATAAGGATTAAAGGCTTAGTGATCTGCATGACAAGTTTGTTTTCTGCTGTTGTAAATGGAAGAATACCTCAGGAGGTGGTTTGTGTTTTTCAGTTATTTTGTTTTTGAAACAACACCTTGCAAGCTATTAAAGTCTACAGTTTGTTTCTGTTTTTCTGTAATTAATAGTAGTATATCACGCATATTTGTCAGTTCTCTTAAATACCCAAAATAGGGATGTCAACATGTAGTTGACTCTATAATTAACCAATCAGCCTAGGTTTATCGGTTAATCTTGTGGACTATACACATTTCCCTCCCTCCTCCACTTTTTGTCAATATCAGAGGCAGCAAGTGTGTGTGGGGGAGAGGTGAGCAGGAGCTAGTGCTGGGAGGAGCCAGCTAAAATGAGGCAGCAGTGCAGGGGGGTGGCAGGGGAGGCAGCCACGAAGCAACCTCTGTCTGTGGTGGGCCTGGGCTCACCACAGACAGAGGCTGCTCTGTGGGAGGCCCCTCGCAGGCCAGGGCTGCGGCCAGACGAGCCTCTGTTCTCAAGCAGGCCGGGCCATTGAGGACAGAGGCTGCTTTGCATCAGCCTCCCTCACCCCCTGCCGACCATCCCCTTTTCCCCCACTGGGAGCTGGTTTTTAAACTGGCTCCCCTTGTGAACTGGCTCCCACCTGGCACCCTGTGCTGCTGCCTCTGTATCAGAGGAAGCAATGTCGGGTGGCAGGGGGCTCCCTGAGAGTGGGGCTGGAGCACATTGGCTGTGGCCTCTGCTCCCAGAGACTATACAATACTTGAGTAACTGATAAAAATTCATGCGGTTACTCGACTATTCAATTACCCGATATCTAACATCCCTAACTCAAAACCATTTTTAGGAGAGAAACTGCTTTTCTATATTTCTGATTGTAATATAAGGCCTTACCCAGTGCTTTTTGAAAACAATGGGAATTTTAATTCCATAGACTTCAGTGAGCAATTGATGGGGTTCATAATGTTTGGCATTTTCAGTGGCTGTCTGAGTTTGTAGGTAAGTCTAGCTGCTCTTCTACAGCAATAAATATCAATGTTATCTTAGACGTTAATGCAAGCGTCTTGGCCTATATCTCATTAAAATGGACACCTTGCCCCCCAAATGATAAGTTTGATGGAAACCTGTATTTTTTAAGTTCTAAAAAGTATTTCATTCCACAATATTAGGCTTGCTGAAGGGTGGCCCTTTGAGCTATTGTGTTTATGATGCTAAAACGCAGTACTTTCAGAAATGGTATTTGATTCAAAACAATAGTTCATGGCTGCTTTGGTATCTGTGCTGATGTACAGTAAGTGGCATTAATTCCTTAAGTGCTTTCCCTTCCTCCCCCAAATCCTGATCTAAAATAACCCAAGTCCTCTGACCTCTAGGGTACAGCACAAGGTGCTTCTATCAACATTGACTAATCTTGCAACATTTGATGCTGATTTTGAATACTACGATTTGGGAATCACGTTATTGTGAGAAGCTTAGCTTCTCCTTTGAGGAATGTCCCTGCAGATGTTCCAGGCTAGGTGTCCGTGCACCCTGCACCACTAATTAAAGTAGTTCAGAGCAGTGTCCTGTGAGTTGCCTAGGCTGTGTGCCTTTGTGCCTTGATATCACACATGTGCGGCCTGTGGCCTTTCCTTCCAGCTCCTTCCTGGCCAGAGATGGAGCCATGCAGTGTTCGTTAGCAGTGTAGTTGTTTTTTCTCCTAGATCTTTAGATAGTATTTCTAGTGTGTTCCTCTAAAAAAGAACCCTTTGAAATGTCCCCTTCTTGTTATAATTTAGATAGGATGCCTGACTCACCAGGTTTTAAATGTTGTACCTCATGCAGTGATGCTATTTCCATCTCAGATGGGCACTCGCAATAGGGAAGCCCATATCCCCCACAAGTGTGTCCATTGCATTAAACTCAAAGCAAGAGCTCATAGGGGCAGGGGCCTGCACCTCGCACTTAACTTGTTTGAAAAATCCCTTCATCTAGCTTCAGACCCAGGTCCTGAATCTCCTGAACCCACGAGGGAACAGAAAACTTTAAAAAAAAGCACGCCTTTTCAGTACCACAAAAAGTCCCTCCTGCAAAAGGGAGCTGTCCGAGCACTTCAGTGCTGATTCTACCTGCCATGCTGCATTTCAGCACCTATGATGCTCCGGGCATCTCCAGCACCACCTGCACAGTCATTAAACAAGGTATGCACCATGCTGAAGCTAAAGGCTTCACACTGTCGGCCTCACATAATGTGGCACCCTCTGGCACCGGTATTGCCGCACCGACAGTACAGGCACCGCTCCCAGCACCTGCCACTAACGATGCGCTGCCCATTGGCAATGCAGAGGCACCAGCTATCTCCTCATTGCACCGGCGTCAGTCAAACCTGTGGCACCTCAATTGACCTCGGTGCAGCATTTCATGGCTCGGACAACCCTAATCCTGCAATTCACTCATCAAAGACTTCGTAGTCTCTTCAACTTTTAACTCTTCCTTCCTCAGCACCAACCTCTTACCACAGGGCTACTCAACTTTGGAAGCCCCAGGGGGCCACAATGATATTCACAGCACATGCCGAGGGCCACAGCTTTCATGTGGTTGCATATACATGCAAATATGTATGAAAATACATGCAAATAGATTCTTTCACAGTGACGGGCATGAATACAAAATTAAGGCAAGACTATACAACTCACAGGCCCCATTTAAGTCAGTTCTGCTGATATTAATAAAATGCAATATGTACCCGATTTCCACCCATATGACAGCACTTTTAATGAGCGATGACAGTCCAGGAATTTAAGTACTAAAATGCATATCAACAGAAGACCATTATATTGAGTACTTTTTTGTTTTAGCTCCCACCCGCGGGTTGCAAACAAACAGGCCACGGGCCGCATGTTGAGTAGCCCTGTGTGACCAGTTACTCCGCCACCATACCATCGCCTTGTGCCTGTCAATTTTTCCAGTGAGGAAGATGAGGATGTGGAGGTAGTCTTCTCACCACAAAACTCTCCACCCACTGAGCCATCCATTTTCTTGGCACATTCTTGATCCAGATGAGCCAAAGTCAGAGGTTTCTCCCCCTGGTATGGAGAGACAGGGGGACCTCACTACAGACCCCGGTCTAAGAAGCACAGCCCTGTATCTCATTAAAAAACAGAGGTTTAAGATGGTGACCCTCGCTACTATTATTCCAATATTGGAGCAGGGAAACTAGTTTTCGTCCTTTGACTTACAAGGCACATATTTTCACATTTCTTTCATACGGCTCACAAACATTTTCTCCAGTTTCTTAGGTCCCAACCATTATCAATACAATGTCCTACTTTTTAGCCTCTCTACTGCCCCAAGAGTTTTTTCCAAAATCCTAGCAGTAGCTATAGTTTATCTCAGTAAGCAAGGTGTTATTATTTTTCCTTAGCTTGATGATTGTCTCCTGAAAGCACACGGCAGACACGACTCCCACTGGAATACATTTACCATCATCAGATGTTTCAACACCCTCGCGCTGCAAATAAATGAAACAAAATCAACACTTACTCCAACACAAACCATACAATTCATAGGAGTTCAACAAGGCACAATAATTGCTACAGCTTCTCCAGCTTGACAAATTCCAATGAATCTAAAGAACCTTGCCAACAAGCTGCAACTCAGCCCTCAGATCACGGCCCATAACTGCCTCTAACTATTGGTCCCACGGCCACATGCAATGCCGTTATCCTGAATATACACATATTCATTCACCGACTTCAGGGATGGCTCAGCACGGTGTACAGACTAAACGTGCACCTTCTTTCCAAGTCCCCCTCTAGCCCTCTGCCAATAAAACATTCTCTACACTTACCACACACCTTTGCTCAAGGGTCTTATTCATGACTCAAGAACCCTTAGTGATCATTATCACAGATTCCTCCCTTACAGGACGGGGAGCACATGTAGCACATCATACCACTCAGGTACTGTGGTCCACCACAGGAAGAGCATTGCACATAAACATTTTACTGCTCTGTGTGGTTTGACACACCTGCAACCGATTCCTGTCCCTTATCGCCAACAAACATATCAGTGTCTACACAGGAAATGTAGCTTGCATGGTTTTATATAAACAGGCAAGGCAGGGCCTGCTCTCACACACTCTGCATGGAGTCTATGACCTCATGGAATTGGTGCCTCAAATACAGTATAACCAAAACTGCTTTTCACCTCCCAGTAGCTCTCAACACCACTGCAGACAGACTCAGCAGAGCACTTCTCACAGAGCATGAATTGGAGACCAGCGATGAAGTTATCACCTCCATCTTTGATCAGTGGGGTCCACCCATGATAGACCTTGGTATCAGCCACCGCAACAAAAAGTGCCAGCTCTTCTGCTCCAGAGCGTGGCTGGGCAAAGGATTTCTTGGAGATGTCCTTGTAATCAAATGGGACTCTGACTTACTATATGCATTCCCATCCATTCCTCTCCTCAACAAAGTAATGGAGAAAATACAGAGGGACAGGGCCGTTGTCACTCTCAGAGCTCCCTCATGGTCCAGACAATCCTGGGGTACCCCTTTATCACCAGAATGTCGGCCTTCTTGCCAAACACCCTCCCACCCACCTCCAACCTTTTATATCAGCCGGTAATGCAGACACAGCCCCCCCCAATCTACACATGTTCCACCTCATGGCATGGTACCTCAATGGTTCTCTGCTCAAGAACTAGAATGTTCAGAACCTATTCAACTAGTACTACTCCATAGCAGAACTCAGACCACTCACAAAACCTAGATGCAAAAATGGAAGAAGGTTTTCCATGCCTAAGAGAGACTTTTTTTCTTTTCCCCCTCCTTTTATTGTGGACAGAGAGCCAGTGTAGACACTGCTGTTTGTTTTGTTGACAGAACTGGTTTCCACCAGTATCCCACAATACCTGCCGTGGTCACGCTGCTCAGTGTTTTGATCTCTGCTGCCCTGCATGCATGCACCTCTCCCACTTCAAAGATGTGGGAACTATCTGACAACTCAGTGAGCTGCTGCATTTGGGGAACAAACCAAGATCAAATCACTGGAATGCTCCTAATCTGCCCTGCACCAGATTGCTACCTTTAGCCACCAGAGCTGCAGCAGGGGATCAGGCTGCTGTGCTGCTTCGACATACCTCAGCACACAGAGCTCGCAAAGCTATTCGTGTTGCTGGCAGTTTCCACAGACATAGGGAGAGACTTGCATGGTAGAAGCTGTGAGCAGTCCAGGAGTGGAAGCAGCAGTGGCAAACAGCATAAAGGGCATCTCAAGTTAGAGGACAGGGATGACACAACTACTCACTAGTCTAGATTATAACTTGAGTGTGTCACACTGACACATGGTTCGGAACACATAAGGATGGCAATACTGGTCTATATATCCATGTACTGTTGTGGGGAGGTACGCAGTTAGTTAGATGGAGAACTAGGCTTGTTTGGTGGTCGTGGAGTTTGTGTTAGTTGGTTTTTGTAACATAGCTCAAGGGCTTCTTGTGGATAGGATGGGAAGTCTCATTTTTGACACCAGTACCAACTTTACCAGCTCATATATTTTCCAATCTGCCTTTCATCCAAGTTTTCCCATTAAGACTAACTGCACTATTTGTGTTCTCTTAAAATGAATTCTGAAAACATCCATCTCGTGGTGCAAATGGCACCTACTCTTTAAAATGGACTCACAAGCATGTCTTGTGATTCTTCATTTGCGATTCTTTAAACTGTTCCTCCTCCTCATACACTCTGGTATCATGTCTTATCATTTATATATGTGCTGTCTAAAGTGTACAGTAAGTAATGGCATTACAGCAGAGTTGGGGAAAATAAAGGCCTGTGGGCCTGATCCGGTCTACCTGGCCAGCCTCCACTCTGCTATATTTACCTGTGCCTCCACAGGTACAGGGGATGGCAGCTCCCACTGGCTGTGGATTGCTGTTCCCAGCCAATGGGAGCTGCAATCGCCTGTACCTGAGGAGGTGCAGGTAAATATAGTGTCAACATCTCACCAGGGGCTAACCCTGTGAACTGCTGCCATTTTATTACCCACCTCTGCAACAGAGGAACAGGGATTCTGCCCTGTTCTGCAACACTTCAAGACCATACAACCTCTTGTAGGTTGGGCAAAATATCTAATGTAAGTACTCCACTCATTCATGCAGGACTCAGACCGTTTCCCAAATTAGAGATGACTTGTTATGTGAGACAGTTTATCTTAATAGCTCATTTTTCATGAGGTGTCAGAGATAACTACTCCCCTTTCCCCCCTCCCCCGAACTATATATAATTAGAAGTTGGCAACACTTGCTGAGCAAGGAACTGGCTCCCATTTGAGAATTGTTCACAAAGTCAAACTTTAGTGAGTTTTAAAGAGTTATGATTCTTTGCAGGGGGAAAAAAGTTGCTGATGTTGAGCAAAATGGTGACTGCTAATATTTTAACTGCCTATGCAGTATCCAGGATGTAGGGCATTCTCAAAGTTGTTTGTTAAGACAGACAACATGATAATGAAATGGAGAAAATGCAGAGGATGTCCATTTGTCCATAAGTGTCTGATTAAGACTAGAAGTGTCTGAATGGGTGAGTAGGCTTGGGTGAAATTACTAAACGAAGCATGGAATTTTAAACATATTATAAAGTTTATATAAAAATAACATTCATGTGTATTAACAGATTTACTGGAGCATAAGCTTTCATGGGCAAAGACCCACTTCAACAGATGTATCATGCATCTGACAAAGTGGGTCTTTGCCCACGAAAGCTTATGCTCCAATAAATACGTTAGTCTATAAGGTGCCACGGGACCTCTCATTGTTTTTGCAGACTCAGACTAACACGGCTACCCCTCTGATACTATTCATGTATATTATAATTATATCATGTACATTTTCATACACATTTCCCCACTCCATTTTTTATTTTTGTGGGGAAAGAAAAATAGAATTTCCAACATTTCATGAAAGTATTGGTTTAATTTGTGGAGTTGCTTACTGAAAACATGAAAATCTTAGCTTGAAAATTCATCTTTGTGGTGTTTCACCTGGACTTGCAAAGCAAAGGGATTTAGAAAATCATGCAAATATAAGGCTATTTAGATATCCAAATGTTTTGATATTTTTCCATCACCAAGTAAAACAAAGGTCAGATTCATGCACACTTGCAAAGTGATGCAGAAAAGATGCATAGTTTTATGGGATGGGAATTCCTAGTTTTAATGAATGCCTGAAACTAACTTGAAAAAGACCATTTGGAGTGGAGAATAGATAAAGATAACGAGAAACAGACATTTCTTGCTTTGGTGTGTAGTTACTGCAGTAAGACAACATGCTGGAATGCAGATTATTTTGGTTTCCAGAGCACCATACTTTGCTGCAATGCAGCCACATTTCAAAAGCTCTCTCAGTATAAATCAAATATTGTAAGAAAATCAAGGAAAAGATTACAGAAGTGCAGTGGGTCTAACTATAATTTTGAGTTGCACCAGTGTAAATTGGAGTACTTCCACTGATGTCAATGGAATTGCACAGATATAACCCCCCAGGGTACCAGGCATTAGAAAGCAGGTTCAGTTGATTTAACCTAAAATGGATTTATCTAACTGAGGGTTTTAGGAACTTAAATGACCGATGCTTTGAATACAGGATGCAAACTCTACTAAACACTTTCTCATCCTTAGATTATGAATTATTTAGACAGCACTATCAATTGAGCACTAAATTAGCTAGCTACACTATATACAGCTGTGAAAAGAAGGCTAAGATATGGCAGGGGATGTTTTGTTGCTGTTCAGGCACAGCACGTTGGCTGTGTTTGTCTCAAGTGAGATCCCGCTCCCCTGCCTGTACCCGGGCATCTATCCAGCAGGGAAATGGTTCAGTCTGTTGACTCAGTGGAATGGCTGTTTTGACAATCCAGCTGAATATAAAGGCAGGTGGCAATGGCTTTTCATCTGAGAGAGCGAGCTGTAAAGCAGGAACCCAAAGTGCAGGCTAAGAGAGAAAGGAAGTCTGAAGTTGGACTAAGAGAACAAGGACAGCAAGGCTGGCCCAAAGATTTTTGGCTGGGGACTTTTTTTGAAATTATGTCGGGAGTTTGTGTTAATCTGCTCCAGAAGGGATAACTTTACATGGGCTGCTATTGATGAGCTGAGTGTTCATTCACATTGCTGGGTCCAGTGGGTATTTTCTTATTGTAAGTACAAGGAATATATCTGGAACGAATAATTTCTCTCTTGTGGGAATGCACAGTTCGAGTGTATTTATGTTATCATATAGCCACCCATCCAGTTCTGCAGGGTTTAGCGGCCACTACAAAGTGCTGAAAGCTGGAATGTCATTACCTCAGCAATGCTCTTCAACCTTCTCATTGCTTCTGTCCTTGGAGCTCCAGTGTTGTTAACACTAGAAGCAGGTAGTGCAGCCTGTTAATCATAAAGACAGACCATAGGCCTGGTTTGGTGACAAAAGCCCATGTCCAGATTTATTGCCTTCAAAGCAAAGTATTTGTGTCCTGACTCCATGATTACAGGTACACTAACACATGAGTGCCTAGTGGCTAGGAGTGGAAGTCTATGCTGTCCTCTCAGCCACATGAAGGGTTTGGGCAAGATACCCAATATTGTTTATACCGGGTGTTTGTATCAGACTATACGACTTATGTACCACCTTACGTGTTTCCTGGCATCTGTTTGTTACCTCCCCTTGTCCCTGATACCTTGAACAAAATAATCCTGTTCTTTATTCTGTCAAACCATCTTCTGACCTTGTACTAGGTTGGGGTGTATCCGTACTAGCCTTCTGAAATGTATTTATGTAAATATCTAGTATGTTATCTAATATGTTATTATTTTGTCAAGGTCTGGCCTTCATACCCTTTGGTTCAGGCCTTGTGTCTTGCACCAGGCCCTCGCTTTCTCTCTCACAGCAGCAAACAATATAACTACATAATGTCACTGTATTATAAAGTGTTACCAAAGAATGAAAGTTAGGAAAACATGAATGATGTGGACTCCATGGGTACGTCTAAACTACATGCCTCTGTCGGCAGAGGCATGTAGATTTGTTTGTTCAGCAAAGGCAAATGAAGCCGCGAAATAAATGATCGCGGCTTCATTTACATTTACATGGCTGCCGCGCTGAGCCGACAAACAGCTGATCAGCTGTTTGTCGGCTCGCCGCTAGTCTGGACGTTCCCCCTGTCGACATCAAAGACCTTTGTCGGCAGCCCCGGTAAACCTCATTCCACGAGGAATAACGGGGCTGCTGACAAAGGGCTTTGATGTCGACAGGGGGAACGTCCAGACTAGCGGCGAGCCGACAAACAGCTGATCAGCTGTTTGTCGGCTCAGCATGGCAGCCATGTAAATGTCAATGAAGCCGCGATCATTTAAATCGCAGCTTCATTTGCCTTTGCTGATTTGTCTAATCTATATGCCTCTGCCGACAGAGGCATGTAGTCTAGACACAGCCCGTGGTTGATATTTCTGAAGCCAATTGCAGTATTTAACAGGCCTGTGCCAAGAAAAGTGATTCCATTTTGTGGTGGGTTTTGAAATTGGGTCTCATTCTTATTCACAACAAAACCTCCCAATATAAACATTCTCAATGAAAGAAAACGGAGCAGTAGACCCTGGAATTCCTGGTCGATTGTCCCAGAGCCACAGATGTTGGAGGTCCTGGAGTCTCTAACTCTGAAGCACTTCAGTAAATTGACTATTGAGCTGACAGAAAACCAGAGGGGTTTGAAACCTGGCTGACCATCAGACTTCTGTCAGACCCCACCTGGGTTGCATCTGGACTTTTCCAAAATAGAGCCATGAAACAGTTCAATTCCAATGGAAAAAAATGTTTTCTTGGGAGTTTTTCTAAACAGCTCTAAAATTAAGCCATATAGCTTGCATGGAGGCTAATAGGAGTTGTGTAGCTAAATCTACTTGTTGTCTTTTAAAATCATGACCTGTACTTATAATTGCTGCTATTAATATTAATGAGAGCCCGCATGAATGATAAGAATCAGCCCAATGCGACGTCAGTATTAGAAGCTTCTGTAAGTGTTTTTCTGAAGGTTATTGTATTTTAAGTGTAGAGCCCAAGTAATTTAAAATGCATCATTTTAGTGTATTAAGTCGAGATTGTCTCCTTGATCTTCTGACATCTCTTAATTAATGGTTTTTTTGAGTTCATTCTTGTAAGCCCATTTTATGATTTCTCTAGGGAAGTGGATCACTGCAGAAATAATTCTACTAAAATGAGCATTATCTTACTGAAATACGTAGCTTGGGGAGAGGTAGAGGGATATAAGTAACCCAGGGGAGGGAGAGACAAAAGCTAATTGGGTAATGCCTACATAGCTAGCACACTATGCAGTACTCCAAGTTTTCAGTAAATTAATGGGAAAATGTTTTAAGTGATTGTGCTCATTATAGTTTTTTTGGTTTTACATCCACTCTCAATCACTTATTTCAGCCTGAGAGAGGCCATCAGGGTGCGTTCTGAACCTCTTCAGCCAACAGAGAAACTGCTTCAAATATCTTTGGAGTGGAGACTTCTGAAATTACAGCATTTGGAATCCAGGTGTATGCTGCCCATAGCTGTTACAATCTGTATGAGGAGCAAAACAGAGCCTACAGAAGTCTTTAAAATTTATGAAGTGATTTCAAAGTAACCTTTATCTCTCTTTCTAATAAGTTTCTGAAAGTCTAATACAGCCTGAGTAGGATCTATTTTTGTGTATTTCAGTGATTACAGGAACCCATTCACCTTTAAACTACAAGCAAATGCTAAAACGAAAATCAACAGAATGGGGGAAGATGGAAGAGAGGCAGCAATCTAGAATAGTCTTGAAACCACTGTTATCACAAGTAACAGGGGCAAATCAACTCTGATTTCAAATCCAAACCTGTCAGAATCTTTGCTCAGAAATAGAAAAGAACCTGAATCCAGTCTTTTTTAACCCTTTAAAAAAGCTTGGCTACTTTCCCTACTATTACTTGTAGTTTCTACATCCTTCTTCTCTTGATTCAAGATGAGATCAAGAGAGGGAAGTGTCAAATGCTCTGAGAAAGAGACTGTTGTATTATGCAAGAGGATAAGCAAATCAAGCCTGTGGGCATAACTGATGTTCTGAACCTTGTAGGGTTTGCTCAGCATTGGTCACTACATGCAGCATGTAGTTTTGGATGTTACATACAAGGTTCTGAGTTCCTCTCTCTTGAGATATATATATATATATATATATATATATATATATATATATATATATATATATATATGGAGAGAGAAAGAGAGAGAGAGAGAGAGAGAGAGAGAGAGAGAGAGAGAATTATGGGCTTTAACCAACACTTAACCCTTTACCTATACATTAAGGCTACATCTACACCCCAAGTATCCTGAAATAGCTATCCCGCATCTTAACAGCAAGCCCATTATTTCGGGCTCACTATTCCAACATTCCTGTAACCCTCATTCCATGAGGAGTAATGGACGTTTCACAATAGTGGGTTATTTTGAAATCACAAAATAAGTTATTTCGAAGTAAGATCGAAATAAGATATTCAATTTGCATAGCTCAAATTGCGTATCTTATTTCAACCAGTGTAGCCACACCCTAACAGTGTTTCCTTCAAGATTTTCAGAAAAGTTGGCATAAATTCATTGGAATATGGAGGAAATTATTTAGATATTTTTCTGAGGTACTTTTTTAAAATTGTGGGATAAGATTTCAAAGAAGGGAACATGTAGAGTGAAAATAAGAATGCTAGAAGCTGTCACCTTTTAGCGTTGATGAGGTAATTTGTAATTTAGAATCTGTAATGTTTGTGGTAGTTACCTGCAATCCTTTGCTATCTCAGGAAAACCAGTGAGCTATTTATGTTAGTGAAGACTACTTGTGTTGTTAATATTTACAGGGTTGGGCCCAGTATTTTGAAGATGTCTTTGCTATGGCTTTGTAACCCTGCTAGGAAAATAGAGGCCGGTGTCCCCCTCTTGCAACTGGTCTAGTCCATCAAAAGATGAGCGACCTCTGTGAAGAGTTAGCCTGGGTGAATCTGCACAAGGGTCTGAAAAAAACAGGCTAACCTTTGTTGGGTGTATGCAGCTACACTGCAGAGCTATTCCTGAGCTACACGTGCTGTGCTGTCTCTGAGTATTTTGGTGGGTATATCCCTGGGTCCTTTGTGCTGCAGGAAACTGAGTCTCCCTGTGATGCTTTCCTGTGGAACCGTGGGAAAACTTGTCTGTCCTAGGCACAAGCAGGAATTTGGGGAAGACACTGGAGAACTATCCAGGGGTGCCATTTCATATTTTTGGTGGAGGTGTGGGAGAAGCCTGTGAATGGGAGGGGAGTGAAAGCATGGGAGGCAGACTGAGGACAGCTGCTTCAGCAGTGTTACTGAGCATGCTCAGCACAAACCAAGCACCAAATGGGGAAGGAGGAACCAACCCCCTCCCCCATCCGCACACACACACACATCATCTCTATCCAGGGGCTACCAAGGTACTGGAAAACTCTGCCTTTTTTGACAGACAACTTAGCAGTTAGCTGGCAGAAGCACTGTATCTAACTCCTATATAAAAGAAAGAAAATTAAATAAATATTAGACTCACTTATTACTTTATTGAAAATGTCTCATTTTGAAAATTTTGTGTATTGCCACTTAAAAAAATTGAAATGGAAACAAAATATTTTGATTGACCATAATATTTTTTTTCAAATGATCTGTTCATGATGCTTTTTTAGACATTGTCATTTTGTCCCAATTTTGAATGAGAACATTTTTTGATGTCTTGAAAATTTTCAAGGGTGGGGTGTGGGGGGTGTTTCTTGACCAACTTGACTCAGCATTTCCCAGGGAGTCAAAAGCAGACCAAAAATAGCTATTAGGTAGATGGGCTAACTCTTATGATAAGGTAATAGTCTAAATCTTAATAGATCTCAGTTGAATTCCTGACTTTGTTAATTGGGAGAGGTGATTTAATGTCTGTCTTAGCTCTCTATTTGTAAAATGAGAATGATTATTTCTGTGGGTCTTGTGAAAATAAAATCAGTCCTATGTATGTGATGTTTTCATAAAAGGTGAATGGACATTTTCTATATAGATCACAGAACTGCATACTGGGAAATCTAACTACTATGGCATGTTGCCTCTTCAGGTGAATACTTATCTAACTGGATGTATTGGGGAAAAGATGTCAAACTACTGATTATGAGATTTTTAATCTTCAGAGAACAAAATGAGACTTTTAAAATGAGATTTCTGCGAGAACAACTTAAATGTCATGCAGGTGTCTCCACAACTGGGTTATGGTCCTTTTCTGCCTGAGATTATAAATGTGCCAATAGTGCTGCTGATTTCAGGTGAAGGGAAAAGAAAAGAGAATATTCACTCCAAGTGCAATTCTACAGTTATTGTGTGCTGAGACTGTTGATTTGAATGTGAGTTTTACATGAAGAACAGCAAACTCTGGGGTCAAGATTTTCCAGAATGACTAAAGTTTTTTGGTGCCCAAAGGCCTGATTTTCAGAGTGTGTGTTCTCAGTACTTGTTAACGTGGCTCCTGTAACACTCCTTTTCCCTACCCTCATAAAAATGGAGCACTGAAAATCACTAGTTGCTTTTGAATATGCTGGTCTATTTTGAGGACTATCTGGAAAGAACTACACCCAAAACATGTAGCACGCAGAACAAAATATTTAATTCCTCTTACAAAACCCATGAACAACGGTTCATATTGTTGAATGTTGTACACCAGCATTTAACAATTAATATATATGCATGCTTATACTACAGAGCACTTCTGTAAAAAGTAAGATGTTTGACTAATTCTTCAGGTATTTGGTTGCTTTTTCAAATGGAAAGTGAACTCTTGCTCTAAAAGTGGAGCCAGAGGTCTGTCAAGATCTAACTAGACAACAAGAAATTGATGTTATACTTGTAGTAGAGAAAGCTATTTTACTCCTAGATTAGAAACTGCGAGGGGTTGAATGACTCTGGAACCTACAGTTCTTGTAGCATGCTTTTATTTCTAAACTAATTTGTTCAAAATGGATGGCATTGGATAGGGAATTCCTACAGATAATGTGTTAGTAATGAATATTGCTCCAGTCAGTAGAGAGAATTTTTAATTAAAAACAAATACTTTTAATCTAAATAGCCAAAATAAATTGTGTTTGTGTATGGGGGGGGGGGGGAATAGGAGAAGGAGGAGGGGAGGATGTTACCCTGAATCAAGGCCAATATTAACAACTTCAGAGCAGTTATTTATTTCATAAGAACCAGCCATCAAATAGTATAAATAGGCATTTGAGGAATTCGTGGCCACTTCTTTTATTAACATATTGTCAAAGAATCTGTAGATTGTACAGAAATTGAAAAAACTGAGGCTTTCCCTTTTTGAGTCCTCAAGACATGGCATTTCAAAATCAGTCTCTTTAGAGATAGAGCCTGTGACAGGGCGTTTGCCCTGCACTAGCCTTTTAAGGGCAAAATCCCAGCCCTCTGTGAGGGCTGAGAGTGAATCCCCAGCTGACGCAGTTCTTGCCAATGGGGGCCCAGATGGGGGCTATATAAAGAAGGACTCTTGGGCTATGTCTACACTTCCCCTTCTTGCGCGGCACAAACCCTCTTGCGCAATGCCGCTACGCTGATTATTTTCAGGAATAACAGCATTGTGCAAGAGGGTTTTTGTTGCACAAGAAGGTGCAGTGTAGACAGCTCTTTCTGGAGCAAGAGCCCCTTCTGCAAAAATGGTGGCTCATTAGGTATGCAAATGAGGCTCGGTGATATTCCATGCTTAGCCTCATTTGTGTATTTCTTGCACAAGAAGCCGCAAGTGTAGACATAGCCCCCAAGGGAGAGGGAGAACTGACTGCTGCTCTGGACAGAGAGCAGTAGGGACCTGACTGCTAGGGAAGCAGGAGGCTTCCTGGAGGTGGAGCAGTGCTGGAGAAGGAACGCAGGGCTTGGAAAGCACTGGCCAAGCAAGCTCCCAGGCTGTAGGGCCGGAAGCAGCCAGGTTAGGCAAAGGCAGCAGGTCCATCCCCCTTTGCCAGTGATGAGAAGCCATTATAGACTGCAGTTTGCCAGATGAAGACTGGCAGTGGGTCCCTGATAGGGTTGCCAGGTGTCCGGTTTTGAACTGGACAGTCCAGTATTTGAGTTTTCTGCTTGGGAAACAAATGAGAAAATATAAATGTCCAGTATTTTCTAAATAAAATGTAATGTGGATTGTGATGTAACATCAAGTGTGTCCAGAATTTCTGTTGAAACCATCTGGCGACCCTAGACTGAGGCAAGGTGGGTACAGGGGAACTGGGTATTCCCTGGGAGAAGAACAAGGTGACCCTTGGGAGGGGAGTACCCTGGAGTGCAAGCAGGATAAACACCAACCCCCAGAAGGGGGGACCAGAGGGCAGTGTCTTGAAGAGGACGCTGAGATCCATGAATGACAAGTGTCTGGACTAGAGAGGGCAGCGAGAACACTGGGGGTGTGTCTAGACTACATGCCTCCGTCAACGGAGGCATGTAGATTAGACATATCGGCAAAGGGAAATGAAGCCGCGATTAAAATAATCGCGGCTTCATTTAAATTTAAATGGCTGCCCCGCTCTGCCGACAAACAGCTGATCAGCTGTTTGTCGGCAGATCGGGGCAGTCTGGACGCGTCGCGGTCACAAGGAAGCCTTTGTTGATCAGCGCAGGTATGCCTCGTGAAACCAGGTTTACCTGCGCTGATCAACAAAGGCTTCCTTGTGACCGCGACGCGTCCAGACTGCCCCAATCGGCCGACAAACAGCTGATCAGCTGTTTGTCGGCAGAGCGGGGCAGCCATTTAAATTTAAATGAAGCCGCGATTAAAATAATCGCGGCTTCATTTCCCTTTTTCGAATACACTAATTTACATGCCTCCGTCGACGGAGGCATGTAGTTTAGACGTACCCTGGGAGACACCAGCTAGAGGGAGGCATCTAGCAAGTCAGCAAGCTAATTCCCAGAGCAACCGGTTGGAGGTACCGTGGTGGTGAGTCTGCCCCGTAACAGAGCCTTACCATATAGTTGGAGGGTTAGACAGAGGGAGCAGTATTCTACCAGATGTGAAATGTCAGGTCAGAGGGACGGAAAAAGGAATGGAAGAGAGATACAGGAAACCCCCGAAACGTGACTGCTCGAGTTGCAATACCCCGCACTTACAACCATTTTTGTAAGTGTGGAAGGGGCCGAAAACCTCCGCCTATTGTAAATGAGGGTTTGAGTTACAACGCCCCCGACTTGTGATGCTTCCCCAGAAACCGATCGCATTGCAAGTTGGGGGCCGCCTGTATATAAGCCTCAGACTGAGGAGATCTCTGTTCCCGGGGTAACAGGGAGGGGCTGGTCTAGAACTAGCAGAGGCAATCGGGGCAGTTGAACACCTGGGGACTCATAAAACGAGGTGTACAGGGGCTTCCGAAAGACGGGGCTTCCATGTAGATGGGCCAAATATTGAAAAAGCATCTTCCGGAAAAAGAATCGGAAGAAGATATGCAAATGCAAGTGCAATTTGCATACCTTGTTCCGAACCACGTCCCCCTTCCCCCTACACACACAGAGTGTGAACCAGGGAAAAGGAAGGTGTGGGGAAGTAGCCCAGGGGTCTTGGAGCTGTCATGTGGCAGGTGTCGGGGACTCATATTGGCAGCTGCTATTACAGGGGTTCCCCCAACACCCACTTCCCCATTTCTACTTGGGGGGGGAGAAGGACTGTGGAGTTTATTCTCCGCTTTTATTATATGTGGTCTAATGAAGAAAAAAGCTCAACAAACAGCAAACTAATGCACGATACATGGTGCCTAAAACTGAGGGCTGCTGTGAGCCTCTGAGGCAAGCAAATCCGCCTGAAAGCCCAGGACCCACTGAGTTTAAGTAGGGTAAGAGATTTGTCACAAAGAATAATTGACTTCAATCTCTCTCTCTCTCACACACACACACAGTGTGTGCCTTACTATAATTTTGCATGCCCCTTCATTCCCCTATGAATCTCAATGTGCTACATTCACTGAGGGCAAATCTCATTCCTGTACAGATGACTGGCCTTTGCACTAATCAAGTCCTGTTCATGTTTTCAGAATAAGCCCTGTTTGAATAAGCAGTTTCAACTCCTGTGGAAGTTTAAAGTGGAGTTCTTCTGGCTTGCACTAGGAATAAATGTCATTGTGTGTCTGCTGAACAAGTTTCAGAGGGGTAGCCGAGTTAGTCTGTACAGGATAAACTTAAAAAACAACAAATAGTCTGGTAACACTTTAAAGACTAATAAAACGTAGTATCATGAGCTTTCATGGGCATAGCCCACTTCTTCAGATGTGGTCATCTGAAGAAGTGGGCTGTGCCCACGAAAGCTCATGTTACCATCTACATGTTTTGTTAGTCTTTAAACTGCTACCAGACCATTTGTTGTTTTTTAAATTTAGAGTAACACTTGTTCAACATGAAGTGCCTGGAAAGTAACAATGAGGAAAATGTGTAACCAAAAACTTCCAGAAGAAACTTCAAATGTGATACTGTATCCCAGGAACTCTTGCGGGAGTGTTTCAATATATATGTTAGGACTGTGTATGGACCATGGGTAGACATTTTTACATGGATATTAGAATAGGGCTTTGATCTTTTTACATTCAGCATTTGTTTACATTCAGAATATGCCACTCCTATCTACGTTATGGAAGCTCCTCACAAGAAACATGAACGAATGTAGTTCTTACACCTGTATGTACCAGGGAGGTATATATGACTTTTTACATGTCGGAATACTGAGGTGCACAGAGGGACAATGGCCTGCAACAGACATCCTGGGTGACTTTGGGCAAAACTGGACTAGAATCCATGTCTCCTATGAGCGAGGCCATAACTCCAAGACCATCCATCCTCTAACTGAGTCTGAAAGAAATGCACTATTGGGTGCCCTTATCTGTCTGTAAACCTATAACTTGTTTAGAGAAAATTCATTCTACTAGGAGTATTTCATAATGGAAAAATGCGCTACTCTGTTCTACAGTATGTTTACATGAAACCCTGTTTCATGAAACCCTGTTATACATAGTGCTATCCTCTAAATGAACAATACCACTATAAGTAAAAGCATGCACACAGTATTCTGCATGGGGTGAGACATTTATAAATGACAGCAGCTGTAACTGGCTGGATCCTGCTGCTCTGCTGTCTGAATACGTTTTACTTCAGTTTCTTGAAAAATGTTATTCTCCTATGACACTGTATAAATCAGCGGAAAATGCTGTAGTCCATTGTTTATTTTAATGCTGCATGTAATATGACAGCAATTGGCACATCAGTTCTTGCTCTTTAGATCCCGTGTATCTTGCTTTCGTTTACATGGTGTTCATTATAGAACATTTAAATGTATATAATGTGAGTATTTTGAGCTAGTAAACATTGGTTGATCATGGAGATTCCAAGGTTGTTATGGTATATCTCTTAAGGCATTTGTTTTTGCTGAGGTGAACTGGGATGGGAGAACAAATTACAGCTGCAAAAGGGAGACTAGTCATCACAAAAATGCAGAGCTACAGCTCCATTTTCCTAGTAGCCAAAAATGTTCAATAATTTCTTTTTCAGAACTTCAATGGTTTTTGGAAATGTATAGGTTTTAATGAAAAATACGTATACTGCAGGACAGAATTCATGGTCAAAACCAGAGTGAGTAATACACACAGAGGGACAGATACCTCCCTAGGATAGTCAAAAGCTTGGTGGCTATTTGGAAGATCCTGTTTAAGTCCTTGCTCTGAATAAGGGTGAACAGGGACTTGAACATGACTCTCCTACACGCTAGTGTGTGTGTGTGTGTGTGTGTGTGTGTGTGCGCGCGTGTTAACTGCTAGGTTATTGCCTATTCTGAGGTTCCTGTATCAGAAAGACTATGTCTCACTACAGAGTTTTTTCAGAAAAACAGCCATTTTTCCATAAAAACTCGCAGAGCATTCACACCTCAGGCGTGTTTTTGCACTAACATATCAAAAGAAGAGAAGGTTTTTTCTGGCATAGGTATTCCTCATTCTACCAGGAAGAATGCCTTTTTGCTAAAGAGCTCTTTTGCAAAAAGGTGTGTGTGGATGGGGAAGAGGGTTTTTTGTGCAAAAAGAGGAAAAAGCACAAGGTGCCCTGGTGACCATTCTGTGCATAGCAATCAGAGCTTATTCTCGAGAGAGCGTCCATGCACTCTGGACACTCTCTTTTGCAAAAGTGCATCGCTTTTTCGATGCGCTTTTGCAATATGGATGCACTCTTATGCAAGAAGTTTTTGTGGAAGATCTCTTCTGATAAAAGCGTCTTGCACAAGAAGCCTGCAGTTTAGACATAGCCTTTAAAGTGAAAAGAAAAATTTGAAACATCAATATTTTTCTCAGAGGGAATTAGGATTTTCTGGACACCCTTTCTGTATAGCCCTAAATCTCAATTGCAGAGAAAAGGCTTTGTTGACTTGGCTTTGATTGTTAAGAGATACTTACATCATTGTTTTGGATCATTGTCTTCCAGTAATAGGCTATAAACATATTATTTAATTTAGAATAGAAGCTTAATTACTTATTGATTATTATTCAGGAATAAAGTAGACTAAAGTTTCCAATGAATGACATTTCCAGCCATTAAGAGCATTCATAATACATGATTCAAAAATCTTCAGCTAAATATCTATATTTAAAGTACAAGATAATTCACTATATTCTGATTGCTATTCTGGAGGCTAACGTCATATTGCCGCTTTCATATTGGAGCACTGCAAAAAGCTCACTTCTCAGTGTACTGTACAACACAAAGCTGCTGGGAAATATGAAATACTGTGATTTTTCATTACAATGTTCCTTCCTTGAATGTTGAAGATTTCAGATTTAAAGATGTGTGCTTTTTTTTTTTTTTTTTGTCTTGTCTATTTCTTCTCAGCATGCAATGCTGAAAAAGAAATGTATTCTGTGTTCTGAAGAATAGCTAATGGCCTGAGCTGGAGTGTTTAACTGCAGGTACAGGCTTGTAAGAAGTCCTTCCTGATCCGTTTCAAGGATTCTGCAAAGGAGGCGATAAATGTCGTTTCTCTATTTTCTGATTTCAAAGGTTGGAATGAGGTCTGCAGAAGGTGATGAAGAAAAGGCTGAAGTTGAAGCTCAAGAAACAAAACTCAATTGTTAGGGAACACAAATAGAAATAGAAGAAAAGGCTGTGGTTGAGGAGAGAGCATGGCTGACATTCGCTCCACAGCAAATATTTATTTAAAAACTAAATAATTTAAAACTGAGCCACATGGCCAGAAAGGGTTAAGCAGCTTTCAGAAATAAATGCTCCGAATTCAACCTTTTGGGATATATTGGCAGATAATTTTTGTGTTTGCATGTAGATTTAGAAGGTAACACTGTAATCAAATGGTTCCAGACTACATTGTATTCCTCTCTCTCTCTGAAGTGTATAGCAAATCATCTGTGTATGATAGAAGGCAATTGCCTTATGTTAATCCATATAGCTAATTACTGGTGATGCTTGGGAGATAGGTCTATTTGGAAGTCTGCAGGATTGCCTACTGTTCATCCAAGACAGAATGGTTAAGAGGCTGCCAGGAAACTGTATAAAAGGCCTTTGGGACCTGATCCTTTTTATTTCAGATTTGTTTAAGGTTTCATGTAAGGAAAGCCTAGGCCAGGGCTACTCAACTTTGGAAGCCCCGGGGGCCACAGTGATACAGCACATGCCGAAGGCCACAATTTAAGTGTGGTTGTATATACATGCAAATATATATGCAAATATGTGCAAATAGCTTCTTTCACACTGACTGGCATGAATAAAAAACACTTCCCACAATGCCCTGGCACTCCTAGCACCTCATCCCTGGGGGCTAGAAATGCTGACACCTTGTACCTGTCTGTTCCAGCCAGCCTTTCCGCTTGCGTCTTTCAATGCTCACCCTGCCTGGGAAATGCCTCACTGTAGTGGAGCGTGTTCCCTTTGTTCAAAGGATCCCATCCATGAGTTGCGTGTTGAGTCCCGTGTAAAACCAAACCACACAGCGGGCCGCAAACAAACGGGCCACATGCGGTCCACGGGCCACGTGTTGAGTAGCCCTGGCCTAGGCCAAAAGAGTTGAGATCCCAGTCCTAAAACTGAACACCCTGAATATGATTATGGATATCGGACTAAATTCTAAAAGCATTATTTCCAATTACAAAGCTCACTATCTTTACTATGAATCTGATTTAAGAACTGTACCCATATCGGCATGTATTGACCTTTTCACAAATACTCTTTTAAAAAAAATACATTTGTTTAGTTAATAAGGACAGGCTGTAAGCATGTGTATGAGGTAAGATCTGAAATATTCCTTAACTGGGACATAATGTGTCCGATGGTTTGGGTTTGATAGAAATTTCTTACATGGAACAAGATGTTTAGGAATCCTCATAATATTTGACATGGATATCTGGGTGGAGGCCCAAGGCCAGGATGCTTTAGGAGAAGGTGTTGTTGGCTACCAGGTAACCAGTAAGGTGTCATCGAGGCTCTTTTGTGCTGGCTTGGTAAATCTAAGTATTGGAAGAACCATTATTTTGAGGGGTTGCCTGCCCCATTCTTTGTAGTCTGGCCCTAATTGGGTAACTGTAGTTGGCTTCCCTGGGACTGCGGTCACATACATTCTTAGAAGTGGGAGGAGTCCCAAAATCTGAGAAGGTTAGACAATGCAATTCTCATCTTACGGGAAATTGCAACATTTTAAAATTTCCTTTTGTACTGAATTGGGACAAGATTCAAACATTTTGAAAATAATTGTGGATCAGAAACATAATTTCATTTCAATAATGTTGAAATGTTTGTTATAATGTAGAGACATCATTCTAAAATACTGTATATGTAATTACAAGTTGAACAATGTTTTAAAGCCAAAACGGAATATCATTGAAGCTACATGGTTTCAGCTCGCCATTCACTTTCTTTTCTACTTTGCACATTGCCATTTCTTCTTTGCTTTTCCCAAAAGCCTAAATTTGGGCTTTTCAAATTCAAAAGTAAAGACATCGTTGAGATCTTTTTCCGTAAATCATCTATCAATCATGGGGGGCAGATTTGATTTTTTTGTTGAAGCCATGGCCAAATCTTCTTGTGCTTCTACCACATCCAAATGTTTCTTGTTATGACCTTCGAAAAGCAATGAACAAAAGCATTACATTTTTTTATAATGTACCTGTTTGTGATAGCTTAACCACTTAAGGTACTTCGAATTTATTTTGGATTCTCTGGACAAAAATGATCGCATTTTCTTTTTACACAAAATTATTATTAAAGTATATTTTAATATTTTAACATGTTTCTTGCAGTTTTAATGAAGTAAGAAGTATTTTTAATATACATAATTAATATAAAATTTTATTTATAAATTGTAAGTTAGTTTTTCTTATGAAATGTTGCAGTAAAAATATTCAAAATATTTTCCAAGTTTTTAATTAAAATCTCAAAAATGCTTTGATATAGATATATTAATTAAATTTGGTATGTGCCATAGCGTTTGTACATGCTATCGCTGTTCTACACATTAATTGTTGGGAAGTAACGAGGCTACACGTTACAAGGTTGAAAATAAACACCTAGTAATCTATCTAAATAATCTACGTGAGTACCTACTTGCCTAAACTTGGCACAAGGGTGGGAGCAGTCTGCAGTGTTGCCGGATGTTTGATAATTATCCGATTCTTTAATAAAACATATCTCCAAAAAACTTTGTAATTTTGTATCTGTACATTAAATCTTAATTTTGTCCAAAGTGAGAATAACTGTGACATATTACGTAAAGTGATAAAGTAAATGTTAATATCAATTGTTATACAATCTGAAACTTTTTGGCACCTTTAGGACTTTCTTGCTAAAATATCATTCATTTTGGATTGAAAATGAAAAAAAACAAACAAACTGGAGCAATGGAGCAGTCAAGATTTTCTGTGCTCCAGCTCTGCTCCAGCTCCGGGCAAAAACCTGCAACTCCACTGCTCCGCGCTCCAGTTCTGGGCTCTGCTCCAAAGCCCTGACTAGAAGTGCTGATTGTCCTTTTCTCGGGAAGACTCAATTGGCATGGGTGGCTTTTTCCAGTTGTGTGAATGAGTGTGTACAACTGACTCATCTGCACCTTACCGATATTACCCAAGCCTTCTTAACCTTCATATTTAATTAATATTTGTGGACCTACCTTAAGTCCATGTGAGAACATTCACTAATGCAGCTTACAGTTGCTTGCTTGTGGTTGACGTTGAGCACCTTATATCAGCTTTTTGCCATCTACTCTGGTTCCTTCTTGCCTCCAGGTGCCATTCGAGGTGTTGATGGGATTTGTGTTCCAGCTGCCTAAGAAACCTGTCTCTCTGCAGGGGAAGGGCCCAATCCACCAGGCTGTTACGGTGCAGCAAATCACTTCCGGCATGTGCTGAATTTCCATTCACTTCAACTATGATTAAATAGCCCATGCATAGAGGCTTTGCCTGTTACGAAAGTGGTGGTCAGCCAGGCCATTCAAGCTAAAAGACACCACATTGAAAATTTAAGATCCTACTAGCAAAGCACATTCAGTGGAGGGCACTTGGTTCTGTAATTTACTCCTCTTAGTAGTCCAACTGTGTTGAGATTTTCCAGAGGTTTGCTGAGTCGTAGAGTATGGCTCACCTGGGTGGCCACTGGAGAAGAGCTGGGACAACCCTTCTCTCCCTCTCCCTGCCCCATCTCTTCACCCAGCTGAGGTGGGCTGGGGAAATAGTGGGGCCAGCACTGGCAGCAGGGATCCTCCCTGCCCTCCCCCAGCAGTGGGGGCAGGGGAGAAGTGGAGCAACTCTGCTATTTTGCTCCCTCGGCCACTGCATTGTTCTGCTCCCCTGCCTCCTCTACCAGAGTGGTGCGGCTGGGAGGAGCAAAGTAGCGGGGCCACCTTGCTCTGCTTCTTCCCCAGCCACTGCTGGTAAATGCAGAGGGCTGGACCCTGCTATATACATGAGCCCCTGCCCTGTTAGCCCCCCTGCTGGCCAACCCCTGCCCCCTATGGTGTGGGGGTGCACACAACCCTCGAACCCTCTGTGTGTCACTCCAGCATACAAGCCTGAGCACTCCTTTGCCTGAGCACTGAAGCAGGGCATGTAATTGAACTGTGGGGGAAGGGGGGAATCCTCTTGTTTGACTTTTGTTCATATGATTTGTTATATTAAATGTGCATATGCCCGTAACCTGGTAATGAGACGCATTTTATAGTGAAACAAACACTCAATCTGTCCAGTTAAATGACTAGATGAAATCCAACATTACTTTTCATGAATTGTCATAGACTATTGAAAAACCATGTAACCGCCACGCCAATTAGGGATGTTAAATTGCAGTTACTGAGCTAATCATGTAGTCGATACAATTCGTATCAACTCCACGATTAGTCGTAAGGCCAGCTATGCCGAGCCAGGGCGGGGGTAGCTCCAGGAGCCACTGGCACTGCAGCTCTGTATTTTAAAAGTAGTAACAGCTGCCGGGCTCTTATTGCATTTAAAATGCAGAGGCACAGAATCTGGGTGAACCGGGACTGCTCAGTCCCAGCTTGTGCTGAGTCCAGCAGCCAATTTGTGACAGACAGCCCTGGTGCCAGAGCAGCCTTTGCTCACAGAGGCCAGCACTGGCAGTGGGCAGGGGAAGCAGCTCCTGCCCGCAGCCAGCCCTGGCCTCCACGAACAGGCTCTGTACAAACGTAGATTAAATTACAGATCCTGCAAATTGAACTAGAAGTCTAAGAAACTATCAGGCTAAGCGGGGTAGGGGGAAGGAGCAGGTGTCAAGGAGTCTAGCTAGTAAAGATAGCAGATAGGTTAAGAAATGTGCCCTGTAAAAGATTGTAACTGCAGCCAAAGCACCTGACTAGCTATTCGTGGATGGCTGCTCATGGTATGCTTAATGGAAGAGGAAACTGAGGGGGACAAGGAAATGGTTTTTAAAGATTTATTTGGGAACTGGTCCCCTATGTAAAGGAAGAGAGCATGATGGTGCTCGTAGGAGACACAAAGTAAGAGTGGCTGTAAATGGGCATTTGGAGGCAAAAATATGAAGTTCTGCATACAGATCGTTTTGGCGACTAAACGTGGTCTTGAGAGCTTCCTTTAGGGTCGTGGTAATTCTACACAAGCAGGTCCTATGATAAAATGTTACCTTTTCCTCAGAGAATCAGCATGAGAAAAGGTATAGTTATATTTATGTAGTGTGTTCACTTTCCATGAACACATAAGGAATCCAATTGTACTCATACAAGTATGTATGGAAAGGGAATTTTATTCTTATACAACCGTATATTTCCATGAGATGGGTGAATCCTTGACAAACAAAGGGGAGGAGCAAACCAAAAGGTGAAGGGTGATCATGCAAGGTCTGTGGAATGCAAACCATCCACCTGCTTTCTAGGGTCGACAAATGCTCTTCTGCTTCCCAGCTCAAGAGGATCGATGGCATTTTTTTCACTCCTTCCTAGCAGTTGATAAAGACACACTCTGTTCCGCATAAGCTTCTATGCACGTTAATCAGCAAAATGTTTAATCTTGTAATTGGCCATACTGCTGAATACAGTATCTGTTGCTGTGGAAGCACTTCATTTTGTTTGAGAGCTCATCAGATTCCCTCTAACATTTTGTAAGTTGCAAAATAACTTGTCTAGCAATACAAAGGTGACAGTGATTATCCACTGCAGTGCTGCTACCTTCCATGTCAGCCAGTGGAGCTGAGTTAATGCTGCAAGTGCTTAGTAATAGAAACAAAGTGCTTTTCATCAGTAGATTGTCAAGTGCCTTACAAAGTGCCTAACTCATGAACTCCATTTTATAGACCTGGAAACTGGAGCTTTGAGCTGGCATTTGCTTTGCCTGCCTTTGCTCACCTTGTGAATGAGATAATTAGTGCTAATTGGTATGAGCAGTGAATTTAAGAGAATAATCAAGGATATTGGTAGAAAGTGAGATTAAAACTCTGAAATCTGACATTATTACACCCCCCCCCCAAAAAAAAGCTGATGATAAATATCTAATCAAGGAACAGAAAAAAATACCATGTGGGCAAGTAAAACTGTTAACCCTTTTAAACTTTTACTTAAGAAATAACTTCAGTGATTTTCTTTCAAGCTATCTATTGACCAAGGACTCTCTTCACAATTATTTTTTCTTATAATTTTGGCAAAGTGAATACATTTCTGAAAAATATAAGATGCTCTCAGACAACTTACAAGTAAATAAAAAGAAAAGAAGGCTGATCTTACTTAATACATTATTCCCTATGAATAAGACATTCCTCTTTCTTAGCCATTGTATTTCAGAAACAAGATGAAAATCATTTTGAAACTAACGTCCCTTTAAACTGATTTAAAGCCCCTAACTCAAATTAGCTGGTATTCCTCCTGCAATGAGGTTTACCAGCTAATTCAATTTAGGGGCTTTAAATTGGAATCCTGTTTCACTGTCGCGTGTAGATGCAGGCAGTTACTTTGGGCTAGTCAATTTTTAAAATGGCGACCGGACGGGAACATGCAAATCAAGTACGGAATATTTAAATCCTGGGCTTGATTTGCAATTCCGGTCGCCCTCATTAGCCTCCCTAGATCGATCTAGGGGGCTAGTGTACATGTACCCTTAGATTGCTTACAAAATCTGTGTCAAGTTGGCTGGACCATAGTCTTGCCAACAGGGACATCTTCAAAATGTGAACAGCAGCAAAGTTAGTAGCAGGGAGGGTGGCTGAAAGTAAGTGGTTGCAACGTTTTAGGGAAAGATTTTGGCTCTGCTGAAATAGTAGCTTTGTATACTTGGTCCATGGAGTACAGGTAAACTGGTTGAAGTTCTTTTTTGTGTGGCTACGAGGTGTTTTACAATTACAGCAATATAGCATCTAGGGTAGGCCAGGCTGGAGAGGTTATTTTCTAGCAAAAGTTTTCCTGGCTGGCTTGCATCTGAAAATATGGCCAGTTTGTGCTGTTGTCTGAATATGGGTAAGTTTGGAAGGCCAGAGAGGAAAATTAATTGTGTAGTCTTCTGCTGATGGTGGTGTTGCCTAAGCAAAAAATACGTATATTCTTGATCATGCACCATGAAATACATGCAATGACTTGGAAGTAACAAGACTCTTCGAGGAAAGGTCACATTGGAATGTACTCTTCAGCAATAATTCTAAAAGGTCTTCCTATTTCTGTGCCTCATGTGATCCCAGCACTTCTGAATTTCCCCTTTCCTTACTCCCCCAGAATTAACAACAGCTGAGTTTCCAGTTTCTCATTGAAGAATGCTAGTTCCTGGATAGCGCTTAGCATCTAACTTTCCCTATGCAGGTCTCAGAGTCTTACAAAGGGAGAAAAGTATTATGTCCCTTACCCAGATACGGAAACTAAGGCACTGAGAAATGCAATGACACTGACAAATATAGAACTAGGGGCCACCAAATGAAATTAATGGGCAGCAGGTTTAAACAAATCAAAGGAAGGTCTTCCTCACACAGCGTACAGTCAACCTGTGGAACTCCTTGCCTGAGGAGGTTGTGAAAGCTAGGACTATAACAGGGTTTAAAAGAGAACTAGATAAATTCATGGAATTTAAGTCCAATTCATGGACGTTAAGTTAAGTCCATTAGCCAGGATGGGTAAGGAATGGTGTCCCTAGCCTGTTTGTCAGAGGGTGGAGATGGATGGCAGGAGAGAGATCGCTTGATCATTACCTGTTTGGCTCACTCCCTCTGGGGCACCTGGTGCTGGCCACTGTTGGCAGACAGGATACTGCTGGGCTGGATGGACTCTTGGTCTGACCCAGTATGGCCATTCTTATGTGATAGAATGGGGAGTAGAATCCATGTTCCTTGGCTGGCCTGTGTCGTAAGTCAAAGTCTAATTTATCCCGTGCCTTAGCGGTATCAATTCATCTTCTCAGAATTACTTGACTGCAAGTAGTTCAAAGAATTCCCCTAATGAGTCTCCTAGTCAGTGCCCTATTCTCTGGCCAAGGTTTCTCCATTTATTACTTAATGTTCATCTTCATCTTTGGCAAAGAGTATAGAACCTATATGAAATGGATGGTGACCTTGGGTGAAAAGGTGTATCCTTATCCCTGGAATCCCCAATGCAGACTTTAATTAAAAAGCAGGAACACTTCCCCTTCCCACCCCCGTTTTTCTTTTTTTAATTGCATCCTGCATTTTCTGTGCAACCGATAACATGTTCAAATGGTGCACTGGTGAAAAGAGAGTTATTGTAACTGTATCGCGTTGTTCTGTGCTCTTTCTTCTCTCTGTTTTAGAGGTCAAAGCGCTTGTGGTGTCTTGGCAGGCTTAATGCTATAAAAGATTACGTTGTTGCCATTATAAAGGAAATATTTCCTGTTACAGAGTTTATTGCTAAAATGCAACTATAGAAGTGTATAATAATTCATTATGAATGTTCTTTTTATGAGTTGCTGGAATTAGTGATGCAGGTGGTAGGAGTGATGCAGGTGGTAGGTCCCGAACAAAAATATTTTAACCATGTTAAATTAAAGTAGGTGTCCAAAAAAAGGGGGATCTGATTTCATCATCTTTTTATGCTGTCCCTCAATGCTGGTATAACAGGACAAGTACAACGTGCCCTTATTCATTTCTTGGACACGGCAAAACAACTTGGTTTTGCACCAGAGAAGGCATGATAAAACCCAAGGAGAAGCAGTAAAAAACACAATCATCTCCCCACCCTCACTCGTTGGTTTTCACAGAATTATTCCACTGGTGCTAACTTCATTCCACCTTCCCCTGCTTTCCGCCCCACACACAACCTTGAAGTAATTCACCAAAGTAATGGGTGTACTGAGACTGTAGGAACTGACTAATGTAGGGAACAGAGAGGTACATGGAGAGGGAGACTTTGATCTACATTCAGTCAAGCTGCTTGAAAAGTGTTCAATTTCCTTTTTAAAAATGAGAAACAAAGAAAATAAAAGCTGAGGGCAAAAATGAAAAAAGAAGAGCTTGTTAAAATAAAAGTTTGCCTGAGGGGTGTTTGGGATTTTTTCATTTTGAGTTAACTAGGTCAATATGGGGGCTGAATTATTCTTCCAGAAAATGCACTTGTGACACTTAAAGTAATGAGTTTTTAGATTCTCCTCCTCTAAGCCAGTTAAATTTCTTGCCTATCTCTAAATGAGGCACAGAGGGGTAGCCGTGTTAGTCTGTAATTTTAAAAACGAGCAGTCCTGTGGCACCTTAGAGACTATCATGAGCTTTCATGAGTAAAACCCACTTCATTGGATGAGCTGGAGTGGAAGTGGGTTTTACCCAGGAAAGCTCATGATATGATATATCTGTTAGGGTACGGTTAGACTGCAGGTTTTTTTTGGAATACCCGGAGTGTATTTTGCATACCTCTTTCTGACAAAAACTAGTAGTCTAGCCATACCCTGAGTCTCTAAGGCCTGGTCTATACTAGTCCAGGAAGGTTGGCTTAAGGTATGCAACTCCAGCTATGCAAAATGTGTAGCTGGAGTTGGTTTACCTGAAGCCGAACCTTGGTGGTGTCCACGCAGCGGGAGGCTGACTGCTCTTTGTTTCTAAATAAGGCAGTGTACTTCAGTGTAACCCTGAGCAACGTGCATCACTAAACCTAAGTTGGTAACCTAATAATTGCATGTTGTACGTGAGATGACCTTTCCAATCTGAATTTTGTTCACTGAGCCTCTAGACGAGGCTTTAAACTTCTACTTGCTACATTCAGACCTACAGCCCTTGAATGGAATGGAGTGTATTTGTATGAACCGCGGGTAGGGGAGTCTTTTTTCCCCCTTACAGCCGACTTTTGTTTTCTGACTTTTTGTGTATGTGTGTAAAAGTTAAATGGCTGAGACTAACAATTTCATGGCGCCTCAGAAGGGCTAATATGAAATAGTCAGAAATGTCACACTGACTGAAGCAGACAACAGCATGAAAGTGAATACACTGTCTGTAATAGTTTTTGTAATGCAACAAGTACAAACTCTGCCTGTTACCTTGAGCTTTGGATATTATTTTGAAGATGGGGGAGGCTTACGGACATTTAACTGGTATTATTGACATCTATTGTTTGTTATTTAGGTGGTACATTTAAAGGTACCAGTACTCTCCACAAAGTGCCATAGCTATAAATACATGTATGAAGTATTTACTTCTTGGCAGTGAACAGCTGCAAAATATGAATTAAGCATAGTCAAGCTGATATGGGTAGGAGATATAAGAAATGTCTTCCGAAAGTACAAGGGTTTTGTTACGGATCTGTATAGTTCTGCTTTGTATCTAAAAATCAACTATTCACTCAATAGCCTGGCTTGTGTGTGTGAAACACTGCCCTCTACTGGATGGATTATAAGGAGCTATCAGATTTGTTTAAGGTGGGTTTTTGTTTTGTTTTTCAATTTAACTGAATCATAGAAAGGGAGGATTGGAAGAGATCATCTAGGTCAGGCCCCTGCACTGTGGTGCGCTGAGTAAATCAAGACCATCCCGCACAGGTGTCTGTCCAGCCTGTTTGTAAAAACTTCCAGAAACGGGGATTCCACAATTTCCCATTGGAAGCCTGTTCCAGAGCTCAACTACCCTGAGAGCGAGAGAGAGTTTTTCCTAATATTGAACCTTAATCTCCCTGGCTATAGATTAAACCTGTGACTTCTCATCCTTCCTTCTGTGGGTACGGAGGACAATTGATCACTGTCATCTTTTTAAGAGGCCTTAAAATATGATCAGGTCCCCTTCTGTTTTCTGGTCCCAAGACTAACCAGGCCTAGGTGGTTTCTTTTAAAAAACTTTTTCTCATAGATCAAGGTTTCTAAATCTTTTAACATTTGTGTTACTCCTCTGGGCTCTCTCCAGTTTATCCACATTTTTCCTAAAGTGCAGTGCCCGGAATTGGACTCAGCATTCCAGCTAAGGCCATAAGCAGCCTGTGCACCCTCCTCTCCTGTTCATGAGTAGCCTGGGCACCCCTTCTTCCCTGCCCCTTTCCATCCTACATCAGGCCCATGGGGGGAGGGACAGTTGCCCCAGGGTCTGGAGATTCAAAGGGGCCCGGAGCTCCCGGGAGCCCTGAGTCTGTTTGGATTGCCACCAGAACGCCAGCCGAGGGCTGTGGCAGGACCCATGGTGTGGTCTGGATACACTAAGGGGTGACTGTTCTCATTCCTATCTCCTCCACCCAAGGCCCCACATGCTCTTGCCAATCACCCTGCCGGTGCAGCTCCGGACCCTTCTGGTGCGTGGAGCATCCCGGAGACCCAGCCAGCCCAACTCTGCTAGTGAAACTGCTTTGCTTTGTTTTTTTAAATATTACCAGTTATGGCAGGGGTCTCAAACTCAGTTTACCTTTGGGCCAGTGCCAACCCTCGACTCCTCTACACAGGTCACCAGGCACCCTCCTCTGGCAGGACTCATGGAGGTGGTGGTGGGGGGGGGGGTCTCCCTGCATGCCCCCCATTCCCACACATATCCTGGCCCTCCTGCTGGCTAGGGTGACCACCCACTGCATTTTTACTGGGGCAATCCCCTATTTACAGTCTGTTCCTGGCATTGTCCTGTATTTCCCATGCAGCAGGGGGTAGGGAGGAGGCGCCAAGGCTCAGGGCTTCCGCCCCTGAAGTCCCAAACTCTGGCAGCTTCCCTCCCCTTCGCTCCCTCCCCTGCATGCTGCAGGGCTGAACTTCATTCCTGAAGTGGGGCAAGGTAGGCGGGGAGCCGCCGGCACTTGGAGCTTCAGCCTCTAGAGCCCCAAGCACCGGTGGCTGCTTCTGGATTGCCACCAGAACGCCAGCCACAGGAGCCCCAAGCACTGGCAGCTCCCACCTCCCCTCCCCCACGAGGCTGGAGCCGAGTTTACCCCCTCCCTCCACACAGCAGGGTTGCAGCCCAGAGTGCCATGTGCCCCTGTCTCCTTCAGGCTAAAGCCCCAAGAACTGGCAGCCTCCCCGCCTTTGTGTCCTATATTTGGCATGGGGAAATATGGTCACCTTGCTGCTGGCCTATGCATCCCCTGGCCCTGCCTGCATCCTCAGGTGGTTTAAAACTCCACAGGCCTCCACTGTCAGTATACATTCTGCATCACAGCAGAGGCAGCCAGCATGACTTCCTGAGCCAGGAAGCACCTTCTGCCATGCCACAAGGGTGCGCCTAGCACCACAACTGGCCGCTCACTGGGCACCAGCCAGTATAGGTGCAGCACCACGGCTCAGCTGGAGTGTGTGTGAGGGGTCCGCACACTAGTTTGCCCTGGGACCTGGATTTGCTGTCAGTGCCCTGCTGTCACATGACACAAGAACCAGGGGCCACCCAATGAAATTAATAGGCAGCAGGTTTAAAACAAATACAAGGCCACTCTACTTCACCCAACGTGTTGCTTGGGGAACTCATTGCTAGGGAATGTTACGAAGGCCAAAAGTGTAACTGGGTTTATAAAAGAGTAGACCGATTCCTGGAAGATAGGTCCATCCTTGGCCATTAGCCAAGGTGGTCTGGGATGCAGGCCCATGCGCTGGGTACACTGTGAGCCACTGATGGCCAGAAACTGAGACCTGACGACTGGGTGTCAGAATTAGCCTGTTCACTTCATTCCCTGTGGTCAGGTGGCTGTTAGAACATGGGATACTGAGCTAGATAGTCTGTTGCAGCGTGGCTGTTCTTATGGTTTGGTCCATTTAGTTCCTGAGGACTGGTTACTGTGTAACCCATACACCTTCTGGGTGTGATCTACTGGCACAGAAACTGCTTACAGAGCAAGAGAGAAAACAAGTCTGCTTTATAGTCTTACCTGAGAGCTAGCTGGCTTGTAGCTTAAATGGCTTAGAGGCTCATGCACAATAGCTCCAGAAGTCCCAGGTTTGGTTCTGGCTGTTGCCATTACAATGCAAATGTCATGTGCAAGAGGGCAGAAAGTGGTTTAATCACTAGGGGGCATGCCTGCAGTCCAGGGGAAATCAATGCTGCTGCAGTTTGAGTTAACAGGAGTAGTAGGGACCTGCGAGGTTGAACTCAAAGGGCACCCCGCTGTCGGTGGCAGTATTTCTGCTCTTCACAAGGAGTAAGGGCAACTCCTGTCAGCCTCCCACTGTGTGGATGGTGTGGAAAGGCGATATAAGAAACATCAACTATTTTACATAGCTGGAGTTACGTATCTATCTTTGACTTTACCATGGAGTGTAGTCCAGACATAATGGTGCATATGCTCTGCAGACTAAATCGGAGCTTTTCAGCACACCTTGCCTGTACCCTAGCCTCTGCTCAATTGCCCCGTCTTCACCACATTTCCCCCCCCCCCCACGCAGCAGTGAGTCTTCCAGTCCCTCAAATCAGTACAGAATCCACAGCTGCTTGCATTATCAGGGGTCCCGTGTCTGTCGTTACTGTCCCAGCCTGTGCCACCCAAAGTTCTTGGCTTTGGAAGGGGGAAAGGAGGAATTAGACTCTTGGGGTTGACGAGACAATTTGCTTTCATTGTTTGCTCATCACTCTGAGTGTAGTGGTCTCTTTGTAGTACATCACAATTGGTTGCTGTGGAAGAAATTATTGTTTTCACTTGCACTTAAGTTCCTGGGGAGAAAAAAGAAACAGGCACACGCAATCTCTTAAAAGAAATATGTTTGTCATGCAAATGTCTTACTATATTGAATGGCAGGGAGGGATACTAATTTGTGCATGCAGAATTGTCTCTACGTGGGTTTTTACGGAGGCATCATTTCTTAAAATATAATAGAAACTAGAAAGTAGGTGGGGATTTTATCAGACACAACAGATCTGTTTTTTATTTTTTAATAATTGTCTAAAAATCACAAGGTGCCACAGAACACAATACAGTTTAGGTGGGCTTTTGCCTCTAGAATATATAGCTGTAAATGCTGGCACAAGTGGAACTGGCAGCAGTTCTTACAGTACTTGTCTCTTCAAAGCCAGCAGCTCGGGTAATCAATAAATCTGTCTTGGCATTTCAGTGCGACACTTGCTATGATTCCACCTAAAAGAAATGGCTGCTGGCAATAAACTTAGCACAGTTCACAAAACAAACACGCCCCCTGCAGGTCACTAGACTGAGATGCACTGCTTGGAAATGTGTTATGAACGTAAAAAGGATCAAATCATATAAACTTAGGGACAGTGTAGTATGTGCAATAAATAAAACATCTGTCAAATGTAACGGTAAGGCAGTAGCCTTTTATGGAAAAGCGGAGGAGAGGCAGAACTGGGCATATTCTCATTGGGTTTCACTTTCTTGCTTTCAGCATGCTCACTCCCCTTTTAAACTCACTTTTTCACAGAACTTTGAATGAGCCAGGCATGAATATTCACTGTGTATCCCACATACCTTCTCGGTGGGATTCACTGTCCCATCTAGTGGGAATGAGACCACTTACAGAGAGAGAAAGAATGAGTCTGCTCTACAACCTTAGCTGAGAGCCAGCTGGCCTTTAGCTCAAGCTGTCGAGGCTCGTGCACTAAGCTTTTGGGGGTTCTACCTGGCAGTGTTATAACTGCACAGGGGTTTCAAGGCTCAATTGTCCATGGAGCATTCATAAATTTCTAGCCATTTCTCACTGGGATGGGGACATAATTGCGTCAGTTTGGTCAGCCCGACTGCTGTGCTCTGGAGGGCAGTGTTAATTTGAGGTAATGGGTCAACAGGAGTCTAGCAAAAGGCTGTCCTACTGAGGACATGAGCTATGCGATCAGCACAGTCTACTTTTGTTTTGCTGCAACCCTGGTGGAGTTTTGCTGCAACCCTGGCGGGCCCTGCACTGAAGGATAGGATGACATAGGCCTGAATTTGATCTGTAAATCACAATCCCCTTAGGGGAACAGATTTAATGGACAATTATGGCAGTAGTCAGTACAAAACATGCTGTGGACAAGCAAAGTTCTATCACTTTGAAGTAACCTTAGAAAAATCTGAAAACAATCTTTCCATGAAACTCTTTTGGAGGAGGACGGGCTTAGCTTTAATGAGAAAATGCTGTTTGAGAAACCTGCCCCTCTCCTCAAGAAACATTTTTGAATTTTCTCACAAATATGAAAAATGTAAGATATTCTGTGATCCAAACCCCAACAGTTTTCCAGTTTTCACCCTAGAAAATATTTAATTTTTAAAACTCCAAGTAGGCACAAACCAATTCTACAAGCCAAATACACAGAGGCGCGTTGGAATTACAATTCATCCACAAATTCAATTCTCGCACTGATGGCCTCCTCAATCGAGATAACGGATGGCTGGGACATTATCAACCTAACATTCAATGAAGGTGCCAACGACTCTTTGTCTATGTAGATTCTTGTGTTAGTTCCCTTCCTATCTAATTGCTATCCTATCATCCTTATCTGCTTCTTTTAACTATCCAGTTTTTAGGTGCTTATGGGTTACCAATTCTGCGTAATTCATTTTCCCTTTGATAGTTTCATACTCTCTGCTCCTTGTTTCCTGCCCCCTCCCCCCCCCCCCCCTTCTTCCGTATTTATTTTGGGTCTGCACATCCTAAACTCAAAACTCTGGCCATCTGAAGAAGTGGGTTGTGTCCACAAAAGCTCATGATACCATCTACATGTTTTGTTAGTCTATAACGTGCTACCAGACCATTTGTTGTTTAAGTTTATCCTGTACAGACTAACTCCGCTACTCCCTGAAGCTTTGGTATAAGATGACATTCCCAGAGAAGTTAGGCTACTGCAGAATGCATCAGCTAGCTGCTGTTCCAGTATATGTCATCATATTCACACAAAGCAACTGAGTGTGCACCCTTGATTCTTTCTGGATTGGTTAATTGCATCTGTGCCAGGGGCCTGGCAAGGGGTTTGGGAATAGGAGGAAAGCAGTGACTTCTCTGTACAGTGTATCACTTCTGCTGTGCATGCTCGAAAATATAACAGCGTAGCATTCACTTTCATGGATACACAAATGTTCATGGAAAAGCAAATTCACAAAGGTGGCAGTATGGCCAAAGCAAATATATTTTAAGGAAGTTTTTAAGAGGTTGACTCATATCCAATTTCTCATCCACTGTAATCCCAAGGACCTTTTCTGCAGAACTGCTGTTTAGCCTGTCAGTCCCCAACTGGTAGCAGTGTTTGGGATCCTTCCATCCTCAGGAAGGACTCTTCACTTGTCCTTGTTGAATCTCATCAGATTTTTTTTGCCCAGTCCTCCAATTTGTCTAGGTGCTGATGTACAGAGTTGCCAGAGAAATCCTTTCACAGTACACAAGCTTTATTGGTTCTATAAACCTAAAGAACGCTGCTACACTTCTTCATTGCCATGTATTTCATTTATTAGCTATTTCTTTACATACATGCAAGTAAAGGACACTCCTGGAAGGGCTGCCATGGAATTGGGAGCTCTGGCATTGCAATTTATTTCAAAACAGGCCTGAAGTGGACATATCCTATCTTTAAGACTTATTCTCTTCTTCCCTGTCAGTCCTCTGCTCTCTCACCAGCCGTTCAGCGCATTGTACTTGGCTGCCCCAGTCCATTTTTAATCCTCCATTTCTCCTCCATTTACAGTGCCAATCTACACAGTCTAAGAGGTATTTTTCAAAATGCACTGAGGGGGGACATCCCCCCCACTGGCCCTACACACATTAGCACATTATCCTTGTGCTATCGGAGGGTAGACATACCGTTTATTCTTTGATAAATCACTGGGCAAAGGAGCAAGACAGTAATGTACATGGAATTAGTGCATCCTTCGGGCTAATGTGGGTGACGGTCTCATGCCTATCTAAGGGATGAAGGAAGGTTTTGCACTGCCATCATGTAGAGCTGTGAGATTCTAGACTGTGTGGTCATCAGTTTAGAAGCTGCACTGTTGTGTAGCTTCTGAAAGTTCACACCTTACGAATTTATATGGACCCTCTCACCATTGTATCTGCACCTCTTACTGTTACCTGTACAATTTTTCTTATCCCTTCCACACTTTAGGGACATACACCTTTACCAATTCCTAGTGCTCAGGGTGTAACTTCTTGTGAATATGCAGGATCTTTTGCCACTAAAAGAGTCTTACACAGTAATACTTTTATTCTCTATTTATTGGCAATTACCAAGCAAGCAAAATATATATGGTACGCATACAGGGTCATGCTGACCAATCCTGATAAAGGCAGGCAGGCTTCCCCTGTTGGCCAGGCAAGGGCAGTCTCTCAGGATCCTAGCTGCTGCATGTCATGGTCATGCAGAGGAGTTCTGACAGCTCTGGTCTTAGGCTGTGTTTTGGACGCGAGTTCTTCTTCCAGGTCTTCCCTCCTCCTTCGTGCCATTTTTTCTTCCTTTCCTCTTTTCATTCCTCTTTCCCTTTCCCCCTCGTCTCCTTCTTGGACCCCAGTTTATATAGTGAAACTTGAGTCCCACTTAGCTTTACTTTAACCAGTTTTTTTAGGAAAATTGTATTAACCAACCATAACATACTGTAACAGAATTACCTAACCAATCATACACCACCACCTTACTTGACTTACACCTTGCAAAATTAATTATACAGCAGATAGAAACAATTAAACACCGTACAGAGATCATACAGACAAACAATAGGTAAGTGAGGACAATAATCATAGAATGAGGATTTCACAACCTCAACTATTGATTAACAGTTTCTTGTCAGAAGAAATGCTGTTAAACTAAGTTTTCTCTTCCCATCTTGATATCTATTTCTTCATCTGGTGACAGTGGGTGCTATTAGGATGGGATTTCCTTCTTAACAGCCTGGAGTGACACTATTTTAATGCAATTTAGATAGAATTTGAGTATGCGATTTCAAGCTTTACAGCTAATGGCTGCTGCTCTTCAGTCTGGCTGCAGAGGAAGGCTTTAGGCCTTCCATTATGGCTATAGGCTTTCCATTATGGCTATGGCTATAGGTATCCTCAGAGTCTCCCAGGGATGTGGGAAGTAATATCCTCATTTCACAGATGGGAAACTGGCCCTCAGACTGTGCCTCAGATTTTTTTTTTTTAAAGTAATTTAATTCCCACTCATTTCAACAGGAATTTTACACTTTTTTTTTTTTTTGAGACCTGAGGGTCACACAAGGATTATATAGCACAGCCTGGAGTAGAACTCAGGATTTTCATGTCCTAGGCTAGAAACATAACCTATAGACACATCTTGCATCTAAAGGCCTAAAACCTGCTGTCTTCTTAAGCAAAACTCCTGTTGATATATAACAGGAGTTTCTGTGTAGGGCCTGCAGGATCCGCCCACAGGAAAACAGCGGATTTCTCACTTTAGGATAAAATTGTGAGAAGTGCTAAAGTCCTACAGACTTCTAACAGGAGTTGGGTGACAGGATGATGAGTACCGGTTCTATTATTTCCCTCTAAAGCACCTAGCATTGGCCGCTGTCAGCAAACAGGATACTGGGCAGATGGCCCTTCAGTCTGACCCAGTATATCTGTTCTTATGGAGAATTTAGACAACTAAGCTAGTTAAGTGCTTTTGAAAAATTTACACTAATTTGCACTAGAAAAGCATGTGGGCGGCTCTCATTCTGCTCGAGTGCATTTAGATGACTTAAGGGATTGACCTAAGTAATTACGGATATTATAGAGGAGTGTAGATTAGAGTAAGAAAGCCTCAAGTTGTTCATTTTAGAACTGCTCAGATGCTTCTGTGGGTTTGAATTTAAAAGCGAAGGAAGCTGACAGGATTCAAAAGGCAGTTTCTCAAAGGAAGCAAATGAATATACCATCCAGAGACAGCAAATTTTCCTCATAGGTCATGAAAGAAATAAGGTTGAGATACAAATTAAAGGGAGCCAAGTCAGAAGGTTTCCAGAATCAGAGACACAGGAGCCATATGGAATGGCAAAAATATCTTTGCAAACTCTTTTAGCGGCAGGTTTGTTTTAAAAAGCAGCTTGCAGATGCTAGTCTCTAAGGGTATGTCTACACTACAGAGTTAGTTCGAACTAACGGATGTTAGTTCGAACTAACTTTCATAGGCGCTACACTAGCGCTCCGCTAGTTCAAACTTAATTCGAACTAGCGGAGTGCTTAGTTCGAACTAGGAAAACCTCATTCCACGAGGATTAAGCCTAGTTCGAACTAGCTAGTTCGAATTAAGGGATGTGTAGCCCCTTAATTCGAACTAGTGGGAGGCTAGCCCTCCCCAGGTTTCCCTGGTGGCCACTCTGGCCAACACCAGGGAAACTCTATTGCCCCCCTCCCGGCCCCGGACCCCTTAAAGGGCCACGGGCTGGCTACGGTGCCCGTGCCAGGTGCAAGCCTGCCAGCACCCAGCCAGCAGACCCTGCACCTGGCACGGCTCGAGCCACCCACCAGATGCCCCCCAGCCCTCCCCCTCTTCCCGGGACCAGGCTGGCGGCTCCCGGGAGCTTGCCCGGGACCGCAAGAGGCGGGCACCCGCCTGGGCTAGTGCGGACATCGTGGACCTCGTCCACGATCTCCGCACTAGGCACAGGAAAGTGGCTGTCTAGGGCAGGAGAGCTGCCAGCCTGGCCACCCAGGAGCAGGTGTGCATGAAAATCAAGGGGGTCCACTGAGACCCCCGACCCTGATCCCTGAGCTTACAATGGCCGTACTGGGTCAGACCAAAGTTCCATCTAGCCCAGTAGCCTGTCTGCTGACAGCGGCCAACCCTAGGGACCTTGGAGGGGATGGACCGAAGACAGTGACCAAGCCATTTGTCTCGTGCCATCCCTCTCCAGCCTTCCACAAACTTTGGGCAGGGACACCACTCCTACCCCCTGGCTAATAGCACTCCATGGACCCAACCTCCATCACTTGATCTCATGTCCCTTTAAACTCTGTTCCAGTTCGAGCCTTCACAGCCTCCTGCAGCAAGGAGTTCCACAGGTTGACTCTTTGCTTTGTGAAGAACAACTTTCTGTTACTAGTTTGAAGCCTGCTACCCATTCCTTTCCTTTGGTGTCCTCTAGTCCTTCTTTATGGGAACTAATGAAGAACTTTTCTGTATGCACCCTCTCCACCCCACTCATGCTTTTAGAGACCTCTATCCTGTCCCCCCTCCGTCTCCTCTTTTCTAAGCTGAAAAGTCCCAGTCTCTTTAGCCTCTCTTCATATGGGACCTGTTCCCAACCCCTGATCATTGTAGTTGCCCTCCCCTCTGCCACCCTCTCTCTTCCCCTCTCACACCTCCTTTTCCCAGTCTCCCCCAGTTTTGTTCAATAAAGACAGATTCCATTTTTTAACACAATTGTCCTTTATTTTGTACATCAAGAAAAGGGGCTAGGGAAGGGTAAGTGGAAGGAGGTGAGGGAGGAATGGGGTACGAGCCCCCGATGGGGAGGACTGGGCTGGCTCTGTGGGCTTCTGGGGGTGGAAGCTCTCCTGCAGCCCCCCAATTGCCCCCTCTCCCCAGATGGCAGGCCGCGGCAAGTGCAGCCGGTCTGATGGCTGAGTGCTGTGATGTGCTCAGTGTGGGCACTCCGGGCACTCCAAGCCAGGACTGGTTTGCAAGCAGGGCACCCCTGAGAACTGTCTGTCCGGGGTGGGGGTTGGGTCCCTTTAAGCGCAGCCCTCGGCTAGCCTGAGACAGCATCTCCACGCTCTAAGTCCTCCTCTGATGCTCTGCCGGCACTGCTTCCGGCCATCCTTAAGCCCGGTTCAGGGTCCACTTAATGTGGACATGCTAGTTCAAATTAGCAAAACGCTAATTCAAACTAGTTTTTAGTTCTAGACGCGTTAGTTCGAATTAGCTTAGTTCAAATTAACTAAGTTAGTTCGAATTAGCGCTGTAGTGTAGACGTACCCTAAAGAACTAGTCAGCATCCGTTTACCTTTTGATATATCACTGCAATAGCAAACCCAGTGTGGAGTTTTGTTAAGTCTTGCTAATGGTCCAGCATGTCTGAAAGCTATAGATTTTTATCCTCAAAGATAATTGCCTGCCTCAAAATGAAAAATCATTGCAAAAGAAGCATGCCATTCCTTAAACAGTCAATTAATACGTGATTCAAAATGCCATGGGATGGATGTGAGAGCAACATTCCAAGAGCCCATCAGCCAACTGGACAGTAACAGTTCAGTTGAGTTAGGAAAGAATGTAAATTAAAAGGAGGATTTAAGGAGCATGTTAAGGAGCTTTACATTGGATGTCTTCTTCTGAATTAGAATCATAAGGGGGTCATTGGGTCCAACCCCCTGGTAAATGCAGGATCAATCCTAACTAAATCATCCCAGCCAAGGCTTTATCAAGCTGGGACTTAAACCTCTAGGGATGCAGATTTCACCACCCTCCGAGTGAAATACTTTTTCCTGATATCTAAACCTAGATCTCTCCCACTGCAACTTGAGACCATTGCTGCTCATTCTGTCACTGTCACCACTGAGAACAGCCTCTCTCCATCTTCTTTGGCACCTCCCTTCTATAGCTGAAATCTCCCCTCGCTCGTCTCTTCTGCAGACTAAATAAGCCCAAATCCCTCAGCTTCTCCTCATAAGTCGTGTCAGCCCCCACTAATTTTTGTTACCCTCCACTGGACTCTCTCCCATGAGTCCACATCCTTTCTGTAATGGGGGGCCCAGAACTGGATGCAATACTCCAGATGTGGCCTCACCAGTGCAGAATAAAGGGGAATAACCTCTTCTTCTTCAAGGAGTGTCCCTTCAAAGTAGGAATAAGATCCTCCGGAAAAGGGCTTTTTTTCCGGAGGATCGGGGCCAGTGTAGACGCTCTTTTCCGGCTTTTCTAAAAGCCGGAAAAAAGCGGCGGACATTTTTATTTAAATGCCGCGGGGGATATTTAAATCCCCCGCGGATTTCCCTATTACGGCTTCTGAAATTAACATGCCCCTTCCGGAAAAGGGGCCAGTGTAGACGTAGCCTAGGTGTCTGGGGTGCCACTTCATCTCTAGTTGGAGAATTACGATAGCAGTGCCTTTGGTAGGCTGTGCACGTGGGGCAGCTGGCACGTGCCAGTGTGGCTACTCTGCATGCACAGCCAACTGTCCCTTTAGTTCCTTCTCTGCTGCCACTGGCTTCAGTCAGAACCAGTAGCTGCCCTCATGGAATAGTTAGATCTAGAGTTAGCGTTTTAGATAGCTGTTTCTTAGGGTGTGTCTAAACTACATAGCTCCATTGACTGAGCCATGTAGATTAGTTTACTCAGCAAAGGGAAATGAAGCGGTGATTTAAATAATTGCCAATTCATTTCAATCAAAATGGCCACTGTGCTGTGCCCATCAGCTGATTGTCAGCACAATGCAGCAGTCTAGACGGGATCTGCCAACCCCAGAATCCTTCATTGGCAGAACCTTTATGCCTTGTGTTATAATTAGAATTGATAGTAGTTAATTAATATATATTTTTAAATTTCCTGTTCCCACTTTTGAGGCTTTTTTTCTCTGGGATGCCTGGCTCCCCAGGTTTTAAAAGGTGCCTGTCCTGCAGGCTCTCTATCCCACTCTTGGACGGGCACTCTCAGTGCATCCAGTGCCTGGGCCAGCCACATTCAACAAGGGTGAGCACTGTACACAGCCCACAGCAAAGCATGCCCCAGAAAGGCCAGGAAGCTTCAGTTGACACGGTGTGTCCAGCCTCAGATCCTGAGCACACCACACCACCGAGACAACCGTCTCCAAGGACGGTGTCAGAGAAAGTAGCTCCCACCAGATCAAGCTCCAAGGACTCTGCTTCCACCCAGTCTTCAAAAAAGTGCACCCCCTCTTCATCTGGGGTGATTCCCCCACAAGAAAACAAGCTCTAGCTTAGAAAATGCCCCCAGCACTGTCAGCACCCAAGGTCCTAGAACAGGAACGGGCACATCTGGCACAGAGATTCCCTGAGGAGCTAAGGTCCTAGCATGGGCCAGCTCTAAAGAATCTGGTAAAGCAAAGGTAAAGTTGACTCCATCGGCACCAACACATGCCTCATTGGCACCAATGAAGCCACATTCCAGCTCGGCAACAGGTGCCTTTATGCCATCGCCTGCCATGCCATCAAAACAGCATAAGCACTCGGCACCGCTGGTGTAGCAGACGACACCAGCTCCCACCCCAGTACCGATGTTGGCACCAACTCCGCAGCCATTCACAGCTAGTGAAGACCTTCGAGTCACCTCGGTGCTGGGTAAACCACTGTTCGGCACCGACGGTACCGTGACCATGTTCCGTTTTCAGCCACACCAGCGAGATCAGCCTCACCACTCACCAGTGATGATGATGAGGTGTGTTCTGTGGTCCCCCAACACTCCTCCCCAGAGCAACTCAACAGCATCCACAATGGCAGCCCCCACAGTGGTTGCTCCCACAAGTATTGATGACTTCAAATTGGCTTTATTGAGATCCATGGGACTTGTATAGATGACAGCAGAGCAGCCTGTTCCACAGACTGCCCCTTCCTACAGACCACAGGCTTCTTTAGTACAATCGCTGGTCCAGTCTGTGCTGGAAGAGGAGGAGGACCCTGAGGTAACTGTGAAGCACACCACAACTAATTCTTCACCTACCCACCTCTTTTCTTCCTCATAACACCATCATGCCCCTGCCACCCACTTCAGCAGATGGTTTTAGGTCTTTTCAAGAGGAGCAGATTCTTTGGAAATCTCATTGGTCAACCTGCCAGACACACAACACACACGGACATTTTGCATTCCTGCCCCACAACTAAGCTAGCTCTGCCCATGAACCCAGCTCACATGGATCTGGCCAAGATCATACAGGCAGTCCCCGGGTTACATGGATCCAACTTACATCGGATCCCTACTTACAAACGGGGTGAGGCAACCCCGCACTAGCTGCCCGCCCCCCCCCCCCCAGCAGACCGCCGAGACGCGCCGTGGTCCCGCTGCCCGCGTCGAGAAAAGCTGCTCCGTGTCTCCCTGGTCTGCTGGTCCCCCCCCCCCAGCAGGCCAGGGAGAGGCGGAGTGGCTTTTCTCGCCGCAGAGGACGCGGGCGGCGGGACCGCTGCGGCGCATCTCGGCGGTCCCGCCGCCCGTGTCCTCCGTGGCGAGTCCCCAGCAACTTGTCAGGTGGACTGCGTAAAGGTTCGGGGGCAGCCCACCATGCAGAATGTCCCAGAGGCATGGTTCAATGCTTTTTATGGAGAGTTTTGAAATTGTGGAGTTTTGTTCTGAATAGGAACAAAATGTTTGAGAGCCCCTGTTGTTTAACCTTACTAAATAAATAAATACAATTAAAATCAAATAATCAAAAGGTTGGCTAACAAATCTGAAACCTCCTCCAGTAAAATTGCTTTTTAGCAGAAAGCTGGTTCATCCACTTTTTCACGTAATTCCTGTACGAGAGAGCACATACTTAGAAAAAATATAAATGAATAAAATAACCGTGTTTTCCTTGTGCTTTTACCTCAGTACCTAATATGCTGTCAAAATCACAGAATCCATCCATAAGTATCTCTGTATGAAAACACACAAGAGAAATGGGCTTTCATTTTTGCATTAAAGTCATGTACATAGTTAATATAACCTATATAAATTACTCTTCATCAGCTCTTTACATTTGATGGATCCCTTTAAAAAAACAGGAAAGAAAAGAAAAAGAAAACTACTGGCAATTTGACACCTCTTTATACTTGGAGTTTGAAGGCGACAGTGGGGGAGGCACCCCGCACTAGCTGCTTCCCCCCAGCAGACCAGGGAGATGCGAAGCTAGCGCCCTCCACCCCAGCAGACCAGGGAGATGCGAAGCTAGCGCCCCCCACCCCAGCAGACCAGGGAGACGCAGAGCAGCTTTTCTCAGCAGACACCTCAGCTTGAGAATAAAGGACTGAGGGAAGTGAGCTGTGGGAGAATAAAACTGAGCTCTGGAGAAATGTTTGGCTAGAGTTTCCCCTACAATATGTACCAGTTCCGACTTACATACAAATTCAACTTAAGAACAAACCTACAGTCCCTATCTTGTACGTAACCCGAGGACTTCCTGTATAGCAAACTCCGGCCACCATACCCCCAGTTTGCCAAAGATTGGACAAGAAATATTATGTAGCACTTCAAGGAGTGGACTTTTTATTTTCCCAACCCTCTCCTAATTCATTAGTTGTTGAAGTTGTGAATCAAAGAAGCAAACAAAATGCAGCTTGCACCACACCCTATGACAGGGACTGGATTCTTCCTCTACACTCCATTTCTGCATTGCAAACTATGCTGCCTTATTGGCAAAATATATACATAACGTCTTTGAACAGATGTCATCTTTTATTGAGCATCTGCAAGATAACAAGAGGGAGCAGTACAGAGCAACTATAAGCAAACTCTTATCTCCTGCACTGTGCTATAGGCAGCCCTAGATTCAGCCGACACAGTGGGGCCCGTTCAATCTCTGCAGCCGGAGTGAAGAGGCGAGCATCCTGGTTGCACCTACCCAGGTCCCCCAGAGAAGTGCAGGCAACTGTGGAAGACCTGCCCTTTGAAGGGAAGGGTCAAAATTATTCGCAGTCCACTGGTACTTCTCTCTGCACCCACAAGGACTCTCATTCCACCCTGAAGAACCTGGATATACCCCTTCCTGGAGCTGAAAGAAAACAGGGAAGATTTTTCACATAGCGGTCTAAGACCACTCCCATCACTCAGACTCAAGATGAAAAAGGCACAGGCAGTGCCACACCAGGTATAGACAATCAGTAGATTAGTCTTTGACTTCCCAACCATCGACATTGTGACTCACATTCTGAAGAGCTGGTTGAGGGTATGACGGCCCTGATTTCTCCAAGGTCCCCAGATGCTGCGGCACCATTCGGCAACCACAACCATCCCTTCACCTGCTCTGGAACTCCCTCACAACAGACAAACGGGTGCTAGAGATTGTGCAATCTGATTATTGCCGCCCTTTTTCATCTGTCCTTCCTACCCATCTCCCCTCCCCGTCCCACTTCAGAGACTCATCTCACAAGTTGGCTGTTGTGCAGGAACTGATCCATCTACTGCAACTGGGAGCAACAGAGCATGTACCTCACCATCACAGGGGAAAGGGGTTCTATTTCCATGATTTTCAAACAACCAAAAGCCAGGAGAGTGGAGGCCCAGTCTCGACCTATGCACTCTCAGCCATTGTATTTGCCTGCAGCGTTTCAAGAGGATTACCCTGTCGATGATAATCCCTGCCTTGGAGAAAGGAGATTGGCTGTCTACCCTCGACCTACAAGACGCATATGTCCTAGCTTCAACACATCCAGGGCACAGAAAATAATTACAGTTTGTGGTACACGACCACCATTTCCAATACAGGTACTCCCACTCGGACTGTCCACAGCTCCCCGAGTATTTTCCAAAATCCTCGCAGTGCTAGCAGTGTATCTACACAAGCTGGGAGTCACCATTTTCCGATATCTAAATGCCTACCTGCTGAAAGCCTCGGCTTATCATGACAAAGAAGAAGCAGTCATCATATGTTGAATATGAGTCAGCAGTGTGATGCCGTTGCAAAGAAAGCAAACATGATTCTGGGATGCATTAACAGGTGTGTTGTGAGCAAGACACGAGAAGTCATTCTTCCACTCTACTCTGCACTAGTTAGGCCTCAATTGGAGTACTGTGTTCAGTTCTGGGTACCGCATTTCAAGAAAGATATAGAGAAATTGGAGAGGCTCCAGAGAAGAGCAACGAGAATGATTAAAGGTCTAGAGAACATGACCTGTGAGGGAAGGCTGAAGGAATTGGGTTTGTTTAGTTTAGAAAAGAGAAGATTGAGGGGGGACATGATAGCAGTTTTCAGCTATCTAAAAGGGTGTCATAAGGAGGAGGGAGAAAACTTGTTCATCTTGGCCTCTGGGGATAGAACAAGAAGCAACAGGCTTAAACTGAAGCAAGGGAGGTTTAGGTTGGACATTAGGAAAAAGTTCCTAACTGTCAGGGTAGTCAAACACTGGAATAAATTGCCCATGGAGGTTGTGGAATCTCCATCTGTGGAGATATTTAAGAGTAGGTTAGATAAATTTCTATCAGGGATGGTCTAGACAGTATTTGGTCCTGCCATGAGGACAAGGGGCTGGACTCGATGACCTTTTGAGGTCCCATCCAGTCCTAGTGTTCTATGATTCTATGATCATCACCTGATCACTCTTCGACAAGCTTGGTCTGTAAATAAACCTTCAAAAGTGCAAAATAATTGCAACACAACGTTTGGAATTCATCGGGGCTCACCTAGGTTGCACAGTATCTCTTGAATCGCTCCCTCACCAAAGATTCCTGGTGCTTACAGACCTGGTAGAAACAGCACAAAACAGTCCTCAAGTCATGGCAAAGCTCTGCCTACATCTAGTGCTCACATGGTAGCACCCACATTTGTGGTCCAGTATGCTTGGCTAAAGATGAGGCACTATGATGCTCACTATGGATGCATCTCTCCTAGGATGGGATGCCCATATCGACCACTATGTAGTCCAAGCACGTTGATCTCTTGGGGACTCCAAACTACATCTAAACCTGTTGGAACACAGAGCGGCATGCACTGGGTGCCAACACTTTCTCCAGCTAATTCAAAACAAAACGGCACCAATTTTTATGGATAATTTAATAACTATGCAGGAGGATGCAGAGGCTTAGAGAGCTCACTGGTGCAGCTCTGTGCCACCGTAGACTTGCAGGCACCCTCCTCCCCACTGGCCACAATTCCTGGCCAATGGAGCAACTGAGGTGCAGCTGCCCTCACGAGCAATGACATATGAAGCAACAGCCCGGGGAGGGGGAAAAGCAGCATTCAAGGCTGTTTTCTGCCTGCGCTCCTACCCGGTGGAGCCAGTCTGGAGCATGCACAGTTTTTAGGGACAACAGCCTTGCTGACTCTTATGGTTGGTATATCTGATGATTTTCCTTAAAGTCTTGGATGCCAGGTTCATGAGAATACACCAAAATCTCAGCTTTTTAAAAGGAAGTTTACAATCGCAAAGACAAGAATGAAAATGTGAACCATAGAGGATCAAGAGCCACAAGGCAAATAAAAAGAACTACAAATTCAAGCTGTCTGAAAGACGAGAGTTCTGCTTTGCAGAATTACTGAGGTTTCAGAGTTTGTTTTCATTCAGTATTGGGACAAGACAAATATTTGCATTTCCATGAAGCAGAACTTTGTCTAAATGGTGGTTTTCAGCTCAAAACCCTGAGTGTTTTTATTCAGTTTGGAAGGTCTCTCTGATATCAGCAGTGACCAGAGAGCCCTGGAGAAGAACAGATATCTAGGTGAAAGATTTTTGGAAACAGATATGGCTCCAACAAAACAGCATTTTTCAATCAAAAGAAATTTTGTCATAAGGGATATTAGCAGCTGTACTTCAAATGTATTACTTACACTTAGAAATAACAAGGTTTTTTTTAACCTTCCTTTTGCCATATTGTTGAGCACTTGCAGTTGGCAATACTGGGAAAGCATGAGACAATATATTGAGCACATCCAAGGATGTCCATTCTAAGTCATCTACAAAGCTTCTTCAGTAGCTGTGCATCAGAGGAACAACTCCATCCTCAGTTCCTGCCTCTATGAGATTTAGCAACCCTTATGCCCAGAAGTGGGTCCACAGGCAGACCTAGACATCGAGGTCTGAGAGATTCTACATTTAATGTTCTGGGCAATCCATGCATTGGCCTTGTGAGTGATTTCTATTCCTGTGCCACCAGGAGCACTGCAAAAGAGAATCCAGAATCTCCCCTGACTTGATGATTGCTTCTTGACCTTTTCAAATAATATTGTTGGATGCTGCTTGTTTAGGCTTCATTTTGAAAAAACACCTTTAATGACCATGTCAACATTGATGTGGAGGGTGCATGCTCCTCTAACTCCAGTATGACCCTGCTAATGTTGTTTGCAGTTCATCCTCAACCCAAAGTGAGACATGTCCATCCAAAAGGAAACAAAACTGGGACATTTACCAATAGCATGTGGAAAAGCGGAGGCTTTGGCCTCAAATGCTGTTATCCAGAAGGATATTTTAAGCAGCAAGTTGCTCCCAGGCTTGGGCAGAAAAGGATGAAATGTTCTGTCAGTCTTTCTAAAGCAATCTTTGGCGCTAGAGTTATATATTTCAAATGGCAGTCACTGGCTTTCTGACACAATTTTTTGGTGCTTGATGTGACACCTAAAGCCTGATTTTTTTTTCCCCATAGTTTTTTGCCAAGGCCCTACAATTGACTCGGGTAAAATCAGGTAGCTACTTTTTTTTAAGATGTGGCTGTCAGTGTAGGAGGAGGTTGGAGGCGGGGTAACCCAGCATAGCTTGAAAGTTAAATGTAATAACCTTCTCAGGTTACAGGGGGATTGTCTCTAGTTCAGTGCATTCAAAAGGGGCTGTGTCTACACTGGGCCACTTATTCCAGAAAATCAGCCGCTTTTCTGGAATAAGCTGCGAGCTGTCTACACTGGCCCTTGAATTTCCAGAAAAGCAACGATGCTCTACTGTACAAAATCAGCCGCTATTCCGGAAAAACTATTCTGCTCTCGCTCGGGCATAAGTCTTTATTCCGGAACACTGTTCCGGAAAAGGGCCAGTGTAGACAGCCCAGTAGTCTTTTCCAGAAAAGTGCGTCTACATTGGCCACAGACGCTTTTCCGGAAAAAGGGCTTTTCCGGAAAAGCAGCCTGCCAATGTAGACGCTCCTTTTCCGGAAAAACTAAAAACGAAATAGTATTCCGTTTTAAGTATTTCCGGAAATTCATGCCAGTGTAGACACAGCCAAGGAGGTGTTACCACATTAGCTAAAAACAAAGCATCCTAATTCTGCCTTTTAAAATCATTTTTAGGGACTCTTATTTTGATTTGACTATCTAATGTTGCCATTTAGATACTGGGGTTAAACCAACAGAATTGACGCACTTATTAGCATTGAGGCTTGAACAGAGATGGACTAGTCCGTCCTAGCTCTTCCCAGCTCCTGTTCTGAGTCTTTTCAACAAGAAACAATGGATGATACCGTCAGTATCTGCCCTTGCGTTTGGCCATGCTCTGAATTACTGTAGACTCTGATTCGCTCAATGAGCAATGTTACAGGCCATTTGCATACCTTATTTAGCCATAATTAGCGTGGAGCGTTCTAATGTTCATTCTAATGAGCCATTCCTAGGCTTCTGCTGTCAACGTGTACAAGTCACAGAGGGGCCTGTAGAGCTTTGAAGCTATCTCCAGACAAAAACCCATAAAACTCAGTCAGTGTATAGCGCCTCCAGAGCTGTGACCAGAGTGCGGCTCACTGTTAGCAGGAGGGTTTTGCTTGATTTCCCTCCCCAGTGCTTCAGCAATCTGCTCTGCTGTGTTTTTTCTATTGTGCACAGTCCCTAAGCTGTTTTGTCCCGCACTGTACTGTGATCATCTCTCGAGACAGCAAGGTGAAACTCACTCAGCCCTACTGATCGGTTCCTGCCCCCGCCTCCATACATAGCTAACTGGAAGTAGAGAGAGGGACATTACCCCATGTAATAGGAGAGGAAGGTGCAAACAGACATGAGAGAAAGGGGCTTCAGGGGGAGAGACACAATGAGTGCAATATGGATACAGGAGAGGGTATAGACCATCTCTCCTGAAATAACTCCTATCGAAGGCCTTTCCTTGAGTAACAATTCTTCCATCCACAGAGTGCTACTGCAGATTGAAACTTTGACCTTTAGCACCATGAGCACAGGCCACCAATGAAATTACTAAGTAGCAGGCTTAAAACAAACACAAAGAAGATTTTTCTTCACACGGTGCACAGTCAACCTGTGGAACTCCTTGCCAGAGGAGGCTGTGAAGACCAGGACTTTAAGAGGGTTAAAAAACCCCTAGATTTATTCACAGAGGCTAGTTCATCAATACTTGTTAGCCAGAATGCATAGGAATGGTATCCCTAGCCTCCATTGCTCAGGGGCTGGAAATGGATGACAGGAGAGGGATCACGGGATGATTACCTGTTTCTGTTCACTCCCTCAGGGGCATCTGGCATTGGCCACTGTTGGAAGATAGGATACTGGGCTGTATGGACCATTGGTCTGACCCAATATGGCCATTCTTATGTTCTTGGGTACATGAGTTAAGGGAGTAAATCTGTTAACTGATATCAGTAGTCGCCTTATACTCTCTGTGATCTGCTGAGTCAAAGAGAGCATGAGCCATTTATCCAGAGTGTGACACATACACGTTCTCATTTTTTGTCACCCAAACCAATTGCTGATTGTCCCCATAGGTTCTCTTCTGAAGAGAATTACATAGTTCGAGTGCATCAGCATGAATTAGGCTATGCTTTGGAAACCTATGTATAGCAGTTTAGTAAATAATTAATTGGAGTAAAATATATTAGCAACTCAGTTAACTGACTTTGTTACAGTTTGGCTCAGCATCCTTAAGTCTAATGCCCGGAACTGGGATTTCTCCGTGCAATGTGGAAATTAATAGAGTGAAATTCACCCTAGTGAGAAATGCCTGTAGAACGACTATCCACTTTTAAATCCCACTTAAGCTCTCAAAATAAACCAAACATGGGATGAATTCTAGCCAGTTTTCCATCAGAAAATGCTGATCCCACTAAACTGAAATGTCATATTGATTTCTGTCTACATTTTAAATAGGAAGTAAAAACACTTTAGTTTTGATAAGGTTGTAACATTTTATTTTGACTTTTATATATTATAAATAATTAGACGTGGGCAAATAATGGTGTTTGTTTTGCTTACAGTTCTGAAAAGTTAAAGAAAAAAATTGGTTAAAATCTGACATTTTTTCTCAGTTTCTGTTGAATTCTTCAGGTCTGTTCCTGATTCATCCACATCCCAGGTGACTGCCATAACTATGGGAGAAAAGCTATTGTAGGGGCAAGTAGAACCATTAATACCACCTCCTCTATTTTGTGAATGGCTGAAACTATTAATGTCAACTTGGCAAATAGTTTTGGATTGGCCAAAATTGCATTGTTACTGAATAAAGTAGTCCTTCAAAAAATTGACCGAGCTGTAATATAAAAGTCAAAACGATGAAGTCAAAATGCAATACTTTTGGAATATTTTATTTCAAAGAAAAATTAGATTTTCACTTATCATCCTAACCTGAGATGAAAGCAAATTTAAAAATCTTTGAATTTTTTGCTGGACAGAAATTCTATTTTTTAACAGTTCTGATCAAAAGAGAAGCAGCATTGTATTCTAAGAGTTTATGGCTCCAAGTATATGTTATACATCTTGGCTGTGTCTACACTGGGCCACTTATTCCGGAAAATCAGCCGCTTTTCCGGAATAAGCTGCGAGCTGTCTACACTGGCCCTTGAATTTCCGGAAAAGCAACGATGCTCTACTGTACAAAATCAGCCGCTATTCCAGAAAAACTATTCTGCTCCCGCTCGGGCATAAGTCCTTATTCTGGAACAATGTTCCAGAAAAGGGCCAGTGTAGACAGCCCAGTAGTCTTTTCCGGAAAAGTGCATCTACATTGGCCACAGACGCTTTTCCGGAAAAGGGCTTTTCCGGAAAAGCAGCCTGCCAATGTAGACGTTCCTTTTCTGGAAAAACTGAAAACGGAATAGTATTCCGTTTTAAGCATTTCCGGAAATTCATGCCAGTGTAGACACAGCCAATCTGTATCATCTTCTGATCTAAATTAAAGCACCTCTTCAGACTTCAATGAAGCTATGCCAGTCTGCATCAGCTGAAGATGTGTCATGACTCCTGTGTGGAATTCTCGGTATTACATTGGGATTTCCACAAGCATATGGCATGAAGAATTATCAGAAGCAGAATATTTGTTTTCTGCCAAAGATTTTAATCTCCTTTAGCTGAATGGAATTTTGGAAGAATTTTATCAATATTTTGTCTTGGCCTGACATTGATTGATATCACGGAACTATTGTTCATGTATACACAAGACAGGTAAATGTAATAAAAGCTGAGCGTGAATGACACTATTTATCTCATGAGATTGATGAAACAACTTGCCGTTCTCCCTAGGAGGCTCAGATTATTGTTGATACAGCAATATGTTTGACTGATTTGCTCATTAAAATTTAATGTATCAAAACTTCTTTTCCTCCCATCTGAAATCCTTTGTAATGTAGGATGTAACTACAGTGGAAGCTGATGGGATCCTTCCTTGTTTTTTCTTTCTTGATGAGAAGGTATTTTTGCACCAGTAATGAAATAATGAAATTAACCACCAGGCTTTATTTGTTTTTGTAGAGAATAACAATATACTTGAAGGCACAGACAAGCATTCTGTGCATCAGGTTCAGGATAGTGAGAGAAGTCATCTTGATTTCACATGGCCTGTGGAATATGCTTTGCTTTCTACCCATCAGAATTTTAAATCTGGCTTTAACTACTCAGTGAGCTTTTGTATAGAATTATAATTTTCAGAGTTAGAAATCACTGAAACAATTTTCTTTAAAACACTTGGGGTACATCTACGCTATGGGCTGAAGTCGAATTAAGATATGCAACTTCAGCTACATTAATTGCGTCGTTGAAGTACTTTAACTCAGCTTTTGGTGTTATCTTCACTGCAAGAAGTCGAAGGAAGAACACGCTTCCTTTGACTTCCCCTACTCCTCGTAAAATGAGGGTTACAGAAGACGGAGTAAGAAGCCAGTTATTTCAAAATTATTTTGAAAGACCAGGCTCTCTGTGTAGACACACACTCTGTTATTTTGAAATAACATAAGTTATTTAGAAATAACAATGGTGTGAAAACATGCCCTTAATGTAAATAGTTATGAATAAGACATTCCCTGTTAGTAATATATTTCACAGATAAATGTCTTTTACAAGTAAATCAAAACTTGCCACATCAACCTTATTATTTAATACTGTGTTCTGTATATGGGTTTCTCTCGATAGCTCCCTGCATTTACCCTCCTTCCCCTTTACCCAAATGAACACTTTTGTAATTATAAACGGAGTAATGATTTTCTGGTGTTGCAGTGGTGTATAAAAGATGAGCAAATGTCAGCCCTGAAAATGCATTCAAATCCCTGCTATCTGGAAACCTTTCAAATCACTTGGAACATTTTTAAATAGGGTGTCTGCTCACTTTCAAAGAATGGTCTGGAATGGCAAATTGCTGCATCTGCTCGCCTGTTCTTATCAGTGTGAAACGAGCTTGTGGAATCAAGATGTTGCACCCACAATACAAAAATGAATCTTGGGTTCATTTTTTCATCCTCAAAGTAAACTAAAAACCTGATGTTACAATTGTGAAGGGATTTTAATTGGCATTTATCCACACCATGTACCAGCCCCCTCACCTTTGGCTCTAATTAGCACTGTTGTAGTAGCCTTAGCAGAAAGGCCAATACATGAATAGGATTTTGGAAACTGAACTGCTGTTCACCTCCTTAAATAGGCCTTCCAGGTCAAATTGAGACAGGCATGTGGGGCAGTTTGTAATATCGCTGTCACCCTGTGTTAATCTTGGGATAAATTGTGCCTTTGGGACTGATTCTCCTCTCTCAGTACTTAATACCCATGTTATTTGCTTTTATGGAATTATGCCTGATTTGGGGGCTGATCCAGCTCCCGCAGAAGCCAGTCTGCTCATTAGTTCCAGCGGCACTTGGAGCATGCCGTTTTCCAGGCTGAAAGGAGACGCAGCCTCTTTGTTTCTGGTGCTACTGATGGTGCCATTTCATGTTCAGTAAATTTATTTTAAAGACTTGTTTTGAAATTTATCTGGTAGAGAATTTTGAGTCTGTCTGAAAACGAACAATTGAAAAAAAAACCCCAACTCCTCACCATTTGTTCTGAAATACTTGGTTTGGAAAAAAACCAGGTGTACAACTGGGTTCATCCGTGGTTTAATAAATCCCCATCCCTCCATTTATTAATGCATAGTTACATTCAGAGAATGTGAAGTACTTGTGGTTTTAAGTCAGGAGTGACGGCATTTACAGTTGCCTCCTGCAATGGTAGTAAGTGGCGTATTGCATTGTATAAGCCCTTTGAAAAATCCAGCTGCCATAAAAAACACTTTTGAATGTGGGCAATCAGTGGAAGGGCTGAACTCTATGAGACGTGGCTGTCTGAAGAAATGTGGGGCTGGAGCCGAAGGGACAAATGGGGAAATCTTTATTTGCAGAGGAATCTTCCAGTTGCAAATATTAAAAAGTAATTCCGTGATCTGTTGCTAACTGCACACACAGTGGGTGTCAATGCTTGTGCTGTAAGGTTCCATTTCCAGCTTGAAGAGACACCAACGCTAGCTCTGACTGAGCCAGTGTGCTAAAAATAAAAATATAGCCACCATGGCCTGAGTGGTGGGACAGACTAGGCACTTGCAATCTGGTATTTTATGCATTGAGGCTGGCTTGCTCCTCCCACTGGTAAACTTCTAGTTTTAGTATGCTAGTTTGATCAGAGATATAGAGATCCTCTCCTTCTTCTCACTGTTGCTCTCTATGTGCTCCAGGCTGCTGCCATCCAAGTGATGAGAAAGCTCTCACTGACTTCAACAGCCTTTTGCCACACCCTCTACATCTGGTCCTCTCCTCTTCATTTTCCCACAAATGTTTCCTATGCTAACCTCAATCATGTTGCTTCCACAGGCTTTGACATCTGAAGTTATCTTGCACCTTTAGGTTACATCTACACTGGAATGATCTTGCGCAAAAACTCTTTAGCACAAGAGTTCTTGCATTAAAGTAGTTATGCAAGAGAGCATCTACACTAGCATGTGCTTTTGCGCAAGAGATGTGCTTTTGCACAAGAGCATCCATGAGCATCCATGCCAGTGTAGACGATCTCTTGCGTAAGAAAGCTCTGATGGCCATTTTAACCATCGGGCTTTCTTGCACAAGAAATTCATGTTGCCTGTCTACACTGGCCTCTTGCGCAAGAACAGTTGCACAAACGGGCTTATTCCTGAGCGGGAGCATCATAGTTCTTGTGCAACAAGCCCTGATTTCATACAGTAGAATGTCAGTTTACTTGCTCAAGAACACACGGCCAGTATAGACAGTTTTTGCAAAAGAGCGGCCACGTTGGCGCAAGATCGCGCCAGTGTAGACACAGCCTTATTGTTTTGAAAAAACTTAAAAACCAACAAATAGTCTAGCGGCACTTTAAAGACTAACAAAACATGTAGATTGTATCATGAGCTTTTTTGGGCACAAAAGTTCACCATCTACATATTTTGTTAGTCTTTAAGGTGCTGCTAGACTATTTGTTGGTTTTTAAGTTTTTCCAGTTACATATTAACTTGGAAGCTTTATATTCTGCTCCACTGTAGGTGCTGGGCTTGTCCTGGTGCCACAGATCGGAAACTTTTCCATACCGGTCGGCACCTTGCGGCATTAGTACCCTTTTGCACATGCTCATGGTCTGGCTCCTACCAGTTCCTCTCAGCCGCCCCTGCAGAGAGTGTACAAAATTGTTGATAGTTTTATAGTTCATAGTTAATTATTTAGTTAGTTAAGATCCCTGTTATTACTTCCTGTTAAAAACAAACCACACCAAAAAAACTCCTTCGTTACTTCATAGATAGTTAAATATGATTTACTTCTTGTGACAGTTATTGTTATTACCTCATTTCTTTAAAAAAAATCCAAAATGCCAGGCTTTCCACGCTTGAAAAAGTGCGACACGTCGCGAGGCTATGCCCGCCTCTGACGGACACTCAGCGTGTATCTGTTGTTTGGGCAAGACTCACGTCCCGCAAAAGTGCCTCCCCAACAAGTTAACCATGAGGGCCCGCTATGATAGGGAGATGCAGCTATGAATGATTCTTTTCGACAAGGCTCTCCAGCTGTCAGGTTCAGACTCCATGGCTTCGTTGGATCAACTGACCCAAAAGCGGAGAGCCTCATCACCAATTTCCATTCCACCCTAAAAGGTCAGGACTTCGCCTACAAGATCCCTGCCAGCCATTTTGCACAGCAAGTTGAGCGTTGCAGATAAGCCAGGCACGTCCGGCACTGCCTCTACCCATTCAAAAGCAGTCCCAGCCTCGAAACCAAAGAAGCCAGCGACTATGGTGCCAACACCACAGGCACTGGCGGAAGCAAGAGCAACCTTGGCACTGGCAGCTTTGTCATCTAAACCACCAGCATTGACCTCCACCTCAGCACCACAAATGTTGCCCCTCCCCCCTGGCACCACCACCCCCACAAGTGCTGATGGCACTGGAGCAGTCAGTAGACACAGCGGCACCAAGGAAGTCCTCTGCAAAAATGTCCAGGCACCGAAGTCCTAGGCCATACTCTCCTTCTCTGACTTTCTCTCCAGCGCTGTCACCTTCATCACCGGCACTGAGGTCACCGATGCTGTGATCCCATCTCTGGGAATGGTACATCTTCAACCCCCTCTCCATACCAGAGATTGCCATCCTCCTTTCTCAGGGCACTGATGATGGACACCCATTATAATCAACGACATTTTTCTGCCTCTCCATCACCATCATCCAGAGTATCACTCATCCGCACCTACTCACCACGATCACCGTGAGCGTCATATTGGGAAGACTACAGATGCCCACATTCAACAAGATGATCATCTCCTGGCAGGTCACTATTTGCCTCATCACTATTCCTACCAACGACCTATAGGTCCAGATCTAGGGGATGGTCCCTATGTGAATGCACGTCTTCTAGACAATCAACTATCCCAGTCCCCCCACCTCCAGCACACCACCCTCCATCACCTCAGCTCCATCATTCGGAGCCTGAGGAAGGGCAGGTTTCCAACATGGAGGACCAATCACTTGGACTTCTCTCCAATGAACTAATCTTCATCCTCACCCAATGAGTCTATAATCCGGGGAGATGTCTCTCCTCCTGATGACTTCAAACAATTTCAGGAACTGTTTAAGAGGGTGGCAGTGAGCCAGGAAGTTCAACTGGAAGAAATACAGGAGAAACAACACCGTCTCCTTAAAAATCTCCAACCGGCACACAGTTGCAAGATATCCCTTCCATTAGACGAGGCAATACAGGAAGCAATAGATGAAATCTGGCAAACTCCAACCTTTGCCCCACCCCCTAGTAAAAAAACGGATAAGAAATATTTTGTACCGCCCAAAGGGATAGAATTTCTGTTTACCCATCCACAACCAAACTCTCTAGTAATCGATGCCGCACAGCAGAGGTCAAGAGCACCACAATACAAAAATCCCACAGCCAACAGAGATAGCAAAAGGCTAGATTTATTTGGTAGAAAAGTATATACTTCAGCAACACTTTTGCTCATAATAGCAAATTACGCTGCACATCTATCAAACCATAACTTCACCAGTTATACAAAGTTGACGTCTCTTGTGGACCACTTTCCTGATTCTAAGAGGCCCATCCTAAAATGTGTCATGCAGGAAAGATACACCTCCACCAGAACAGGGTTACAAATAGCGCTAGACGTTGCAGACACAGCTGCTCGATCGACTGCCACAGCAGTGGTAATGAGACGGGCCTCATATCTTCAAATGACAGGGGTTCCCAGAGACCTGAAAAATAAAGTGGAGGACTTACCATTCGAGAAAACAAAGATATTTGCTGAAAAGACCAACAGTGTGCTTCACTCCAGTAAGGATTCATGCACCACGTTACACACTTTGGTCATGTACACCCCCCTCATACCGGTAAGACACTTTACACCTTACCAGAGATGATACCTACAACATCAGCAACACAGCTTCGATCAATCCTGTACTCAACAAAGACCACAGAGATGGCGGAATCAAAACAACCACCCACAACCTCATCCAGCTAATAAGCTGAAGGCATCCAAACAGTCCCAGTCACCAACCAGAACCACCAAGCCACCCACGTGTTTTACCATCGACTGAGGCCTTTTTACCAACAATGGGCCTCCAATACCTCCGACAGGTGGACCTTGGAGATAGTACATTCAGGCTATGCAATACCTTTCCTCGCCATCCAACCAACCACCCCGCTTATCCCATCCCTCCTCAGGGACCCTTCTCACGAGGACTTGTTGCACAAAGAAGTCAACCACCCCCTTCCCATCAGAGCTGTAGAGAAAGTGCCGCACAAGTTCAAAGGGAAAGGGTTCTACTCTATTTCCTTATGCAAAAGAAGATAGGTGGATGGAGGCCAATATTTGAACTCTGAGGGTACGTTATGAGGGCGACCGAAATTGCAAATGAAGCATGGGATTTAAATATCCCGCGCTTCATTAGCATGTTCCCGGCCGATCGCCATTTTGGAAACTGACTAGCCCAGAATAACTGCCCGCGTCTACACACGGCAGAGAAGCTCAATTCCAAGATAAATCCCTTAGTTCAAATTAACAGTTAAAACTCATGGAATGAGGCGCTTTTCTGCCGCGTGTAGACATGGGCAGTTATTCCAGGCTAGTCAGTTTCCAAAATGGCGACCGGCCGGGAACATGCTAATGAAGCGCGGGATATTTAAATCTTGCGCTTCATTTGCAATTTCGGTCGCCCTCATTAGCCTCCCTAGTTCAAACTAGGGGGCTAGTGTAGACATACCCGGAAAGCTAAACCACTAACTCCAAAAACAATGCTTCAAAATGGTGACTCTCGTATCTATAATCCCTGCACTAGACCACGACAACTGGTTTGCCCTCGACCTCCGGGATGCTTATTTTCATATCACAATCCATCCCACGCACCAATGATTTCTCCATTTTACAGTGGGTATCGACCATTTTCAGCACTGAGTCCTACCCTTCGGGCTTTCCACTGCCCCCAGGGTGTTCTTGAAGATCCTGGCAGTAATCACAGCATACCTATGTTGAAAAGGAGTCATAATCTTTCCTTATCTTGACGATTGCTTGCTAAAGGGCTGTTCATCAACCGAGACATCAATTATGGTAAATACCACCAGACAAACTTTCGACTTCCTTGGCTTACTGGTCAATGAGCAAAAGTCAACATTCCAGAGTTTGGAGTTCATCGATGCCCGGTTGGACACCACCATGGCAAGAGCTCACCTGCCCCTCCAAAGATTCCAAGCTATTCAGAGCTTGATAGACATTCTACTACACAGCCCTACGGTACAGATAATCACCTGCCTAAAATTAATGGGCCACATAGCAACAACAAAGTATGTAGTCCGTCACGTGAGACTACACTTCTGCAGTCTACAACATTGGATAGCTTCCATCTATACCCGCACAAAGCATCATGTTCACAGATCAGCAGTACCTCTGGTGCATGGCCGAGACTCCCTCAAGTAGTGGACAGACTGGAGAAATCTCCTTTCTGGCGTCCCCTTTCACCACCAACAACCCTCATGGTATATCACCACAGATGCCTCTCTCATAGGTTGGAGTGCCCACATGGGCACTATGTCGGTCCAGGGTTGGTGGTTGCCTCAGGAGACATCCCTCCACATAAACCTTTTGGAACTCAGAGCAGTCTTCAACGCTTGCAAGCACTTCCACAAATATATTCACAACACTATGGTCAAAATACTCAGACAACATTGCGATGATGTACTATATCAATCATCAAGGTGGGGCACGATCTCACTCCCTATGTGCAGAAGCAATCCAACTCTGGAACTGGTGCATTTGGAACAACATCACGCTTGTGGCATCTTACTTACCTGGTGTCAACAATGTTGCTGCAGACTCTCTGAGCAGACACTTCACACCAGACCCCGAGTGGGAGCTCCAAGATGGGGTCCTCCATCTTCTGTTTCGATGTTAGGAATTTCCCCTCATAGATCTTTTTGCCACCTACCACAACAAGAAATGCTGTTACTATTGCTCCAGAGCAGGGGTGGCCTGCGGATCCCTGGGTGACACTTTTCTTCTCAAATGGAATGAACCTCTGCTCTACGCCTTTTGCCCCACAGAACTCATCCTGAGAGTCCTGGAGAAAGTCAAGGCAGATGAATCCACCATCATATTAGTGGCACCCGCTTGGGCCTGTCAACATTAGTTTCCTTTCCTCCAGCAAATGTCGCCATGCCCTCCATACCCCTTCCCACTTCTCCCAGACCTCCTGACTCAGAACTGGGGATCCCTGTTTCATCCCTAAATCCACACTCTACAACTCACGGCCTGGCTCCCAGTTAGCTCAATGCATCCAAAGATCTGTGTTTGACACAAGTCAAAGAAATCCTGATTTACAGCAGAAGACAGAATACTCAAACCACTTTCCTTTACAAATGGCATAGATTTGCTTCCTGGTGCTCCGTACACCACATGGAACCACACGCAGCTCCTGTGCACGCAATCCTCGACTATATCTTACACCTAAAACAGACAAGTTGGCCTTAGCTTCCCTGAAGGTGCATCTTGTGGCGATCACTGCCTTTATACATCTTCAGTGTTTGCCCATCCCACTACCAAGAGGTACATCAAAGGGCTCGCAAACCTGAACCCTCCTGTCCCTGAACCCTCCTGTCCCACATTCCATGGCCTGTCCCTCCACCGTGGAATTTGGACATAGTGCTCAGTGCTCTAACTGCACCACTGTTTGAACCGCTAGCTACTACTTCCTTGCAAATGATGACCATGAAAGTGGTCTTTCTTCTTGCCATCACATCGGCCCACAGGGTTAGTGAGATGTCAGCTTTGATGGCAGTACCTCCATATACAATCTTCAATAAAGATGGCATAGTTTTGAGACCCCACCCAGCCTTCTGACACCCCATCCCCAAAGTCTGCTCTGAATTCCATATGAATGAGCCAATTATTCTACTCTCCTTTTATCCTAAACCACACGTTTCATCACACGAGGCATCACTCCACACCCTCGATGTTCGTGGGGTGCTTGCCTTTTATATAGAAAGGACTAAACCATTCTGAAAGATGGATCGTTTAATAGTCTCACTTTGCTGGCTGATCCAAAGGCGAGCCAATATTGTCTCAATGAGTAGCAAAAATTATAACTACATGCATAGTTGAGTGCTATTCTGCACATCGTATACCACTCCCAGCGCAACCGAGAGATCACTCCACAAGAGTGGTGGCAACGTCAACGACTTTTCTCAAAGGCATTCCCCTTAGAGATATTTGCCAAGCAGCCACTTGGTCATCTCATGACACATTCATGAAGCATTATGCAATCCAATGCCTGCTGGTTACAGATACCTCATTGGCATCAGCAGCACTCTCTCAGCGATGACCAAAGAGTGACTCCGAGTCCCTCCTTCTTATCATCTCAGGATACTGCTATACAGTCACCTACAGTGGAGCACCCACAGGGACATCACTCAAAGAGGAAAGCGAAGTTACTCACCTTGGTGCAGTAAAAATTATTCTTCGAGATGTGTGTCCTCGTGTGTGCTCCACTGTCCTCTCTCCTCCCTGCTCCAGAGTCTCTTTCTTATATCTTTCAGATTCCAGGGTGAATTCGAAGAACTGGTGAGAGCTGGACCGCGTGCATGTGCAAAAGGGCACAAACGCCGTGAGGTGCCAACCGTGCATGCCCAGTCTGGCTGATCTCCGATCTGTGGCGCTGGGATGAGCCCAGCACCTATAGTGGAATACTCATGGGGACACACATCTCAGAGAATGATCGTTACTGCACCAAAGTGAGTAACTTGGCTATTTTGTTACTTTTCTCTTAGGGACGCTAGTTCACAATGATGTCCCTGAGAGTTATCAAATACCGAGTCCCTCCTAGGATGCCCTGACTGTCTTCTACGCCAGCTGATGATAGGCCCTGATCCAGAGCACGCTGAAGTCATTGGGAGTCATTCCATAGACTTGAATGGGTTCTGGAATAGGACTGTAATAAACTATGGGCACCCAGCAATTGACAGTTAGGACTTTGACTCAAGCTTTTTTTCCCTAGGAATCTGTTTTTTCCTGTGGAATCTGTTTTTTTCCCCATAAAACTATATTTATCGTGCAGTACAATTAATAGCACATTATATGTGTAACAATATAAAATAAGGTATTTTGCACAAAGCACGTGGTTTTTTCTCAAAATATACAAATTCACTAGAACCATGTGCTATTTTTCCTCTTCTTAGTTTTAAAGATGCTATTTATTAAGTACACTCCTAAAACTTCTATGCACCATTTTTTACTTATATGGCACAATGATGAGTATTACATCTACCGCAGTCTCCTAAAAAACATCGGACAGGCAATTGGGCTTGAAGACTTCAGTATTTGACTTACTCAACAGGATCAAAGAGCTTCACTTTCTGGGTAAAGCTGCAGTATTTTTTGAGCATCTGTCAGACAGAATAAAATGCCATGCTCCTCAGCTCCCCCTTCCTCGTCTCCCGAATAGATTTTTCAGAATCAGGCACTATCTGATTAGGTCACTTGTTCTCTTATTTTAAGTCTGAAAAATTCAGCTCACTTACTCAACGAAGCTGAAGCTGCAATGATGCTGCATGGTTTTTAGTGCGTGTACAGAACAGGAGCTCTATGAGCAGTGAAATTTTATTTCAGTGGAATAGTAATAAAGGGACAAAGAAACCAGTTTAAACTTTTTAATCCCTCAGTTTTATTCTCCACTCAGTAATTACTCCTGCTGCAATGCACGATACTGCAGTGACAAGCCACATAGCTGACAAGGCTCTCTGGATGCACTGCCTTTGAAGCAGAAAAATTAACATTTTTCTTCGAGGAGTGTCCTCATGGATGTGCCACCTTAGCTGTGCCAGCACCACTGTGCCCATGGTTGGCAGACTTCTGATAGCAGTGCCCCTCTTTGACACTTGAAACCGTCATCCTGCAGACACCGCCAACCGCCTCCTTAGTTCTTCTCTGACCGCCGCTGGCTCGGTTGCAGCAGAGCAGTTGCCCTAGTTTTACCTCAGCCTATAGTTTAGTGTTAGCTGATAGTATTAAGTTTTCTTAGCTTAGCTTAGTTTCACATTTTTCTGTAAAAAACAAAACTAGAATGAAAGAAGAGGAGACAGGGATTTCTCCCTCCGTTTCACAGATCGCCTCAAAGGCATTTTTACCAGGACATGGCTGGTTCTCCAGGATTCAAAAAGTACAAATCCTGTAAGGTCTCCATTTCTATTTCAGACGGACATTGTCAGTGTGTCCGCTGCCTCAGTCAACAACACAATACACAGCAGTGCAAACACTGCTTGAAATTGACCAGCAAGACAAGGAAACCAGAGAGCTTCAACGTAAAATGATGCAGCTAGAGAAAGATTCAAAAGCTGCACTTAAACATGACAACATGGCACCCCCATACTCATGTCTCTGGGGGAGGCTCAGGCTGGGAGGGGCAACCTCCTTCTCTAGCCCTAGGGACCAAGACAGGGCTCAAACACCCAGGAAGAGGTCCCGCTCCTCAGTGAGTTCTGACTTCCTGCTGAGGAAGCATTCTGCAAGTAACAAGTCTGTCTCCGTGCCCACCACAGCTAAGGCACCGGAGAAACAGATGGGGAACAGGAACCGTGCTCACAAAAACTGGGACACCAAAGAGAAGGTCCGACCTTCCCCCCTTAAGCCGAGTGCAGAGCCAAAGCAGAGGAGCTCAACGCCAGCACCGGCGACGCTGCCATCAGCAACACCGCCGAAGGCACTGTCAGCGGCACCACCAACAGCCCTGTCAGCAGCACCGCTCAAGCCGGCATCAGCGCCACCAGTTAGAGCGTGGTCAGTGCCACCTGGGGAAGCACTGACAGTGGCACCAGTGAGAGAGCACGTTCAGTGCCGGCATCTAATGCCTCAATGCAAGTGGTTGAAGAGCTGGCACCGACTAAGCGTGCGAATACGCACAAGAGGCACGCAACACCGGCTCCAATCTCGTTACCGGCACTGACAACTCACATAACCCCAGGACACATATTGCTTCCCTCACCACAGCTGCTTCAGTTTACCTCAGCAGCAGAGCTGATGGAAGCATCAGTACCAGGGATGCCACTTTTTGGCACAGCTAGCCCCCCAAATACCTAGAGGTTTAGTTTCTCTTTGACATCTGCCTCAGTGCTGCCACTACTGAGCAATGATGGTGACGACGATGGGCCTATAGACAGGGGTACTCCCAGAACCTTGTCGCCCAAACAATTACAACAAAGGTAGCAGTGGCAATAACCACAAGGGCTCCCACCACCCATGCCACCCAACTGGCCATACTGGGATTTGTGGGCAGCTTATAGACTCCAACAACCCCAGATACCACAGGTTCTCCAACCCCAGGTCCTCCCCAGGCAATCCCCTGACCATTCCGTCTTCTCAGAGGAAGAGGAGCAAATGGACATCACAGGGGCAGAAAGAACAATGGACTCACCACCAACTATGACTTGCCTTCCTTGTCATCTGAAGACACAATCATGCCCCCCCCACGCAACGCAGGAGATGATTTCAAGTCGTTCCAGGAGCTTTTTAAGAGGGTGGCAGTCACACGGGACATATTGCTGTCAGATACACCCGAGATTCAGTAGAAGCTCACGAATATCTTGCGTGCCTCGCCACAGGCTAAGCTAGCAATCCCCTGAACAAAGCACTTATGGACCCCGTCAAAACCCTATGGCAGACGCCAGCAACAATCCCACCCACCGGCAAAAGATCCGCAAGTACAACATGGTCCCAAAAGATGTGTAATTCTTATTCTTGTTCCCCACACCGAATTTTTTAGTGGTCGAAGCAGCCAACCAAAAGGGCAAGCACATGGACTCAGGCCCACATGACGAGGACTGGAAGCACCTAGACGTCATGGGCAGAAAAGCCTACTCGTCTGCTAGCCTCCAACTCTGAAGCGCAAACTCTGTGGCACTGCTTGCAAAGTACACACACCACATATATGATCAACTGTCAACCTTTATTACAGATCTTTCTGATAACAAAAAAATACAATACTATGCAAACATGAAGGAAGGGGCATTGATCACCAGAACAGCCCTACAGGTTGCACTAGCTTCAGCAGATATTGCCTCCAGGTCCTTAGCATCGGCAATCATCATGAGGTGTGCTTCTTGACTCCAACTGTCTAGCTTCCCAAAGGAGGTCCAGTCCACAGTGGAAGATCTACCCTTTGAGAGCACAAAGCTGTTTGCCAAATCCACCAACACTTCCCTTCATATGCGAAAGGAATCAGGAACCACTCTGAAGACCTTAGGCATGCACGTACCTATGAATAAGAAGAAGGAGGGAAGATCTTTCACACAGAGAGATAAACCAGCCCAGTTTAATAAAAAACTAAGGCATTACATCAACAGGTATCAACCCTGACAGCAGGCCTTTGACTAGGCAACCACACAGCAAACTTCAACATCCCACCAAGCATTTTGAAGGTCTGGTCAAGGGTCGGACAGCACTGAGTTCTCCAATGCAGCAATACAAACCCTGTACAGCATTTGGCAGCAGACTAGCTGCATTTTATCCAGCGTGGCGGACCATCACCACAGACAAATGGGTGTTGGAGATCAGCGAAACCAGTTATTGCATCCCATTTACTTCCATTCCCCATCACCAACCTCTCCCCTCCCTGCCCCTCTTCAGGGACCCCTCCCATGAACTTGTGCTTATATAAGAGGCACAGCACCTCCTACAACTAGGGGCTATAGAAGAACTCCCACCAAAGCACAGAGGAAGGGGGTTCTACTCCCACTACTTCCTGACCATCAAGAAGTCAGGGAGGTTGAGACCGATTTTACATCTCTGAAAACTCAATTGATTTGTCCGTTATCAACAGCTCAAGATGGTAGCCCTAGCCTCCATCGTTCCTGCCTCGCGGCGTCATTTAAATTTAAATGGCTGCCCCGCTCTGCCAATCAGCTGTTTGTCGGCAGATCAGAGCAGTCTGGACGCTCCCCTGTCGACATGAAAGCCTTTTATCGACCTCCCCGGTAAACCTCATCCTACGAGGCGTAACGGGGAGGTCGATAAAGGACTTTCAGGTTGGCGCGGGAGTCTCCAGACTAGCACGCTGAGCTGACAAACAGCTGATCAGCTGTTTGTTGGCTCAGCACGGCAGCCATTTAAATTTAAATGAAGCCGTGATTATTTAAATCGCGGCTTCATTTCCCTCTGCCGATCAGCCTAATCTACATGGCTCCATCGACGGAACCATGTAGTTTAGACACACCCTTAGAGACTAACAAATGTTTCAAGCCCATCTGAACAAGTTGGTTTTGCCCGCGATAGCTCATGATTATATATATATATATATATATATACACACACACACACACCGTATATACTCGAGTATAAGCCGAGTTTTTCAGCACATTTTTTGTGCTGAAAAATGCCCCCCTCGGCTTATACTCGAGTCAGCGTCTCGAGAACTGAGGAAAGTGAGTACGCTGGTCAGGTTCTAAGGCATCCAGGTTGTCGTATCTGTCAGGAGGTGTTATTGTTATGGACTGCGCTGTAAATTCATCATCAAAGTATCTCGTGTCAATTTCTGAGGTCTGAAAGCTCTATGTATGTGCGATGAACAGCGCACATACATAGGCTTGTTGGCTGCACAGTGACTGCCAGTGATTGGCTTGTCACTGTGCTGTGGGCAGGGGGCGGGTCCGGAGGCAGAAGCGCGGCTCGGCGCAGGCTGAAGAGAAGAGATAAGGTAAGGGGCCTGAATGGAAAGGATAAAATCCTTATGGAAAGCAGGATCTGCCCAGGGATTGTGGAAATATTTTATCCTCTGTGTCGGGGGAATGGTATATGTGGAGAGGGAGTTGCCATCTGCAAGTTTCCCTCAGCTAAAAACACAAAAACAGCTAGGAAGCCGGGACACCTGAGGAAAAGAGCTATGGGGAGCTGATTGAGCTTGGTTGCTGATTGAGCTAAGGTTGTTGTACTTTTAAAGTTACGGTATTTTTGATACCATATTGTTTTTGGTGACCCCCTTTTCCACTTACAGAGCTAGGTTATTGTTTTTCTTTGAAATAAATATTCATGTAATTTTATTGGTATCTATCTTCATTTTTTACATTTACCAGTAGCTGCCTCATTTCCTACCCTAGGCTTATACTCGAGTCAATATTTTTCCCAGTTCTTTGTGGTAAAATTAGGTGCCTCGGCTTATATTCGGGTCGGCTTATACTCGAGTATATACGATGTGTGTGTGTGTGTGTGTGTGTGTGTGTGTGTGCGTGTCTTTAAGATGCCACAGGACTGCCATAGGACTATTAGTTTCAGTGCTTCAATTTTTGGCTTAAGATATGTGCTAAATGATCCTGGAAAGTGCTTAGTATCCATCCTTTGAAAAACAGTAACTTTTAAGGTTACTTAACATATAAAACGATGAGTGGTGTGGAGAAAGTGAATAAGGAAATAATCCCATAATATAAGAACTAGGGGTCACCAAATGAAATTAATAGGCAGCAGGTTTAAAACGAATAAATGGAAGTTCTTCTTCACACAGCACACAGTCAACCTGTGGAACTCATTGCCTAAGGAGGTTGTAAAGGCTAGGATTATAACAGGGTTTAAAAGAGAACTAGATAAATTCATGGAGGTTTAGTCCATTAATGGCTATTAGCCAGGATGGGTAAGGAATGGTGCCCCTAGCCTCTGTTTGTCAGAGGGTGGAGATGGATGACAGGAGAGAGATCGCTTGATCATTACCTGTTCGATTCACAGTGGGGCTCCTGGCATTGGCCACTGTCGGCAGACAGGATACTGGGCCGGATGGACCTTTGGTCTGACTCAGTACGGCCATTCTTATGTCCTTATGTAGGCACTCCAAATCACTAGTCTGTTTTGAAAAGCTGGTGTTCTATCTTGGTGTTTATAGGTGATTGAGCAGGCTTTTAATTCATGGCAAAGAGTCTGAGCATCTCTTGGGATCGTGTCTGAAGACTGTATAATTGAGGTGGAAATTGCTATGCACTGAGTCTTATACATGCTATTGATGTAGATCACACTGGAAAATGTTAAAAATCCTAGGCCTACCATTTTATAATGCCTGGCATTTCACTTTAATTGGAAACGGAATGATTTTATAAACCAGATGTTTCTTAGTATTACTAGTTCCTAGATAATGAGCAGTTGTTGGAAAAACTGATCATTTAAGGTGTGATGAAGGTGTGAGCTTGAGGAATGCTGTGCATTAATGGAAACATGGCATTGCTATCAAACTGAATAATCGGACTATAATATAGTAGTGATAACTACACAGGGGGCTTGATCTTTTGTGCTAAGCACTGGTATGAAGCAGACTGGGGACCCAGGCACCTTGGCTGCATCTAGACTGGCATGATTTTGCCCAAATACTTTTAACGGAAAAGTTTTTCCGTTAAAAGTATTTGCGCAAGACAGCGTCTATACTGGCATGTGCCTTTGCGCAAAAGATTTGCTTCTGTGCAAAAGCATCTGTGCCAGTGTAGACGCTTTCTTGTGCAAGAAAACTCTGATGGCCATTTTAGCCATCGGGCTTTCTTGCGCAAGAAATTAACTTGGCTGTCTACACTGGCCCTCTTGTGCAAGAATACTTGCGCAAGAGGGCTTATCCCTGAGCGGGAGCGTTGGAGTATTGGCGTAAGAACCACTGATTTTGTACAGTACAAAGTCATAATTCTTGCGCAAATACTCATGTCCAGTGTAGACAGGCGGCAAGATTTTGCGCAAAAGCAGCTGCTTTTGCACAAAATCTTGCCAGTCTAGACGCACCCCTTATGTTTCCCATGTCTTGGTGCCTTGCTATTCTGTAAGGCAGCCTCAGGGCTTTTAGAACTTAAACTCAGCTGCCTTTAAGACCTGCTTACACTGCTGGAAAGGGGCTGTGGCAAAGGGACCTCAGCTTGAGGCACTGTAATGAATACGCTGGTGGTAATCACATAAGGGCCCAGCCTGTAAGTGAAATTCTAACCACCCTGCTTCCTCTCCAGAGGTCACATCGGATATTCATGAATGTCATAAAGCTGGGTTCCTCCTGCTTCATCTCCCCAACACCAACAATCATGGTGTTTGAACTCAAAAGCCAAAGTGAATCCTTCATGAGTTCAATGAGAGTTGGTGTCTCTGCCAACCTCGAGATTGTTGAAGGTCTGAGTTATTAGCTGGTAAGACGGAAGGTAAGATAACTCAGCCTCACACTCATATTAAGGAGAAGGGAAAATCACCTGGGCCGCAAAGAGCTATTCTTAACGTATGCTGCATGTGACATTTTTAGACCTGGGTAATTCTGCCTATCCCTTTCACTATTTAATCAAGTGCTGAACATCCGCCGGACCCCTCCTCAAAAGCCCTAGACAAATAAAATGCCTGGTCTTTGTTAAATCTATCCAGTTATACTTGAGATCATGTAGGAAATGTGCTAGATGCTGTACACAGACATAATAAAAACAGTCCTTCCAAAGAATTTGAAATATAAATGGAGAACCCTGGCAAAGAATGGGGGAAATGTTATCCTCATTTTCCAGAGGAGGAACTGAGCAACAGAGACTAGGCACGTCTCAAAAACCACACAGGCCAGGGGGGTCTCTAACAGCACCAAGAGTTAAAAACTAGATGTCCTGAATCCTATACCACAGTTTCAGCCACAAAATGCTCCTCCTTCTCTCTTATTTAAAATTCCTCTCCTGCATTTACTATTTTTAATACAAATCTAAATGTATTCCATCAACTCTGCAGTTTAGAGTGCACATGACTGCATTTGCACAGTGTAGGCTGAAACGCCTCAATATGTCAAGGAAATAGTTTACAGCAATTTCTTCACTTAAAATCTGCTCCGTGCCCCAAAACATTACATTTTTTCATCATTGAAAAGACTGAAGCCCCAGGTTTTTATCATTTGGCACAACTGATTCCGTGAGCAATAATTGAATTTTATAGCCAATATTGTATGTGTAATAACTGTTTATATAAAATAAATCTGTCACTAAATAGTAAGTAGCTTTACCATTTCTGCAGTCTATTTCTTATAATCACTTCTGTGTAGGGAGATCATTTGTAAGTCAGAGCTCTGAATGTTGTTACAAATGCCATTTGAACTGATATCGTGGTAGATCTGCCTTTCCTTGAATTTTGTCCAAAAATTAGTCACCTTCACCAAGTTTAGATACAATTTAGTAAAGGCGCAACAAATATTGCAATGGTTCACAGTTCTCATTTTAAAAAGATCGTTATTTTGCCTTTGCTCCTATACTATAGCAATGATGGAATTCTGAATACAGGTAAGATAGGACGAAAAATATTCCTAGGCAACAAAGGTGTAAATAGGTCAGCATTCCTATGTGTAGATTTCCTGCTAGCTTGTATTTTAATCAGAGGTTATCAGTTCTGTTAACAAAACTCCATTAACTTTCTAAGGGTATGTCTACACTACCACCCTAGTTCGAACTAGGGTGGTTAATGTAGTCATACGAACTTGCAAATGAAGCCCGGGATTTGAATTTCCCGGGCTTCATTTGCATGTTGCCGGGCGCCGCCATTTTTAAATGTCCGCTAGTGCGGACTCCGTGCCCGCGGCTACACGCGGCACGGACTAGGTAGTTCGGACTAGGAAGCACTGTGATCAAGGGCTGGTTCTCTGCACAGTGCTGGGAATGGGACACACTTTGTCAGTGGAGATCTGGAGGAGCAGCGGGACTGGGGGCGTGGGCAGGGAGGGCAATGCAGGAAGAGGACAGCAAGACCGGGAGCACATACAGGGCTGATGGGTGGAGAGTGGAGGTGATACATAACTGACCTGCATGGCACCTGCCCACATTTACCAACCACTCTGCTGCCAACTGTAGGTTCCAGGCATACACGAATTTCAACACCGCTTTGGAACTTCCAGAGGGTGCCGGCACAGTAGCCGGACTAGTGGTAAAGTTGTTAAAAAGACAGGGGACTAATTTCTCAACTGAAATGACATTTATAGTCATTTCATTCTTATGGAGCCCTGATGGAAGCTATTGTATACACAGTAAATGAGAGAAAATCTGGGATGCATTGGAGGGAAATAAAAGTAAGTCTACAAGGACTAATGAGGAATATTCTCTGGAATCAGTATTAGCTGATTAGTCAAACTAAAGATGCTCAGGGATTCCCCAGCCAAAACTGTGGAAATCCATCTTTTATCAGAACAGAGCCCTCAGTGATTTGAGACTAAAATGGTTTAAACTCAGCAAATTGGCAGTTCTATCCAGCTCTTTCCTCTGCCTAAATGGAGTTTAAAATAAAGCACATGTGTATTCTTACCTGGGAAACTGAAGCACTTCTTAAAAGTCAGCAAACCCTTCTACATTAAGACAATGTCATCAGGCATTTTTATGGGCTGGCTTCAAGAGGTCCTCTTTTGGATGAATGGATTGTCAAAACTGAGAGGGGTCTCGCCCAGGAGAGAAGCCTTTTGTTGGATGGTGCTTTTGAATATTCTGGAAAGTTGATCAGTAAAGCTTTGGACAAGCGCTGTCTCTGTCTATCATACTTATGTAGCCCCTAGTACCGAGCAGCTCCTAATCTTTAATGTATGTGACCTCACAACACTTCATATATGAGGTACGGAAGTCCTACCTATCCCCAGTTTGTAGATAGGGAACTGAGACCCAGAGAAGTTAAGTAATTTCCCTGTGCCACACAAACAATCTATGGCAACGCAGACACATCAGACCAGATCTCCAAGTCCTAGACTAGTACCCACCCCAGAGACCATCCTTCCTCTCTCTTGCCATAGAATAACTACAGTGAAATAAGCACGGCTTTATTATTAGAGCAGATCAAAATCAAATCTGTCATTTATATTTTCTTTAGAGTAAAACAGTCCTTTTTAAAAGTGAACATTTTAGCAGAATAATGAACATGAACATTTTTGCTTTCAAACCGAGTATTTTTTTCGTTTTGGAGGGTTCCCACATTTATTAGTGGCAACATGGAAAAAATAAAAAAGAATGGAAACAGTGACTAAGTGCCGCCCAGGGTAAAAAAGGGGAGAGGAGTTAAAAATAGGTATTGGAAAAGAAAATCATCAAACAATTGGAAAATTTCAAAATTCTTCATGAAATGGATGTTGCCATTTTTTAAAGCAGCTTTAATTATTTCATGCCATCATCACCTCTCAGCTCGGGTGTAGCAAAGCAATATACCTGGCTATGACACTCTGCGCTCTTAAACTCCCATTGGCTGCAGCATGTTTCCTCAGCAACACTGGCAGCTGTGAACACATCAGCGCTAACCTCTGATCACTACATTGGCTTTCCATAGAATATTGCATCAAGTTTCAAGCCTTGGTGCTTAATCTCAAAGTGCTTAATGGCCTGAAAGCAGGGTCTCTAAAAGATGGACCATAGAATTGTCCATCTGAAGTGGCCTTGAGAGATCATCAGGTTCAGTCCCCTGCACTCACGGCGGGACCAAGCACCATCTAGACCATCCCTGACAGGTGTTTGCCTAACCTGCTCTTATGTATCTCCAATGATGAGATTCCACAACATCCCTAGGCAGTTTATACTACTGTGTGACCACTCTGACAGGAAGGTTTTTTCTAATATCCAACCTAAAGCTCCCTTGCTACAATTTAAGCCCATTGCATCTTGTCTTCTCCTCAGAGCTGAAGAAGAATATTTTTTCCCCCTTCTCCTTGTAACACCCTTTTAGATACTTGAAAGCTGCTATCATGTCCCCTCTCAGTCTTCTCTTTTCCAAACTAAACAAACCCAATTCCTTCAGCCTTGCCTCATAGCTCACATTTTCTAGACTTTTAAATGTTTTGGTTGCTCTTCTCTGGATTTTTTCCACGTTGTCCACTTCTTTTCTAAATGTGGCACCCAGAACTGAACACAATGCTTCAGTTGAGGGCTGATCCGCTTGGCATAGAGTGGAAGACTGGCTTCTCATGTCTTTGCTTACAACACTCCTGCAATACAACCCAAAATAATGTTTGCTTTTTGTGATCAGCTATGACCCTCAGATCCCCTTCTGCAGTACTACTTCCTAGACAGTGAGTTCCCCATTTTGTATGTGTGAAACTGCTTCTTCCTTAGTGGAGTACTTTGCATTTGTCCCAATAGAATTTCTTCCTGTTTACCTAAGACCACTCCTCCAGTTTGTCCAGCTCAGGGGTGAAGACAGGGGAGGTGGGGCCATCACAAACTACCCCACAATCTTCTTTAAGTGCAAGGTTTATTTATTTGAACCTTGCTTTCTCTAATGTAAACAGATAGGCCTATGTATCCCCCTCTTCTCCCTTTCCCCCTCCCCACAGAAAGCAAAAGACTTTCCTATACATATTTTTCCTTCTGGAGAAAGGGTGAAAGAACAAACATGTGACAAATGTTGGTCATATTGCTTAATGAATGATTGGAAGGCACTCAGTTCCTACAGTAATGAGCACGGTACAAGAACCCAAATACAATTAACATGTTTAACAGTGCCAGCATTATACACTTCACATTATCTGCTTCATAGTACTTTTCAGAGTGGTTACAAGGCAAAAGGGAAATCAAAGAGAGAGCCTGATTTTTCCTCCCCAGTCAGGCTCTTTATTTATATCGCTCCCTTAGCCTAAAGGGGCCTTGCATCAGACATACATGTCAATTGCATCCACTTTATGGGCTCTTTACATGGGTTTAAAAGGGCTGTAGTGCAAAGGAGAATTAGGACTGTATTTTTTTTTTTTTAAAAAAATCCTTGACAAAAATGTTAATGAGGGGAGTTGTGGATATAAACAAATCTTGAAAAATGATTTTGTAGTTACAAAATGAGGCATTTGGGAGTGCAATATTTTGAATGAAATAAAGGTAAGAAAGTATGGAAATATAGGGCAAAGGATGCCCAGGTATCTTTAATTCTGCCTTAGTCCCAGTTAGACTGTGCTTCAGTCTGCATGTAAAACTGGTATCTCCACTTGCTGGCAGTTCAGACATGAGCACCGCTGGCTACAGATGACTGAAACTCCATTCCCTATGCTGTCTCATTTACCAGTGCCCACAGATGTGACACTATCCACAAGCTGTGCATACTAAAGGTGGGTAGTGAGAGGCGAATAGGGACCAAATCAAATTAAAAGCTCTGTGAAAAGTATGACACAGTCAAATACAGAGACTTATATGAGATTAGTTCAGACACTGTCACGACGGTTGTTCATTTTAACTTGTTAATGCTAAACTCCTCTGAATTTAAAATCTCATCTGTGTGTTCTGTGCTGCCACTGTTACTGCTTTGGTTATAATTCAGTTTGCAGAAAGCCTGTCTCTGCATTCAGATGCCTGGGAGCCTGTAACGGGGGGACGCAATACACGAGATGTGGCCTCACCAGTGCTGAATAAAGCGGAATAATCACTTCTCTAGATCTGCTGGCAATGCTCCTCCTAAGGCACTCTAATATGTCATTAGCCTTGTTGGCTACAAGGACACACTATTGACTTGTATCCAGCTTCTCATCCACTGTCATCCCTGGGTCCTTTTATGCTGAACTGCTACTTAGCCACTCGGTCCCCAGTCTGTAACAATGCTTGGGATTCTTCCATCCCAAGGGCAGGACTCTGCACTTGTCCTTGTTGCAAATAGTCATTTGCTATTGGGTTTGGTGGACCTGAGGGTCTTAGACTGAGCCGGCACAAGTTCACTAATGTCCTTTCTTCTTTGAGTGTTTGTTTATGTGCATTCCAAGTAGGGGTCTGTGTGTTATCTGGAACTCCCCCTTGCTCTTGTTAGCAAGTGCAGCAACTCGTTTGTTCTTCGTAGTTCTCAGTCTATAGTTGTAGGAGTTAGTGTTAGTCAGTGTTATTTTAAACAAAGTTATTATATAGTTTCGTTTCTAAATTAGCTAAGTGGGAGGTTTTCCCTTCCTTCTGTGTGCTCCAGACCCAGGGCATAGCTGGCTGTCCAGGCTTTAAATCCTGTGGATCTTGTGGCAAGTGTATCCCCAAAAGTGACCCTCACACTTCCTGCTTAAATTGCTTGGGAGAGAGGCACGAAACAAACGGTTGTCCTATAAAGGACAGGGATCGGAGCCTACAAGTCCTTTTAATGGAGGTGACTCTTCAACCTCAGCTGGACTGTGCACCAACAGACTCGGTGCCGAGCATGGCCTCATCCATCCACAGCACACCGGCACCGCCAGAACACGGTCAAGCCCTGTCAAGTGTTCTCAGCACTTTACGGACTCATCTCAAGGCTACCACTGCGGGCACCACTCGCAATCAGAAAGAGAAGAGATCGCAAAGGGGAGGTCCTCTGCAAAGGACAGGCCTAAGGTAAGTCAGGCTACAAGCCTAATGCACCACCTTCTAGCATGGTGAAGCCTGAGACACCTTCGTCCTGCTCTCCAGAGACTGTAAAGGAGAGCTGCATGCCATCTACTCCTGAGGTGTTTCAGGTGGCCCAGAATCTCAGGTGCTCCATGGCACCTTTCTCATCATCACTGGCACTGGCCCTGTGGAGAGCACCTTCCACGGGTAAACTGGCCACGACAAGTCACCATCTCTGACCCCCTACTCTCCTGTGCTTCTAGGGGATCAAACCAGCATTGCTTCCAGTCCCAGGGTATGTCTACACTGCCACCCTAGTTTGAACTAGGGTGGCTAATGTAGGCATTCAAACTTGCAAATGAAGCCCGGGATTTAAATATCATTTGCATGTTCCCGGGAGCCGCCATTTTTAAATGCCCCGTAGTTCGAACTATCTGCCCACGGCTACACACGTCACGGACTAGGTAGTTCGAATTAAAGCTCCTAATTCAAACTACCATTATTCCTCCTGCAAGGAGGTTTAACGGTAGTTTGAATGAGGAGCTTTAATTCGAACTACCTAGTCTGTGCCGCATGTAGCCATGGGCAGGTAGTTCGAACTATGGGCATTTAAAAATGGCTCCCGTCCAGGAACATGCATATGAAGCCCAGGATATTTAAATCCCGGGCTTCATTTGCAAGTTCGAATGCCTACATTAGCCACCCTAGTTCGAACTAGGGTGGCAGTGTAGACATACCCCCAGTCCGGAGCCAAGAATTTCTGCCCTCTCTGTGGCTCTCCTGCTCAGACACTGTGAAATCAGAGTCAGACTCTAGGAGATTGCACCACAGCAGGAGCATCATGTTGACTTCCATCAGAGACTGGCACCGAGGCCCCACAGTGGCAGGCACCGATGCAATGGTCCTTTTGGACCCTTGGGCTTTCCACCAAAGCCAAGGCAGGAGTTGAGGGCACCACTCGAGAGTGTCGTCAGCAGCCTCAGTGATGTTCATGGCATCAGCGCCTCCAACGCAATGTGAACTTCGTCATGGCCATCAGTGTCGACCCCAGCACCTCCTATAACAACCCAGGTGTTGATGCTAGCACCAACACTGGCACCGTCAACACTGTCAACACCGAAGGCACTATCGCAGGTGCCATGCCTACCACTGGCATAGGATCCCTTGGCACCACCCACAGCCTTGCCAGTTCCTTTTGAGCCTGGGGCAGACAGGTCTCCCGCCAGTGACCACTTCTTCTTCATCCTCCCCTGGTGAGGTGTTGGTGGGATCCACTCTAGTTTCTGCTTTGCGGACCAATAAGGCAGTGCAGCAGCTCCTCAGGAGAACGGCTCAGGACCTTTATGTACAAGCAGAGGAAGTACTGGAGGGCACTGATCCAAGAGAGCATTTTGTCTTCCTCCATACCAGATCGTATCGCCCTGCTGCTCATCAAGTCCATCGCAGACAGTATTAGGCCATCCTCCTGCGATGGAAGGTCCGGAACGAGGGGAAGCAGAATTGGAAGTTCCACTGACATGTCCAACATGTGACCTGGTATCCGTTTCTCTCTTCTGGCTCTGAGTCCGCAGCATCGTAGACTGGGACTGTCTAGAGCTGCCTCTATCTTCGTTTGAACAAATAATGCAAAATCTTAAATTGGTTATATATTTTCATATTAAATCCTGTTTCGTTGAAATAAAGCAATTGCTGGAAATCTCATTACTTGGATCTTGTGAAGCTGGTCTGGACAGAGCACTAAAACCAGACTGTAGGTAGTAACACAGCCCTGGACAGCTGGAGGGGAGATGGCCTCTTTTATTTCTTATGGATCCTGTCACAACAGTGCAATCTGAAAATCTGTCAGATGATGCACATAGGTGGGATGCATTACAACAAAGTGCATCAGAGATGGTGTGTGTGTGTTTGTGTGTGTGCACGTGGACGTGCATGTCTAAAACTGTCTTTGACTAAAGATCTTTGCTCCTGGTTTCTTTACTAATAGTTCTGACAGTGTATTATTGCCCTGTGATCTCTTCAGGAAACACAAATGCAATAAGCAGATTTCCTTGCTCTCTTGTTTACCAGTTGGAGATGAATTTGAATGGGAGGAAACAGCTTCTCTCTAACAGAAGCCATTCTAGGATATCTATTAACTTCATTTACTGTAGTTTCTATTCCTGTTGCTTTTGAATGCCTGAGCAGACTTGCTGAATTGCTACATTTGCAGCTAATTTATCAACTCCTCTCCCCTCTCAAATCCTCTTCCAGTGGATGTGATTTTTTTTGGGGGGGGGGGGGGGGAGGATGCATTTGAGACCAGACTCTGATTTTCAGGTGATTATCAAGACAAACTCAAATTTGTGTGAATTCAGAGTGTGCATGAGAGATCAGCACAACTATCAGCTCCATTTGTGCCCAGTCTTCAACAGAGATGGAAGAGAGTGATTCAGAGAATCTAGGGAATGAAGGAAAATTATGGGGGGGAGGGATAAAAATCTTAAATGAAACAAACTGTTTCATAGAATCTTTATGGATAGCAATTCCATGCTTTGATCATATGAATATAGCAGGAGCAATATATTACCGACCACCTCACCAGGATAGTGATAGTGACTGTGAAATGCTCAATGAGATTAGAGAAGCTATAAAAATAAAAAACTAATTAATAATGGCAGATTTCAGCTATTGCCCTATTGACTGGGTACCTCAGGACGCGATGCACAGATAAAGTTTATTGACATTTTAAATGACTGCTTCTTGGAGCAGCTGGTTCTAGAGCCCATAAGAGGAGAGACAATTCTTGATTTAATACTAAGTGGAGCGCAGCACCTGGTCCAAGAGGGGACAACAGCTGGACCTTTTGGAAATAGTGACCATACTCAGGGCTGACTTATCCATTAGGCACAGTAGGCACAGTGTCTAGGGCCCACAATACTTTTAGGGTCGAAGAAAATGTTTTAATTTTTTTCTCACATCAGAAAAAAATGAAACTTTTAGGGCCCACAAAAATCTATTAAATTTTGCTTAAAACAGAAAAAAAATGTTGAAGTATTTAAAGTTATATCAAAAATAATTTTTAATTTTTTTTTATGGAGCAAAGGACACATGTTTAGAGTACCTGAAGAATTATCAGAATGTAAATAGTAAAAAAGAATAAGAGGTTTTTGGCTGTCAATTTGTTTCTCTAAGTGCTTATGCCAATTAAGGCCCCAATTCAGCAATGTACTTAGGTACATGCTTACCTTTCCACACCTGAGTAATCATATTGACTTCAGTGCTGCTATGTTGGGTGTTTAAAGTTGAGTACATACTTAATTACCTTGAAGAAATTAGACTTGTATGAGATATGGAGCAGGTATTGCTAAGAGCATCGATACCTTGAAAACCCACTCATTTTCTTTGAAGTGTAATTATAGGCTACGTCTACACTGGCCCCTTTTTCGGAAGGGGCATGCTAATTTCCAGCTTCAGAATAGGGAAATCCGCGGGGGATTTAAATATCCCCCACGGGATTTAAATAAACATGGCCGCCGCTTTTTTTCCGGCTTGGGGAAAAGCCGGAAAAGAGCGTCCAGACTGGCGCGATCCTCCGGAATAAAGCCCTTTTCCGGAGGATCTCTTATTTCTACTTCGAAGTAAGAGATCCTCCGGAAAAGGGCTTTATTCCGGAGGATCGCGCCAGTCTGGATGCTCTTTTCCGGCTTTTCCCCAAGCCGGAAAAAAAGCAGCGGCCATGTTTATTTAAATCCCGTGGGGGATATTTAAATCCCCCGCGGATTTCCCTATTCTGAAGTTCGAAATTAGCATGCCTCTTCCGGAGAAGGGGCCAGTGTAGACGTAGCCTAGGAGTATTAGCTCTGAAGCCCTCATCCTCATGACATCAGAAGATAGATATTCAACCGTACTTTGACTGACTCCAAAGCTATTGAAAAATAAGGAACATTTTTGCAAATATTTGATTGAGAAGTTTTCATCCCCCTTTTTATCAAAAATTTGAAAATTTTCAGCCAGCGCTGTAAACTATTTAGGATATGTTTACATTGGTTGGGTTTATGGGGCCCGGATTTGGGGACTCATTTTCCAAGGCTTTGTTTGACAGGACAAAAAAATTCACCTCATGGAAAACTTTTGATGGACTCCTAGCTCACAAGTCAAGCGGGACAGCATCTACTTTGGAAAACAATAGGGGCTCAATGTAGGTTTGGACCCTACCACTCCATGGAGTCCTGGGTTTCTGGATCTGAGCACTGACTTAGTGCAATTTCTCTGTAGAGAGAATGGCTGTTAGGCTTGGGTTGGAGTTCAAACTGTGGCTTATGTTGCCCTATAGACACACCCAGAGCATACAAGTAGTTCTTGTTCTTACCAGTTCCTGGACTCAGAAGGTCCATAACTTAGATCTGGCTTAAATAAGCATCCAAAATTCAGATGCTTCCCTGAACCCCTTGTGAATGTACAAGATTGAGCCAAAAAACCGAGAAGAACGAAGTTTCAGATGTGGCTCACTTCTAAAAATCCAGAGCAACAGGAAAATAAAAAGTAGTGAATAAGAAATGTTAGGCAGACTTTCTTAGACTGTCGGGAATGGTTAAGTTCAATACCTTGAATACCAAGGTTCTTTTTATCTAAATGTTATCAACGAACCTTGACCTGACTCTGTCCAAGGCTTCCAAAGTAGAGAAAGCTTCAGAGGGGTAGCCAAGTTAGTCTGTAACTGGAAAAACTTAAAAAAAAAACAATGAATAGTCTAGCAGCACCTTCAAGACATGTAGATGGTATCGTGAGCACAACCCACATCTTCAGATGAATGGAGTATTAAACATCCAGATCTAAGAATAAATAGGGATGAGGGGGGAGGGAGGAAAGGGAAAAAATAGTGAATTAAAGTCTTCAAGTTATAAGAAGCTGATAAGAACAATATGAACTTTCTCTAAATACCCATTGTTTAGTTGGTTAAGTCATTAGGATGTGGAAAGTCGTGTGCTAGCCAGCGGATGATGTCTTTATTCATACCTTTGTGATAGGAAACACACTTGTAAATAAAGTTAATTAAAAGTAGAGAAAATCAGTCTCAGGTGTGTCTTGCACTGGACAGCATTTTGTTATGGTTCACCTGTGAGCACTGGATTCCAGCATAGATTAACCAGGCAGCTTTTTGGTACAGTAATAGTAGTACTTCACTCTGGACCTCCTATGGGAAGTCTGGCTTTGTTGTCTGGTCCCAGGCTGTCCTGCTCTGGGCTGAGAAACAACGTGTGTTGCTCAACTTTTAGCCATTTTCCTGCATTAAGGAATGCCACTATGGCTCCAAAAGGCCTGTTGAACCATGTCTGGCTTGAGAAGAGCAAGTGATCATGACAGAGAGAGAAGTGAAGTTCAAAGCAGTATTAAATAGAGATGCTGCAGCATAAAAGATAGGACCTGTAAAAGATCACAAACTTTGAGAAACAATTAAATACAGTTCACACTCCCATGCCCCATCCATGGCAAAAATGGGGCATAAAAGGCTGTGCTCCTTGATACATTGGTTCATGGGCTGACAGCAATGCTGAGATGAAAATCACAGTCACTAGGACCGTTGGGTGAGGACTAGGCTTAAGACACAAACTCCATCAGGCTTTGTGTATGTGGAGTTTTTACTTGGAGGCAAGGAATTGCCAGTTAGAATAAAGAGAGCAAACAAGTTTGTCAATAGGTTGGATGCTCCCCAACAGAATCAGCTGTTTTGGTTTGTTTTTTTGGTCCTATAAACATAAAATTGAATTATTTTAAAGGAGCCTGATTCTGCTCTTTTGTACACTCCTCTCTCCCACTTTTATCAATAAGAGTCCTGCCTGTATGTTATACAGCGGAATGCAGCCCTATAGATATTTGGCAGAGGCATGACATTTTAGCTGATACTTTGTGTAATCAGAACATCTAAAATTTATATTGATTTAAATAAAGCCAATATGCTGAGGAGGGGAAAACCTTCTGTCTTTGGTGCTGGATTCACCCATATGGCCCAGCTGCTTTGTGTGCTCTGGCTGTAAAATTGGCTTAATTAGGCAATTAAACTGGGTTTGTTGTGCAAAGCAGTCAGCCTGTACCACTGAATCCAGGCCTCTGATTTTGTAGCTACTGCAAGATCTTCAGAAGCACTTAATTAACTAAGAAATTCACAGTAGTTTTCACCTGTTCAAACCAGGATGGCCACAGAAGAGTTAGCTACAACTTGATGGGATATTCAACACCATGGCTGCGTCTAGACTGGCATGATTTTGCGGAAACACTTTTAAAGGAAAAGTTTTTCTGTTAAAAGTATCTCCGCAAAAGAGCGTCTAGATTGGCACGGATGCTTTTGCACAAAAAGTGCTTTTGCGTAAAAGCATCCGTGCCCAGTATAGATGCGCTTTTATGCAAGAAAGCTCTGATGGCCATGTTAGCCATCGGGCTTTCTTGCGCAAAAAATTAAGGTGCCTGTCTACACTGGCACTCTTGCACAAGTATTCTTGTGCAAAAGGGCTTATCCCTGAGCGGGAGCGTCAAAGTATTTGCGCAGGAAGCACTGAATTCTTACATTAGAACATCAGTTCTCTTGCGCAAATTCAAGTGGCCAGTGTAGACAGCTTGCAAGCTTTGCGCAAAAGCAAATACTTTTGCGCAAAATCTTGCCAGTCTAGACACACCCAGTATGTAATAAACTTTTGGCAGCATTAAAGTTTTATGGTGTTCACAGCTAATTCCATTGCAGTATCTACCTGCAACTCTGTGTTCATGTCAAATTGACATGTGCATGGGCTAATTCATTTACAGAATTAGAGAGTAGCTATAAATGGATTTCTAGGTCTCAGCTGAGAAACTCCATCAACAACACAAGGAGGAGTGATTAGCACATGTGATGACTGTTAGTTACAAGTCCCTTGGTGCCTGCTTAGCCCATTTTGTTGTGCTGAAGGCATATTCTGTGGTTCTTGCTCTGCTGCTGCACCTGTGCTTTGTGCACCTCTTTAGTGGCTACTGTAGATGGCAGCAGAAGCTAAATAAAATACAAAGATCTTTGAAAAATAGTTAATTAAACCATTGTTTGGTTTTCCCCTCAGTCTGTTTTATCTCTTGGTCTCTGCAGGCTGTTCCAGAGGGCTAAGGAGATTACAGGTGGCGGAAGCCAAATTAAATAAATTATATATTGAGTTAAGGTTTTGCTGGGTGACTTTGCTTTCTGTCTGGAGGGACTGTTGCCGTGTTGGCTCTGAGAGTATCTGTGTCAGCCGGGTGCCAGAAGCCAGTCTGTAGGCTTCTTGGTGTTTCTTTGAATTTCCCCTGTTTGTACCATTGTGTCAGAGAGAGGCCAGAAGCAATGCTGACAAATTACTGTTAGCATTCTGTCTCTGCGAGTGAATTATTCTCCTCTCTCTCTGTTTTACGGCAGTTAGCTGCCATGGGAGAAGGCAAACAACTATAATGCAGGGTAAAAATCGGGCAGAAGCCCCTTTCATTTTCCTCTTAATAAGCAGTAAGACTGGCTTGTGCTGGTGCTCCACCCTGTGTTTTAAATCTCATCTTGAAGCTACCTCTCTATAAAGTGGGAAGCTAGTGGCATGACTGACGACCAAATATTCAGCTCAGAACAGCTCCTGAATGCTTAAGAATGCAGTCCCTAAAACACAAGACCTGGATATCTTTGGTAAAGAGCTTTCATACTTCTTCATGGCAGCAGTTTGTTTATATTCAGCAATCGCAGAGGTGCTAAAATCCTACTGAGCTAACATAGCTTTCTTACAAATGGAATATTGCTAATTTTTAATCATTTAATTGATCATTTGGGGGTGTCTGTTAATTATCTGACCAGCTTTCATTTATAAGGGAAGCCACCAGTCTGACATTATTTCCCCAGGGCTACATCCTACATCATTTCTGACTCTCTCTAGTCTTCACTTGGCTCTCTCCAGAGAGAAGACTGCTTGGCTTCATCTCCCTTGGGAATTTTGTTCCACTGTCCAAGAGCTCTAATACTTAAGAAATGGGGTAACATTTTCCAAAGCATGTAGATCACTAAGATATTTAAATATCTTTTGGACTTCATTGTGCTGGAAAATTTTACCTAGCAAGCTTGTCCTACCACACAGAGACAAACATCTTGTTCTTCATCAGTAATTGTTCTATGGGAGCAGCATCCCTTCTTGCTGTGGCCTTGTCCCCAACACAAGTCGAGTATGTATGAGATGAGCTTCCTGAATATTGGCGTTTCTCATGGTTTGTTGTTAAACCTTTTATGCTACTGTAGTACCTAGAGACCCCATTGTTCTAGGAGCCCTATACAATTAAAGTGACTGTTCCTGCCTTTGTTTGCTTATTGTTGCCCTTTTCCTGTTTTTCTTGTTCTTTGTTATCTGGCATACACAGTGGAGACCAGCATCACTCCCTCTACGTTAGAGATTGTGGTGAATGCTCTTTATGAGGTATGGAGATGACAGGCCAAGAAAACTAGATGGGTTAGGAATGATGGTGACTCAGAGGGGAGGATGTGGTTTTTATCTTACATGAATGTATCCAGTTAGAAAGACAAAAGTGAGGGTAATTAAAGATTTCCAAGATAGACATCAGCAGGTCCAAAGACAGAAGAATGTTTTTCCTAATCATTGGCAAAAACTACTGTAAAATCTTGAGTATAATGCACACCTATGTATAATGCGCATCTGCCTTTTAAAGGTCAAAAGTTTTGAATAAACTAAACTTTTATCTATAATGCGTACCCCCATTATGCTCGAGATTTTAAGGTATACATAGGAAGGAAGGGCCCCCGGCCCAGCTGAGCTCACGCCTGCCGCGGGCTCATGCACACCTGCCGCTAAGCTCATGCACGCTGAGTGCTCGCCTGCCAGCGGGAGTGGAAATCCCAAAATCACAAGTCAGCCACAACTAGAGAAATTAATATATCATTTGCTCAGCTTTTGATGACAGAACCCTTTGGATAAAAAGGAGATCAGTAATTATCATCTTGCCCTTCTTTAGTACCTTCTGCTAAAGCGTTTTATGACCCCTAGAGAGTTAAGCTTCATAACATCTCCAGTGAGAGAGGCAATTTTAGATCTGGAAACATAAAGGCAGAAAGCAATTCTGTGGCTTGCCTAAGATAACATCTGAGGAACAAAGCAAGGAACAGAACCCAGATCTCCAGACTCCTGGCACAGTTCCTTAGTAGGTCACCAACCTCTCAGACTGACTGGAAGTCTCCCAGAATTGGCATTGATCTCCCAGTGAGTATTGGAGTCAATCCAGGAGATTTTTATTAGGCTGCCGAAAGTCTGGTTAGTGATGCAGAGAAACTGAGGCAAGCTCCCTGCCTGCCCAGGCTCCCCACAGCTCCTGGAAGTGACTGGCACATCCCTCTGTCTCTTAAACAAAAAACAGGACTTTGTAGCACTTTAAAGACTAACAAGATGGTTTAATAGGTGATGAGCTTTCGTGGGACAGACCCACTTCCTCATATCAAATAGTGGAAGAAAATTGTCACAACCATATATACCAAAGGATACAATTAAAAAAATGAACACATATGAAAAGGACAAATCAAATTTCAGAACAGAAGGGGGATGAAGGGGGGGGGGCAAGGGAGGGAGGTAAATGTCTGTGAGCTAATGATATTAGAGGTGATAATTGGGGAAGCTATGTTTGTAATGGGTAAGATTACAATTAGCATCT